>NC_071536.1:22434036-23034036 GCF_026979565.1 Vidua chalybeata
TGAACAGCTGTAAAAGTTGAAGGATTGCTTTCCGCAGCACAAAAAGTGATACAGCACAAAAATTTGATGGACAAAGTTTTGAAATTCACTGTAAATTTCTTTCTTTCCTGATGTCTCAGGACCATGGAAAATAGTCCAATAATAAAATATTAGAATACTTAAAGTGAAAAGCTGTTCAATTATCATTAAAACTGGTTATAGTTCTGTTTCCTGTATTGCCCTACCTACTCCCATCTCTTCAGTATCCCAAATTATCCTTAGGTTAGTTCTATATCTTAAGACCTCCAAGACATGTTCTGTTCCTTTAGTGGAACATCCCCAGAATGTTTCTGGCTTTTCTCTTAACCTCAGGTTTTGAATTTTGGCCTGCTATCTAGGTAAGAGACATCACATGGTGAGGCAGGTCCAGGAGCTTATGTAGGTTTTTTGATCAACCAACTGCTGCCTAATAAAGGTTGGCCTCTTTATACCTTTCACATAGTATTAACAAGGCTTGTTCTTATTTATAAAAATAAAAAAAGAAAAAATCAGTACCTTAATGTGTATTTTTCAGTCAAATTGGTTGAACTTTGCTAACAAACTTAAAAATTATCAAGCAATAGGCCATAAACCCACTTATTTCTTTTTTATCTGGAGATGAGAATTTAAAAAAAAAAACAAACAAACAAAAAAAAAACAACAAAAAAAAAACCCACAACATTACCTCCTCAAATGAGATAAATGAACATATAAAAGTGTATGGGCAGAGTAGTCAGATTTTTTTTTAAATTGCTGTTTGCACAGTTTGTGTGTGTGTGTATCTGATGCAAATGTTCCCAGATACCAATTATGTGGGAACCATACCCAAAGTTGAGAGAGAGAGGTTGTGTTCTGCAAGTCCAGATGTCACCAAACTCTCAAAGTGGTGCATGCAGTTTTACAGCACCACATGTTTTCCAGTATGCAGTTTTAATTAAGTGAACACAGGATGAAGGTCCAAACGCTGTTCTCCTTAATAATGAAAATAACCACATTATTTCTGTTCTGAATTTCCTGGATACAGTAGATTAATATGACATTGTAAACATCAGAATTATTTTGATTAGGTTATGCCTTAAATGGTTTGAAATTATGTGTTGAATATTATCTATGCCTCACACTTTAAATTTAGCTGATTAATGAGATTTATGTTATCATTAAAACAGAAGCAGCAAAGGATTTGTGTGAAGGCAAAATTTTTTATTTATATATACACAAACATATATATTAATGAGAAAAGTTGAAGGCCATTCTTTGTTCAAACTAAAATTTGAAAAGCAAATGATTTCGTGGGAGAAAGTATTAGGTCCTATTATATTTTTTATAAACTTTGGCATATTGGTATGGGTTAATAGTAAGAAGCTTTAAAACAAACTGAAGCACTTTTGAAGGATGACTATATTCTATGCGTTTGTGAGACACTGGAGAAAATAAAGGAGTGAATTGACAAAAGGTGTTGCAATCTGGAAAAAGGCATCAAATGATAATCCAAACAAGCTACCAGGGAGATGGTAACCCATCTGAATGTAAATACTACTTGATGAATGTAAATACTACTTGATTAATATTTCCTGTCTGTGTCCGATTGAGTTGATATTTTAGTCAAGCTAGTCTTCCTTTTGCTGTAGTCGACTTCAGGTGAGGATTTGTATAGTTCTGCTTTTGGAACCTTGCTATTTCAGGGCAAATAGTCCTTCTCAAAGATCTGACTTTTTAAGGATCTGTGAATATAAATGGGTACATTTTCCAGTTCCTGCTGAAAACCAGAACGTATGGATCTTTTTATAGCCCCTCTTTCCCCTAAGTTGATTTGATAATGGAAGAGAATGGTGAAGAATTAGCGTCTAAATCGAAACGTACATTCTTTGTCGGAACGCCCGGGCGCTGCTTGGAAAGCCGCTGAGGAGCTGGCTGGGAAAGGAGGGATGGAGGGAGGGATGGAGGAAGGGAGGGAGGCGCAGCCGGGCGCAGGGCTGTGGCGCGCCCCTCGGGCCGGGCTCCGCGCGCGGCTCAAGCGGCGCCGGTTGCGGCTCCGTCGGCAGCGCCCGCCGAGGCAGCGCCGGGAGCCGCAGAACGGAGCGGCGAGTTCCCGCTGCCGCGGCAATTACTGAGCCAGGCAACGGAGAGGGATCAGGACGGGAGCGCTCTCGGCCGCGGGAAAAGACGGCAGAAGTGGCGGCGCTCGGAGGCAGGCTCCCGCTGCACGGCAGGCGCCGCACAAACCGCGCCACGCAAATCCCTTCCTGAGGCTCCTGCCTCTAGAGAGGAGCAAACTTTCTGGCCTGCCTTCGTGGAGAATCCTAATTCTAACGACGCTGAGATATTTAATCGTGAAAATAAGACTATTAAGAATTCACAGATTATCGAAAACATCAGTTAATCACCCCACGCCTGTCCTAGAAGAGACAGACAGACGTTGGGGAAAGCGCTGGGGACGGGCTGGTGTGAAATGCAGCAGCCTTGCAAAGTCTTTCCAGCTCCAGCCTGCTATTACAAGAAAAGGATCATGTGAGGATTCTTTGAAAGGCAATGTTCTGACTTAAGCAAGCAACTGCATTAATTGGAAGTCTTGTATTCATACATGCTGGGCTAAATAAAGCAAGCTGGTTTGCTGCGGCAGCCTGGGGAAAATATATAAAACTAATCCTTCAATTATTTTGTCGATGATTAGAGTATCCATAACAAATGTAGGAGTCCCATGTAGCATAGAACATCTTTTCAAGGAACAGGACAAGCGTCCTAAACAAAAACCAAAACGACCTAACTTTTTGGGAGTTTTTTTTTTTTTTTTTGACATTTGGTGGGGGGCGGAGGGAAGCACGAATCGCCACGATTCCCTGCTTTCGAGAGTTGCAGCTACAAGGTATCCCCACTTTTTTTTTTTTAATCCCCTGAAGTTAACTTTCATGATGGAGAAAAACTCGGCAGGACAACAAAGCTTTGATCTTTGTGTGAAGAAAGAAAGTAATAGAGTGAAAGTCTCTCCAGAGGGTAATTATTCTTTGGCCGCTCAGGCAAGAAGTTCCCTGTCACTCTTAAGCTTAATATTAAGGTAGCTCGGCTATACTTTCCCATATTAAAAAAAACCAAAAAAACAAAAAAACAAACAAAAAAAAAAAAAAAACAAAAAAACAAACCCAAACCAACCCTCCCCAGAATGTTATACTATTAATTGCCAATTTGCATATGTGTGCAGCTGCTGTTTTGGCTCCGATCTTCCATCCGATAAGCTTGCTGGAGGTATCGCAGAGCACTTGGCAGCTTTCCTATTTGAAAAGAAAGCCTTCCTAACTACAGAACAGCTGATAGTCTATCAGTGATAGACCCTGATGGCGTGAATTACAATTACACTACTTTTCACACTAAATCTGGGTGATAGCTACTTGGAAAGAAGTTTCATCATTTTTTACCACAAACTGGAAAAAGAATTACATGGTCATGCTGTGCTTTTAAAGGCAGTTTGGTTCACTTTTGTCTATTTAACACCTAATTCCGAGGAGTCCATAGGCATCTGGAGATCTGAACGTCGCGTAATGAATTCACTGTTTAGATGGAAGATTTTTTAAATCTACCTCAAATTACATTTATTAACAAGGAGAGCAGGAAGTGTTAGAGTTGTTAGACGCTTCATTTATTAAATAATTTGTGGATATTTTCAGTTGTCATATCCAGAGTCATGGGGGTTTACTTGTTTTTTAATTAGCAATTCCAAAACAATGCTACCACAATTTAACAATTCATCACGTAATCTGGGGCTGTTCAGTTCAGCCACTAATGCTAGATAATTCAGATTGTTATTTTGATCTGTTGATAACTCATTTTGTTGTGATAAGAGAACTGCTGCCTTGAAATTAAATGTCATGTTTTCCTATGGACCTTGCTGCAACCTAGAAACCAACTATATAATCTTTGTCTACCTATTTCTTAACATTATGCCTGGTATAGCAAAGCAATAATAATTTTAAAATATCACTTATTTGTTTTCTCACTTTATGATTAGTCTTTATTTTGCATTAATGTGTTTTCATATACCACTGTGGAGGAGGAGGAGGTGGGGAGAAATGCAAATGTCAAAGTAAATTTAATTGTACAAGTAAGTAACCCACATTGATGCTGAGGTCATGATGTCTAAACTTTTTCCTTTATATGTCAGAAAGTTAATTTAGTGAGGTGCTACTCTGATAGCAAAATGTAGCTGCTTAAATATCTTTTGAAGGCATGGTGGAAAGCCTGACTCCTGACGTAGCTAACCTAACAGAAAATAGACTTTGTTTTCCTTTTTTAGTTTCTTGCTTTATTAGATTTCTCACTCTCACAGATTATCCAAAAACTACCCATTGATTGATCGCCCGTAGAGCTGCATTTGGTGTAAAGAAAAACTTCACAGCTTTATTGGCTCCCAGGAGACAAAACAAACATAACAAGATATTCGTATTAATACAAACAATGCAACAAATGAGAAAACCATCACATTTAAATAAGATGGTAAAATCAGTCCAGTGTATATCCCAGCCTCTGATATAGAAGACATGGCAGTTCAGCTATTCAATAGTGCTCTCAGGCATGGGTCCCTCTGGGAGTTGTGTTATTGCTTACAGCATCTCATCACCACGAGCAGTTAACCTCAGGAAATGCCACCGAGTAAAACTTTCAGAACCCAGTTGAATGGAATTTCACTGCAGCTTTGCAACTGTAAATATAAAGGTTGAAATTAGTCTGTTCAAAAATATTTTGAACAAGGGCTTTTTTTTTTGTATTTTCTGGTGTGTGCTTATACCTGCAAGCTGTTGTGTATTTATTTTAGGGCATCATATCTCTGATCTTAATAAGGCATTTATTTTGGAGGAGAAAGCGTGAAGATTCAAACTTTCTGCCATTTTTTCTGAAGACAAAGAAAGGGATGTGTCCCTTTAGCCTAGGCTAAAAAAACCAACCCAATGAACAGTTTTATTTTTAAAGAAAGAAACTTTCCCTCCCAGCACAAATACACCCACGCATGCCATGAATATTTTTTAAAGGAAAGTTAATGCCCTCTTAGCTTCAGTACCGGTTTTGAGGAAAGCAAGCTGGCAAGTCCATTCTCTGTGTTCTCTCCTCCAGAGTCTTCATCAGAAGATGCAACCAGCCTGTTACATAGTAACATTTTCTTTACCACATTTTCTTATAATAACCATTTAAATAAAAAAGTCACTTAGGCCCAGTGAGAAATACAGACCTTCTGAAATGCTGTGGGAGTCTTATAATCCTTATCATCTTGCTACCCTCACACAAAGGCTAGGAAATTTCTGTTCTGCCATTCTGGTGATAGCCTTTTCTGGTGATCTCTGTGATGGGCTACTAAATCAAAGTGAAGCTGGACTTGGTGGCCATGTGATTCTTTTGAGGTCTATAAGAAATCTGACAGGTCTGAGAATCACATCACTTTCCAGGTCTTGCACGCATTTTCCACTGGATGGCAAGGTCGAAAAAGGCTGAGGGATCTGCCTTTTCTTTCTGTGTTTCTAGTTTTCAATGGGCATTTCTTGCTATTCTGCATGAAAGAAAAAGCAAGACTAACTTACAAATTGTTGCTGCAGTTGCACCCGTAGCGTTTCAATCGGCTTGGGAGCTTGCATGCATGACTACAGGCTCTCTGCCAATGACATCTATGTTGGTGTTTTTGCACACTTGACCATCGATCACCCCACACACTCACAACAGAGCTTTGTGTGGAACATCTGCGATTGTCTGTGTGGATGTCACTCAGATTGCCTCTTTCATGGGTAGGTCAGTGAGACACATAGAGGAACAACATACACATGGTTAAATAATAAAATTTACAAAGTAGAACTGAACTAACTTTTTAATTTGTGAAGCATACAGCATTTTCTTCTCCTGGAGGAGGCATTCACATTCTACATGTCTTCAAAGAGTTGCACTTGCAGTCATGGCATATAATGCCAAGTTATCACTACACAAAGTAAATTTTAAAATGATGACTCTTAATTTCTTGCTAAGGTGTAGGAAGATATTTCATAACCAACATTCCGTATTACTTTCCAGCTCCATATTCTTCTCAGTATTACTTGCCTGAAATGCCTCTGTGTGTGCACAGAATTATATGGAATAAAAACTTTGGAAAAATGCAAGGACTAGTGTGCTGAAAGAGATTTCAGAAATGATACATAGGAATGAGACAAAGTATGTTAGAAGTAATGGTAGAAGTATGAAAGAAGTAAATTAAAGGTAGGAGTAAACCTGCTGTTCTTCTTCCCTGGGCAGAAGGAGGTCTAAACCTAGCAGCTTTATTCTGCAAGATTTTTATCATTCTTTGAATACTTAGGGACACTAAACTCCCTGAATAAAGAAATCAGATGAATCCATTCTAATTAGGGATATTCCTGTTGCTGCTGTCTTGTATCACTTGAGGCACCTGGGAATCTATAAGTAACAAGCTTATTTGATTTGTATTAACTGCAGTTAAATGGACACATGGATAAGAACTCTATTAAAAAATCAGTGTATGCGATTTTGGCTGCTGAGTCTCTGTGGGCTTTCACATCTCGGATGGCATGGAGCCCAAGGTTTCTCTCCTGTGATCCTATTGAGCTTGGACGTGGCTTTTTCTACGCCCCCACCCTTATGGCCAGAGTTACGTACATGTTTCCACGTATTAAAAATGCAATCTATTCTGCTCAGATTTACAACGCTAAGCCTCTCCAGACGTATCCATCACCAGATCTATGTACACTCTGAACAGTACCATTCCAGCTAGCCAGTTCCTCTGGGCTGGTTCTGTACTGGCAGAGAACTTGCATAAAACTACTGTGATATTTTTTCCTGCTCACTTGATGTTCTGTACCTCCTCCTACAATTGCTGTAATCCCTTTAACCCCACAGAAACCTCCAGCACTCTTCTGTTGATAAATTGGTAGGTTGGATGGCCTTTCACCTGGTTGTCACCGCTGGAAAAGTGCTAATGGTCATTTGTAGATAGGATTGTGACCTGACCAGAGGCTCAGTTTCTGCTGTGCAGGCATGGGCTTGTCACACAAAGCCTCTACTCCACACCTTGTCTGTCCGTATACTCTTTTGCATGCACACTGATCCTAGGAATAGTTTCTGTGGTTTTTTCAGGGCAACTGTTATAAGCAGATGTTCTTATTAGAACATCTTATAGTCCATGAACTCAGGAATTTGTTTCATTCTGTTACAGGAGGCTTGTGATGGTGAGAAGGAAAGTTAATCAATTAAAAACAAACAAACAAAAACCCTCAACAAACTACACCCCTCCCCAAATAGAAAAAAAGCCCAAACCAAAAAACAAACCACAACCGTTCTTTGTCACTCTTTTCCTGGCAGTCAATTATGAAGAAGAAACTTTGAAAGACTGCATGTCAGCAAGGATAGGAGGGGGAGCAGTGCAGATGTACTGCCTGGGTTCATCCATCATTACCTAGCAAATGAGCCGACTAGTTTGTGGTCAGGTACAGAAGCCCTGGCAAGCAAGCAAGAGAAGAGATTATTTTTGCACATCTTCTGTGAATCTCCAGGGAATTCAGTGGCATTCCTTATCTCAAAAGCTTGTAATTAAGAGGATGGCATCTTTGGGCTGGAGAATTCCGGAGAAAATCATTTTCACAGCACCTAGAGGGCTTGATGTTGTGCTTGATGACAGATGGGAAACCTTTATGAAGGCTCCATAACTTCTTGCCCTCAGAGACTGTACTTTTGACACTGCAGAAATTGGGAGGATATAGATGTTTTTACTCGGGTGATCGTGTGGTGATTTTTTAAAACAACGAGTCAGTTATTAAAGTATTTTAATGAACTATAGAAACAGTGAAAACCTGGCAAAGCTTGTGTCATTGCTGAGAGTGAAAACATAACTATTAACTATAGAGTGTTTTGCTTATGGATACTTTTCTATTGCATGCAAATAAGATATAGGAAAAGACTAGCAGACAGAATTTCATGTTTCATCTTTTCAGATCGTGACCTCAGGAGTGTCATGCCACTTCCATTAATCCTTTTCTCAACTTAAAGATCCCTGTGAATATGAATAAAGTTGTATTTTAAAAACGAAAGAGAGAAAGAGAAAACAAAACTCATTCACATTCCGAGTCTGCTTTCTGTCTCACACGTATTACATTTCACAAAACAGATAGAAACAATAGAGCTTATTAAGAAAAACTTGTTTTGAATGGCAAATTAAGCATAATGAAAATACACACGTTTTTACAAGTAGTTATTTTTTACACCAATTGAATATTTTAAACCTTTTTAAACTATATACTTGTCTCTGCAAAATGTTTTTCTTTTAGCTCATTTGCACCATACCACCCTGCTATATATTTTTATTTAAAATTTTAATTTGGTCAGTTCAGAAACCTGGATAAGTACAGCACCTTGTTTGCGACCAGGCAGTAACCAATAGGGATGCCCTACCCTGGATATTTATGAGCAATATCACTGCTGGTTTCTGGGCTGAACAGGCATGGATTGCTCCACATTATGGCTCCTTAGGCAGGGAAAAACTTGTTATATTCGAGAAAATATCTCGGCATTCGTCTTTGATTCAAATACCTTTTTAGTGCAGTGTAAATCATCAAAATAGATATAATAGCTTGTTTCCAAGTTGAAAAATTATATGAAATCAAGAAACAATCCAAGAATCTTTTAATGAAAAGTAAACTTAACCTAATGAAAACTTATTTCTGCCTTTTATCCTTAGGTACAAATGTATTGGTTTGGCACAGCCTGGTTTTTGGTAGCAGGGGGCCACAAACAAACCACGACAACAGTTTAAAAAAATACAGATAATAGCAAAGGCAAGTTTTTATCGCCATCCCCCATATCTCTAAATTCAGAAGCACATAAAAAAGGGTGCAGAGTTTATCTCAAATTTTGCTTCATATTGTAAATGTCTTCCTAATGTGCACTAACATATGTATCTAGTATATAAAATCTCTTAAAACATAAAAGTCTCAAATGTAGAGCATTAAGGTGGACTGCATTTTTCAATTTCTTAGGTATTACAGCGATCTGGGAATTTATTTTTACAGCCTGAGATGTCAGTATGCCACAGAAGCATGAAAATCTCACCATCTGTATGCTCATGGACAATCTCATCAAGTACACTCAACGACAGACTTAGAATAACAAAATTTAAACGCTATTACTACCGCCTAGCTGTACATGCACTCAAATCTACTTTAAATAGCATTCAACCTGAGTTATCATGCTGCTTACCTCAGGCCTAAACCAGTTTATTCCCTTTCAGTGCTTTCTTATCCCCATGAATCCTGCTGTAAACCAGACACATGCTATTTGAAATAACATTTGTTTAATTAAATGTGAGGTTACACACAGACTTACATCCTTTAATTTGGCCAAGTGCTGATCCATAACCCAGTGAAAGTTCAGGAGTCGAGCAACGGCTTCACCTGGCAGTTTATCTAATGTGCTGGGCAATGTCCTTCTGGATACGTGTTTCTTGTCAGTGCCAGAAAGCAAGGATATGTTTTAGTTGGAACTCTGTTATAACAGACACTACATAGTTTAGATTAACTCCTTTCAGTAGTACAGCATCAATGTGTTATTGCCTTAACATAAAACATACAGATTATGTAAATCTGTAATAAATACTATTTTGAAGTGTATAGTAATCAAAAATCTTTCAGGGCAGGATGGAATGGAAACTGAGAAATATTGGAGAGTAAACATTCCAACGCTCATTCCTCTGCTTCTCCCTGGCAGAGTGGAGCACTTACTGTAGCTGGGCTGCTAATGCTCCAGCCCCGGGGCTTGCCCTATAAGTCCTGCGGAGCATGGACTTCCCGGGAAAGCTAGGGCCAAAGAGATCCCTCAGAAAGCACTTCTGCTGTCTCTGCAGACCCTGTTGTACTGTGTGTGAAAGGGAATGGTTGTTCCTGGTCTGAGAGAAGGTCAGACCTTTTAGAACCTCCTCACAAGGCACACACTGTATACATGCAGAGTCATTCAGGCTTACAAGGCCAAGCAATCCGGGAGGCAAAAGGCAGTGGTGAAGAGAGGCCACTTGCTTTACTGCAGGTTTTAGCATTCCGGTCTCTAATTCCCGTGCAGAGCTGAGAGGGCAGTGGAGCCCCTGGAGTCCATCAGTAATTGGCACAGCTCTACATTTCCCTCATCTCGGCGGCCTGGTCTGGGGTGCGGCGATAGATTGTCTCTCACTGGGCAACCTGCTGTGCTGCCGGCTATGGCCTGGCCTCTGGCGGGGAGGGTGCCGGGAGGTCAGCCCGCAGAACCCGCAGGACTCGCACGAAGAGCTCCTCGCCTCTGCCCCTTGCGGGGAGTGCACTGACGGGCTACTGCCAGCCCGGGCGCCGAGGGCGAGGTCTCAAATCTACCACCGATACCCAGCAGCCTGCTAGGTTCCCCGGGTGCCGCCAGCCCCGCTGCGCGGTCCCGCCGGAACTCTCTGGGTTACCACCTATGGCGGGTGCGGTGCCGCCTGCTGCGGAGGGGCCGGGTAGCGTTGGACTTGCCATGCGGCCAGCGAGAAGGAGGGATCGTGGCAGGCAGGCAGGCGGAGGGAAGGAAGGAAGGAGGCCGGCCTGATTAGCATGCAGCAGCGCTCGCAAGCCCGGCTCCATTGTTTTAACACCTCCCCTCTCCTCCGCGCCAATCTGTCACCGTTCAGCAGGCGAACGCTGCTGCCTCGAATGCTGCTCTTCTCAAATGAGACGGATAATTAGCTGCCCCGCACGAATGGCGCACTCTTCTCACCCCTGATTGCTATCACCTTCTTGCTCCTGGCAGTTTTGACACCTCGTAATCAGCCTGCTGCTTTTTCTCTTTTCTTTCCCTATTTCTGATTTTTTTTCTCCCCCTTCCTTCCTTTTTTTTTCTTTTTTTTTTCTTCTTCTTCTTTTTTTTTTTTTTTTTTTTTTTTTTTTTAATGCAATCCCAGTTGCCATTTGGATTGAGACTCCTCTGTTGAGTTAACCTTGTATGATTGCGGGGGAAAGGGGAATGTACGGTAGGGAGGGGAAGAAATCGCTTCCTCTGAGTCTCATCTGCTGAGAGAACCATGGGGTGGGGGTAGCAGCATCTCGGCTTGATCCTCCAGTGCTTTTGTTCATAAGGGGTAACAGCCTCTCCTGAGCAACCTCTGAATTAATATTATCTCGAATGGGGAAGGATGTGTTGAGCGTGTTGTGTGTTGAGCGTCTCCTCCGCTTAGTTAATGGAGAAAAGACTGCATTTCTATTATCTGGTTAGATATAGCCATACGGGGAAGGGATTTAAAAAGCAAGTTCACAAGGCCAGGAAGCTCCCTCTTCCTCCCGGGTAGGCAGGGGAAGGAAGGTAACTTCCTCAGCCTCTTAGAGCGAATTCACTGTTTCATGGGAGTCGGAAGAGAAATCTCATTGGAGTGCGAGATCGGAGAGGGAACTTCTTTCCTTCTGATTCTAGAGAAATAAGAAATCTCAGTTAATGCTCTGGTGATTTCTGCGAGATTAAAAAAAAAAAACAGAGGACTCGTGGAATCTGTCATAGGAGCGTTTTCCTCTCCTCTAACTAGCAATGACAGTCTAATTACTGGA
Organism: Vidua chalybeata; assembly: GCF_026979565.1. Taxonomy (NCBI): domain Eukaryota; kingdom Metazoa; phylum Chordata; class Aves; order Passeriformes; family Viduidae; genus Vidua; species Vidua chalybeata. Next base: position 22,445,625 of record NC_071536.1, read on the forward strand.
GCTACGAGCAGCTGTCGAGTTAGCCGGAGAGACAGAGGAGCTACATGTGTTCTACGCGGCCGCCGGCACCGAGCCCTCGCAGCAGGCTGAGGCAGCCGTACCGCCGCAGTGTTCCTCAGAGAGCTCCCGAGAGGAAACGGGAGCATTTTCCTTGCGAGCGCTGCCTGTGAGCGCGGGGGCTTCACGCGTCGCGCACCGTCAGCGCGGGGCGGGGTGACAATGAACTCGTACGGGAGCCCTGAAATTGCTCCAGCCCCGGGGCTGCCCTGGCGAGGGCTCCGCTGGCCCTGGCGGAGGTGGAATTGGGTAGAACACCTTGGCACGAGTTTGCTGCTCTTCCGGTCCTCTCAAGTTCCTTCCACCATATTTATGATTTTTAATGACATTCTACTTCCCATTTGGATTCAACCTCCTCTGCCGGGTTGAGTTTGTGTTGAAGAGGGAGGGAAGGGGAGGAATACTGAGCCTCCTCTGGTGAGTGTAATAAAGCAGATGTCCCTGCTGGCAGCAGCAGCCGCCTCCAGGAAAGCTGTATAAGGGGGGCCCGTTCAGGGACCGCACTCGCCTCCCACTTCGAGTCGCTCACAACTGCTTAGCGTGATATTTATTTATTTATTTACTTATTGTTTATTTAAAAACTAAACTAGTGCTCCTCGCAGTGGTCTGATCGGTGAGCCTATCTGGATGCCCTCGGGCAGCAACAGTTTTACGCACGCAGGATTAAACAGCTTCCTAAAACGCCGCACTAGGCAGGAGCCCTCACAGTGGGAGATGGATGGGTTCTGCTGGTCGACGAGACTTTGGTCAAGCGTGTTCTCCCCACCTCCTGCCGCCCTCCCCGCTGTGCCCTGGCTGCGGCGGACCCCAGGCTGCCTCCAGCAACAAAGAGCCTTGTCCCCGCGCTGGGCTCCCGGCTCTGCTAGCTCAAGGGCTCCTGGGGAACCGCATCCACGCGTGGGAGCGGGGGGGAGAAACAGATGACTTTATTTTCTTCAAAGGTGATTCGCAGTTTGTGCATCCCTTAATAACGCGAGCTTCTGAGCTCGAATTTCACGGTTGAGAGGACGAGTCGGACTGTGTGTCGGGCTGGCTGGAGATGTGCGAATCCCTGTCTCTCCTCCCAAGGCTGGAACTTGTGCCTCTCCTGGGCACCACCCCCAGCCGTGCTCTCCGGGGAGGTGCTTCACACTCCGCACGGCGCGGCCGCGGCCGAACATCGCCTCTTCAGCGCTGCGCACCGGCAGGGTTTAGAGCTCCGAAGAGTAACAAACTCTTCCTCCAGGTCATGTAGCAGACGTGCACTGTACAGTGCTGTTTATTACAGTACACTCTGTTGACAGCCCGTCGCAAACATGACATGTTTAAAATAGAGAAAATAATTGCAGAAAAATCCATTTCTAAAAATTACGTAGGTGTTAATTCTTCCAGAAATTTGTCACCTGCAAACAAATCTTTAAAAATAAAAAGTGTTGTGCTTTGCTGCTATGAAAATATTAATGCTAATTATCAGTATCAGGGCTAAACTCTATATTCAGTTCAAATGCAAAAAGCAACCACCCTTTATCATTAATTTAAAATACTTGGCAACACCCCTATTTTTAAATTTGATACCAGTAAATCCAGAAAATGTGCAAGCTTTATGAGACTTCAATGTTTCAATTAAACACAAATTTTAATTGCATTGAGAAAGCCACTATATTCAGGTTAAAAATAAATTCACTGAGATTTAGGTGATTAGGTTTTCCCCTTTCTTTTCTAGTCTGTACCAGGCTTGGGAAATCCAGCATAGCAGACCAGAAGGGAGGGCAAATAATCTTTGGTATTATTAGTTTTGGGGAAAGTTTAACCTTTTCTATCCTTCATATTAATATAACCCATTCCCTGAAAGCATTTTTAGTAATTATTAATGCTATAAAGGTACATGAACAAGATAATAATTTTTTTTATAACATGAAACATATTAATAAAATCATTACTGTTCCATTTTGCCAAAAGGGTCATTTATATGTTACTTTTGATTACTTGCTTTAGTAAAAAATTCATCTGGGAAAGTCAACCACTCACTTATGTTACTAATGTACAAACCTATCCTAATTCTGGCACACCTGGATTCAGCTATTATGGTAATTTTACAAGAATCTGAATCAAGAGGTTCACTATTTGGGAATTATATAATATAAATTAAAAATGAGGGCCTATTTCTCTTCCTGTTTACTTCAGGAAGAACATAAGCACATCACTGGATATTGTAAAAAAAACACCTAGCATTACACCAATTTTTGCCAGCCAGATTAAGGCACTAATCCTGCAAGTCTACATTCATAAATACAGTCACAACTTCAGGCCTAGTCAGGCAAAGATTAATTGGGCAAAAAACATGTTTGACATCACTCTCAAAGTTAATAGTGGAGCATAACAAGCAAAAATGTGAATTGCAGTACTGAGTGACTTAGTTTCATTTTGCCTTGTCAAAAGACAACTAAAAATTTACTTATCTGACAAACAATTTCATGACATGAGTTCTTGTTACAAGAAGTCTTAATTCTTAAACTCTTATCATATCTATTGAATAAAAAAATGTATAAATGTATGCAAAAACAGTGAACCATTTAATTCTCATACATTAAGACTGTACTTTAAAGTGGGAATTGAGATGCCGAAGAAAATCTTCCTTAGATGTTAGAGATGGTGGGAAAACTTCTCGACAGAATTCACATATTCCACACTGATTCAGTTCAGAGTCTGCATATGCTTGTGCCAGCAAATCATTGTCTTGAGGCTGCCAAATAGGCTAAAAGAAACAGAAAATTATTATTGCTGAGGTTTACATTATGCTGTCGTTTATATTAAAAAAAATACCTGCCTCTTTAAATTAGGATTCCTTTACACCTGCCTGGCCAGAGACGTTAACTAGAGAGTTCTCATTTAAGAAAAGCAAGATAGGACTTAGGTTTTTTTAAAGTTCTATAAACACTCTATCCTTGCAAATATTTAAAAATACCTTGGTATCTATTAACAATAAATATTGCTATGAGCGGAAGTCTGTAATATCAGTCTGGTACATCCTAAAACTTTTCTTTAACTTTGCATTTCAGTATTTTACTGAAGAAGTCATAGTATACAATAGCCATTTAGCAGAAATGAGAAAATACAGTTTTACCTTAGAATAAAATGTTTCTTGTACAGAGTTAATATGATTCATATTTTATTTCCGTTCTTATTCACATAAAACTACTTTTCAGTTTACTTCCAAAATGACTACATCCATGTCATGGCTTAAGGTACTTATTTGCTCTGGCTGCCTTTTAGTATAAATGTGTCACAAATAATCTTGTTTGGGATTCCTCCTGCCATGACAGCGTCAAACTCACTGGAACCATGAGTATCTATCCACGCATTCAGGCAATTCTATAAGCTACGTTGTATTTGGTTCAGCAGCTGCACTGCTCTTGGTCCCTGAGCTAGTTAGTTTCAAGCCAGCAAGTCTGTTTATTCAACACTGGAATTTGAGCCACTTAAGCCCAGAGTATACACTATTTAGAATCGTATCAAATAGGAATCAAAAAGTCTTCTATCAGTTTTCAAAGTTAAAACTTAAGTTTCATAACTTTAGTATTAGCAACATAAGATCAAATAGTTAAATTATATGGCCAGGACAATCAGGTTTTGAGTAAATTGAATACCAAATGCATCCTATTGTTAGTACGAAGTAGAAAGAATGGCAGCAAGCTGCTATGAGCTCTATGTAGGGATGGAACTTAGAAGACAGTGTGCCCTACAGGGTTTTTTTTGGCTCAGTTTTTTCCTCTTGCTTCACTCATACATGGGAAGGAAGGCAAGAATACAAAGTAATTTCTTTAGAAATTTTAAATTTCTTGCTACTGATACCCAAGATTTTTAATTTTTATCTCTTCTTTAAATTTCATAATGCCAAATAGTTAGACTCTATTGTTTATTTCTCCCACAGTAACCCACTGTACAACTAAACTGACTTTCACAGTGGTTAAACCTTCTGTTTAAACCACCCTGAACTTCTTGGGAGTCAATTTCCTGCCCATTCTGTATTTAAACAGTGTTTAGCTTATCACATAGCAATAGCAGACTTACTGTCTTTCATTATGGTCAGCAATCCATATAATTAAATTGACTAATTAGTAATTAAGTGCAATCGCACCACTTTTTTCAGCTCAAAGAGTCTACTTATTGTATGTTGCTGGTGTAAATTGCATATTAAATCTATCTAGACACTGACACACTTAAACAAGTTAACACACTTAAACACACTACATAAATGTGTTTCAAATTATTTGTTTCTGATATGATGTAAAGCATTATTTGAAAAAAAAGATAAAATTGTATTGTAAAAACTATTTGTCATCTTGGAAACATAACGAGGTGAGGTACCCATCCAGCAACCCACACACGCAGGCACTTAACTTCAATTTCTTGAGTACTAAGCTTGTGCTTAATATCCTTGTCAGAACAAGGATCTATTTAACCAGACATTCAATTTCAAAAACATTAATATTGAGTTTAATAGACTACTGATTTACTTTTAAAATCATGAACATACTTCGAAATATTTTTGGTGGAAACAACTCCCTCAAACTGCAAATACCAATAAACATGTGCATCTATATGAAAGTCTCAGCTAAATGTAGTCTGTAAAATCCTAGGTTCACTAATATCCATGTTTATTTTAATCTACTGCTCTTTTCAGTCACGTTTTTTTTTAAAGTTACATTCTAAGAAAACAGTACTGAGTTTTTAGATTTAGTATCCACATAGAAGGAAAGAGCTAAATTTATTACACCAACTGAGAGCAGTTCCAAGAACTTGCAGTTGCCAAATCTATTGCATTTATGGGGTTTTCCATTTTATAAGTTAACATATGTAGTAAATACTTGAAAGTTTTATCTACACTAGGAAAAAAAAAAAAAGACATATATAATTCCCTCCTTTTTGGCTTTTCCTTCATTTTTGGAAGGGATGATAGAAGCTGTAAGCAGCATAACCACCCCCTAGAAAGGTGGTAAAAATACTAAGAAGAAGTTTATACATAAATTTTGCTAAGGTTACCACAGTGGAAAGGGCATGTATACAAGTAACTTAAAAAAAATTACTCTTTTAATCTATACATATATATTATCTGTGACCAAATCTTTAGCAAAATTTACAGTCAGAAAAAACCTCTAGAGCTGAGTCCAATTAATTGAGAAAAATATTTAAAACCTAGTTTGAAAGCAGCTGAATAAAGGTGATGGATATTTAAATATACTGATATACACAGATGTACATTCAATGGATTCTAAAGTACTACTGGCTTGTTTCAAACAAACTTCTGAATAAGAAATAATATTTTAATCAATGCAGTGCTATTGTAGATATGACTTTCAAATACTAAACAGTTCACCATTAGCTTTCTTTTTCTCTGTGTGCTAGCATTAGTACATTTTTCCCCACAAAACAGATCATTCACATTTTAAATGCTGGCTCCAAACTAATTTCCTTATTTTGCAGAAATACCAGTGGTCAAAGGCTTACTGCTATTCAACCACTTTTCTGTATTTTTAAGCTGCATACTCTCCTATCAATTTATAATCACATACCAGCTGTTTCACTTGCTGTAATGTACAATGCAGGGTGCCATCTATTGAAAAATGAATACACAGACTAACTAGTAAAAGAACAGGCTGTAGAGGGAATACAAAAAAGGAGGATAGTAACAAGCAACGGAGTGAATTCTTTGCAGTTCCACAGGAATTTACTAGCAGTAAAAGAAATGTGTTAATTTGTTTAACTTAGTCACAATTTTAACTGAGGACCCAATGAAAAATACAATAAAACCTGTAATTAGTAAGTTGGTAAAGAATTGAGATCTCCTACATTACAAATAGATATTTAAAATAGCTTTTGAAAAAAAATCAAGCTTATAGCAGCAATCTTTCAAACTTTAAAATTTTCACTCAAAAAGTGGTTTGCAATAGAAAATTAAACTAGACTGGGTAAATTTTAGGAGAAGAAAACATCAAAGTTATAATGGCCTACAACACTTTCTAAATGCTGGTTTTGCAGGTCATGCAGTGACCAAATGGAGAGGTAAAGCTCTTCTGCTGCATGTACCTTGTCATTAGGGAAAGAACATAAACTTCATCCATGTAAATGGTAAAAATAGGTGAATTTGACCCTCACAGAATTCCAAATTATCACTATTTGCTTATTCTTGAAAATCTGTCCTTTCACAGAAATAAAAAAACAAACAAACACAAAATCAGTCTATAAAGCTCCATAATTTTGCAAGCTTTCATCTGAGACTGGATGTTATACAAAAGAAGCAAAGTATTTGGAGACATGAGTGTCAGAACATGCAATATGTTTTTCTGTATTACAGCTACTGGGCCTTGTTTTCAGAAGCTCCCATGGACTTCAGGCTATAACTGAAATTTAAGCCCAAATTGCATACATAAACCTAAAATAAAGTATTTTAGCAAACTTTCCTTCATTCAAAAAATAATTATGTTTTTTTCCTACAATGACAAAAATTTAAGCTTCTTAGAAAAGAGGAATAGGGTGTTGCTGGTACCTCAGATTGAGACAAAAAGTAGCTATTTTTTTATAGCAGAAATATTTATCTGTTTAGCTTTTTAATTGGTTCATTTTTCCAATTCTCTGCTGTACATGAAAAACAATTAAAACAAATGTGTACCCTATACAACTGAGATCAAGTGTAGAAAGAAAGCAATCTAGGGGGCAAATTGGGATTAATGACAGCTTTGAAATAGATATAGAAGCATTTACAACAATTAATATCTAGATAAACTGAAATTTGTAAAAACATCCAGTGCTTATGTCTGCTTACATTCCTGATGTTTCACTGGAAAAGCATCTTGAACACATTCTGCAGCATTAGGAAGAAGAATGACAAGAGATATTATATTAAAAAAAGACTGACCAGCTTTCTTAGAGAATATATTAATCCAGTCTCAAAAATTTTTGCAAAATGGGTGTCTGAATCATTATAATTTTTTGAAATGTAGAATATTTATAGAAAGATACCTGATGAGGACCTCTGACGGTTGTTCCAGCAGCTTCTAAAGGAAAAATTACTTCAGGTACACCCTGGTTTGTGTGCTTAGGTACAAATGTGAAACCACTGTCTGTTGTTTTTAAACATGGTTTGTCACAGATATTTTCTATGGACATCTTTGCATGATCTGAGGGGTTTGTTTTGTCAACAGTAGTTAAACTTTGTAAAGCTGAGGTCATGAGATCAATGCCATGAGCTTCAAATGAGTTAGGTTCCAATTTACTGAGGTTAACAGCACAGTCTCTGTGCTCCAAGTTAAAATGATGATCTTGAAGCATGTTTTCAGATATACCAGTACAAGGAACTGTTGGTTTTTCCTGAGTGCTCTGCAAGAAAGCAGAGTCATTGTCTGTAGGTGGAAACTTGACATTAAATTTAGAAAGTGATTCTACAGAGTTGTTGTCCTCATCTTGGCCCACTCCTCTTGGTGTGATAGATGTGATGCATGATGCACCTCTATTTATATCCTTTATAACCCGAGGCTTAAAAAGCTCTTCTGCTTGTTCATCAGTTTTATCTGTGCACTGTATTGGCATGGAAAACTGTATTTCTGTGAAGAAAGAATGAAGAAAATATTAAATAGTCCATTGAAATATAGATATTAAAAATGTGGTGCTGGTGTATTTTTTTTGTCTTCCTTCCCTGCTTTTTAAACTATTTTATCTTTAAAATCAGATTGAGTTGTAGTTCTCTTTCACAAACATTAGTTCTGACACAAAAACTATCAGAATAGAAATAAAAGGAAATATTATCTTCTAGTAATTATATTTTTCTTTGATTTATGGCTATAAACATTTTCATTTTATTGAAAATTATGTTGTCCCATACTCTTAACACATACTTGCATATTCACTGAAGTGTTCTGGCAGAAATAGAAGCTGGAACCCAAACCACTTCACACAGTGCCAAGAACATGCTAGGCACTATGAGCACGATTTTAGAAGGTATTCAGGTACCCAACTCCCACTGGTTTCCAAATTAGTTAAATATTTAAACTGAATAGCTATTCAGAAATGGGACCACGTTTTCCCTTTGTTTCAAGAATTCGTCCTTCATTTTTGGCACTATATTAATAAAAATGGTAATGGTTACTCCTAACCAGTTGAGAGAAAAACTTCAGTAAAACTGATTGTACAGCAGCCTTCTGACAGTGGAACACAGAAGTAACAAATCAGACATTAAATCTATATCGCTTTTGTCATGTATACCTTTACACACAGTTGATTTAAGCACTTCTTTTATATCTACATGGCTTACATCATGTATGGCTTTTCACACAGTTGAGTCAGGCACTTTGTTGGGAATCAAAACCATTCTTGTAAAGTAAGTTGCCAAACACACTTCCTCCAAAATTCCCACCTCCAAATAATGAAGTTATTAGCATACAAACAGACCACCACAATGCAGTTTAGACAGAGCAATTTGAAGCAACAAGATACCTGGTAGCACTTAATGTAACAAAACTTCAGTAATGGATGACCTAAATTAAAATGTGCTGAAATCAGCATATTTTGCTTCAGCTGTATGCATTTGGCAGGTGTTTATTGGAATCACTTTATAAGAGTCTTATCCTACTATTAAAAAAAGTTAGTAGAGAATACCCATAGTAGCTTACATTGTATTAAAAGTAAGCATTAGCAGAACCGGACATTCAGGATCTCTCACAGTTTCAAAACAAATCAAGCCTTCCCTTTGTTTTCAGGAAGTGTTGGATTAAGCTCTTGTCCCATATAAAAAAACAGCATTTAAAAGTCTGCACAAGGAAGTCTAGAAAATAAGTCCTCTGACTCTCCTCAGTCCTGCAGTTTTCCTCTAACAGATATGGGGCTAGAGGCATTCATAGCAGACATCTTTTGAACTGACAGCTAAATTAAAAGCAAGCAAGTGCTGTCATTCACACAGTATGATGGGATATCACATGTAGTAAGTGCCTGCCTCTCACTCCAAGGGACAAAACAATTACAAGAGCCATTGATGTGATGACTGTCTTTTATAGCATGTGATTTGGAGCATTCGTCATAGAATGCCAAAACTGGCGGTGCGTTTTCTTGGTGAAATACTGAGCACCATGTGAACAGACTTGAAAAAGGCAGATGGTAAACAGTGGAAGTACTTCTATGTATGTGTAATTTGCAGTATTTTCAAATATAAAGCAAAGCTTTCAAACAGTTGAATCACAATAAGAGCTTAAGTATGATATTACCAGTTTCAGGTTCTGGCTTTATCTTAAATATACTCAGTTGGTCTGTTTGTTCTCTGGCTAGCATACATATTCGATGACACTCTTCTTTCATGTCCTGGAAAATAGTCTCCAGATTCTCTCTGGAAGATCAAAATTGTAAATTAAAGAGTCAACCAATTCAGCTTGTTGTGACCTTTAATCTAGTCACACACACAAACCAGAGAAAAGCAATAATATAAGCTACTTTTCTTGGATATCTTGTTTCTCAACATATGCATACATATTTTTGTTCTCCTCAGTAAAAGCAAGCAAAAAAAGGAAAAGGAAATGTTGTCAAAGAGTTGTTTAGTCCTATCATACACATATATATTTGAACATAGGAACTGACCCTGCAAGGATCACCCCCAAAAATCCAGCCTTTCAGTTCTTTCAGTCTTTCAGGTATTTTGTGGAAGAGTTTAGCTTTCCCAAGGGTACTGTTTCCACCTCAGTTCTAGGGAAAATAAGATGCTGCCACTATGAACATCTATTCTTTGCTGTCGTTGCCAGTGCATTTCAGGCTGTAGAAGGAACACACAAGCATTTGTTATGGCTCTTTCCTTCTCTGTCTACCTGGAATTTTGGGGAGGAGTTTGTGAACTCATTCCCTCTGGTTTCATACAATATGATATGACTTTTCTTTTTATTCTGAGAGATTTATTGTATTATATCTCTTCCAGAGTATCATATGGGAATCTGATATTTAGTTATCTGCACTGAGAATGGCAAAAATAGTTCATGCTGGTGTGAGTTTATTTCCCCAAAGGCACTGTTATTTAGTTACTGATGCATCCATAAAATTCCACTGTGAAATTTTGATAAACTTGTTGAGTAATTTATATTTTTAAGCAAAATATAATGGATTTTATAAAATGAACTTCAAAGATGAAAAAGTGGAGTTGGATTTATGTTCTCTTTTCCATCTTTTCATCAAAAGATCTCAAAAGGGATTTTTCTTTAATCCAGTGAATTGTTTTCCTTTTTATGGCTTATTCATACAGAATTCTGACTGTGTTCCTACTTCTGTTGTGTTTCTCTTTCTGAAGACACAAATCTCTATTTGTATCTCATTTGAAAAAAAGATCTACAGAAGTAGTTAAAGTTACTACTTTTAATACATTCTGACGATTTTCCAGATGTTTTGATAAATAAGAAATAAAAAAAATTAAAGTTTCTATTCAGAACTTTAAAATATAGCTATGATTAGATGAAGTAGTCTTAATTTGCTAGACATTTGTGATACTATAATCTTACTAGTGTAAGATTACCAGCAATCTTACCAGTCACATACCTCTTTCCAAGAAAACAGTAAAGTAAGAAAGCTATTTGAGAGCAGGGGGACAGAAGACAGGTAAAGGTTTTTCATTTTTTAGATATAAATAAAAAAGACCAGTGTTTCTCACATTACAGTCTTATTTCCTCTCTTTCATATCATAAAAGAGTAGTGAGCTAGACTAAAGATCCATGTGGTTTACCTAGCCTATGTATGGGAGTGGTCAAAAGCAAATGCCTAGGCAAGAGAATAAGAAGAAAGCAAGAAATTCATACTTTCCCTTAATACTTCCCTAATCTCACCTTAGAGAGTCTTCTATTGGACCCAAGCAAAGTTGTTAAAAGTGGCATTACTGGCTATCCTATGAAAAATGCAAACCTAAGACTTTGTTCAATATTTTTCTGAAATTACTGGCAGAAGAAGAAATCTACTGCTTTGACACCTTGGTCATAACAGGGACTTGCTGCCTTCAGCTTACAGATCAACTTGGTTTCAAACTATCTAATTTGGGATGGATCAGGCCAAGAATTTTTTCTTCATGCTGCCTATCAGAGCACTTCCTGGCAACACAGGAGGCTCCTGTGCTGTGCTGCCATCAGTTAATCCATAATGGCTGTACATTCCTGTCCAGAAGATTTAATGCAAGGCAGTTAATGCTTATCCAAACCCCAGCATTAACATCCACTGCCATTTCCCAGAGTTTAACCTCCTGCTGAACCGAGTGGCTATCTTTCTCCCTCCCAGCTTAGCCCTCCACACTTGTAAAGGCCTAGCTATGATTCCACATAGTTGTTGGCTCTATTATCTTCCTGCATTAGCTCTTTGACCTTTGATGCTGCCCCCTCCCAACTCCCTGCCCAGCCAGTTCTTAAAGTAATGCGTAGAAAAGAGGGCAATAGCTGGCCTTACTAAATTGCAGAAAAGCCAAAAGCAAATTTGAAAAATGCTGCAGAAGTATTTACCTTTCAGGTGAAATACCAGAGATCCCTAGAGATAATTCAGGCTTATCTGGAACAACTTTCTTACTTTTCACCTTGAAGTAAAATATGAAAATATTGAGCATGTTAGCATATTAATTTTGCTCTTCACCTTCATATGAATAAAAATGTCACGGGGTCCTTTACCTAGTCCTGTTGAAAGCTCTCAAAGCATTGTCAAAATGACAAAAGCAGTTTGTGTGAAATTGCTAGTTCCTTTTAGGTTAACTTATTAACTCAATGTGGCATTTCTCTGTTCATACTCCCTTGAAAGGGAACTAGTTCTAAGAATATTGCTTGATGGTAATTATTTTCAGTCATGTGTAAGGTAAGATTCTGTCTTTTGTATTAGCTTGTTACCCGGCTATTTTACCTCTTAAAAATCAATTTATTCACTGAAAATTTCAATGAACACATTGGAAGCTAATATGTCAGGAGTTCTAGCAGTTTTTAAAATAAGTTATTAACTTTGACTACCACCGTGTGGTTCATTCCAGTATTACATAGTTTTACATCTGCCAGGCATTAAGGGAAGTTTTCATAATAACCAGTCACTAAGCTGCAGTTCCACTAGAGCTACATTACCAGATGGCCTGAGTAGTTCATATGTGCTCCAAGTCAGACACGAACTTGAGCATGCCTGCCAAATCAGCTGATTTCAAAGATGTCTAAGCTTAGAAATCTGTATAAACTGATCCATTGCCTATAACCACAGGCGTGTCTTACCTGTAAGGCTGAAGTGCAGCTGCAGCTCCTGTAGATGCATTGGAGCTGCCTTACACCCAGCAACACAGGATACAAGTCCTTGCCACAGCAAACGAAGCAATTCTTAGGAGATTTAATAGCAACAAGTTCTGTGTTGCTGTGCTCCTATGCTTACCTGTGTTCACTTTAAATCAGGTAGCTAATATGTGTATACATGGTTAGATTCACATCAATGACTGCACTCCAGCTATCCCACAAGGACAGAATAGCACCCTGGATGCTATTCTGTAACAAAAACAGGGTGGCATAAAAATAAAAAAATCAACTCAGTTTTGGTGAAAACTTCCAACAGAAAATTATAAATCAGAAATGCTAATCTGGAGTTTTGACAAATATGAAAATTTTCAATACATACCATAAAATAATTAACACACCAACTAACCAATAAGTATTTAATGGTGTTTCCTATGTGTTTTGTATAATTTGACCATTTCCTAGTAATTATAGAATGATGAAATTTAAAATAAATTTATTAGAATAATTAGTATGCATTCCAAACATTCAATGTTTGTCTTTTTTACTTTATCTCTACTTGCTTTCTTATCTTACCTCCCTTTTATACGTTGGCATCTGTGTACCCTTTTGTACTTCATTTAATTCTTGCAATTTGCTTTCCAGATTTCTTATTTTATCATCTTGATTGGAAATAATAGATAAAAGCTTCCTTTCCTTTTGATTGCTTTTGTCCTCAAGTTGCTTCAGTTTCATGCTCGCACTGTCTAACTGTTCCTAAAAAATAATTTTAGAAACACCAGTACAATTAATAAGTTTGAGGCTTGTGGAATATCACTATTCCGCAGTCTATAATAAGCTAAATGTAGGTTTTGCATCATAAGGAAGGGTCAGTCTTGTTTATTACGTTAATGATTTTCAATTGATAGTAAAGATCTTCTACCACTACACATAGCTGTAACTCATCATAGGTGATTACTCAAAACAACTGTATTTTCTGAATTTCTGAAAGTTGTATTAGTGTTTATACAAAATGAAGACACTTTCTCGGTTCACTTACTGTATCATTTACATTAACATTTTATGTATAATATTTTCCATATATGATACATAAAATAGTATTTCATTAATTTCAATCTTATACCATTTTGAACATGGTGATAATTCTGCAAATTGAGCAAACCCAAGAACACAATCACACAGTCACAGAATCCCAGAATATCTCCAATTGCAAGGGGCCCATATGGATCAAGTCCAACTCCCTGCTCCTCGCAGGACTACATAAACCTAAATCACCGAACTAAGAGCATTGTCCAGACACTCTTCGAATTCTCAGAGGCTCGGTGCCATGATGGCTTCCCTGGAGAGCCTGTTCCAGTGACCAACAACGGGCTCAGTGAAGGACCCTTTCCTAATGTCCAACCTGAGCTTCCCCTGATGTGGCTTCATTCTGTTGCCTCGTGTCCTGCTGCTGCTCACCAGAGAGGAGAGCAGCACCTCCCCATCCACCGCCACCCTTGAGGGAATCCTCAACTGCGATGAGGTCACCCCTGAGCCTTCTCTTTTCCAGGCCCAACAAACAAGTGACCTCAGCTGCTCCTCCTAATTCTTGTCTTCAAAACTTTTCACCATCTTGGTCACCCTCCTCTGGACACGCTCTAATAGTTTGATGTCTTTTCTGTGGCACCCAAAACTGCACACAGGGCTCGAGGTGGGGCTACAGCATTGCAGAGCAGAGTGGGACAACCCCATCCCTTGCCTGGCTGGCAATGCTGTGCCTGATGGCCCCCAGGGCAGTTGGCCCTTTTGGCTGCCAAGGCACACTGTTGACTCCTATCAACTTGCCATCAACCCAAACTGCAGGTCTCTTTCTGTAGAGCTGCTCTCTAGCCTCTCATCCTCCAATCTTTATGTATAACCATGATTGTATTGCAGATATTTCAGTCCTATAAAGATTTGTGGAATAAAAAGCCCTGGCTGCTCTCACTTGTATGATCCATTTAGTAATTCATGGAACTTTTAACTATGTGGGATTTTTGTGGAATAAAGAAGAAAAAAACAAATAATTTTTTAATATGCTCAAAGATAGTAGTTGCAAAAATCTTCAAGAAACAACCAACATTTAAAACCTGCTACTATGAAAACCTTATAGCTGTTAAGTTTATGAAATCTAGGGAACTGTATCAAGTGTCACAGAAAATGTCCCCAAGCCCCATGATTATCTCTGCAAGAGAAGTAAGCCCCAAGGGTTAACACTTAAAGAAGAATGTAAGTGAAATGCAGTTAAATAGTCTGTAGACAGGTAGGGTAAGATGAAGAGGAAAGGAGCAACTAAGTGCTTTTTCAAGATATTTTGTTTTATTTTCAAATGGAACTTATGTAGGGTGAGGGTGTGCATTTGGAGATCAGGAAGGTAGGGGCTACCCCACTAGACAAAGACACCCATGCAGGGATAGGTCCAGAGCTGCTTTACCAAGACACCAGCTGGCTAAGTGTGGATGTGTGTACATGCAGCTGACACAACTGTTTAGCCTCAAAAAGTTATACTAGCTATATAAAAAAGAAAAACCTGCAGAAAAAATAGCTATGAAGGCATTGGTTTATAGTCTCAATTGCAACTTTGAATAGCAAATCTACAGTAAGAGCTTCAATGCAACTCCAGACTTGGGTGGCATCTTAAAGATCCAGATTAAGCCTCTTCAGCTCAGTGACTTCAAAATATTGTCTAAAAAAGGCATGTTTCAATCCCAGCAAAAATCCTTAATCCTAACTTTGCATTTCTGACAAGTCAAATTCAATTTCCCATTTAAATATAAGGTAAGGGGATACAGCTTTTTCTGTTTTCCTTCATCATTATTTGCTGTTAATCCAAACACCTAGGAAAAAGCTTTCATCAAAGGTAACACTTGCCCTTGAGGAACAATTGTATCTTAAGGACAGTAAAATAACTTACTGAACCTGTGATACAGCATAATATATCTCTTTGAGACTATTACAGCTCCAATTCACGTGTGGCTTTCAAAGGCCCTCTGATAACTGGAGACCCTGCAGTAATGGCCAGTAGCTCTCCTCCATTTCTCCTACATCTTCAGGAAGTGAGGAAAAGATTTAAGCAAGCACTGAAAAAAGCCACATGAGAAGAGCCATGCAACAGTTAAAGTGAAGACATATCAGTACATACTGATGGAAATCATCATTCTTGAGCACAATCAGGATACCAGGAAAAACACTGGAGAAACAATTACACCTTTTGGGATCTTTCAATAATACAACCCTTCACAGTTTGATGATCTTAAGAGTTTCCAATACTGTGCCTGGTGGTTTGCAATTATCTGGTAATAACCCTTCTAAACTGACTAAAGATTACAAAGCTAATGCTTGATAAACTTCATAAACTTTATAAATACGTCACACAGGTCATACCTGCTCAGTTAAGTACGTGGCAACACAATGGATCTTTTAAGCACGCTGGTATTAGCTGTCAGCAAAGTGGTCATATATGTATTATGAACAGATCAGTATCTTTTTTTTTTTTTGCAGAGACTTTATAGGATCAGAGGATAACTGAAATTGGAAGGGACTTCCAGGATTCTCTAATTTCTAATCAAATCAGGGTCAGTTACAATATCTGATCAGGTTACTCATTTTGGCCTTGAATTTCCCAAGGATGAAGACTGCACTTTTCCCATGTCTGTCCTCATGGTGAAATATTTTCCCCTATGTTCAGTTTAACCTTTCCTGTTCCATCTTCCCATTGTCTCTTATCCTCCTGCCCCTTATCCACTGATGCCTTAAGTTTTAACTTTCATATTTTCCAGATTCTGCACTGCATTAGTATTTAACTCTGAACTTCATATAAAGTATTAACAAGTTCTCTTCACAGTTTCATTAGACTAAACAATCTTTTTCCAGCCTGAGAACCAAGGACACCGTTGCAGCTTCAGGCCCAAAAAGTGTAAACAATGGCAAATTGAGGAGAGCAATCTGGGAGGATGGGACTTCATAACCTGAAGCTGTAATTGGACAATTAACCCCAGTATGTAAATGGACCAAAACTTAAAAAAGTGCGAAAACTCGTGGTTGGGGTCCATCTTGAGTGGAGCCATGGCTGGGCTCTTGTACTGCCCAAGGTGTGTCCTTTAAAGGCCTTTTAATAAATACCTACTTTATTCCCTTTATTCCTTTAACACTGTCTAGCCTCTGTTCTAGGCAGCCTCTCTAGGCATCAGCAACACCATTAAGAGCCTGGCTCCATCTGCCTGATAACCTGAATGTAGGTATTGGAACGCTATTAGCTTTCCCTGATGCCACTTTTCCTCCAGGTTGGACAAGAGCAGTTTTTGCACCTTCTCATGGGATATGTACTCCAGCCCCCAGTTAGCTCAGTGGGGCTTCTGCTGAACTCACTGCAGTTTGTCAATGTTTTTCCTGTACTGGAGGTCCCTAAGCCCAATGTAGCATTCCAGATGCAGTCCAATGAACAGTGAATAGAGGGAGATACTTCCCTGGCTGTGCTAGCTGTGCTTCTGTTAATACAGCACAGGGAGCTGTTGCCCTTCTTTTCTGTAAGGACATGCTGCTGGCTCATGCTCAGCTTGCTGTCTAACAAGATCCCAGCTCTTTTCCAGCTCCACAGCCAGTCAGCCCCCAGACTGCACTGCAGCAAAGGCAGGTCCCTTTATTTTTCCCTGAAGTGTGCTATAAAGGCCGGTTTCAGTGGCGTCCTAAAACTAACAAATGGTCAGGTAGTTTCAAGGAAAAACACAATTCAACTGATGAACTGTAAGTGGTCTCAAGGAATATTAACTGTGACTTTTAACAGTTTCCCCACAAACTCTTCTCTGTTATTGGGCACAGAGAGATTAAACAGATGAAGCAATAAGAGAAAAGGCTATCAGAATCAGAATTTCTTACATTAGAGCCTAATCTTACTGCATACATCGTACCAGCAGCAAAGAACAGCTAAAAACACAACATTATCAGCCAGCAAAAAAATCAAGTACAGCTTTCTTTGCATTAAAGATAGGAAACAAAGTGGCACCAGGGAAGCTGGTATGTACTGGAACATGGAAATTCACAAGACTGCAGCAGTAGCTGCTCTTATGTCCTGCACAAAAGAGCTAAACATTTATTGCAGGATGAAGAGTTTTGTATAGCATTTGTATCATTCATTCCTGACACAGAGCTTCTTCCTCCTTTTCATGGCACAAGATGCTCTTGACAAATTCCAGACAGTGTTTAATACTGAGATTCTTGAACCAGCAAAATGGGATCATAAGCACGTTTTCTTGTCACAGGAGTTGACTTTAGCTTCATGTCTTATTAAGTTCACAAGGATCCTCATGTCTGATTGTACAAAAAAGTAGAAGCTTGACATTGTCTCATCTCTAAGGCTTTTGGTTTGCTGCATAGCTTTGGCTCTGAGACAGTGGCTGGATCCCAGTTCTTCCTACTTAATAAAATTTAGCCAGGTCTCAAAACTAGGCAGCAATACAGACACCTTTGGTCTTCTCAAGCAGAGGGGCTGAAAAATTCTGGTAATGTTGATATAGTTGGGAACTGAACACCAAGCCAATCTGGCCCACTTACTTCTTTCAGTGAAAACAAATGTGAACAAAAAAAATCCCACTGTTTTTTATGACACACAGGCAACAGACCTTGACAATAGCATAGAAATACACAGATATGGCCACCTACTAGAAAACAAAGAAAAGCTAGCTCCTCTCTCACTTTAAACCTCTAAAATTCAAGCTCTAATCATGCATCTATTACAATCAATTCAGGATTTCTATTAACTTTACTGCAGGACAGAATACAGTCCACTGAAAAATCCCACTGGACTTAGCAAATGACAGTTTCAAAAGGTTACAATAAACCCAAGCATCTTATGCCACAGGAGAGACTCTGAATTTCAAGGACAATGTAGAGGATAATTGCTGTAGGAAAAATTTATTTGGTTTAGAGCAGATTGTGGATAGAATATGATTAGAAAAATACAGGCTTTCAAATAGAATATTCAAACTTCCAAATTTCAATACCTGAAAAAGCCAATACTTTATTGAATTATGTAAAAGAAAACTATACTGGATCAGTGACAGGATGGTGGATTTTCAGTTTAAGAGACGTCAAAATATGACATCTGGGAAAAAAAAAGTACAAGAAAACAGGAGACATTCATGATCTATCTGTTAATTCCCAGATCTCCTTAGTAATAGTTTCCATCTATTTATTAACTCTCAACAGATGTCTCTTCCACGGAGTTGTCCAATTTTCCCTGGCTTACTGTTTTTTTTTTTTTTTATTCAATAAAATGATAACTTGTGCAGAGACACTGCTGTATGTTTTCACTTGTAGCCACGAATTGCATGGCCAAGACACAGCCAGAGCTAGTACAAGTGTGTGTGCCTGTGCTGTGCTGTCTGGACATTTTTGTATCACTCTTGTCAGATAAGTGCAAGTTTACTAGACACAATAACAAACATTAGGGTCCTCCTTGCATTGGAAGGATGGTGTAAATACATCCATGTGCCTCTGCAGAAGGCAGCCTTTGTCCAGTCAAACATACTTTCTCAAGCTCCATGCTTTTTTCCCAGTTACAGGAACAGAGAATTGCCCAATTTTGCATGGGTTTAAATCTCTACACATCCCCTCTAAAAAGACCTTATTTGAATAGCAATGTCCCTGGGTTTAAATGCACCACCATGCAGACAGACTCATATAGTTCATTCTGCATGGAGGTATTTCAGAAATATTTCTGTTCATGGAATAGAGGAAGCAAAATTCAGGTGAAATACCTGTTGCTGAGAGGTAACTGAAGTAATGGGCTATACAAAACAAATATGCAGATAAAGAAAATAACCTACATTCCATTAGGAAAATAGCTCCAGAAATAATGATTCCAGCTTCTCATGCATTGCCTATAATCTCCTCTAGAGATCACATTATTTCAGTGTTTCCCAATCAGGTGAGCAGGTAACACAGCTTCCTTTCATTCCTTACTCATTATATGACTAAGTTGCTTATAACTGTTGTTCTTTAGTAAGCATTCTGAAAGAAGGCTAACTAGACTTGGTCAGATCTTCATGTGCAACCATAAGATATAATTTTTATCCAGCTCAAGAGAGCAAACTGCAAAAATATGCAAAGATATTCCATCAAAGAATTAACTCTCTAGCTATGCTTTAATCCAAGTAAGTGCAAAGATTAGGAAAGAAATGACATCTTATAATTACAGATTCTATAAAGACTTTATTTTAAATAGAAAAGAAGTGTATAGGAATATTTGCTGACAGTATGTTTAAAATGTTTGCAAAGACTTAGTCTCATATAAGATTCCTTCAGGATAACTAAGCAAGCACCAGTAATTCCATTTTGATCTAATGGAATTGCATTTCTGATAAAAATGTGTTTCTGTGAATTTATCACAATTAATTTGTTTGTAGCTTAGGAAATAAATCCTGAAATTGATTCTTTTTAATTCTAACGTCTGATTTCTCACAAGGGTCATTTTAAGACCCTTACAAAGTCTCTGCTATGGAGCTATGGAGATTCACATTCAAAAGTAAGAGACTTTCTGTTACAAGATAGCTCTCAAAAACCACAGTAAGATGATTTACAATAAGAACAATGCAACTTTGTGCATCTCTGTCACTGTCTTCTCTCAATATGTAAAATCCATTCAAGGCATTTCCCAGCTATTCTGGGCTATTACTTTTTTCTTATTCCTGTTACACTCAATAGGCTGTAATGAAAATCTTAATGTTACTTCAATGAGGAGAGGCAGAAGAGACATCATCTTAACACTGGCTATTTTAAAAACCCAAACAAATCAGTATCTCCAGAGCAATGGGTCATTTATTTCCTGCTCCACCATTTTTTGAGTGCAGATTCTCCATTTCTTGCAAAAATACAGAGACCATTTGCAATGTGAAATGCTCTTGTAAGAAAGAAACAGCCCCTTTTTGGGTTTTGACAAGTTAAGAAATAAATAAGCAACTAAGTTCCTGCTTTATGATCAAAACTGTTCTGGAGAGCTTGATGGCCAAACAGAGATTTCACCAGGAAGGACCAAAGATAATGCTTAGTTCACCTAAACAGGCTGCAGTGGCACAACTTTGTGTGGCACACTTCATGTGTGGCATCTTATCTTCTTTCTGCCAGGGTCGGGATTAATGTGTGAGATGGTATTTCCTGTTCTGTTCAAAGGCACCCATAAAAATCTCACTTGTCTTTTAAGTTCTCAAAGTATAATCCCAGCACAAAAGTGAACTTACTGCAGGTGACATACCTTTAGGAGTTTTTCTCTTTGCTTTGCTATGTTCAGTTCAGACAGCTGCCTGAAAGGTAAGTTGGATGTTTCAATGTCTTCATGCATCAGAATATAAGGATGCGCATTGCCTTAAATTTAAAAAAAAAAAGCCACTAACTATCGCATTTTTCACAGTCAGCTTCTAAGTACAAGCAAAATTAAAAGAAGCTTATATTAATTTATTTATGTTCTTTGAGCAAGCCTTCATATTAAACAAGCAAGAGGTGCTAAATTCTGTGCTTGGATACAATGCAAGACTAAATCGGCAATAAAGAAATGTACATGTACTCTTAGAAATAGAAGTCAGCCACTTTGCTAGTATTTATGAAAACCAGGAGTGTTAGGCTAGTGTGAATAAATATTTAATGAGCATGGCAGATTAACACATGGTTACTTTGACTCTTTTCTCTTATTTGTGTAATACAGTCAAACAGTGAAAAATTATCCATCAATGACTATTTGATCTGAAAGAGAATTACCTGCTTATAACGTTCTGGCTATGCAGTAAGATTAGTATCACAAGACTCATCTAACATAAAAGACATATAATCATAGCATTCACATCTGGAACAACCTGAGATAAACTTATTAAGAGGTAAGTGTAAAAATAATTATGTAATAATTATAAAAAAAATGTCATGAATGATTTGAACCCATATTTTTGTAACTTTTATTGGCTTCAGTGTAAGCAGATTCTACCTCTATAGAAAATCTCACCATTTCTTGCAGAGGATAAAGAGAGACCCCAGAAGTGTTGAAATTTATAAATAGATCTTGAAACGGCACATTTGTGTTAACTCTCACATTCACAGGAAAGTATGATACTCATTTGAAATATGTATATTGTAAAAACTGAAGCAACAAAGTCAGAACTATTCATCAGTGCAACACAGCATAAAAAGCAATCATGTGCAAACTGGAGTACATACCTCTATTAGCATTCAGAGCAGCCAACTGTGATTTCAGTTTTGCAATAATGCTGTTTTGAAGCTCTATCTTTTCCTGCTGTTCACGTATTTGCTGCGTGTAGTTTTCTGTCTGCAAATATAATTTAATTAGCATTAATCTTATTCTATTTTGACTAGGGGTCTCCTGTTTGGCATATAAAAAGCAGCTCTGATTTTTAAAGATAACAGTAGTTGTGGTCATCTGTGTAAAAACCTTTGGCAAGTCCATCTTTGTAGGACTGTACTGATTAGAAAAGGTATTATAGGAAATAACCCCTGAGTTTTAATAACTCAGCTGTGGCAGTTGTAAAGGGTAACTTTAAAGTTAGAATTCCTCATTTACAGATGTAGAATGCATCGGGCTCAAGTTCAAATTTTAATATTCTTCAGAATGCTTGTCAGTTTATCTATAGAAAAAAGTAATTTCCCCCCATATTTTCTAACAAATAATATAAATATAGGCTTTTAAAAAGATAGATTTTAAATGGAAAACATCAACATTGTTTATTCCATACAGCAGATACTCTGTAAACCATTTTGACTGCCTATGAACAGTTTTGTACATTTCTTTGAATGCAGTGGACTAGTTTTTCTAACCTACATAATGGGGCTGGGGAGGAAGGTAAGCAAAAAGCCGCATCCTCTGTCTCCAATATTACAACTCATGCTACAAACAGGCCACACAGACTCCTTTAATAATACTGCTTATATTTCATCAAACTGTAAATTTTGTTAGACAGTCCATTAATTGAATGAATGGCCAGGTGGCAGGAAGATGCTAATATTCAAAACTATTATTTCATTAGCACATGCCTAATGCTGCAGTTACAGCAGTGCTAAAACAAGCAAGAAAACTTGTGAAATCCCAACAAGAAAACTTTCAGGAATGCACTGAATTTTTCTGAAATTAGGAATATGTCTATTACTGAACAGGTCACCACCTGCCACCATCTGGGACAAGACTCAGCATTGTTTTCACATCTATTCATAGTTTAGCCATAGTGCTATCTAATTCTCAAACCTCAGCCACATTTAAATTCTATACCCTCCTACTGTCCGCTGTGTTTGTCTGTAAAGCAGGCAGGAAAAAAATCCACAAGCAAAATTGATTTTAAAAGGCCAGGTAGTAGTTGTACTATGAGGTGATTTTTTGTTGTGTTTAAAAAAAAAAAAAAGTGATCAAAGAGCAGTACACTCCAGCAGCTATAAGAGACCTCACGAAGCAGAAAAATCACTGAGAACCAAATTGAAAATGTACAACAGCAATGTCTTGTCAACACTTCTGTACAGAGCACAGACATGACAGCTAAAACAGACAGAAGAGAAGATGCTTTTGACAGCCAGTGTGCACAAATTATTCCTTGAGTCAGATGGCAGCAACAAGTTACCAACTAGAAGATCTGCATGACAACCAACCATCCATCTGTATCAAACACCATCTGGCCGAGATGACTCTGGCTTCTGTGTGCTTGACATGGCTCCCAGCTCTAGAGACTGGCAAAACAAGTGGCCTATCGGTAACTTAAGTAGTAAACTGTTAACAACAGCATGGTGGACAATCCAACAGTGTGTGGAGGCCACACAGTGAACAGAGGAAGTTACTAGAGTAAAGCACTGTACAAAGGTCATTCAAAAAACAGAGGAGTTTGGTTCAAAAAAAGCAACACAAATAATAAAACCCAAGTAATTTTAGTATCAACTCTTCTTGACAAAATACTTTTGTTCTCTTTTGAAATCACAAAATTCAACTACTGAAAGTTTGATTAGGACAAAGATTTAAACTGATAGTAATCCTTTATCAAAGGTTTTAAATTTTTAATTTCTGAACCAGTGAAAATGCAGAGAGCAATCTGGCAAGCATTTAGTTCACTTAGTACTGATGATCTCACACCTCTCTGGCTTTCTTGCATAGACCTTGGAAGGACTATCTCATCTTGTACTTGTGCCTTGTTTCTTGGTCAGAAGATTCTTTCATGTACTTTTAGATGATTTAGGTGTATTAACTGCCTTTCCTTCAAATAGTTCATAGCTCATCTTAAGAGACAGAATTTAAAAGATCCCTAACATTCTCAAATGTCTTGCCTTTTGTTAATCAGTTGCAATTTCAGTACAAAAATCACACTACTTATGCTTGTTATGTAAAGAAACCTCTACAGATTTACACCAGCACTGCTGCAAGGCTATGAATAGAGACAGACTGCACAGTGGATGATTGCCCACATGACTGACTTGAAATGTGTTTGTTCTGTGATGCCTTGGCTAGTTTCTTTTGCCATGCAAGGAGATAGCAAGATTGGGCCCAGATATCAGAATATTCTCTATTAGATCCTTCCCTGCTTCCAATTCTACTACAGCTCCATAACTTGACATGGAATATGGTTCATCGGCCCCTGAACAAAGTCCCAGCCTACCAGTTCTACTGAGTATCAGAAAGCCCTGTAGCAACAAAATCATTCAAGCCTTCCTGGAACAGAGGTTCCACTCCTGGGCAGAATAGGCATGATAAAAAGACTATGACAAAGCCCAAACCTGATAGCCTTGAAATATGCTGTCCTACCTGAGAAGTTCTAGAAGAATTTAGACTGAACTAATGTTTTCTGCAACAGACTAACTAAAACTTCAAAGGTGCTTCTTACTGGTCAGAATGCCTCCAGAAACTTTCTGTTATTTAATTAAAAAATAAATGTACCCGTTATTTTTAAAAGAGGAATACTTATTCTAGCAACTTTCAGGTACATTTGTCACTAAGATTGTTTAATTTAAGCTATTTATATTAATAATATAAAAATTAATTTTTAAGAATGCAAATTAAATTCCAGAAAGTACTTTGTTAAAGTTAGGTAAATTTTATATAAATCTTTGCTGTATTTACATTAGAAGACTTCATTAGTCTTCCAAAATAGACAATACTTTTCCAACCTTTAAAACTAATAAAAATACAATGTCAAAAGCCAGAAACCCACCTAAATTCAAAGCCTAATGAGTTTCTTTGCAGCATACTGGCATGGTTTCATAATGGCAATTTCCAACTTTAACAGATGCACTAAAGTGTGCATAGCTAAAGTGAAACTGGTATCTACACGTACTACCATCCTCCATGGGAAGGATGGCTTTAAAGATAGAATTCAGATTCCAACACCTACTTTTTGCTGTAGTTCTTTCACAGCATGGTCCCTATCCATGCATGCTTGTCGATAGGCTTCGTAAGCTTTGTTAAGCTGCTCTCCAATGTTTTTGTCCATAATTCCCAATGTTGTTTCATCACTGGAAAGATGGTCAAGTTAACAGGCCTGAAATGTAATCAGAAGGAAAAAGAAAGAACACTTAGAAGCAGCAGTATATAACTAAACATATATATAGCATGACTTGTACCACTGTTGTATTCAACTGATACATGCAGTATGTTTGACCATTAACAGCATAGCTTGAACTATAGCTCTGTTCACCTCAACATTTAATTTCATGTCCAGGGATAGGTTTAAACAAAAGACAAACAAAAGCAGCTTAACTCTTAATCCAATTCTGGATGTATAGAATGTGTAAATGTACCTGTAGTTAAAGTGTTTAAGACTAAGACTTAAAATTGGTGCAGATTAACAGTTACCTGATTTTATGTGATCTCCAAAAGTTTAACGTTTGCAAAATTGCGAAATAAAGACAGCATTAATGACCAAAGCTAAACTCAGCTTTTGGCATTGTGTGGAAAAATCATGCTATGAAAAGCCAGCGTCCAGAGACAGAGGATTCCTGCAACTGTATTCAAATAAAGGGAGGGAGAGTCCCCTGGAGCACACACTCGTGGAGTTTTCTCTCCTTTCAGAGGGCACAGCCTCATTTTATCCTAAACATCCGGCCGTATGTCGCCCTCTTCCTTTCCCCATTGGCTGAGGTACTAGGAAGATACTGCCTTCCCAGACTGCCTCCCACATATCCCCCCTTGAACCTGTCATTTTACCCCAAAGTTCAGAAACTTGGGCTTGTAAGGACCCATTTGTCTGTTTCAGGAGTCAAACTGGGCTGTGCGACAAACCTGCTGCTTGAAGTTGGTAAAGACATTAAGATCCATTTCAAAGATCTTAACACCCATACCCTCACCCATGGAATTGTTTGTAAAGACATTAGCACACATCTTTCTCATCAGCATTAAGAAATAATGAGAAATAATTAGAAATATAAAAACTCAATTAGGTCACACAAACCTATCCTATTCTGTGCTAAATTTGAAAATATCAACACAAGCTACCCTAAGGTAGAATTAAAAAAAAAATTATCTAAAAATCAGTGATACCAACCAGTATGCATTTTCAAGACTTGGAGCTTTTCTATCTATCTATCTATCTAGTATTTAAAGCACTGTGGACTGCCACTATCATCTCTCACTATCTCCTGGGATTATGCATAAACCACAAATACTACGAAAGAAAGTCACATGAGGATAAGCCCGGCAAGAAGAGTATAAGGGTAACTTGCCTTGGACACTGCTCAAAATTATGAAGATTGCAGCTTGAAGATTTTGTTAATGTTTCCTTGCTTTTGAATACATTCCCTATCATAGGGCTTGAATACAGAAATGTGGTCTGACTTTTCTAGAAGGTTCAACGGAGTACTGTATGGACATCACACTTTTTTGTCCTGCAAATTTTATTTTACCGGTATGTTCCTACAGGAAAAGCAATTGTACCTCTGGCATGGCTGTACTTGAATAGCAGCAAAGCAAATTCTTTAACTACTTGGAATTTTTTAGGGATCCTTTGATGTCATAAATGTTACTGAAATCCAAGTTTATAAGTTTTGCAAAGAAGGCCTACAGTGTTTCACATGAAAGGCTTTGTTTGTTTTGACTTGTTTTGTTTTCCTAAACACCGGTAGTGTGTTCAATAGTTTATAATCCCTGACAGCGCATAGTGTCTCAAAGCATTGTTAGTACCACAGGCTACTTTCATTTACCTCCTTCCTCCCCCAAACAGTATCCCTTCAATAAACAGAATATTCATGCTACAACACATATCTGGGGCACACCTTTAACAAAATGGATAGGCTTTCTTTCCTTTTCAGATGAAGGACTGTTCTATGTAGTTCAATGAATAAAATAAGATATCTGCCTTCACGGACAGGTGCTAAACTGCAGAAGGCATTGTTATAGCTGAAAGTGACTGAAAGTGTGTTCTCACAGTCTTTAAACGCTTGTGAAGTTTGCATCAGTATTGATTTTGTACTCTTCTGAAATCCTCCACTGTTAACACCTTACCTAGTAAATGGCATACATATGACATAACTTCAAAAAATGAATGCAATGGGATCTAAGAAACTATGTTCAGCTTCTAATGGAGAGAATAGAGCTCAGCTCCATGTGACTCACAGTTCACAGAAAATGAAAGGTTTTCATTCATGCAAACTCAAACCTCCATTTGAATAGCAATATTTAAAACTTATACCAAATTTCCAGCCTTTTAGTCATTCATTGTGACTGGGAACATTAACAAAGAGTGCTGCTGTCATTTGGACTGATGGTATCAAAAGTAATTGATCCAACAGTCAGAACTATAGCACAGTTATACTTGTTATGGAAAATTAACTTACTGGTAGCTCCCTAAACTTCAGACTCCGTGCAAAGAAAGCTCAGTGAAAGCCATTACTAGTGATACTATAAGATGGCATTTTAACTACAAGAATTGGCCTATATTCGCCCCATACCCTAGACATTCTTCTTTGACCTTACCCTCCCTTTTCTTCCAGCATGAGAAATCTTTCTGTAAACTGTATCAGTCAACCAATCCAGTTTAAAACTAAATACTAAATGTATTTTTGCTGCATTAGTTTTAATGCAGGTCAGAGCCACAGACCACTTCAAACGGCACAATAATACAAGGAAGCCTGCTCAGAGACAGAAATCAGCAATAGGCACACAGAACTCCTGCATTCAACAGCAGCACTGGCTTTGAATTGTAACACGAAGTCAGAGTTGTGTAACATTGTCACAAGTCTGCACTGAGAAGGATAGGCCAGCCTTCCCCATCTCTGGCCGTGCATTTCTGCTGCTTACTGGTACCGCTATCAGTACTTCTATGCTACACAGTTGAGTATGCCAAAGTAGCTCCCTACTTCCTCAAAAAAGCAACAACAAACCCCCTAAAAAAACCAACCTCAAAATTAAAACTGGAGCTAGCTCACTGCAAGGCTGCTGGAGCACTACTACCAGCACAAGGAGGCAGTGGGAACATGCGACTAGCCGTGGGCAGGACTGCCGCAGTCTAGATTTAGATTGGATTAAACTACTCTGTAGTCACACCCAGGGTTGCCTGCTGCTGGAATAAATAACTGCTTCTTATGTTATCTGTCTCATATCCAGAACTCCTTGCAGTCAGAAAAACTGGCTCACTTTCCTGCTTCTCCTCCATAGGCATCAATATTTATCAGGGAATTTGCCAACTGTTCCTTGTCGTTTACCCTTCTCCCTGCATCCAATGAGGAGGAAAAAACTCCCTCCCAAGAGCCCTAATAAAACCCCCCAAAAACCAACAAACCAAAAAACCCCAACCCAAATATCCCCACTATTTTAATCAGTTATGATTAGTTATGCTGTATCCAAGTTGCAGCTGGAACATAATTCAGCTCAAAGCTCACAATCCCGATCTTTAGGAATTTACATTCTGGATATTCATTAGATCCTAAAGACTTTCACAATTATTACCAGCAATATGTAGTTAGCAGAAATGCAGCACTACAATATGCTGCATTTATTCTAACAGAGAGAGAAATAGAGGAAGAGTTTAGTTATAGAGGTTGTCCTGCAAGTCTGAATACCTGTGAGTGCTATGCTGCTGGAGCTATGGCAATGACAACTGGAATTTCATATTTGAGTAAAGATTTTTATACTGGATAACCACTGGGTACAACTAACGTTTTAAGACAAACTTCTAAGTAAACAACAAATGAAACCTGCAGGTTATATTAAAATACTTGCTTAAATTCAGAAACATTTTGCTGATATAGGTAGGTGGTGGGAAGAAAAGAAGTAGTAATATGCATTTTCTTAGTCAAATGCCAAAAAAGCTCCAACACAAAGATTAGCAACATATTTCTGCTGCAATCCCAGCTCACAGCTCACTAGAGTTTTCATACTAGTTTTCATATTGCCTCAAAAACTACTTTAGATTATGAAAGGTTTTAGCTAATCATGTGTATATGTACTTTAATTCATAATACACTTTCCTACCTCTCATAGTTTAATGAGAGATGAGAACACAGGTGCCATCCAACCACAAGTAGTCTACATATTTCTGCTCTCAAAACAGATTTTTCGATTGCTATATTTTCTAAGTTACACTGCCATCATCTTGGGAACTGGAAGTCTGTTGAGGTAATCATTTGTGAGATACTGAGAGCTCATTGAACTTTTTTGTGTTTTGTTTTTTCCCTTAGCTTTTTCTGAGTAGACACAATTCCTGCTTTGCCCGACGGCGGGATGAGCAGGAGCCCCTCATGGCACGGCAGCGTTAGAGCTGGGCAGCCCCTGTGCGCTCAGGGCTCGGGACGGCGAGTCCCGGAGCGCTGGGGCTCGCTCCCCCCGCCGCGCCGCCGCTGCCCGCGGGGGCAGCCGCCTCTTCCTGCTCCTGCGCTCGCCCGCCCGGGCCATCGCCTCCCGGCAGCGAGCCCGCTCATCCCGTCCCCCGATTCCCCGCTCCCGGTGCGCCTCCGCACGCAAACGACGCGGCCCCGGCCCCGCTCCCGAGCCGGGCCGAGGGGGAAGCGGCACCCTCGGGAGCGGGGGGCGGAAGCGCGGCCCGGGATCCCCGGCTCGGGATCCCCTGGTGCGCACTGCGGCCCCGGCCGAGCTCCGCCGCTCCAGCGACAGCGCGAGGAGCGCGTGGTTTCCAAAGCGACTCAGACTTACGAGCGCCTCACGGAGCTCGCGGCCGCTCCCGGCACAGGGCGCTCGCTCCTGCCTGGGCGCCTTAACCCAGGAACCAGAACCGACTTCCTGCCGTGCCTCTCCCCGCCCTGTGACGGGGCGCTGCCCGCGCCGGCCCCGGGTCGGGGCAGGGCAGGGCGGCGGCCACCGGAGCTGCCGGGCTCGCGTAGGGACGGCACCTTCCTTGTCCGCCCCGCGCAAGGATGGGAGCCTGTCCGCTCGCCTCCGGCTGTCGGGCAGTGCCTCTCCTGTCTGGCTGCAGAAGACCGCTCAAGCAACCTCTGTGCTGCCCCCGAAGTCCACAGCCCTTTCC
This sequence comes from Vidua chalybeata, assembly GCF_026979565.1. NCBI lineage: Eukaryota > Metazoa > Chordata > Aves > Passeriformes > Viduidae > Vidua > Vidua chalybeata. Next base: position 22,475,380 of record NC_071536.1, read on the forward strand.
TATTTCTGTCTTTCCATGACTTGGGGTGATTTGTAAATAACAGTAGTTACATTTGTAATATACTTTTCATGCTCAGCGTAGTTTCTCTCTGAAGGGTCTGTTGTAGTTTACTACTGAGGCGTTTCCATGCCTGCGTTTATTTAATGCAGGCGATGAATACTATAGGTAAGATTATAATGGAAACATACGGGTTTAATTTTGCTACTGCTACAAGCCCTTCTCTCTTTAGGTCACGTTACAACTTTTTTTCCTGAAGGTGTGTAGGAGGATGGGAGCTGATGGAAGAACACGAGGCATTTGTATATACTTGCCCAGGATACCGTCACAGAGCCAGCGACAGAGAAGCACTACAGATTTTGAATTCATCTCGGCTGTCTCTGAACCCTAGTGAATATATGCATGCAGCCGAGCTGCGGTGTTTCTTCTAGGGCAGAGCTTTTTGCTTTGCCCACTCATGGATCAGAACTTGCATTCTAGCTATTACAACCTACCTACCCTGGGCGCCTGCCCTTGGAAGCTTGAGGACTGAGCTCAAACATCGCCATAGAAATAGTAGCCAAGTGTTGCTTTCTGTGGTCTTTTGAAGATTATTTTTATTATAATTTATCTTTCCTGTAAAGTCCTTAGCAACTCTTTTGGTCTGTTTTGGCCTGTGCTAAGGCTAAAAAGACTTGCAGACAGATAGGTGAATGAGCCTATAAATATACTTCCTGGTTGGCCATTTTTAAGAACTTCAGGTGAGGTCCTAATGAACTATTAAGATTCAGAGAGAGTTTGCTCTTTTAGCACATTTCCAAGAAAGGGGAATTCAATTTCCTTTTTCAGAGAGAGTGCTTGAGATGTCCAAGTTAAGGTTTCATTAAACAGGGTCTTAAAAAAATAAATTAGGGTATGGGCAAAAAAGGCTATTGTTTATCTTTTAATTCTACATGTTACATTTTTAGTCAGTTTTGGCAAGTAGTTATGCACTTAAAATTATAATGGATATCTCAGCTGAAACATTACCTGCATTTCTTAAATTCAGATCAATAGATGCAATATAATTTAACTTATGCTATATTTAAGAAGGGATAATGTACAGAAAAGTACAAGTGGGTGTCGTCTGATGGTAAGCATGCCTCAACTAAAATTATGGCTACATGAATTCAAATAGCCATAACATGTGTACCACCTCTGAAATACTACCATTGCATGTTAGTTGTTTTAGGGGAAAAAAATTGTTTATTTAATTGTAGGAATGTACTTAATGTAAATTTGCTGTGAAGGTCTCAAACTCAGCAACTCAAAACTGACAACTGTCTACAAACATGACTTTTCAAAGGACATGCATTAATCTCTTAGTGCTTTATCAGTAATATTCTTTCACAGTAAAACATGGGAGAAGCTGGTTTTTCCTCTCTCTTCATTATTTAGTGCCTTCTTTCTTTACATTTCCTCCCCCAATACAATAAGGTATATTTTACAAGCTTTACAGTAACCCGTCTTGATAATCTTAGAGACCTCCAACCTTTGAATAAATTAAATAGAAGAAAAGAAAAATACCCATGAAAATAGTACAAAACCTCTATTTCATAGCTAAATTGATCTCTTATCTTTTAGAGCATTTTCTGCTTTACAGTCAATAATTAAATAACTTTTTGTCCTTTTCTTCCACATCTTGCTTTCTTTTTCTTTGTTTTTTTACTTTCTCCTCTTCTGTCTCTGTATTCCCTTCCCTACAGCTTTTCCAGGAACAGCTTTCTGTATTTCTACCCCACATCAAAATTTCACACTTTTATGTCATTGTCAAGGCAGGATTGCTTTCCTGTATGTAGTCCTCACAAGATAGCTGGAAAGAAGAAGCACATATCAGTGTGTATAAAAATGATTTAGGATTTTAGGAATCTAGTGATCTTAAAAACAGTTGCAAACCACTTATCTGGGCTTTGGGAGTGGTGGCGCAGGGCTTCTTGTTTTTAATATTTTATTTTACTTTGTGTTCAGAGTCAGAGAAAGTTTTACTTTGACTACTTATGTTTAGAAACTTAGAGTGGGGTGTTTTTTTGTCCTTGGTAGGGGGTTTTGTTTGGGTTTTTTTGTTTGTTTGTTTTTTCTTGGTGATTGGGAATTAGCAAGTTGATACTTTTTTCATCGTGAAAATTCGAGTTTGTGCTCAGTGGGTCAAACAGCCTATTTAAATACTTGCATCATCTATATGCAGTTTTCTGGTTTACATTACTTCCAAAATGGTATTTTAACAGCCTGTGCTGATGTGTTAACACTGTGCTCGTTGGTTACACTGCGCTGAGGCCTGGGCAGGAACTCACTGCTTTCGGGAGAGGCTGCTGCTGGAGCAGCTGGCAAAGGGCTGTAGTTCATCAAAGGTTTAATCTGATTCCTTTTTGGGATTCTCTAAGCTTATAAATGCAAATTGGCTTCTACTAGAAAGAGGTTAAAATGTTTGTTGCAAGTTTTTAATGTAGCCATTCATTCCGACGCTAGGTGGCTCACGTCAGATGTTAAACCTTTTCCAGAATTTAGATATTGTGGTCCCAAAGGAGTGTGCTGGGTGCTGGAAGTCTCTGTTGCTCTGGGGTGTTTTCTTTTAATCTGTTGCTGCTTTAACAAAATAAAAAGCATGTTTTGATCTTGAAATGTGTTTCCTGGTCAGAAAATGAGAACTGTGGATTAATTTAGACCAAATGTCGTTGTTCCTTAGTGTAAAGGAAGTTGAGGCTGATTATTTTTTTCCCAACATCAAGAATAGTAGTTAATGAGCCTGTGTAAACCTTAGTATGTAATTTACCTATAGGTTGTAAAAGACAAAATTAGTTTTTGGGTTCCAGAAACTAAAGGCTATTTAATCAAAATGCAGACACATTGATTTGGAGCACTATAAGCAACATAAAAGTAATGTCTTATACTTTTTCAGTGTATCTGAATGCTGAAGCTGATAAATCTAATTTACTCATTGTCTCTGCAAAGTGTAGGAACAAAAAGTTTGGATTTTCTTTTCTCTTCTTTTTGGTAACAGTATAGGCAATCTTTATGTTGCCTGGAGGAGTATCAACAGGATTATGAAATGTGGTTTTGTGCTTCTTATGACTAATATTAGCTGGGAACTTCCACTGAGAAGTACCCCACTGAAGAACTTCCTTAAATGCAACAGCGTGCAGACAGTCATTCTCTGAAACAGAGACTTTAGCAGAGACAGCCTGCAAACCGGTTTTGGACCCAGTGCAGCATTTTTTATTTCTGTAAGTGATGTCAATGGTTTCTAGAGGCTCCCTACCCTGGAGAAAGGCTACCCTGCATGAAAAAGGAGCAGTGCATGAACAGGCAACCCTGTATGCATGGGAACAGTTAACATACAGAGCAACTCTTGGACCAAATATAATACATACTTTTTAATATATTGTGAAGAAAAAACCTGTGATGATAATGACACCAAAAGAAAGTAGCAACAGCTTTAGAAAACAAATGTATTCCTCTATATAGAATATAACCTGTGTTACATATAGAGGGAGTAAAAGATATGGAGTGTAATACTTTGAGAAGAATAGCCAATCCACTGATTCTTAGTTAAGCTTCAAATAAACTTTATTAGACAGACTCTTAAGCTCTGTTTTGTTCTAATTGTGTCTCTCCCCGCTTCCCCTCAAACCACTGAAACTGAGTTCTGTAGAACAATGTAGGGAAAACACCTTGAAAAATTCATGTTCTAGCATGAGTGCCTTTTTGCCATAGAGGCAAATATTCAGGAAATTTAACATATAATCATTAATTCCCTAGATCTGTCAATGTGAAAAAGTGAGATATTTTGGTATCAACTACATTACATAGGCCTTTTTCCTTTGTTCCATGCTAAAATTCATTAAATCTTGATAGCTCATTTGTATAGAACGACATTATATACAATATCTAATATAAGAAAACAGGATTGATAAACAGAGCCTTTGCACTATTTATTAAATGTTTTTTGATACCAAGCCTCTATTTAGGTTTTCAGTGTGGAGTAAGAGTGGAAGAAATCAAGGAAGATGTATTTGAATTGAAACATTTAATTTCTGGAATCTTATGACCTCTTTTCCCTTCTACAAAAAGGGGAGCTCTGTCATGCATCAAGACCACAGATTCCACAGTATTATTTTTGTTTCTGTAGTGTCATAGAATTCCAAAGTTTGGGGAGAAGGAAGAGACAGCTGTTCATGCAAAGTCATTACATTAATGGACCTGTGTTAGTATACCTCTGGAATTTCTTGTCAGAACTGTTCAGGATATGAGTATTTTGGTGTTCAGGGGGAGATTGGACAAGTAAATACTTGAGAGATTCACTGAGGGAAACTAAAGAGACAGGCAGCATCAATCTCAGGAAGTTCTCTGACCTGAAAATAGCTGGCAGCTGGGAGAAGACTCTGAGGAAGTATTACATATGCTTGCCCTGTTCTCATTCTTCTCAGGGCATTGATTTCTAGCCACTGCTGAAGAGAAGATGGGTCTGAACCAATGTGGCATATGTTCTTATGTTAATGACTTCATGCTGATACAAATGTGTAGGAATTTCTCTACATTAAACAATTTCCTGTAAAAGGCTGGATTCTGTAGAAGTATAGGGAACATTACTATTGCAGAAGCTCCAAAAGGTCTTGGAAATTCAAAATTATTCATATTTTGAGAATATCCATTTGAAAGAAGAAACTTTGGGCAAGTGTTTTAAAGATAATCAGTTTTATCTGGTTTATCTCAAAGATGCTCTGTATAATTTGACTGTGTTTCTACTTGAATTATGACGACTAACAGATCAGCTGCATAATATCATTGTAACTGCTCACAAGGCTTAACAGAAGGTATGTCTGCGTAAATACGCAGGTGACCTTCTTCTCCTGTGTAACCTTTTAATAGAACCACTATAACTATAGTGTATACATAACTATATCTGTTTTTTTTTTTTTTTTTGTGATATAGTTGTTCTAACTCCTCGTTTTAATTTTTAAATCTTTGTATAAGTGAAAATGTGGTTTTGTGACTTCAACAAAGCACTTTTCTTGATTTTTACTCACAATCTTCCTATGAGAGTTTGGTGGGTCTGAGGTTGACTACTTAAAGTGGCAAGACAAAACAAGAATCTCAGATTAATGTTTCTGTAAGTCTTAAAATGTACCATTGCAGTGAAGTTCTATAAATGAATAAACAAAAAAAAAAAAAAAAACCAAAAAAAAACCAAAAAAAACCACCAAAAAAAACCAAAACCAAAACCAAACCAAAACAAACAAAAAAAACCCAAACCAAACCAAACCAAAACAAAAACCCAAACCAAAATAAAAATAAAAATAAATAAAATGGACCAGTCATTGAGCAGTCAGGCTGCTCAAGTTTTAACTAAAATTTCTTGATATCTGCATGCACCAAGGAGAAATCAGCAGCTGTGCCTGCTGAATTTTGTGGTAAATCTTTCCCAGCTCTAAGCAAAGAAAGCTTGAAGCCATGTGCAGTGTAGCTCATCATGTGTTGACACTGTGCTGGGTTGAATAAAGTCTCATCATCAGTGAAACTAAGAGGAGTTAGATAATAAAAATTCAGACCAGCTTCTTGGAATGATATTTGTTCTTATCATGCAGTAAACAGGAATATATGTACAAAACATAAGGAGAAAAAATTATTCATTGTGTGTTGTCAGTTCTAATACAGAAATTACATCAATGGTAATAACTCTGACTTTCTGGAAGAGCTGTCACACTTCAAGATTTATTCCCGGTGAAGTAGGGAGAGAAACACATGATCAATGGGTTTGGGTCTTTTTGCATAATTAGTGGCAAAATGCATGTGCACACACACATACACACACACACACTCACTTAGTCTGGCACAGCTTCAGTCTTCTGATACATCAGCTGCTAAGACATTTTCCTATCTGTAGCTGCTTCCTCTGAGTGAAAACACACCTGCTCTTCTAGCATTGTATCCACTTATTGTTGGCTTTCTGGAAGCAAAAGATGTAAGAGGATTTTGGCTTGTAGCAGAGATCTCAATTAGGACAGGATAATTCCAGTCTTATAAAAGCAATTATACATGCATTTGTATTTATTAATTATCAATTTACTTCTTTAGATACACACCAAGGGTCTAGAATGACATGATCAAAGTGGCATTTTCCTCATATTATTTTCTGCCTTTGTATCATTTGAAAATACTTTTATTTGAACAAGTTTTAGCCATTGCCATAGCGTCATCACATACCTGCCAGTGCTCTTAAATTGCACTGCAATCAGTTTATTGTGTCTTAATTCAAGTGTGAGAACTTACAGAACTGAAAAATTAGCTCCTGCAGCAGTAACAACTGCATTTTAGATTGCAAAAGGATATCAGGCAAAAAGAATATTAAAGAAAGGCAACTCTTAATATGAGGGATAAAACCAGAAAAGATAAAATCATACGTGTCAGGTTGGTTGGGAGTAAGGAACTGAAGTACCCCAGAGGACCTCCTTCCCTGGTGCCTGGCCTTACCTTTCTGTCCATACTCTGAAGTACAACCAAACTGACAGCTGTCTCTAAACTTCTCTTTTAAAAGATGTGACTTACATGGTGGCCTGGAACTTAAAGAAATGTTCTCAAGTTTTTTCTCCAAATTCTTCAGAGGCAATGGACAGATAAAGTATTGTTCTATCACTTGTACCCCTCACACACTTATATCTTCCAACCTATCCCCTCCTACTTTGTTGACAGATAGTAGAGTAGCTGAAGACAAGAATCAGAAAAGGAGTTTATGGTTATGGTACCAGTAGCTTCATGGAAGCTGCTACAGCCTCTGGTACATAACTTTGCTACACAGAATGTGGAGCTTGCTGAAAAGGAGTGTTTTAAGTATAGCGGCTGTCTCTGGGTCATACTCTGTAGTTCTAAATCCTTTCTAGTCACATCTCCTGGAGATGAGAATTAGATTTTGCATGGACTAATTGGGAGAGATCACAGAGACTATATTTCTTTCTTGGCTACAACAATCTTTGGGTTCCAGTCTCCTTTTAACACTGTTTACATGTTTTTTTGGCACAGTAGGCATTAGGTCATTCCCACTTTTCTGCTTTTGACAATCAGTTTTACTGACTAATTTTCTACTTTACTAGTGCCTAGAACAGCCCTCTGAAGATACCATCCTTGCCAAAGGCAGCATCAGCTTTACCTAAACCATTTCTAACATATGTTTGCCTGTTTTGAAGATCTATATTGGTGATAAAGATTTCACAGCCTCCCAAGGGACCTTCTGTTCTTTCTTACAGATTTTTTTTCTAAATCTCTAATTATTCTTCAGTTGAACCACATTTTCCACAAGGTACAATGAACAAACTGGACAACATGATCCAGCTGACTTTCCACCATAGTTTTCAACAAATACATGCTGACTGTTTTATATCCATAAAACGGGACAAAAATGTAAGCTTTTAAGGAAACTTGTTTGATTATTTGCTCCAGTATTTTTCTCAGGAAGAAAGACAGAACAGTATGTAATTTCCTGATTTCTTCTGTTCTCTGCTCTTAAAGATAAACATGACATCTGTCCTTTTTCATTCTTTTAGAAGCTCATCTGTTCTCCACAAGTTCTCAAAGACTGTTGCTAATGACTCCAAAATGTCTTTATTCTGTACTCTAAGTATCCTGAAAGGAATTTGTCCGAGCTCAGCTGGTTTGAAAATATTTTATCTAAGTTATTGTCCTGTGGTCTCTTTCCCGTCTCTGAGACTTTTTAGCCACCTGATTGGGGCTGACCCTTTAGTGAAGAAAAGTAATAAAGGTATGAACCTTTTTGACATCATGTCTAATAATATTTTTTCTCCACTGAGTAGCAGATCTCCCTTTCCTTTGTCTTTGTCTTGCTATGAATGTATTACAGGAATACATCACTTTTCTGCATTGCTATTTATCCCATTTTGACTTTTCTGATTTTGCCTTTTTTTTTTTTTTACATTCTTTTACACTCACTGGTAACTTTATTGAGCTTAATTTACCTAGAAAAACCTTCTTACTGTTATTTAGCATGTTGGGATTTTTTAAAGTGTATTTCTTACTTTGTTCCTAGCATTAGGGTGGTTTGTTTTATCTCCACTTTCTCTATAGAAGATGGATAATCTCTTAAACTCCTTAATTTATTTTTTTCAAGAGTCATGATGATATCTAAATACTAGATTTAGGAGCTAAAATGTCTGTGTAGATGTAGTTGTGACTGACTTGCCAGAAATCACACTGTGCATTTTTGTTAGAGATGGGTCTGAAGCATAGAAATGTCTTGCTCACATCAGTGGCTTCTGATTCCTGCTTAATTTTTGATCTTATTAAAGCAGGAATATTTGGTTATTATCTGATTTCTGTAGGTTTATTTTATGCTAGCAAATTTCCTTACTTACCAGTTCTTCTTCACATGCCCTTCATTGTCCTTGATTATTTCTACATTGTATTGTGGGAAAAAAAAAAGAACTAACGAAAGAAAAAAAGTTTCAGTATGTATTTTTCCCATCTGGTTAGTCCAGCACTCTTCTTAATTAGTAAAATGCCATCCTGTCAGATTCTCTCCTGCCAGGAAGTCATTCAGCTCCGAAATCACTTCTTCACCTCCATCGTATATTTTAACATTTTAAAAATGCAAAAGTCTAGGATATTGTATTCTTCCTTACAGCAGAAAAAGCAAAATCAACTATATCAATGCTAATTAAGTGTAGTTTAAGATTAATTTGTATTTAAACAAGGCCTCATGGGATTTCAGAACGTGTACTCAGAATGTCATAAAATATGTAACAGCAGTTCTCAATTAATATTCCTTCATTGGGGAACAATGAAAAGCAGCAAAACAGGTACGACCTCTTCCTTACTCTTTCCCCAGAGTTTATTCAGTGCCCATTCTGCTTTCCTGAGTCCAAAGGTCAGCTCCTGCTTTGTTTTGGGCAATACCAGACTGGATCAAGAATAATTTTATTCCCTTTCTTGAGTATTAAACCTCTTTTTCCACTATAAAGCCACTTACAGACAATGTGTTGTGTATTAACTCATAACCCAAATGTCTGGCTACAGCAACTGTGTTGCAAAGACATAATTATTCTGTTTCTTTTCCATTTTGTCAAGAGAAAAGCCAGCCATTTAAAATTTGATGTATGGTTTAATTATTTTCTTTTAAAAATTATTTTCATTTCAATAAAAATATTTAAATCAGTCAATACAATCATACTGATTATAGATAACAAAATAAATAAATGTTAAAAGAGCATTCTTTCAAAAAAAAAAAAAAGGGACAGTGTCAAGGAGAAACCTAAACTACATCTGTATTCAAAATAGCTAAAAAATATAAATAACATATTTGAATAGCTTGTAAGCAATTAGAAAACAGGAAAAAAACTACAAAGTTATAAACCTTAATAAAATTCCAATTTTAAGTGGAGTTTGCTGTAGAGGAATTAAATAGGAGAAAATGATGTAAATTCATATTATTTTAAAGTAGATTATAGCATTTTTCTAACTTTTTATATTTTTGGTAACTACTATAGAATATATAATATTTCTTTTAATTTTTTTGGCAATTTTTCCTTTTACATGGAAATAATCTGAAAATAACTATTATCATTATTTACACCCTGGGTATTTCTCCCAAAATATTTCTCCTGTATTTTGACTTCTCTGTGGTGGAGGTTTTACTATGCTATCTGGACATTTGGGAGGTGTGTTTAGGCCAGCTTTAAATAAAATGGAGCAGAAGTAGGAAAGGTAAAGTAAACTACTCCGAGAATCTTCTGTGCATAGAACTCATTTCCCTAGACATAAATATCTAGTTGCTGTTGAGATTTCTGAATCAATTAGGGATTTCTGCTATGCAGGAACTTCTACTTTTGTGGAGGAAAGCAAGGGACAAAGACATGATTGTCACAAAACCACTAAAGGTAATCAGTTCTGTAGATGTGACTGCTCCAAGGTGTGAGAAAGCTAGGTTAGATGACCAGGTTTTAGGTTTTACCACTAGTATCTTAGCAGAGGGTGAAAGCAATAGTGTAGCTTGTGAAAATTTGTGTTAATTGAATGATACAAATTCTTGTTGAGTAAAGGCCACATCCATAGTATGAAGCCAGGCTAAAATGCTATGCAAAATGTAATGCTAGTTTAACATAATTATTATTTATGCTTCTACTCCAGCTAAAGAAATGAAGACGCCCAAGCATAACTTTGGTAGTTAAGCAAAGCTTTCTTCTTGTTTCCAGCAACATACCATGTAAGATGTCAGCATTTCAGCCAGTAGGCAGAGACTCAGTGAATATTCCTTGGTTCCCTGAAGCTCTCCCTAGCATGCTTACACTCTTTTCTCATACTGGAGTCACTCCAAAAAATAAGTATATCAAAGCCAGTATCAAAGAACATGGAAACAACACCCCCCCAACTGGTCTTTATTAATCACTGTCTCTTTGGACAGCATTTTGCTTCCCTAAGCGTTTGTCAGATTTGTGCCCCAGGCATGCATACTTGAGAAACAGAGTTTTATTTGGGTATTAAAGAACATAATACATCTCATTAGTAATAAGCTGCTTTTTCTGACAGAACATAAGACTTATTAAACATGACTGTTGGGTTCATTCAGTGTCTAAACAGGACCTTGCTGCAAAACCCACTCAACTTGAGCAGACATGCAGTAAAATGCCATGAATAATACCTCATCATATCATTAGGAATAATGATAATAAACAGTGATAATTAATCTCTTGGCCACTTTAATATTAAAAGAAATGAGAGGCTATATCTCACTACAGGAAAAACTGGCAGTTGATGAGAGGTTAATATGGATATATAGTATAATGAAAAAAGTTAATTTTGGAGAGATGTCAGACAGCAGTTATTTCATCTGTAATAGTAGTATGTTGTTACATTACAAATACAGCTTTCATTCCTATTACTACCTTTGGTGACCAATTAATATGCAAAGGGTATTTTAGGAAGGGTACTCTATATTGGGATTTTTTTGCCAACAAAGCTGGGCAATGCTAGGTAAAGCTTTCTTTCTGCATGCATGCATTGGTATTTCTTTGTTCTTTTTCACTTAGAATCACTTCCATTCCTTCTAGATCTTCCTATCATCATCCTCTGCTGCTTCTGCATGACTTATAAGAGTTTCTCAGTTTTTGCTCTGCCTTTACCCAGACTCCACCCTCTCTCTCTAACTCAGTCATTCCTTCCTATTCTGGTTCTTGTACCTCAGAAACTCCCTAGCCTTTGAATGGTATAGCTTCTGCAATTTCTCTGATTTTTCAACCAGCAACCTGAAGGAACTGTGATTGTTGTCAGCTTTAAGTTCTTCCTAAAGAGTGGCTGCAGTTGCAACAAGACAGATTCTATTTGCCAAGATGCTCTCTTGCTCTTGACTGTTAAAATAACAAAGCACACTGGATTGTGAAGCAGATTCTAGAAGTGATAGAAAGTAAAGAGAGGATTTCTTGAGTTCTAGCCTGCATAGCGCTCATTACTTCTCTGGCCATCTTTGCCTTTTCTCTGTATTGCAAATTTTTCACTGTCCAATCTCGCTGCCTTCACAACCTCCAGTGTAATGTTCAGACTGAACCTTTAAATGCACTCAGCATTCAGAATACACTAGATGGGGGCTTGGACCTGACACTGTTGAGCACGACGGGAACAGAAAACTCTAGATCAGAAGGCTAAGAAAATGAACTCTGATTTATTTCAAATGTACTGCTCTATATACAGAGAACATCAAGACTAATTTCATTGGTCTTAGAGTAAAAACATCCCACACTATTGGTGGGCAGTGAATGACGCACAGTGGCAGAACATATCTATAAACAATATGAACGACAAGATAGATTAGAGAATTATTTACATTCTTTCCAACTGTTTTCCAGGCTCTCGCCTGCTTAGGAAACCTTTTCTTTTCTCTCTGACTGAGCTGAGAATATCCACATGAACCAAATTGTTGTTGTTTAAATCGGTACATTTTCAAAACGAATTGATTTGAAAGCAAACATCTATTTACGTTTTTTTGATGTTTGAGAGCCCTATAAATGTTGGCCTGGCAGTAAGGGTAATGAATATACAATTATTATATTACCAATTTTATTTATTTTACCAAATTTACTTAATTTAGCATATTTCTTTATCTTTTTTGTCTCTACCCCTATTTCATTTTGACTATGTTTCATGTCTGACTGTGTTTAGCAGTAGGGTAATGTTAAAAATAACCCAAACAAACTGCTTGGCTAAAGTTGAGTAAATGGCTTCTAGAAAACAAAAACTGACTTGAAGTTTGTGGGGGGGGGGTGATTAATTTAGAAAAATGACATTTACCTTAAGCTTATCCAATTCTTCTTGGATTTTTGCTCTGTGCTTCAGGTCCCATTTCCCTATTATTTTTAATTTTTTTCTTGCTAATCCTTGAGGATGAGCAATGCATACATTGCTAGTAAGCATGTCTCAGCATGTCTACATGAATAATGCAAAGGATATAAATAGGCTGCTGGAAAATACAAAAGCACTAAAAGATTTGAAATGCTGTTAAATCGAGAAGGTGTTTTTGGAAATTATTAAAAGTGCTGTCCTCTTATGATCTTAATTTTCATAATTTTTGTGTGTATATCATAAAACAGTATGATTCATTAAATGCCTAGTTTGGCATTTAGGTTCATCATATGTTTTTGAATATCAAAACAACAGACATACTACCTCAACATTTTTTTTTTCTTATAATAGGCTTTTAACAGAATATTACAGATGGTGCTTCTTGATTGCTCACAAAATTTCAGGTTTGTAGTTTTCCCAATAATTGTCTTATATAATGGATTTCAAGTCTTTGCATTAGGCCATTGAGACAGTGGTGAACTTCTAGATGAAACCCAGAGTTATTAAAGTGTAAGGAATAATACAGAGTACTTAAGTTTTATCTGGTATTTGCAAATTAATCAGATTTTGCATCAATACAGTCTTGAAACTTGGATTATCTCTTGGTCATTCGTAATGTCACATAATTACCATTCATATTCTGATAATTTCCTCTCGGCAATTCAAGCACAAAAAGACAGTGTACAGGTGGCATGAACATGGATGGGATATCAAGAAGGAATATGGAAGCATTGCTTGGGCATGCAAGGATGGAATTAGGAAGACCAGAGCTAGAGCTGGAGCTGAAACTGAAAGGAATGTGGGCAGCAAAAAAAGCTGAACAAACTTGTGTGGGTACATTGACAACAGATGGAAGACCTCAGAAAATGGTTCCCCTTGATGAATGGGGCAGGCAATCTAATAGTGACGCCAAGGATGTCTTTGTTTCTGTCTTCGTTGGCAAGGTCTGCTCTCAGGCCTCACAGATCTCTGTTCCCAGCAGCAAAGTTCACGGGAGAAAGTTACTGTCCACAACAGCAACTGAACCAGAATCAGCTTGAGAAATGGGGCATGTGTTAAGACCATAGGATTTATCTTGTATTGCTAAGGGAGTTCCTCAGTGTAAGTGGTCTCTAAAAAATTGTTTGAAAAGTCATAATTATTAGGGAAAATTCCTGCTGACTAGCAAAAAGACAAATACTATGCCTATCTTCTGAAAAGGCAAGGAGGAGAATCTGGTGAACTACAGACCTGCATTCCTACCTGAAGTATAGGAATGAAGTATTTACAAACATATAATTTCTGAAAAGATAGGATGGCACGATCTAGACTATAAATTTTCATGAGGCTTTTTTATTGCATTTTCATAAATAGGTTTGGACTCTTGATTTTCTTCCTGTCATACTTCTTCCTGCAAAATTCTTTTGAAAATATTTCTATGTGACAGCTAGCTTCCACACCGAGTCTTTTCCATGGAATATTGATGGCAAGGAGTACAAACTAAACACTATTAGGTGTGCATCAGCTTGGATATAACTTGCCCTCTGAATTATGGATTCAACTCCTGACATTGTTCAGTCAATCACTTGCCTAGTATAGAAGCAAGTTGATTTCATTTTGGATTTTGGCTAATATTAACTAAGCAGAGATAGCAAGCATAGAGAGTAGGGTATTTTTTTTTTTTTTTTAATGAGTTACATTTTACCTTTTGCTTAAGAGATGACTGACCCTAGTCTACATTACATTCCTCTTTTTCACCATCCACAGATAGAGTAGTACTTGCAACCTCAGTTTATCTTTCTTTCCTTTTGCCAACAATCTGTGAGATTTTTCATCAGAGCTAAGATAGCCTTGGACTTGCTAAGGTGCTTTGTAGTGAGTATCACATTACTGAGCTTGATAATGTCTTAAATTAAAATTTTCTTTTAAAATCTTTGAAATGGTATTCTATATTTCTCAAAAGCAGGTAGTTCTTACCAAAATGCTTTATTATTGCTCCCTGACCCAAGCAGACAGCCACTGTTTTGAGACCTTTTATGATTACATGAAGAAGTTAATTAATGGTTGAGGATGTTTTGGGGTTCTTTGTTTTGTTTTCTGGTCAGGTAATACAAAGCCTTTTTCAGTACATACTTTATGAATAAACAACAACAGACAGTTTGCTAATAGTTTCTCTGTCTGACTTTCCAGTTACTCCTGCTCCCTGAGGGAGCTGCTTTGACTCCCTTCTAAGGTCTAGCACATGACTGTCTCATGCTTTGCCCTTTTTAAATTTGCAGCCACTCCAAAGAGGAACCTTGGCTTAGAGCATCACTGTTTATCTGATGTGTACAATCTAGTGCCATTTGTTTCCATGATAGTTTCTAGCTGTCTCATTAAAATGTTTCTTCCAATTAGGATAACCAAGAATTACCTGACTCTAATTAGGTTTCTGTTTGCTTGCAGCTCTAACACAGATTTGATGGCTTAATGGTTTCCAGTATAAATATATCCTAAACATTTCTAGTGTACAGAAATGTACATAGATTCCACTTCCTCACAACAAAAACAGAAGCTCTCTATTCCTCTTCACTTCTTCTGGTTTCTTTTTTTCAACTCTTTAACTTAATCTACAACAGCAGATGGGTATAATCCCTGTTTTGTACCACACTCTGTCTTGATGCTTACTACATTTTCTGCTCTCTTTGCCTATACCCAGTGTACCAGTATCAATGATGACAACTTCTTTACCTGGGCACGCTTTGAACTGAAGCTCTGTGGTTAATTTACAAGGGAATGAAAGCATTCTGAACATTATGTTCATTATTTGCCATTGACTTTCTGACCCACTCAAAAATAGGTATTTTTTACCAAGTTCCTCCATCATTGCAATCATCTGACCTGTACTTTTGGAACTAGCAGGGGAACCTTCAGGCAGATCAGCAAATCAGGCTTTGTGATTTGCTCAGGTCTTTTTGCCCTGCACCAATGAAGACTACTCAAAAGACTCCATCAACACAGTGCTGTAAATCAATGTCCAAACGAGAATGATTGACTTCACAAGATATCTGATGAAGGTGTAAATTTTTTGTGTGATAAGTTTGCCTGCTATGTGCAATCTCTTAGTGACTAACTAAGCTGCTTTTGAAAACATTTCCTTTACACTCACCAAGGCTCAGTTTCATCTATTAAATATTAATTATTCTATAGAGAGAAATTTAGAGAAATCTAAATCAGTTTGTAATTTCTCTTCAGTACAGCAATTTGTCTTATCATTTTATATATTGACATTTAGAGAACTTTTTTGTTATTTGCTGATACCTTTCTATGCACATTATAATACAGGCTGGAGACTTCAGTGGGAAGTCAGGTTTGTGGGTATATGCTAAAAGGAACTTCTGCAGGAAGAGGTGCAATAGCAAGAAAACATTTAATCCAAACATATTTGCACAAAGATAATCATTAGTACACAAAAGTTTTACTATAAACCATGGATTTTATAAGGAGCTAGCCTATTTATTCACAAATTCCATGGCTTTAAGTACCTTTGTTTCTGTAGTTCAAATGGGAAAAAGAAGCTAACATCTTGAATACAAAAACCACAAATAAACAACACAAAATGCCCCAAATGCAGGAAGAGCAAAAAGAACTGAATTCCTGTAACATATGATAAAGAAAAGAATCTGTGTCTGACAAAAGGAGTGAAGATAAAAAATCATGCATGGTTTGGTGAAAATCAAGTTTCATATGGTCGGGGTCCCTTTTTTTCCCAGTGATGTGTTCAGGTCAGGCTGAAATAGCTAAATTTCTTGGCATTTCACTTGGTATAATAAAATGCTACAGGATCTCCCCCCTTTTCTCCCATAGCACACTTACTAGATTAGTCCAAATTCCTTTACTCAAATCTGGTAGTTCTGGCATATGGGCTACCAGCTGCCCATAAAACCGTGGTTATCTTCATTTTACAACAGGAAGAAAGCCTTTTTAGTGAAACACTACACATATATTTTATAGCATGCCTATTTTTATTTGAGTTTCTTTCCTTTCTTATCTCTCAACACATTTAGATTTCAGATCATGAGTTTTGAATTGTTTTGAACTAAACAAAACAGAAATGTCTTTGCAACAATATGCTGCAGCTTTAAGTGTCATGTTCTGACCTATGAGAGAGATAGGAGGAGAACACCATACCTATCCCATAGCTTTCATCTCAGGCAACCAGGGATGCTTCTCAAACCCTGAGTGAGGAGGGGCAAATTCAGGAAAAGCTGTCTTCTTTAGTGATGACCATCCACAGAGTCACTTAGAAGCCTATTAGCATTTCCGGAGTACACCAAACACAATGAATAATTTTAATACATTTTCAGTCTTCCAGGACTGCAGAAATCAGTCACTACAGATATAAAACTGCAAAGCTCTATGTTCTTTGGTAGTGTGATGCTCTCATTTGTGCTATAGATATAAAACTTTTAGTTACATTTCCTGTTCAGAGACTGTTTAAGGTTTCAGAATGGCAGATGGGCGGTTTTTTAGCCTTACAATGAGAAGTAAAAAGTACCACACTCACTAACAGGTTTCTGTATTTTTTTACTGAAATAGCAACTATTGAAATGTCAATATCTCTTCATTGGATTTGTTCACCTGCATCTCCACAGGCCATGAATGTCCCTGGCCTCTTTTTTTTTTTTTAATCAAATGACAGTCACAACTGCTTTTTCACATGTTCTGTATTTATAAATTATACACAGATTTTATATGGATCTTATGCACTGTGTGAGCATTTAAAACATTTATATCAAACCCTCCTATTTTTTTAGGGGAAATATATTAGGAAATATATTCTCCCTCATCCAGCATTTTAGGCAAATAGAAATAAAATATTTTTCCTTAGCTAATACTTTCTTATACTTTTTTTTCTCTGTAATTCTGTGAGAGAGATTTGGCAGGAAATTATTCTCTAGATATCAGCTCTTTAGAGATACATGGGCTGGAAATTAAGAACAGAACTGATAGAGTAGACTCTCAGGTTCCTATTTTCTCCTCTAGGGGCAGGAATATTGATGAAGCAGACCTAGCTAAAAAGTTGAGATACAATGATGAGAAAAGATGCACCTCTGTAGCATTATATTTACAATCAGAGGCTTGTTTAGGTTAGAAGAGGCCTCTGAAGATTATTTAGCCCAACGTTATCCTCAAAAAAGAGTCAACTTCAAAGCTGAATGCATTTCATGAGGAATTCAGCCATCTAAGTTCCAAAAATCTCAAAAAAGTGGCAATTTCCCAACTTCTCTGAGCAGCAATACTACATTGCTTTTCCAAACGTCCTTGCTAATACAGCCTTTGTCCCCACAAATGCACAGCTGCTGACTCATGTTCCACTTGCTCAGCAGGATCCCAGATCCTTCCCTGCAGAGGTGCTGTTGGTCTCATGTTCTTTATCTCCTCTGCTCCCAGCTTCTCTCTTCCTTTCCCAATAACATTTCAGGCATTTGTTTGTTTGTTTTGTTTTGTTTTGGTAACGTCTATGGGTTCTGTAAATATAAACTTACCCTATATGCTCTTTCTTTGCTATAAAACTTCCTGTTCAGCCTGTGCGGTTGTGAAAGAGTACAAAGCATTTGCATTAGTTTTTCCTTGGTGAAGCTGCTGATCTGAAGGAGTTCAGCCACTTCCCTGAAGATTGAATGAAATGTCCTCATGAAGAATTCCAGAAAAGTTCTGCAGATGTAAAACTTATTTTTTATTTGAGATGTAAGCACTATTTAAATAGATTCCAAAAATAGTCCTCGGTTTCATCTCTCACAAGTCACCATGTATGTATTTTGTATATGTAGTTTCTAGAGGTTGAGGTTAAGGTTTAGCAGATTAATCTCAGAAACTACACAGGAAATACATGCAGCATACCAATAAAACCTTGAAAACAGAATTACTTATGGATTGTATAATGTGGACAGTGAAAACATTATAGGAATAAGAGTGTTTCATGTTGCAGTGGTAGCAAAGGAGCAGAAAGGTTATTGAACTAATTGTATAATAAGTTATTAAAAGAACTGCTATGGTGACAGATGGAAATAAACACTGCTGCATGAATAATAATCATGTTTTTCCCTACCCAGAGATCAACTCTAGACATTCTGTCTGAATTAATTTTCCTTTAAATTAACAGAAAACAAAAGAATTAAATCCCTACATATGTCTCCTCTGTAATGCACTTTCTGCGCACTGTAATACAAACGGAGGCTATCCTTGAGTACAAGACATTTAGAAATGTATGTGTATAAGACATGAAAAGTAGTGACCAATAACACCTCATTACATCAGTAAGAAATTCAAACAGTTATTGCAGCTAAAAACCCTACAGAAACAACCCAAACAAAAAATAACCGCAAAAGTTGTCAAAAAAAAAAATATTGTCCATCACAATAAATTAAATGCAGATGTACATTCTGCATAGAAATTATGGTCATATGAAAATAGAAACCACATTCTGATACCTTTATGTATACTAATACTCCCCTTATTTCTGCATAAATAAATTACTCTTATTTTTTGTCTTCCTGTCGTCACATTTTCTTCAAATCTAGGTAGAATTTTCAGGACAGTCAGTAACGTTTTCAGTGTATTTGTACAGTATGTGAACTCTCAAAGTCTGAGACCTCTGGTGTACTGTCACAACAGAGACAAGAACTGAACTAGTAATCATGTAACAGAGCAGGGGGGTAATTTTGTAGTTTTTATGTAAGTGTAATTCACATTGTTTTTGAGATAAGTTTTGCCAAATGTTATGAATACAGGATTAGAGAGGTGGTACTTCAAATCTCTGTGTCAGCTCTGTTTTCTAGCAGCCAAGGTTTGTTGGTGCGACAGTGTGTTATTTTTCTTGGCCCCGGTCAGCTCCCGAGTGCCTGGCTTGGGCGTCTCGGCTTCTCGACGGGGCCGGTGCTTGTTGCAATTTCCGGGCGCTTCTGCTGCCGCGCTCCGGGGCGGGCTGGCCGCGCTTTGTCGTTGGCACGAGGGAGGAAAGAAAGAGGCAGGGAAAATGTCCAAATCCGTCTGCGTGGCGGCTGGATGCTTTCCTGGCCGCGGGAGCCGTGATGGAGAAGCCGCAGACCGCTCCCAACCTCGCGTGGACGAAAATGGCGCCGGGGCTGGGGAGCTGCGGAATGATATAGGGGGAGGGATAGGGGAGGGCAAAGGCCCTTCTGCCCAATGAGGGCAGACACCGTGGCGGTGACGTGACCATGGCGACCAATGGGAATGCGGCAGGGGAGGACATGGGGCTTCGGGGTGAGTGGGATTGTGGGAATGGGGTGACGGACACAGAATCCTCAGGAGTGGGCAAGGAGCGGCTACAGGAGTGACAGGGGAAGCTCCAATGGCAGGCAGCCTAGAGCTAACCACCTCGGGGGGGCGAGGAAACACGGGGGATACATGAGGGTACACAGAACTGGCAAACTAACAAAGATCAGAACCCCTAATCTGAACCCAAACCCAGGATACAACAGTTGGTTGCCTATTTCAAAGTAGAGCCTCTTTTATTTTCCATTTTATTAAGTGCTAAGCATATTCTTTGGCCTAAATAAATTATTAGTTTTAAAATAGAAATATCCCTCAGACCTAGGCTTTCAGACCCATGCACTGATCTTGTTTGCATTGCTAGATGGTTCAACTCTGATTATGTTTTAAGCATGTTGAGTTACATACTTGAAACTATTTTAGTTTCTGAATCTCACAAAGGTAGTCCTATTGCAAAACCCAGGTATTTTATGTATCCAGGGCTCTGAAATAATTCTATGTCTTTGCTAAGCAATTTGCACAATTTTCCTGAAGAGTAGTATATGGCAGGCATACTTATTAACATACCTTAAGATGCCCTTTTTATTGCTAAATTGTGAATGGAGCTGTAATTCCATATACATTTATTATCTGTGTGTAATAGTCATTACTATGGCATTCATATTTTAATATTACTGGTGACAATACCAGCTTTTTGAATTTGCTATGAAAATTTTGTCACAAGTCTATCTTGCATTCAGCTGTAGGTGTGTACTCAGACAAGTTCAAGTTAGGCAAGAGAGTTTTCTGAAAGCACAACAAACACAGAAGCTTCCCCGATCTGTCTGTCACAAGGTGTAGATTACCATGGGCTCCACTTTCAGGCAGAGGGTAGCAAGTGACTTTCAGAGATGAACAACAGTCACATGTTAGAAATCGAGGTGATGATACCTCTGGGGACAGATTAAAGGAGAGCTGAATCCAGAATGTGTAGGTGACTCTGAGGTGAGATTTAGCACTGTGTTCAACGCCAGCTGGGACCTGGGCACTGAACTGTGAGAATTAGGCACTGAATAAATAGAAGTTGTGTACTCATCTTGCACAATCCTTGCTCTTTAATGTAAGTTTTGTTCAGAAGGCAGCAGGGAGGTCTGACAGTGCTTTTGTTCATTGCAATGTTCAAATTCTGTATTTTTTACTTGGTAGCTCTTATTTCTGCAAGATTTTCAGAAGAAAAAAGCAGTCTGTCTTTAAGAAGATTCAGTTAGGTAGCCCAACAGAATTTTGTGGGTACTTTTTATAGATATTTAGACATGCTAGAGATGTAATGTTGAGAAACCAAGAGCTTAGATAGTCACACTGTCACCACAGGCTATAAATAATTTTTTTTTTTTAATGGGAAGAGCTTTCATTGCCATCTAGCACCAGGATAAAATTTTCATGTGACCCTGTAAAAACTACATTTTCTTCTTGATCTTTCTTTTCTTCTTTTCCTTTGGCTAATGCTTCATGCATGAGCTCTTGATTTAATTTAGATAGATAAATCTTCAGTAGCTAATAATTCACTCTCAACTCCAATGTTCTATTTACAGCACATACAAATGATGAATAATAGCATAATCTCTCAATGAACAACAGACTTCTAGTTTGTACACACAGTGCAAATCAGTTTTTATCTAGATTTTATATTTGTATCAAAGGGAAGAAATAGACTTTTTGATCTACTTTACAAAGTAAAGAAAGAAATCTCCTGTACCTGCAATAGCTCTAGAAAAGAAAATACTCTGGTCTAGCTTCAACTACTGTGAGCAAACCCTTGACTATAGCTTTGAGTGGTGGGACATCAGTATACTTCAGGAGAACTTGTATACCTTGTCTCCTCCTTTGGAAAATCCCAAATGACATGGGATTACGTTTTGATCCCTTCAAAAAGTTATACAGGAAACACATATATTTTAAAGGTAGATCTGATGATCTTCAGACACAGAGAAGCTCAAGAGAAGGTTGAGCTGTAAGCAATTAATCAATTTGTTGAGGGTGTTTTGTTTGTTTTATTTTATGTGTCTGTGAGTGTGAACTCCAGGGAGGAAGAAACCAGCTGAGAACTACTTGATCACCACCATGATTTCTGTTAAAAAATTGTGATCCCTTGACATCCTGTAGACACATTTGACACCCACCCATTTTAGGATTATCCCACATTTAGCACTGCTACTTTCTTAAGTTGCTTAAGCCTCCCGTTGCTATTTTCTGCACAATACAAAATTTGTATCTTTAAAGGCACTGTGACTTGAGTGATCCATTTGCAATTAAAGTAGAACTATAATGCATTTTCCCCACCTCCCACATGCCTATTTTTACCACTTTTCTTGTTCTGACTCACAGAAGATGTGAAGGGAAGTGCTGAGGCCTTGCCTAACATTCAGTGTCCCAGGAAACCACTGCCCACCCACTCAGTTTGCCTCTGCACAGGCAGTACTGTGTGAGCAAGCTGCTGCCATCGCGTGCTGAGCACCAGAGTGTGACTGCAGCCAGGATCCAGCTCCAAAGAGCAGCACTGAGTCCTCAGGACTCAGCCTATTGCTGCTGATCCAGATGTTTATGCTAACGTATTGCATCTATTAGGTAGCTCAATTCTCAGAGAGCTCGAAGAACTGCAAACTGGCAGAAATGTTCCTACTGTATACAGATCTCCCAAAGGCAATCAAGATGTCCCAATAGCTGGGACACTGGGACACAGTTGGGAAGTAAAACAATGAAGAATAGGACAACACGCTTACATAAGTGCTAAAGGAGAAAGGTTGTCTAAAAAACTGTGTATCTTTACATTTGAGGTGTTTTTGTCCCCCACCATGTTAGAAGCTTAGATATTCAAAGTTCCTAAATTTCAAAGTTCCTCAAAGAAACCTTTCCTTTTTTTTCTCACCGTCCCAAGAACTTTACTTCTGTGTTTTTCTCTACAAACTCTGAAAAAAAGAAGCAGTCCAATATATTAGGGACCTATGTGCAGGTCATCTCCAAAATAAATGGTCTTGTCCCTAGTCTTAAGTGAGGTTCTTGCTTAAAAACTTCTTTTCTGGCTCCTAGAAACTTCTAGTCAGCAGGATCATGTCTGTGCTCAAAACTCTCGGTGAGTCAGCAGAAATGAAATTGGTCTAAAGAAAAGCTCCCAGAGAGAAAGATTCACTGTGTTGGTTTATTTCTGATTTCCCTTCAGTCCTGATCCTGGAATCTGAGCTCTGACTTTCTAATCTTTTAGCCTTGATTCTGACTGGAGTCATGCTGCCTTGATCTGTTTAATTTCTGCCTGCCCTTCATCTTGGGGTCTTCTCGTTGACTGAACTAACTTCTGCTTATCTTTTTGCTTTTTCCATTTGGATCAATGAATGTGGACATTCTAGTGCTCAAACTGGGCTTTATATTTGTCCTTAGCAGTTCCTGGCTTTGAGCTGTTGTGTGTGGTTTGCAGTTCCTGGCTTTGAGCTGTTGTGTGTGGTTTGCATTTGCACATCAAATCCAGCCCAGGCCTTGCCATGCAGGTATTGCCAGAGCCTGTAGTTGGTAATAGCTGAGCACCCAGGCTTTGTAATGCTGCAGTCGTTCTGTAGACATGGGCAAAAAGTCTTCTGTATCCACATACCAAGATAATAAAAGTGTGTCTTCAGGTAAATATTTTTATAAAATTCTTATTCAGTCTTACAAATCAGTAAGTCACTCTTACCAAACCAATATATAGTCATATTACAATAATTTCAGGCAACATGAAAAGTGTATGAAAAAAAATGAACTACTTCAAGCTATTAACACTAGTTCTAAAGACCAACTTCATAAAAATGGGGTGAACTATATCCAAAAATTGCTGTTTCTTTAACATAGGCAAATAAATGCAAAATGCAAACACATCTACCTAAGAATGCCCTGTATTAGAGGATGTTTTTGATCAGCTAAGCTATATTATAATGTGAAAAAAATTAATATTATAATAATTGAATATTATTAGCAACATATGTGCTATAGATACTGAATTTCAATGTATTTTTTCTACTATTTTCTTAATTTTACAGTTAAATCTCATTGATGTAATGTCCAGTTTCAGTACTTACAGAGCATAAGGTGTACCAAGTATGCAGTGTTTTTATCTCACTGAAGGACAAATACTAACACCTGCATTAATCTGCAAATCGATTCTGCTACTTGACAATGTAAACCAGGATCACTGTGTCCCAATAGTTCCTGCGGAAAACTGGAGAAGTCCAGTTTTTTGAAAGTGAAGTTTGGGAACTATGGTCACTTTTTGGCAGAAGATAATAGTACCCTGGAAATAGCTGGTGCAGTAAAGGACTATGTCGAGTTATATGTGCAGATTTTGAAATATAGAGTCTGGTGGTTGGCACTGCTCTTTAAAGATATTCTGGCAGGTTTAAATATTTGAATACATCTCAGTGTTGAAGAGAAGTTCAGAGCTTACTTATAATAAATACAAGTCACAGTCTTATGGTTTTTGGTATCAATGGTTCCTTGAAATTTTTGAGATTGATGAGGCGCAAGTAAACTTTTCTTCTCTGCAATTTCAAAGAAGTTGGACCAAAATGCTGTTCCAACTTATGGGATTTAAATCCTAATTATTAGTGGACATGTAATTTGTACAAATTACAATATCCACACTAAAATTTAAATATTTAAAATAATATAATTTGCTTATATCTGTCAGGACTTCATGTCCTATGTGCTACCC
The DNA here is from genome assembly GCF_026979565.1 of Vidua chalybeata. NCBI lineage: Eukaryota > Metazoa > Chordata > Aves > Passeriformes > Viduidae > Vidua > Vidua chalybeata. Next base: position 22,499,699 of record NC_071536.1, read on the forward strand.
TTTTGAATAAATAATTTTTTTCCTGCATGTTTTATCTTTGACATACGCAAATATAAAATTAAAAAAAAAAAAAAAAACAGGCAATTTAAAGTGGAGATTATGGTTGCAGAATACAGCTTTCTGTTCTTGTTTTGTATATTAACATTCTTCAAAGCTTTGGCAAGAGTCACCCTGAGCTTTGGAGTCAGGTTTTAGCAGAGAAATAAATAAACCCAGAGTATTGCAAAACACCTAACCTTTCAAAATAATATGAAATATATAGCTGTAATGTTTCAATATTTCAAAATTGCTTCAGTCTGAAATGGTTCAAATCATGATGTCCAAGTCAATAAAGTACAGAGTGCTTTTCTCTTAATTCCCTTCAATTCTAAAGTCTAAGTGTCTAGCTTTTTCAATGTAAATATACTAAAATAATTACAGCAGAGAGCCCACCTTTTCATTTGCCAACAGAGTGACCTGAATTTTGCAGAGCTAGCTGTCCTACTTGCCTCTGGAATTCAACAAAAATAACTGCAATTAGTATTTCTTCTGCCATATGCCATTGCACGGTAGCAGACGATTCTATTATTACCTTATTTAAAATTAGTTTTTTTAATTGATGATCTTTTATAAAATAAAAACATTTTTCATGTCTGGCAGAAGGTATATAAACAAATGTATGAAGACCAGTTGCATTCAATTTTAAGACTTAGTAACTCAGATAATTATGCAGAAGTAATTAATTCAAAATCTGTTTATCAACAGTAGCCTGTAGCTACAGCATTTCATCCCAGAGGCATTAACAAAGGCTTATCACCTGCTTTCTTGCTGTATTTTATCTCCAAGGCAAATCAATAGGCAAAATATGGAAAAAAATGCCATTTCCACAACTAAGAGTTACTAAAACTTGCAAGAACTTTTAATATCTGTTACCAATTAGTTTTCCTGGCTTAAATTAAGATAAATTCTAAATGGAAATGGGATGTGCAAACCAACAACATGTATGCTTCTAATGCATAGAAAAGCTATGTAAAAATGAGTTTTGAAATACAAAGTATTTAAAGAATTAAAATAATTATTTAAGTTATAGTTCATTATTCTCAGTAAAATATTCACTGTGCACTTCTAAGTGTTATGGGTAAATAAAATCTACCTGTTGAAGAGCTGTGCTGATGTGATTTGGTTTATTACTCTGTTATTTTTGCTTCATTTCTGTTCTTTCATGTATTTTTTTTTTATGTTATGCTTTGGTTTTCATTCGCTATTAGTTGTATTCATATAAAAATGTTAAATACAAAAAGCAGAAGTATACAAAGTACTTTGAAGGAGTGTTGTTCCACATTTTTGTCCAAGTTTGTAGTGTATTCTAATATGGGAATAGCTTGATATCTAGTACTTAGTGTGTGAGGTCTCGACTAGTCATCCAAGAAAATGTAGTTGTGAACCTGAGAGGTTTGTATTTCTGTTCATCAGTATATCTAAAACATTATTATATGAAAAAAATATTTAAATCCAGATTTTTATAGATCTAAACTGCAGAATAGGAAAGTAAGCTGACTTCAAGATGTGCTCATGGAGTCTCTTCATTCCCAATTTCTTTCTAAATACTGAAGTCTGATTAAACCAGTAGCTATGGCTACATAAGTACAACAGTTTCTTGTAGAATCCATAGATGCATAGTTCCCAGTGCAATCAGTTACATAAAGTGATTCCAGCATGGCTCAGATACCTACAAAAGGTAACTGTCATGATCCTGCAGATACACTCTATTTACATACATGTAAAATTAATCATATACCTAAATATTGACAAGGTTTGAGTCACTGTCACAAGGCTACTGTGATGATTTTTTTTAATTAATAAAATATTTCTCTACTTGTTATACCTGTTGGTAACTGCTTGTTAATAACTTTCCCTTTTTTTGGAATTCCAAAAATTCTTCCACTCTCAAGAGATCGGGGCTCATATGTGTTTATTAACAAAATTGTGTGCTGAAGTACATTTCTATTAATATTGCCAAATCATATTTAAACAAAGTTTGGAAGTAAAATGTAATTGTTTAATTAGTTTTTGATCAGTAGTGGAGAAGAAAGTCTGATTCAAGGAGGCACAAATACTGACTACTGGATTTTGCTGCAAGTGTGAAGCACATTCCCTTTTCAGATAAGCTACATTTACTTATATACTTGCCATACCTTTAAAATGTATGGGGCAAAGCCAAGCAAGAATTTTACACTGTGCTCAGTGTAGCATAACATACAATAAATTCAGCAACAAAGAAATGAGATAGTTCCAAAAGTACATTGTATTGCTTGCTCACAAGAAATTATAGGTAAAGAGAAGTGACAGTCAAGGGTTAAATTACGAAATTTTGCAATTTATTTCTCATCATTTATGAGATTGTTAAATGTCAGAAAGTGGACTTTTTTTTCACTATCAGTATAAAACTGAACATACTGTGAGACATAAGGTAGCAGGTGTCTTGGCTCTAAACTATCAAGTCTGTGGGCATTCTGTTATAACAGGTGCTCCAAAAATTTGAACAGATTTTAACAAGAGCTGTATGGGCTTTTTAATTAGCCTGGTTACTCAGCATGTGGAGAAAGCACTAGGTATGTGCTTAAAACACCATTGTATCTTGCAAACAAATGTTTCACATACCCATAGTCATTCTTTTGCTTGTGATCATAAAATTCCTTTCTATCTGCTGCTAGGATTTGATTCTGGTATTCATTTTTCTTATAATCCTTATCCTACCTGAAAAGAATCATCATACTAAAAAAAAGTGTTGAATAACATATATTCTCCCATTTGGAATGAAGCATTTAGAAACTTGGATTTACCTGATACTTAGCTGTGATTTTACTTGGCATTACAGAACTATGAGAAGGCATACAGAAAAGAAATTCTGTGTTCCGAACCTCTTGGTTTTAACTTCAAAGTGTTTTCAGTTTCAGTTATGCTTTTCCCATTATTATTAAGTACATCACAGGATTTTTTAGAAGAGACAATGCAATAAACTGGAAAATAAAACCAAAATAATAAAAAATGCTTTGATTTTATAATCATTTTGACTATATGTATCTATTTGATAGATACAATTTGAGAATTTCATATAATTCAATTTGAGAAATTCATATAAATGCATGACTATAGCCTGTAACATAAAAATGGTCTCATATAATTTCTTTTCTGTTATAGCATTGGTTTCAAAAGAATAAGCCAAAGAAGGTCACATTGGAGGGGGAAGAAAAAGGAAACAAAGTGGTGGCTTACATAAGATTTTTGTGCAAACTGTCATGTGGTGAAACCTAAGATTTTAATTTATAGATAGCTTTATTTTCATATTAAATTATTTTACTAGCCGTGCTTGTAATACTGGTATTTATCTAGAGATCTTTGCATCTATAATGACTTTGTTGTTATAAAGTTTAGTATTGCACATCTTAAATTACAGAAATAAGTGGTTTATTTCTTTAAACTCAGAAGAGATTGCTTAGAAATTATGTGGAGGATTTCACACTTGAAACATTTGTGTCAAAATATCTTTAACCACTTGGCCTAAGATTAAAAATACCAAGACACATTTTGATCCATGTAAAATGCACGCTTTAAAAAGGGTGCTTAATTTAAAAAACGCTTATATCTGCATTTTTAAAGGAACTTCTCTCTTACATAAATTAATGCAAGAAATATACATTTTATGATTTCACTATGAATTTGTCCTCTTTCTTTACGCTATTATTTATTTGCTGAGCAGTAATATACACAATTATAGTCAATGATCACTTATTGCCTGAAGTAATAATTACTAACACTCTCACCATACCTTTTAAAATTTAGAAATGTCAGCCAATTTACAAGCTTGATGGAACAGAAAGATGGACATGTATTTGTGCTGTAAATGAAAGGAGGACTTATTCCTGTAGATGCTATTTTGCAAACCTAATAATCATGGTGAAAATACAGCAGAAAAAGTGATAGTATTTGTTAGCCACCCAAAATCTCTATAGATTTTGTAACTTGTTTGCTGCTGAAGGATAAGACCCTTTCCATTGCATTTCTATAAAGTAACATGGGTAAGAAATTCAGATTACAGTAGTGCACATTACCATTGCAACTGGGACTGTGGTTTGAGCATTGATTGCCTTGGGCACTAAGACCAGTTTGATTTCTGACTGCACCAGTTCCCAGCACCAGCTCCTGCTCTGTAACCATCTCTCTGTTGTGCCAATGCAGTTGATTGTGGAGTATAAGGCAAATTTCCCTTTTTTCCTTTTTTTTTTTTTTTTTGAAAGTGGATGTATTAAGCCAATAACACTGCTAAATTTAATGTATTATCAAACTATGGTCTCATTTGCTGCAAAAATATAACATACATGCAAATTCAGTCTGCTGAGGCTCCAGAAATTCTGAAAATAATTAAATTCTGGAATGACAGATCTAGAGAAGATGACTGTCAGGGAGACTTTGAAGGAGTAAGAACTTAGAAAAAGTAGTCTTCCTCCTTATTACCATTTTTTTTTTTCTCAAGTAAGCATCCTCCTTTTAGTCTTTGAAGGGCTAGACGAGAGTGACCACTTTAGCCTGATTTTCTAGACTCATCATCATGTTACCTGAATAATCATGGAAATTGAGATTAGAAGCATCATCCCTGCTAGAGGGTGATTTGCATTACTGAAGTGCCCTGTAGGAATGACATTCAGGTAGCAATGGAAGAAAAATACAACAAATGAAATTGTGGGAGGATGGCAATATAAAATTAGAAATCATTACAGCATTAGTGAGGGCTAAGAGATGAAAACATATGGAATTGCAGCAACCAATTTCTAAATTTGAGAGGGCTAGTCATTTATGGATCAGAACTCGAAATAGCCATTTCTTTAGACCTAGAGATTAAAAAAAAAAGAAGCCTGCTTGTCAAAACTTAGCTATGTCTTAATGAAATATTATCTTGCAAATGTGTAAGATCTAATTGGATTGATTGGATGTTGCATTAAGATAGATGCTAGGTGCAAGTGATGAGTAAAATGCTGGAAGGTGATGATTGCATTTTTAAGCCTTTCTAGATGCTTTCTTATGGTAAGATTGATTTTGTATGAGACAGGTATTTATATTAGGTATAAATATATAGGTTAAAGTAAATATAGGGATATGTGCAGAATACAGCCCATGTTAAGGATTTCATCTGTAAGGCAAGATTTGAGAAAGGCTTCAGCCTTTTTAAGTTTGTCCTTGGAATAGCTATGGCAGATACAATAATGTAATAAAAACTATAAGTCTGTGTGCCCCATCTATGTAGCTAGAAATCTAGACAAACTACTTACCAGTATAAATTCTGTGTATGGCGATTCCATTAACTAATATTAAAAACATTACGACTGTAAAACCTTGTGAAGATTTAGGACTAAGTCATGCTTCTTATTGGTATTAATAGTTTCAACCATTTATATTAAGCACAGGACAGCAATATGGAATTAAATTAAGACATTCATTTAAATATTTGGAGGATCACAGTCGTTGAAGAAGCTCTTGAAAATATAACTAAAACTTAGATGATTGGGTAAGACCATGCTGTGTTCAAATAAAAGTTAATAATTCCATAGATCACTGGTAGAGGTATTAAAAGATGTGCTTCACAGTCACCATTTTTTATTTCCCACTGAATTTTACGATCTCACTGACTACTCCTTTTCAGGGACACATTGTATAGACTTTCTAGAATGTGCCCAATTTTAGTAAATTTCAGCCTAAAAATGAGTCTTAAAGAAAAAGCTGTGATTGCGAAGAGCAGAAAAATGTAATGAAAAATGAAGAGTTAAACATGAATTACAGTTTATGTTTTAACATTCATTTTGGCACTTCTCGTTATCTTTTATTGTACAGTGTCTGAGGTCAATTAGGATTTGGTTGATCTTGGAGTCAGTTGACAATGCTGTTTATAATTAGATAGAGGAAAGGGAAAAGGTTGATGTTTTCTCTCTCTTCCTCATTAGGGCTGGCTGACTGAGCCAATTTTATTGCTATCTTAAAGGCAGTTAAAGAGGTCATGTGACTCTTTCCTAAATGAATTGTTTTGCAAAATACTGTTGTCTTTGTAAGGATACTCCATCATTAGGATGGATAAATAGTTGTTATTAAGTTTTTTTTGTATGCTTCACTCTGATAGACAAAGAAAAGCATGTGAATTATTTTACCTTTCACACTGTAATCTAGAAATTGTAAGGATTCAAATTTTAAACCACTGTGTGCAATTTTGCAGAACCTGAACGAAAGGGATCAGAGAATCAACCTCAAATTTCGTCTCAAATTGTAATCTTTAAGAGCTATTAAACAGCACTTTCTATGAAGTAATACAATTGGTATGAATATTTTTAAGCCAGACCTTTAAAATACTTGCCCTTTGACTGCTTGATGGTTTGTTTAATAAATGTTCATGGTAGCATAAAAATTTTGAATATACTTTACAATATTCTAAGAAAAAAAAGTTAGCAGTAGAATTGATGTCTATTTTAACAGCCTTGAAACTAATTTTTAAAATTGGCTGTGCCTAATGCAGTTATATAATGTAAGTAATCTTAATTCATTAACGTCTTTGTTTTTTAGGCATAATTCTTCTGTTAATGCTGCAATATTTGTTTCATGTTTAGTGCAGACCTGACTCCACTAATATTAAATTAAAGGTGAAATGGATATTACTTTTCAGAAAATTTAGTACAATGATTTAATAATGCTTTACTTTAGTAATTATTTTTTGATAATAAGTAATGAATATATATTTATAGAATGGAATGTGAATTGTAACATACATTATAATCATACTAACAGAAGATAAAAGACAGCAACCCTCTAGTTCAATAATTTGAAATGAATGCAAACTGACATTTGAGAGTTCTTGGTTGAAAAAAAGGAAAAAGCAACAAAAGATAAAAGAAAGAAGAAACTGTAAATGAAACATGAGAGGGAAAGTCCCAACAGTTCTAATTAAAGATATTTCAACATTACAACTGCAGCATCCACCCACATGTCATTCTTGCATGGCATGTAACAGAAGATCACCAGTTCTGTCTTCCTTGTACAAAATATTTTTTCCTATAATTGTTTATCAATAACAGCAAAAGTGAGAGATTTTGCATAATTGGATTCATAAATTGTACAGAAAAGCAGTAATTATAGCAAATCTGCCTGTAACCAAAAAGTGATTGTTAAAGTAACTTCCAAGAAATGCTGCCAGCCATGTATTAGCCAGTATTTTACTGCCTACATTGGTTTCTTTCATCAAGTAGGAGATAAAGGAGCAGCCTGGAGAAGGTGACTAGCTCATTGCATATGTAAAAAAAGTAAAATGTGTGTTTCCTTTATTTCACTCGGAGGACAGAAGTGAAAACAAAAAGCCAAGCATATTCATGACAGTGGCAGATGGTGCCAACCTTGCACAGCTATTTTCTTTGATTATTGGCTACTTATACTTTTAAAAATGAGAGACAAAGCCAGAAAGCTGTGGTTATAGAAGAAGATAATGAAATCAAGCTGACATAGGTCATTGTCCTAAATATAATCCAAATTTGTTTTAGATTTCTATAGAATTTTCCCAGATTTCCCCTTCTACTTTGCCTAAAATGAATACACATCTCATTAATATTCACACTATATTGGACAGAGTTTGTGATTAGGTGGAATAAATTTGCCTGTGGCATTTTAGAAGATATTTAATTATTATAGTCTTTAAGAACTGCCTTTTTCTGTTCCAAGAATAATATTAACTCACAGTAGTCAGTATTTTATTAGTTTAATCACTGTCAAACAGTGAGCATGGATTTTGAATTATGAATATACAGTTCTGAAAACTACATTTACTGTGCAGAATCATATGAAACATCTTTGAAAAAACTTAATGCTACATTCAGAATAGAGACATATTTCAAAGTGTCTTAGTAAACATCAGGTTTTTGAGTACTTGTATATCTTTTCTTACTGCTCAGAAGATTCTGTGTAGTATGGTCACAGTTAGATGCATGTTTAATGAAAATAAAAGCTACAACCAAAGAGATGAAACAGAATGAAAGAGAAAGGAAAGTGTACCAAGGACCCATTTATGATTACTGATTCTAAGACCCTTTCAAGCAAGAAGATCCAAAGGGAAAATGAAAATATTTTCCACCAAATGAATGAATGACACTGCAAGGTGATCTAGAGAAGGAATAGGAGAGTTTAGGGCCCAAACACTGAGACCAAATGAGCTTTTTCCCACACAGGAATGTGACCAGTCATGCTCCTCTGAAAGAGTAGATTTCCTCTGCCAGCAGTAGAAGAAAAGTCAAGCAAATATGAATAGAAGCTGAGCTCAGAGGGAGCCCCCACTAACAAAGAAAGAAGCATCACTGTTGTTTCCAAAGCAGAAGGAATATAATATACAAATTAGGTTAGTCTAATGAGGGCTGAAGAGATTTTTATTGCCATGTAAAGCCACTTGGATTTGTAATTCTTGTGTCTGGAGCAATGCTTTACTGCTTACCACCTGTACACCTGTATGCTCATGCTGATGTGACTGTGTTACAAAGGAGGCTCTTTGTGAAGAGAAACATCAGGTCACAAAACCTATGATCCTTTAATTAATATTTGTTTCAAATAACTATTGCAAAATTGGAAAATCTGTGAGATGTTATGTTTTAGTCTTAATCAGTTGCTGGTTTTGCTCATATGAATGAAACATATGGGGTCTTGTAAGAGATATGGTTTCTTGGTAAGTGATAAGCTTATACCATGCCTTGCATCATCTTCTAAAAAATAGCTCTGTTGTAACAATTCCAGCTTTAATAATTCAAATTTACTTCTTATAAGAAATACAGCAACGAACTCATGACAAAGATCTTTGTGCTACTCCCCTTCCTCAAAGTTTCTTTGAAATACCTTCAATAGTTCCTCAGCATACCAAAAAGATGTAATCAGGGATTCAGTTTCATATTCTGGGAGAGTGCTGTGCTCTAACTTAGTGCTGTCCCTTTTTCCTCAACTGTTAGCACTCTCAGTTATGGGCAGTGCACCTTCCCAAAGCAGGAGCATATAGGGGGTAATTTTGTTCAAGTTGCCCTTGCTATCATACTACTGCAGCCTTGTCTGTAGGCGCTTGCTGGTCTTTGATGGCACAGCAGAGAGCTTGGGTGTGAATCTCTGTGCTTCGCAGTCTTAGATCTAGTAAAAGAACAGAGGTAGTGCTGATTCCTGGACTATCAGAAAAGGTTAGCAGTACCTGTTCACTGTGGGATTTTGTTGTTGTTTACCGTCACTGTAGTCTATTTTAGGCAATGCTATTGAAAACAAATGCATTCCTTTTGAAAATTAATATCCTGCACTAAAGAAATAAATGTATGTTGGCAAAGGTAGAGTACAGCAGAATTGCCAGAAAACCTTGACATCAAATCTGCCAGTCTTCCCATCCCAAACCTGTACAACATGTGCTCAGCTGAGATGGAAAAGGCAAGATAGGTGACAGCCCAGAGACACAGAAACACAAATATATGTTTTAAAAGCAAGCACACAGGTAAATCTTTAAACTGTCAGGCACCTGGTGCATTTTTCTACAGATTCTCTAAGTTAGTAATTTCATTCCTGCTTGTTTTGGTTTATTTGCTTGTGCGATATATTTTTTAAATTTTGGTCTTGTCCACCTCTTTTCATATGTGATTGTACAAAGACCAGCAAAGTGAGATGAAGGAAGCTTTTATAATAATTTTTATATACAGGGTTTGGCCTTGTTTATAATTCATTCTTCCTGAGCAAAGTTATTAAATAGGTGTCCTTCAGCTATTAAATTTAAAAGGATGCAATATCCAAAGAGCTACTTAAAATTGAAAATCTGAAATATCATAGGCGATTAAACATTTTTATATAATAATTATTAAATTTTACTGAAGAGTTCCAGAGAATATGTTCTGGAATAGAAGGCATTACTTTTGAGATCTGCTGATGAAAAAATATGTAGATTTAGGATCATTTGTATTGAAGAGGGTGAGATAGAAAGCATGATGTTCCACAATCCCTAAATAGACAGGTGGTGAAAATAGATAAATTCACTGAATATATACATATGTGTCTGAATATATATACTCTGTATATAGAATATATTCAGTGAATATATTATATATTCACTATCTAAAGTAATTGAAGAACAATTACTTTATATTAGACAGCACATGATGAAGCACATTTGCTGGGCCTGCAATTATATTTTTGAGGCATGCAAGTTCTTGCTAACTTGCATAAGTAAAAAAATTGCAAACTTTGACTCTGAATTTTCCATGACCTCTGGTTACTGTCAACTTTATGGTAATTAGCAGTGTCTCTGGATAGCAAACATATGCAGTCTATTTCCTTGAATCACACTAGATATGAGTTCATAGTACTGGATGTTGGGTGAACAGTCCACAGTCCATAACTCTGATAATGTCCATAATATGATGGCTAAAATTAATAAGCCTCATCCAAAGAGCCATTTTTTTCTTTTTAAACAATATAGTAGATCTAGGCAAAAAATAAAAATTAACAGAAGTTTTTATGTGTTAAAACAAGAGCCAGTTGGCTGCCTTCGTTAGGGTGACAAAATGCCAGCAAATCCAAAATCTTCACTTGCTTTGAAGACCTCATGCTGAATGAGAAGCTGTTGTTGAGATGCAGATACTCTTTGCAAGTATATTCATTTTCTTCTTTCTGGACTCACAAGAGAACAGAAAATTTAAGCAATAAATTATGCCTGTCCCTTTGAAAAGCTCAGAATGTGCACACTTTGAAGAACTGAAGTTGATCAAAATGAAGCATCCAAGCTTTGAAACTGTAGAGACATTTGACTCTATGAAATACTGACTTCACTGAAAACTACACTAGATATTTCCTATTGCAGAAAGTAGTATGAATTTTCTTTCTATTGAGTTCTCTGCTATTCAGGAGGATGCTCGGCAAAGTGGTTGATGAGGCTGTCGCTTGTAGCCCTTGATGGATAGCTAATATAAAACTCACCAAGTATTTCTCAACATGCCCTCCAAGCCATTTTTGCTGAATATGGATGTTCAGAAGTTTAAATCTTGCCAGCATAGAAAGAGATTTCTTTATTATGCACAACTGTGCCCTGGGTCAGAATAAAAGAAATAAGTGATTGTTCTTGGTAACTTGGCATGCAAAAGTATTGCCAAAATTATATATTGTTGCCTGTATGTGTTAACTATAGTTATCTCTGTAAATAGAGATGTACTTTTTCTGCAACAGGAATTTATTCTAATACTTTTATACTTCTCTTTCCTTAGCGGTATAATAACTACTGTGCCATATATATAGAAATTACTCCCAAGAATGTAACAAGCAGGATTCACACATTTAAATGATTTTTTTTTTAAAGCTGAACTGTTTCCAAATTCTTCTATCCAAGCATCACTTAAGAAACTGTTTGTTCAGTTCAGTTTCATCTCTGCAGCTGCCAAACCACTTCAGTTCTGCCAGCTCTGCTCTCTGATTGCAAAATAAAGGGTGGTCACTTCACAGTGTATGCAAGAAATACTGTAATTTTGTGAAAATTATGACATTTAAGAAAATTCTTTCAATAGTAAATTGTTAGGCTATCCTGCTACTCGCCTATTTAGCAAAACCCAAAAAGAATCTTTTACATTCACTTCTCCATATTTCCCTATAACATTAGTGAAAATAGTGTACCGGGTTTACATTTTCTAAGACTGAACTTTGCTGCAGCTTACATTCAGAAATATTTTTGTAGTATAATAGACTGTCAAAACAAATCTGTTTTCCTCATATTTTGTGTGTGCAGAAGGGTCCTTTTTGTCAATCTCTAAAGATAACAATAGGACAATAGTAACTGCACAAACTAGCAAAGCCTTTCTTCTTTTCTTTTTGTTTCTTTTTTTTTCTCCTTAAAATGGGAAGATGGGTGAAAAAATGCATCAAGTAACCCCTTATTCTATGAAAAGTGTTGCTACACAAATGCATGAACTATTTCCGTATCTCATGTCTGAAGATCAGAGTCCCCTGTGTCCATACAGTGAACAGAAACACAAAGACATAGAACATAGGGACCTGCATCCTGTTTTATTGAGAGGCTGTAATATTCTGACACATACATATTTTAAATTGTCAGAAAAGTAATCTCAATAGTTTGCTTGTCTCTAAATAAAGGGTCCCCACTTAAAGTAAAATGCATCATATTAATTTTACATAATATAAATACATAGTACAAATGCATCATATTAATTTTAATCTGAAACATAATTTAAAGCAAAACAGAGTAGTGAAAAAAATGTAAGCTGCTTACTGATAATTTGCTTAAGTTTCAAGCAGTTTTCTTCTCAGGAAAATAATTTGCCTTAGCTGAAGAAGAAATTAAAGTGTACTTAGAAACAAAGAAGGAATAGAATGTTTGGATTTGGTTTTTTTACAAGCTTTTCTTTCTCTTGGTAATAAAAAAAAATATTTGAGTTAAAATTGTGATAGAGAAAATTTGTTAGAAGTAAAAAAATATAAGGACATGAATCTCTGAAATATAGAAGCAAAAAGGAAGGAACTTACTGTGTTTCTTTTTAATGGAACAAATGTAAAAGTGAGAACTGTTACAGAATTCAGGTTTTTCCTGTGGCTAGCATTTTGTCTTATTCAGAGTATTGTTTCTATGAGATTGTGTTCTGTGTTTTTCGCATGCTGACCTGTATTTTGCTTGGTGGGAAAGCTCTGCTCAGAGTGATTCACTGTGGGGAGAGGAATCACTTTGAGGGCTGCTTTTTTGTTCACCTTGCGTTATCACTGTGAAGTGCTAACACTAGCTGTAAGGCAATACCAACCATAACAGTAGTGTGTTGCACCGAGTTTCTACTTAGTAATTATTGTAATTTACATTAATTCTGAATTAGATCTAATAGGAATAAAATTCTAGAAATAGGGATTGCACATTTTCACTGAGAATATTTTTGAGAGGTACAGGCAGTTTATTTTTCTTCCTATAAGCCTCAAAACTAGTACTTGATATATTTACAGATACTGAGAATCAGAAAAAATTCTACCATGCCTCTTAGATGGGATATTATGTAAATATTAACATTTGTTTGTCAAATAGTATTTTTGCACATACTTGTGCAGACCCACTGAACGGAATATATGCACAGAGATATGTCCTCTAGCAAATTGTTAACCCAGAGGAATATATCCTTTGCATCACAGCTTCATGCCAATCGCCACTTCAGTAAACACTGCCACATCATGATGACTGTTCTCCAGGAATTAGCAATGAGTTTGTTTATAATCAAGTTTATCAATATTTATAAAGTACTGTACTTAAGGGGATAATATATTGATAAAATACAGTTCTGAAATGCATTACATTTCCACATTATATTTAATGGCTAAAAATACATGTAGTGGGTGTGGAGTAATAGGGGCCATACCCCGCCCCCACAAACAGTTTCTTTATCACCCCATCTGTTACCCCAAATGCTAACGCTCAGGAACACCACTGCTTTGCAGCATGTTTTATTATTCAAGCCTCAGTGGGAGGAGAGCTGCAGAGAGAAAGTGTTAACTGCAGAGAAAGGGAGGGTCAAAGCAAGACCCAGAATAAGCTGTATTGCTCTACTAATGCCAGGACAGTGGCACAAACTTCCGCTGGACCTGAACTGGCTACTAAGAACCATTAGATTAGATTAAAACCTGCTAGAAAAAAAGGAACAGTGAGAAGGAGGTCTAAACACATTTGTGAAAGAATTAATAAAGAGGCTAAAGGTATTTACGTAGGCAGGGAACATATGGAAGAGGAACAAGGCAGACTTTGAGAAGAAATTATTTAGCTTCATTAAAAAAAAAAAAAACAAACCCAACCCAAAGGAAAAAAAAAACAAACCCACAGAAAAAATCAGAACAAAGCAAGGCTAGGAAAAAAAAATAGAAACTTTACACTGTTTTTGTACTGCCTTTCTATTTTTCCAAAAGAAAACAGGAGGTTGAGGCCTGATCAGAAAGAAGTCAAGCAAATATTCCTTTGCTTTGGATCGGGTACTTTGGAAAGAAAGAAATGCTGCTAAATAAATATCAAATCCTGATGAGTGTTAATGGGGTTTAAGAGACAAAGCGTCCAGTTTGAAGCACTTATTGGCGATGTCTACACTATCACCACTTGCCAAAAACATTTCCATCATTGTGCAATGGTTGAGATTTATAGCTGACTTCCAGGATTTTAATCTAACCCAGCTCAGAGCAGGTGAGAAGCTGGTTGAATGCAGCTCATTGAGATGATTTTGGGGATGACAGGATTGTTCATAAATGTAAGTTAAACTGAATAAGCAATTTCATTAAAAAAAAATCAGTTGGAGAAAAGGCAAAGTATGGTATATAATTTTGAATATATTAGAAATCCCCCACTGAGTGGGGTTTTTAAAATATTCAGTATTTTTAAATGGATTTTTTTATCTTAGTGTTTTCCCTTAGAAATTGGTCCATTTTTAATTTAAAAAATCATTAAAATTGAAGAATCCTGAAATGTTTTGGTTTAGGACAATTGAAATTGTTTAGGACAACACAAAATTAATTATGTCTCTTGTTATGTGATTCATGTAAATCTGTAAATTCCATTGATACAGCTCTCAACTAGGTAATACACTTCTAACCAAAATGACTAGCCAGTGTCCTGAGTCTCATTGACATCTCTCTATTTGAATGTGAAGTTGACCATATGAATCATGGGGTTTTAAAAAAAAAAAATCCATTGATTTGCAATGATTACATAAAGGTCGTCCTTGAATTTAGTCAGAACAAACAAGGTACAGTTTTCATATTCCCAGTTGCAAGCCTGACAGCATTCCCTGAACAGACACTCTATATTTTGATTGCTGGTTTGGCATGGTAAATTTGTTATTTTCCATGGTAAGTTTATTTATTTTGTTTTTTATTTCCCTTTGTTGTTGGTGGTTTTGTTTGTTTGTTTAGTCAATTGATTGGTTTTGGATTTTTTTGGTTATTTTCTCCTGGTTTTAGACATTATATATTTATTTTGTTTATAGGCTAGACTGACCTTTGTGCTAAAATGTAGAGCATATACCATATGCATACACCAGGATATCCAAAGGTCTGTAGGTTCACTGAAAGAAAACTAGTTCCCAACCTTACAGTGATTGTTCATCAGTTTGGAATGGTGAGGAATGAAAGTATCATACTGGAAGATGTATTTTCTTGTATGTAGTTCTGCTCCTGTAAAAGTCCTGGAGTCCCATACGATGAAGAGTCAAGGTAATGATCTATTTCTACTGCGCTCAAACAGAACTCAAGTAAAATAGATGACCTACATGTAGAAAACCCACAGATCAGTATTAGAAAATATGGAAGGTTGTGTCTTGATATTCAACTGAATAGTGTCCTGTTAATTTATATATGCCTCAGAGCTTTTCAAATTTTCTGGCACTGGGTAATCTAAAACTAGTATAATCAAGTCAGGTTTCAAATTTCCAAGCCAAAAGATTCCATGCAGTATATTCAGCAGTGATCCTTTATGAGGTACTATAAAAAACCAAATTCTGCTTTATCTATGTGGCCTTTCCTCAAGAAAATTTATGCTCTCTTGCTGGTTGAAATGTGTTAGCTGACACTCTTCTTCACCAGAAAAGGCTTGGACTGACTCATGATCAAGGATGGGATATTTTATATTGGAATGGCTGCAGTAGTTCCCTACCCACACTGCAGGAACAGTTCAGACTCTGATGTAACAGCTACAGAATTGCAAATAAGAGCTTGGCATTTGTGTAATAAACTTTAGCAGTTCAACTACTGCTTTGTGAGAAGTGGAGCCAGCTCTGTAGTTAGAGTAGGAATCTCGAAGAGAATCAAGAAAAAGAGGGGTGCGAAACACTGAAACTGCCTCAACTTAAACCGACCCCACTTGTAAATCAGATCACTGCAGTCTTGACTGTTGTGATGTGTATCCAGCAGGACACTTTGGAATGAAAGATAGTGCAGTATGACATATTATTGCTTGGATGAATTGGGGGTGGTAGGAACAACCACTTTACTTCATACAATAATATTGCATATGGCTAGTCTGAGATTCCAAGTCCAAAGGAAAATAAGTTTGGCACTATAGGGAAAGAGTTATTGTAGTTACAAAATAAAGGCAAATAGTAGCACACTGTCTCAGAGAATACTGGTATGGTTTTACAGAAAAAGGAATGAATACTAGGGGATGAATACTACAGTTTTAAGTATGGCACAAATCCAGTTTTTCAAAATGTCAGAATCATGCAGCAAAGACCTAAATAATGGCAGACAATGACTAGAAAGAAGAAAAGCCTCCCTGGTTACCTGGAATACTTAAGCATAACATTCCTAGCTCAGTAGGGAAGGATTGAGGCTCAACAAATTGTCTGCTGTCTAATTGTCTCTTGGCTCAGCTTGGAAAATGCAAATAGAACTAGACTGCAAAAATTGGTTCAAAAAGCCCTAACAGGATATCAAGCATTAAGTAGTATACAGCAGATGGTAAAAGATTTTTTAAAAGCAGTCTTCTTTAAGTTCACAATAGTCTAGGGAGTTAGAAAATGGCAGGTGGAGCAGGAACTATAACAGGTTATGAATTGTCAATAATTTCCTTTTCAGTGGCAATGAAACTGCTCTTGAAATCACCAAAAGGTTATAGAGATACACTGTAACTGGATGGTAAATACCTCAAGTGACAACTGGCACAAAGATGTAACAACTAGAAGAACTACCGTGTTACAATGTAATATTCTGAATGAATATTTACAAACCAACATAGAATTATTTATGGTCAGTCCCAAAAATCTTGGCTATAGATGCACTTAAAGAATGCATAAAACAAACACAGGCTATAAATCAAGACAATTAAGCAGCTAAATACTTGGCATTTAATTATAGAGCATCAAGATCACCAGTGTCCTTCACTACTGTACAAAGGACAAAAAAACTATGCCTCAAGATACTTGTAGTTTATAATCAAAATAGATGCTGCAGCATAGAAATAAACAGTGTAGTGATAGGAGGCTGCATTTGAAGAGTGCCTAGTGATGCAGAGGGCATAATGTGTACACAAACAGTTTTGTGTTTTTATTTGCACTGGATGAATATTTTATTTACCTCTGCTGACTCCTTCACTCTCCAATAGAATACTAAGGAAAGTAGAGGCATGACTCTCGGTGGTGTACTAGGTGTAAAAATAAACAATTCCTGATAGCAAATAATAACTTTTAAAACATTTTCCTGCCCCCCTTATCCTCTCATTGTGATAGGCAACAGTCTATGTCCCCTATACTTCAAGTCAGGCATCCTGTTTTTAGTAGAATTGACATACTGACAGAAGAACTTGAAAAAAAAAAGTGAAATTACTGTTGTCAAACTGATAAAAAACGAGTATAAGATGTACAGTTTCAAGGAAATGTAGAAGAAAATTAGAATGCAGTTATCTCAGGTAGTCTGCATTTTGATAGCCTGGAAGAGTGGTACCAAAGACAGATGTGGATTTTTCCTCAGCACTAACTGCAAAATATAATTAGGACCACTTTAATACTAACAGTGTTAACAGTTCCATTCCTGAATTGTTTATCAGATACAATGCATTACAGCCCCGCTTCTTTACTGTTGAACTTACTTGATATGTGCTAATATTTCATTCCTCTTAAATGACGACTTACAAAAATACTGCAGGAACCCACAGAACGTCCAAAAGCAGAAAGGCACAAGAAACAACTTCAGAATCAAACAAAAAATTGCTGCTTTCAGATGTCATTTCTAGACTTTTAAACAGCTCATTAATCTCTGATATCTGCTTATCAGGATATTGTTTTTCCACTGCAACAGAAGTCTGATAGCTACAGACTTGACTTCCCCACTCAGAACTTCTTATAAGGAATTGTTTAAATATTGATGGCAAAGCCTACCAGTTAGAAATCAATTTGGGACATTAAAAAAAAAAAGCCAAGCAAAACTGAACTGCTGATAATGAATAATTTCACTAAACTCTAGCCTAGAGGAGCAAGCCTGTGAAGAGACCACAGCCACAGAAAGCCAAGACTCTCAGAAGGCTATTATCTTTCCAGAATGGGTATATCTGTTACAACGAGAGTTATGCAGCAATAGAAAAAAATTAAATCCCGATAATTTGCGCAAATTTTTTTTAAGTCAAAAGAACCTGTTCTGCAGCAACCTCAACATGGCACATAAAAAGGGAAAGCACTTATTTGGAGCATCGGAAGAAATCCTACTTGTGTTTTCTTGCTGATAACTCAACTCACAGAGAAAAAGATGCGTCTATTTAGGAAGCAAAGTCTCTCCTGCCCAAGCGACTTGGCAGGGACTAGGTGACAGGCCATGTCAGTGAAGAGAAAATTTTAGGTAATTCCTTTTTATACCAGTAGTTTTCTGTCCTTTCCACAATATGGTGATGTTCTTAAAGATCACTCGGTGGGCTCCCTTAAAGACCACTTTTGTATATCTGTGTATACATGAATATACGTATATATATGTGTATTTATACACACACATGTAAGTATGTGCAAATGTGTATTTGTTAGAGATGCCTTGACTTCCCAAAAATTGCAGAAGAAAACCAAGGTGCTTGAATTTAGTGGGTGGAAAGTGGCTTAGAAATAGGACAGTTTACCAAATTATGGTGGTCCCATCCCACAGAATGTTGTCCTTTCTTTTCAAGCTGTATAAATTCAGCCTTCAGCTACATTTCCAACTTCGATTCCTTGTCACATTTCTTGTTTCTGTCTCTCTGCTCAGCCAATGACAGCAGTGCCAATCCTCCAGTTGTTAAATCTATCTGAAAGCTTCCCCCCTCCTACTTTATATCACCCTCAAAGTGATTTTTGCAGTCTCTCCTCCAGAAAGAGTGAATTTGAACACAAAGACAGAATTTTTGAGCCAACGAGAGAAATAAAAAGAGAATCCTTGAAGTCTTTTCTTTAACTCATGTTATCCTATGCACATTACAGGAAGGAGAATGTCCCTTTAAATAGTTTGGGAGCCCTCTAGTGATTCTTCCTGCCTTTCACTGAAGAAATGATGAGATCCTCCCTTCTGCCAGTACAGGTAGAGTGGAGGGGCCTTTCTACATAGATGATGTACCCAGTGTTTGTCATCCTGTGAAGCCACTGTTAGTTCTGCAAATCCTTAACATGGTACAGAAAACCTGAATAACATGCTTTCCATTCTTCAGTCATCCCTCTTTCTCCATTTTATTTATAATTTAAATACTTGTTTTGTAAAGCTGGAATATCTGGGAGATCAGTGACTTAAATCTTGGCTGAATTTTGTCTTGGTTTGCAAAGGACCTTCAGGGCAGAGTCCCACATACATGTGTGCTAGTGTGTGCTGCAAACCCTTCCTTCTGAGCTGTCAAGAATAAGAGTGTAAATCCTGAGCCTTCAGATTATGGTGAGAGCTGAACCTTTTGCTATTCTGCCATTATAAACCATAAGCTCTTATAAAATATATTTTTAGGAGTCCTATTGAATCGCACAGTATGTAGCATAATGTAATCGATACAGGAAGCTGCATATAAATAATCTGTTTGGATTCTCACACATTTTAAGATGAGAGAGGGCACCATTCCCAGCAGTACTCCCCCCCTCCCTCAGAGTTCACACCTTTTATGGGGGAAAATGATTGTAAAGTATTCATTTAAGCCAATAACCAAAGCTTATGTTATTCATTTCTCAGTGATATACATAGTGCTCTTTTTGTATACTATTAACTGTGGACATATGTTTTTCATTTGACTATGTTACTTACACACACAATTCTTTTAAAAAATATGTAAAATATAACAGCTGCTGTAAAAAAAATATTTTTAGATCTCTGAAGTGCCTAACGAGCTGCAGTGCACAACAAAAATGGTTTGGTCTTTATAACTTGCCCATTGTAAAATACTGTGGAAGAGTTTAAGCTGTTTGGTCATCTCCATGGAAGAGGGCAAATTGACACAGCCCGAATATGGCAATGTGCTTCTCTGGGGTGTATTCCTTGGCTCTTAACAGCAAGGTCTTGATCATTCACTGCATCAAGCCAATGATACAAACAGTGGATCAGCCAACTTTTAAAACAGCAGTATAAAAGCAATTGTAAAGACACCAGCTGTATCATCTGAGCTCTGCTTTGACATTGCTGTTTTCTGACGGCATAAATATACCTATTTCCTGCCAGTGTAAGTGAGAGATTAAGGGTAAATATAGAAAACCTAAAGTTTGCTTTGGATTAGAACTTTTTTCTTGATGAATTATTGAATAAATCAAATATCCTTGGTTCTTATCCCAACAGAGTGTGATGATTGCTAGCTTGAAAAAATGTAGCAAGAGCAAACGTTGGCAAGAATGAAGCATTATAATGTGATGTCTACAGAGATTTAGAGATGGAGAGGATTATCAGTTCCAGGCAATGCTATCAATATTGGTAGAAGACATTCAAACTGTAATTCTACCTAGATTAAGGTACTTAAAAAGGATGTTTGTGGGTTGAAAACAAGCTGTGCCAGCCACTTTTAAGGGAATAATTGCACCACTGTTTAATACATAGATGCAGATAATTCCATTGCAACACATTTGACTGCTACCATGTGAGGGAATGGCAAGTATGGAAAAATGCCAAAACTGAATATCTTCTTCCTTCTCTTCCAGTTGATAAGACAGGAGAACTAAGATGCATTTTTTGAAATCAGTCATGTGGTATCTTGAGAATAGGATGAGAAAACAAAATCTCTTTTATGAAGATCCCAATCATACCGTGGCAGAGAACATACTGGGGAGGAGTTTGCTCTCAGAAGAGCTCTGACATTCTCAGCAGAAGCTGCAGAACCATTCTGCAAATTTTCTGCTGCAATCTGACAGAAAGCCATGGTCATCACTTGCACCAGGCCCTGCCCTGGCCAGTTATGCTAAAACACCTTGCATCACCCAAGTTAAATGTCTAGACAGTGTTTCTCATTTCTTTGTTACTCCTACATTTTTGTTGCTTTAGTCTTGATGTTTCCAAAGTATTAAGTCCAATATTCAAAGAAGTCTGGGTGTTCAAAGCTGTGTAGACAATGTCACTGAAGCACTTCCATTCTGCTTCAAAAGTGTCCAGGGTGTACAGAATTATGTCAGAATTGCTGACACAAGGTTCTTGAAGCACTTACAGGAAGAAGCAGTAGGGTGTCCATCTGGCTTTCCATTGCTTTTCAAGATGCTGGTTTTACGGCAAAAATTTTACAGCATTAACTTTAAATTTTTTTATTTTTAGCCTAGTACAAAGCTTTTGCTTAGTTTGATGTGAATGCCAAACTTTCCATAGGTACTTAACTAACTACTCCCATAGACTGATTCTGATGTTGCCCTAGAAGTGGTGCAATAAATCACTTCTAAATTTTTAGACTGGATTTATGCCTAGGGAAACATATTGACCATATTGAGAGTTTTTATTGAGAATATTTATCTGTGTACATCTTGAGAATATTTATCTGAAAGAATGGGTCTCTCTTTTTGCATTTTTCATATTGCTTTTTTCAATAGTAGTGACAGTCTTTAGAGTCATCCCCAAAATAAGCTCTGATGCCTCTGGGGTAATAATAATGCTCTTTTGTATCTGAGAATTTACATGCTCCATGTCTTCATAAAAGTTGTGTCTTTAGCTATTTAAGTAACATTTGGTCAATAACAGTGGTGATGTAGAATTTCTTGTCAAGCATCAATCAAGCTGTATAGTAATTTTTGCCATTGGGCAATCTAGTTTATTGATTATTGGAGAGGTAATAGTGGTTTCACTGTCAGGTTCTGCATTATTTAATCAAGAACTACAGGTGTGCAGTACAGATAGCTAATCCAAGTTTCCTTGAAAATGCTATCTTCTTAAGAAAAATTTCTCTAGCTGTTATTATGCTAATTTCATGTCTGGAGACTGCAAAATCAGACAGGGCAGTTCTTCATGTTGGCTGATTCAGTGGATGTCAGTGTCTGTACTGCTATGTTCAAAGATTGAAGTTTAAAGGACTGAAAATGAAGGGAATGCAGGTTCCTCAGGGAATGTCTGCACTCTGCAATTAAACACAGTACAGACATCCCTGAACTAGTGCTGACCAGCCTACAAACTGACCAGCTGCATTAGCATAATTTTGCACTTCAGTAAAATCTTTGACTCCTGGTAGTAAGTCCTGGCCGCAGCTAGCCATGGTGATGCAGATACATTGCTTTGCTTCCAGAGCAGGATCTGCTGTGCTCTGTTGTGTGGGAGTCACTGAACTCTAGTAGGGCTTCTAGCTGATGGAAAGTCATCTGTGATCCTGAATTTTGTGTGAGCAGATTTTGCAATTGCAACTGCTATTGAATCTGTAGCTACAACTTTGTTGGGTTTTTTATCATCTCAAAAGCCTGAAGGAATGATAGATAACTTGATTTCAACACCAAACACACATGTTCTAGCGGTGTCACTCAACCAGGTTCCCTTATGAGACAGAGATGAAGAATATGAGGGAAAGCTGGCCATATTTGAACTTGAGAAAAGCATCACTTCTAAGGGAGTTTTTTAAATCTTTCGATGATTAAAAGGAAAGCCCAGGAAGGTCTGACTAGCAAGGGTAAACTTTGATTCATTATAGTTCAAATGAATGATTTTATTACTTCTCATTTCTGTAACTTTCCTTCTTTCTTTTATTTTCTTCCAATATCATAGAATCACAGAATGTTTTGATTTGGGGTGGAAGGGACCTTAAAGATGATCTAGTTTCAATGTATTGTACAAAAGAGCACATGACCTGTCTGCTGGATTTCCTTAGTAGGTAAATATATGAAAATTTGTGACTCTGAGTCAGTTTCCCCCCACCTTTTAAAACCTCAGGAAGTTATAGTAATATCCAAACCCACAAGTCCACAATATTTTCACTTTTGAACTGACATACTCTAAGAAGAATAGATGTTGTGTCAATTTGTATGATTCATTTAGAGTAAGGTCCTGATACATCACTGAGGTTTAGAGACTGCCTTAGGGTGAATAGTAATACATTTTAGCTCTGTGAACCAGAGTATTAGACCTGTACCAAGTGATCAGCTCTGTGTATTTTAACATGTAAAGCCACAAATTATTTGCTGCTTGTTTCCTTACCTAAGCTATTGCAGTTGTGACCCACTGAGAATATTCTATCTGGAAATTTCCTTAATGGGGTTGGTGGCTGGTAGGGTATTTTACATCTCCAACATTTGAGTTCTTCACATGTTGCTTGATCTATGACTATGTGCATTTGGTTGCCTGTGTATTGAAATGGGGTTTTTTATCCCCTCATCTCCTTATATCACTGATGTGCAAGGTTGAGCAGTGGAAGTAGACTATTGTGTGAGGCTTTGCATTTGATGTGTCAGTTATGTAATAGCTTATTCTTAAGACTACTGAAGACACTTAGAGATCTAGGCAAGCACACAGCAGCAAGTTCTCATTTCACTAATAATCAGAAACATCATCCTGGTCAGTACTGTGTTTACTACATGTTGCTATTTTACAACTAATCTGTGAAAATGGAAACAATTTAAACAATGAAAGTTCAATCCACTGCACTGATCTATACTTTTTGTCTCTTGGTCATTTCTGAAAAACTTTCAGCCCTGTTTATATACAGAAAAGATTTATTCAGAATTGCTGTTTCTGAAACAAATCTTCTGGCTGATGCAAACGTTAGGAAAAGACCATGAGAGAAGACAAGGAAATTTTGAATGAATTATCTCATTTTCCAGCAGAGAACATATTAGATTAAGCTGTGCATTACCAGAATTAGGCAATATTACCAGACACAGGTCTTTACAAATGCTTTGATAATATACTTCCCTCTCACATGCTCTCTCCCCCATGCCTCTTCCCTCTCACATTAGAAACAAGAAAATATATTTTTCAGAATATTTTATTCATTTTCTGCTAGCAGAATAATTTTTAATGGGCTCTGATTTTGCCAGATTTATATAAGCTGAACTGGCTGGCAGGGCTTGCTTTCTGTATTAATTACACTGAAATTCTCTTTTTCTAGCTCAATAAATAAATAGCATAACCAAGACGTGTTTTGATGAACAACTGAGACATCAGAAGAATACAGTCAACTTCCTTTTTCATCCACAGATTAATCAAACTTAATTACTGAAGGAAAGATATGTTGCTGCAAGATAAAGTTATTGAAATTTTCTTCTCAAATATTTTGTACATGTTTTAAGGTTGAACTTATTTATGGTAAATTGAGGTTAAATGCAGTACAAATTATTCAGGTTTTATACAAAGCAGAGTGATGGCATGAGCACTGCTTTGAGTTTGATTTACTGGGCAGTGCCTTGTTTGGTCTTGACATCACATTGGCAAGGTCCTATGGCCTTTGGCTCTGACCTGACTCCTCCTTTGTTGTGGAATACAACCATGCATGTGATGCATTTCCTAGATCATAAATAGAACAAATTCTGTTTCTGTTCCTATTTTGCTGCACAATGATGTTAGTATCATTCCTCAGTGCTGTTACTATCATTTTTTTCCTTTCTTATTCCATTTCAAAATGTCTGTACTGAAAACTAATCCAAAGAAAAAGGTGATATATAGCAACTGTCCGAGACACTTCTCACAAACACAGTGTAGAAAGACTCTCCCAAGTCCTGTCCAACTGAGTGGAGAAAAAGCTTGCTCTCATTTACACTGACCGTCATGAATACCTGAGAATTGTTAAAACGCAGCACAAGCCAATAGTTTTTTGGTTCCATCTCCTGCTGGTGGTGAAAAATGCACATGCATTTTCTGTGCATGTATAACCTCACTCCTAAGGATGCTTTTAGAGCTTTTGCCCTGTTAAAATGCTACATCACATTTCTTACATGAAAATCAGGCCTGTTTTGAACAACTCATTGTACAATACCAATTCATTTCTACTAGATCACTAACTAAAGTTTGAATGATGAATTTTCATTCCTGCACCTTTTTCTCCATATATTGATGCATTGTAATCAGTGTGAAAGTTCAGCCAGTGAAACCTAAAACTTGCAAGATTCCAAGTCTGCATTAAAAAGAAGAATTTAAACAATTTTAGCTGCCAGTCATGTCTGATTGCTATATTCAAAATATTCATACCTCTATCATAAATATATAAATTTTCACATTTTTTAATAAGTGAATGAAAATACCTTTTGGGGAATAAAGTGATATGTTTTAAAGGCATTTGTTTACTTTTTCTGTAAGCTCCTGAGATGGCTAACATACTAGTTGTTAATCACACCATCTGTTCGAGCACTGTTTGACTAAATGAATCAATTCATACTTTTTCTTCTTAAAGCAGTTTTTTACAGAACAATATGTTTGTGTCTATTACCCCATCATTTGGCAATGTGATATGAGATATTTTAATTTTCCTATTTATTGTGCAAGGATTTTCAATCTCCAAATATTTTTTTTTAAATATGCATACAGCACAGAAAAGCTGTGTCTATTGATTTCTGTAGCACTGCAAACACTGGAAAAATCTGTTCCATTCTGCTGTCAAATTTCAACCATCTGATTATATTTAAATGAGTTATTTCAACATGTTTCATTTAAATGACCGTCACTCCAGCGATTCCTCCTGCGTACCGAAGATGGCAGTGATGCACAACCTACCCACCTTCGAGGAGCTCACTCACGTTTTAGGTACTGGTTCCAGGAGTCAGCAAATTAAGGGGGAAGTATTCTGCAAATGGGAATGGAAACCTTTTGTGGTCTTCCATGTCTCAGTTGTCTCTGATCAGCTTACATTCACAGCATTCCAATCGAAATTCCAGCCGAATATGGAAACTGGAGCTTGAAGTAAGTATAAACCCAAGCTTAGAAAGACCGCAACGAAGCTGTTTTAAAATTTGTGATTATATGCACTTCCTAGCTCCAACTGAAAGAAAAAATCATCAGTTTCTCTGCATCATATCTTGGTCATTCCTGAAATGTCATATGAAAGGCTCTACGTTTTAAGTGACTATGGGTCACTTCTAGCTCCTCTGAAGCTTTGCACAAATATGCTGGGATATATTCCTGGTTCTAATGTACCTTAAACTAGTGTTTTGTAGATTCAGAGGAGGAATGCAGGGCTGAGCACCAGAGGGACTCTGACAATTAATAGAATAGTTTCTGAAAAAAAAAAATACTGTAGCCTGAAAAAATACTGAAAAAAAAATACTGGTAGTACAAATAAAATGAAAATAAGTAACAAAATACCTTAAGTATCATATAATGAATAATCTGAAGCAAAAAATGACTGAATGACTTCCTAATATCAGGTACTCAACATACCTTTATTCTGCAATGGAATCAGAGTGAACAATGGTTCCTAAAATCTATGTGCTATTTACATGGTCACTCAAGAAACAGTAATTTTCTTCACTGCTGTGATACCAGTGTCCAGAGAGTTTACTTTTCAGGAACAGTAACTGTTTTCTCAGTTAATATATAGTTAGTAACTATATATTAAAGATAAAAATTGTTCAAAATTTGTTCCTCATTCATATTCTGTTTTCCAACCTATGCCTTATTTGTGTAAATTCATGTATAGTTAAATTGCCAGGCCAGACTAGTTTCTGAAGGATTGCTTGCTAGAATAGAAAAGCGTTTATTAAGTAATGAAGAATGATGCCAAGATGGTCTTAATAGAGTCTTCATCCTCCCTTGGTTTGTCTGGTTTTCTTTATTGAGCATTTGGGGATTTTTTTTGTCAATAACAGAAAGAAAGTAAAAGGGCAGATGTGTCTGTGAATGATGCATCAAAATTTGTATTATAATCAGTAATTATAAATTATAATCAGTATTGTGTTGTGCCACTGGAACACTGTTGTCTCTCTGGATCATAAATAGAGCAGAAGTCTGTCAGTAATGCAGACATCAAACAGGTGTATATACTGAGGAGTAGGTTCATAGCCTTGAACTGCACTGAATGTGAACTGCAAGCCAGTGAAAGGTATGCAATAATACATGTATTGTTTTCTCAGGTGTCCTGGTAAGGTGATAAACTGCTGAATTATTTTATACAAGGCGGAGCTTTTGTATTTAATTTTAATTACTAGCTAGAATTAGTCTGCTCTGAATGTGTTGCATGAGTCGTTGTGAGGCGACTCCTCTGAGAAACTGGATTATTTAATAAGAAGACATTGTTTCACCCTTCAAACCCTTTCTCAAATCTAAATATTTAGCAAATATGATCCACTGTGTTGCTTTGAATGACAAAGCTTATTTGACAATAGAGAAGCCCATCCTTTCAGTGAGAGGCCACACAGCTTCCTTTAGGTCTTGGTGAAGTTTCAGTTTGAGCCAGCCACTGTTCATTCCAGCCTTGGGAGTATTAATGTATAATGGCATTTATTTCATGTCAATGATTTATTCTGCTGGAGACATGTTACTCTCGTGTTATTGGTGATGAAGGTATTTCATGTCTTCTCCATTCTTAATGGCTCATCTAAAAAAGTACAGATAAGAAGGAGGAAGGAAGGGGAGAGGAAGGATGCCCATACACTTTGTAGGTCTCTGGAGGATAAAGGCAGTTTCTGTGATTCACCTGTGCTCTTGAGGTAACCAATACCTTATCAAGAATATGAAAGTTAGCACAGAGGGCAATACAGATATTGAAGTTCAGGTTCCAGTTTTAAAGCCTTAGAGAAGTCTTATTGGGAATATCTCCCTTGAATCCCACTCCTTCTCCTTCAGAGATATATGTAAGCTACATCCAAGTATTTAAATTGGTGTATATTATATTTTACTTATCTGATTATAAAAACATTGACTTTTGATTTTTCAAGAAATTTTTCAAAATGATGTGTCCTCTCCATTTAAGGGGTTATGGCTTTTTAAAATATACTTTTAAATGTGGGTGTAAGGTAAAATTAGTAAGTCATTTGTCACATCAGATCACATCAGATCACTGAGAAGCTCATCCTGAGCTACAGCACCAGGATGAAACTGCTCCTACACTGCTTTATCTGGTTAATTAAAAAGGCTATCTAGGGAGTTCATGTCAACTTGAATAATGATGCTGCCTTTCTGTACATATTAGAATTCTCCTTGAAAAAATCTAGTAAATAGCATTGCCATGTTGAGATTGGAGATTTTTTTCAGGAGGTAGATTAAGTCTGCCATTTTGAAAGGGAAAGATATATGGTTTTCTCCAAAACAGAGGTGATTCTCCTGAGACAATTAAATTTGCCTTCTTTACATTAATAATCTGACAAATTTGACTTCCTTACCATTTGTATCTCTTTTGCAATTTTCTTCTTCACTGGATGGAGTTGTTTATTAAGACTTCTAAATGTTCTTGATCTTGTTGACTATGTAGCATTTAAAATTATCAGATCTTGCAAGCATAAAATCTTTCATAATGTAACCTGATCTCCTTATTGTTTGATATGATATGAGCTGACTTTGTGCAATCCGTATTCACATGGTTGATTGCTAACTCATAAACAAATCCCAGAAATCTCTGTGGAATCATTTTTGTAAGTACATGTAAATAGAAAGTAGATAATATGTCGTGTTTTTTATGTGAAAAAAAAAAAAGTGAGTTGTTACGCTTTTATTGCAGAAGGTCTCCTTTAAGTTTCTTACAGATCTTTTCTAAAGATTTTGCAATAATGGATTATTTTCTCTCTAAAATGTTGATTTTATTGAGATAGGAATTTTGAATCCATTAATTATTTTAAAAGCTTTTAAAGAATTTTAATTATACAGTGACATGATTTTGCTGAAAACTGGATTGTACTAAATGAAAATTTTAATTCTTTTGCTTTTTGCAAATAAAGGAAAAAAGTAAAGTGTGCAACTTAACAAAAAAAAAGAAACAAGGGTCAAAATGAGATCTTGAAAATTTGGAGGAGTTTGAACAATTTAATATTTTACAAGATTACATGATTTGGCTGCCTGTTACTGTCAAGTTAGAAACTAAACTATGTCCGATGATGTATGTCAATAATATTTCATTTGTACTGAGGAAATAACTCATTGGTAATAACTATTGTCATATAGATAATAACTATTTTTCAATATGTTTGCTTTGAATTTTTTACTGTTGCTGACTGGAAAAAGGAGACAAAAGTGAAAATACCATCTAACTGATCCTAATGAAAGACAGCCAAACAGAAAAGGAATCTTTACATTTTTGAGGTTGTGTCTGCACTGAAAGCTAGATTGTCAAAGTCTGTTTTATTACTCCTCCTCCAAATATTTCAATTAAAGAGTTTGAAGGTCTGTGTAATTTATTTCCATACTGGTGCAATAGCATAAGATGTAAGAAAAGGTGCTTGCTCTGAAGGATGACATGGGAGTGATGGAGAGCCTCATGGCAGGAAGATAATTGATTCAAATTGAAATTTATAAAGTTCTCAGTGATATTTTGATAGTTTAGACTCTGGAGCATCAAAAAAATATGAATTATTATTATTGTGTCTTGCTCTGGCTTTTCATCCCATATGAAAGATGGTAAATAGGAAAATTTGAATCCCAAAATAAAGAAGTAATTTTGTCAAAGCTATCCTGAATCTGTTTTGGCAAACAAGTTGCACCTTTGCTATCCATCAATAGTAGAAAGAGATTTTTATGAGTTTTAGCATAACTGCTCCAAAGAATCATTTGATATCAGATCCTCTCTACCAGACATCACACTCAGAAAATAACTCACAGGTGTAATGACCTCTAAATTATTGTGCTTATGCTATTTCCAGCATCATGCTGCTAATTCATTACCTCTACTGGTGCTTAGATGATAAACTAAAGGTGTTTAAATTATGTTTATGGCAGATTAGAGGGGAATAAGATGAAGAAGAAGTAAGAAAGGAGAAGATGAATGAGATGGTCCAACACTACTTTGATGATAAAATTGCTTTGTCATTTAGGTCCATGTAATGTCTGATTCTCTACCATCTTCAGGCCATACATACTCTGCTCTTCACTGAATCACATATTTGTTCATTTTATACCATTCCCTGTGTTTTTACTCCCATAATTACCATTGTCTGTGGTGGTAGAAACATTCTAGAAGTTTGACAGTCTGTAACTTGCATTTTTCTCCTATTTTAGAGGAAATCCTTGATGTATTCTGGAAGAGAGAAGATTCAATAAAAAGCAAGTATTAACTGCTTGATACATTTCCTACAGACATTGTTAATTCCATAGATTTATTTTCATAACAAAAGGGCTATGCAGAGAAATTTTTTCAATCAGTTGCTTTTTCCTGTATTAGTTTGCAGGTAAATGTTTTCTTTATCCTTCTACAGGACCTCTAAGAATCAAATATTTTTTACATTTTATTTAAACACTGTAAAAATATTCCGTTTGCAATTTAAATTGATTACATCTCAAAGCAGACACTAAAAGGAAATAATGATGGCAGGAAGACCTCTTTACAAAAACACTGCCAATGCGGTGATGCATTATCCCTTTGATTTCCCTTGCTTTGGTGTCCCTAATATCTTTCTTTATTAATTTATGTAGAAATGAATCTCTTGTGGGCTCAGCCGTAACACCCCCTCCCCATTTTCACACCAATTTGCCAACAGTTTCTAAGCATTTAAGTGAATCCTGTACAGGAAATGCAGCAGTGAGACTCATCCGGGCTAGGCTACACAGGAAGACTTCTGATCCTTCTAGACTCTTCCACTCTAGATAAGAGTGAAGACAAAAATAATGCTTCAGAAGCATGACAAAAAAGGATCTTTGGAAGCTGGTGTTGCAGTAAAGAGTTGTCATAACAAAGACTTTGGCTAGAAAGGTGAGAGGTATGACCATGGAATCATCATTTTAACCAGGATGGAGGCAAACCCAGCTCCATGAGACTTCAAGGCATGCCATGATCACCCGTGGCTCTTGGCTTCTCTGTTATCAAACTGAGTGTTATTGTGAAATATGTCTCATGCCATTTCAGGCAATGCTTCAGCATTCTCTCTTTTCCTATAAAACTCTGACTACTCTGGTCTTATGTAGAGAATTGAATGGAGAGGGACTAACAGTTTCCCACATACTTACTGAAAGCTTCTCCTGTGGGCTTTATATGGTCTGTAGAAAATGAACATGAAATTCCACTTCGTTATCATTCTGCCTCATAAGACCAATATCCTCTAGGTCATGTTTTAGCCAGACATTTTGATAATTCCTTATTCAAAGGATAACCTAGAAATGGGGATGTACCTACACTCAGGGTATATGAATATAAATTACAGATGCCAAAGCACTGTATTTTCTAGAGTACAAGATGCATGTGTTATTTATTTGTTATTTTGTGCTTACTTCAATTGTTTTCATAATAAGTGTTTCTAACTTTACAATACAGAATATAAACTCTGTATGAGTTTTAAGTGCATATATATTTTTGCTTCTGTTCTTTTCAAAGCAAAAAGTTATGGCAAGGCAGTTTCATATTATTACATCCTCTCAAGGGACTTAAGTAAAAAAGTCTGCGAAGCATTGCACTAAATCACCAGTCAATGAGGCCACTCACAGTACATAAACCTAACTGTGTTCATAAGTCTTTTCTGGGTCAGGGAGAAGAATGTATTCACTTGCCAGTACTGCCTTAAAGACAACTTAGCAAACAAAAGATTCAAGCACAACAAGAAAAGCATCATTCTTACGAAGACACTTGACATTCCCTGAAGCATCCACACCCCAAAAAATCAGTCCACACCTGTAAAGCAGACTAAACTGAAAGCAGTTTAAATATGTTCAAGTGAGAGAAGTTCAAATATTTGCAAATATTAAGCAATTGTTCTATGTACTTCTAATTCATCTGATTGCATTAAACTTGAATACACAAAGGTCTCTCTGTATCACTGGGAAAACTGAATACTCGATAAGCTCTGAAACTTGCTGTGTTCACTGAAAATGTGTAACAGTACATTCAATAGGTCTGTAGTAATTCTAAAGATGTTATCTTTTCATACTTCAGGTTCCTTAGGCTTCATACACAGTGTAATTAACCCCCAGTTGAGAATAACCTGTTATTCATTCAATACATGAATCCTCTCAGTGCAGCTAACATACCAAGTTATGTTTGTATATTAAGAGAGTCTGTATATTGTTACAAAATGTTATATCTTTGGCCAGGTATTTGTAGTAAAGATTATACAAATTGGGAAAAATAATCTATGTGTCAATGTTCCCAAGTAATACATTGAAGTCTAAAATATATATTAAAATTTGATTTGTAATGGAAATGCTGATTATAAAGACACTTAAGTGGCTGCTTCTCTGTCATTAGAAAAGTAACTATATCTATAAAACTGAATCTGTTTTGGTAGACCATTCCATACATTCAACATGAATAAATTCAACTGAAATTTGTTGTACCCTATTTTAACCATTGAGCTTAAGATGTATGCTCTTGCAATGTTTAGGATGCTTTTTTGGTTTTTTTTTAATTGCCCTTAATATTTCTGATTATGAACCTGGGAGACAGGTGAAAGAACTGGAAATCAGGATCTCTTGAGTGTTCCATGCTCCAGCTTACTAAAGCAGCTTCTCAGAAAAGTATTATTTAAAGAGCTGCAACTTAGGAGAACAATTTAGCAGATATATAAGTGATGACAAGTTTTGGAAAAGGTCTGTAAACTTTTGAGGGCTTGCATGTTAGCTACAGCATTTTAAATGCAAAGTACTTATATTAAGTATTGGGAAACATTGCATTGTATTTTATATATATAGTGGCATTTAAAGAGTTGCTTCTATTTCTGTTATGGAAATGCCATGTAAAATACACTGCATTGCATATGGGTGATACTTCTATATTTCACCTGTGCCTGTTTAGGGAGTTGTTTGGTGGTTTCTTTTGTCTTCACATTGTGTTTCCACTTGATTCTTTCCCAATTAACTGTGACACAAGAATTCACATTTTTAGATAAGTGGTGAGGAAAAGTTCATCTAATGTGACAGAATTAGTATTTAGTTTTGTTCTAGGTTCATCTTTATAATTTTGCTCTCATGACCATCTATGCCCAGCAGCTGTGCCTATTGA
The DNA here is from genome assembly GCF_026979565.1 of Vidua chalybeata. Lineage (NCBI taxonomy): Eukaryota > Metazoa > Chordata > Aves > Passeriformes > Viduidae > Vidua > Vidua chalybeata. The sequence continues at coordinate 22,532,667 of NC_071536.1, forward strand.
GCCAAGTCCTCATTCCTGTGTCTGTCTCTCTGGGGAATATTGACAAACACATACAAACAGAATATATTTGAATAACATTAGAAAAATGTCCTTGCAACATTTATACATATATTGTTGGAGAAGCACTTGTTGTTCCAGACTGGTTCCTGCATTATTTTGTACATAAAACCACATTTCTCCTTGCAGTATTTCAACATTTAGTGTCTTGGATAAAACAAAATAATTTTTTTCCCCCTCTGGGAGGTTAGATATTCTATTTATCTTCCTTCAAGTTGAAGACAAAAAGGAGCATGAGATCGCTTAGTCACCATACATAATTTATAGAAAGGTGAATGAATGCTGTTTAAAACTATATGTGAATATGGTCACTTATTAATAAGTTTTCTGCTACTTGTTAATTTAATACGACTTTCTTCTAATGTTGATATGAACAATTCATTTACTGATGGGCAATGACTGCATAATTTAATAGGAATATATAAATACCTAAATTAATTTTAAAGTTGTAAATCTGTGCATAACCAGTTAGTTTGGGCAACATGAGGGATAGATCTGTGAGTGTTTCTCTGACAAGAAAGTAAGAAGTAGTAAGTAACAAGAAAGTGCAAGTAATAGTTAATTTATATGCAAACCTGAATTTCCCAGAAGAAGAAATAGATAACCTTGGCTATAATCACAGTTTGTTTAGGGGAAAGTAAACTAACTAATCAGTGTTCTTGGAGAATGCTTTAATGGAAACAAGAGAGTATTAATTTGATCCTCCAAGAGTCATTTGATTTTTAGTTAACACAGGGGCTATCCAGTAATGTAGTATTAATCATCAGGTTATACACCAGAGCTTCCAGACATTTAATGCCTGGGGTTGGAATGTAGTTCAGATAATGTCACTTCAAAAGCAAATGCCATTTGCCTGCTTGAACAAAAGTAGGGTGTATATTAGTGAGTGGCAGCACAGATCCAAGGAGATTTGGTCAGGCAACAGAATAACTGAAAACACAACAAATTTTGCTCTAAACCACTTATGACTTTATTCCATGGCCTGTAAGGAAGGACTACTTTGTTCACAGTTTTTCACTTTGGATGTTTCCAGGGACGGGCCATGTACCATCTCTCTGGGCAACCTGTGCCATGGCTTTATCACCCTCATTGTAAAAAGCTGGGACTCTGAGCAACCTGATCTAGTTGAAGATGTCCCTGCTCATTGCAGGAGGTTTAAATAGATGACCTGTTAATGTCCCTTCCAACCCAAAATATTCTATGATACTATGACTATGAAACTCTCCCAGGAAATTTGTGGCAAAAAAATTCCTCTGTTCTAACATGTCACTGGATATTTCTATTCCAAATGTCAAGTATTATTGACAGTTATTGAATTCCTATTCAACTTACCTCTCAAAAATATTTTTATTAATATTTTCTAAAACTCTGGGAAAAAATGTCAAATATGAGGTGCTTCTGGCATGTGTAAAAGACAAAGAAAAGTAGGCTACATTCCTTATGGGTTTTTTATTGGTTGGCTCCTTTACAAAGCTATTCCACAGGGTGAGATAAAGGAGGCCACACAAAATTGACACAGATTAGAGATTAAAGTGATAGACCATTGCAATGATTGTAAGCAACTTTTGTAACATTTTGTAATATCTCTTTATCTTCCTCATACTCGCCATTTAAAACCTCACAGAATTCTTGGAATTTACATTAACAAAAACATATCTGTTCTTCAGGAACAATAGCATTGTATCTCCACAACTTACTAGAAAATTAAAACCCATGCATTCAAAATCATATGCAAGTAAAAGTTGCATTTAAAGTTGTATTGCTACATAATTATCCTGTTTACAGTCTTTCTCACAGAAAAATGTAGATTTGGAATCTAAGTGGAATAAAAATGCCAGAAAGCTTTGGCAAGATGATGGTTGCTGCATACTTAGGGATATTGCATGGAGAAAGAAATGTGTTTGTAATTAGGGAAACACAGAACAGTTCTGATTACATCTAAGAAAAGCCAAAGAGAATAATTTTCTGAAGGACAGACCATGTAAGCTTAAGTGGATGAAAACTTAGCTTTACACTAAAGTAGTTAAAGGAAATACACAGCTCCTCACTGAGCTGGTTCAGCAGACCAGTTATTTCAGAGTATTTTATAATCTATTTCTAGATTGTTCTTCAGTGAAGATATACACATCATTTGTCCTGCAAATTAAAAAAAAAAAATTCATGAGTTTTCTCTTAAAATCTCTGAGTAAATGTTACCAAAAGCCAGAAAAATAGTCTGCTGAAGATAGCAGTAATCTTTCTACTGAACTCAGTGGTCACTAAATAGACAAAATTGACTACATTTTGTTTTTAGAAGTGTCCAAACACTGTCTGGCTTTGAGAAATATTTAAATGGGAAGCAAAGGCCTGCTGCAGCTTCTGAACAGATTTTTGTATCTACCTGACCTTTGCTATCCAGGCACTTCTAAAATGTATCACTTCAAGAGTATTTTAAAACACTCAGTCTGACTAGTTAATGTTGGACTGTTTAGTCTCACACACTAAGACCATGAGCCCAAAAAATTTTTCAAGCTAAACTGGTGAACTTGGAGAGCTAAAGTAACTTAGATCTGCTGAACTAACAGTGACACAGGAATAACTACATGAGCATTATCTCTGCTAACAAGTTCTGATTGAGTAAAGCTGATCAATTGCCTTTTGTATCTGACCAGTGGGCACATTACAGGGAACTTGAGACAGCACAGAAACCTGCATTTGAGATGGTTTGAGAAAGCCAAAGCTTCTGAGTGTGTTCTTTGTATCATGCTCTGCCTTGATGTGAGACTGTGTCCTCATTGCACACAGCACTGACAAATGTGGTACTGCAGTTAAACTTAGCATGAGCAGCCAGGTTTCATCAAAGCACTACTATTCCCTGCAAATGCCTGGAGAGCTTTAAGCCTTTGACTTTTCAAAATGTAGTAGTCAGATCTGACCTCTTCCAGTTCCAATGTTTTGAATGATTGTCTTACCTTACGAATTTTACATCCTATTCATAAAGGTAGTGACTAAAAATATTCTAAGCCCTTTGTCTGTGGTGCTTAAGAGTCTTACTTGTTGAGTGTGCAAATAATTGTAATAATTACTTTTTAAAAGCATTAGTGAGGCAATGGAAAGTGAAGATATTTCAGTTAAAAAAAAACCAACCAATCAAAAAAGAATTTAATATAAAGCCAGTGTCATTAAACAGGTCCATGTCAACACCTGTAACATCTCTAGAATTTTAATTCATGTGCATAAGAAAACCAAATCCTATCATCTTTATTTACATCCAGGAGAAACTTTCCAGAGCAAATAGTTGCAGAAGTGAAAAGGGAATAGGACTCAAGTCTTCACACAACACAGATGTTTGCTTTGTGTTTTTTGAAATCAAGCAAGTATTTCTGCCTCTGGAACAAACTGTATCTAAAACAAGGTCTTGAAACAGCTACTTTTCTTATCCCCTTCAAAGCATACTGTATTCAATAGCATACCTAAAAGGACACACCAATCCTAGATATTAGATCCTCAAATCTTCTATGCATTCTTGGGTGGACCTCATCTATATAAGTCATTCTTATTACAAATGAAAGATGTACACATTGCTATTTGGTACCAAACCTGCAATCATGTTTGCTAAGCACAAAAAGAAACTTTTTCTTCATATGAGAAATTTGCCCTAAGTCCTTTGCAGCATGTCATGGTATGTCAGTATATAATTACAAGAAAAAGCTACTTTTCCTTAGGATTACTTCTTTAAAACATTCTAGGATTTTCCTCTTGCACAGCATACACTTATTTCTTCTTGCAAATCTATCCAGCACTGTTGGACACAGAGTGTTCCTGGTTATCCACCTCTAAAGGAGAGTAACGGATGTAAACACAGCCCTCGTGCTCCTGTTCTGAGTGCTGCAAACCAGACAACATTTGGGGGACTATTGTAGCTTAACCTGTAAGTTGACAGAGTCTTGTTGGACTCTGTGTATTCATAACATATTTGGCAAAATATTTTTTGGTTTTTTGAGGATTAACTGTGCATGTTACATGTTAATGATACTTTTCTCATTCTGTAACAGCCCTAACATTTGTTGGCTTAATTGTCACTATGTGATATAAAGATCAATAGGTATAAAGATGTTTTTCAACAGTTGTAATTACTTTAAAGGATACACTGTAAGGCATTTGTCTGGAAGCATTTAAAAGCTAATATAAACTCACCATTTATTTTAATCAATCATACTTGCTTCTTTTTCTTAGTGCTTTTCTTCTGTTTTAATTTTTTGAACCTGAACTGTCAATAACAACTTTTGATCTTTCCTCTTTTTTTTCTCTTCACAGATCAAATATTTTTGATCTCTCAAGGTCTTCAAGCAATGTTCTGACATGCACTCAAAATCCCTTTATACCACAGTCTTCCTAAATTTCTTTTGTTCTTGATTCAAGTATAAACAACTATGTTCCCTTTAGTTATTTTCAATATACTTAAAAATAGCTTCATGTGAGTGTAGCTAGTATATATAAATTTTCTTCTCCCCCCCAGATCTTCACAAACTGCATCAGGGCCCACAGTTTACTGAGCTCTGAGTTAACAGAGTCCAGATTTAAATCTCAGATATATGAAGAGGAGTATAATTTAAATCAAAATCAAACTGCTGTTCTATTAGGAGGATGTTCTGATTTTCAAATGCATAAGACTTGTTGACATAATGACTAAAATGCATAGTCCTTTTTCAAAGCATTTAATCACTTCATTATATACTTTTTCATTTTGAATTAGTTCTTTTTGATATTGTAAATGAATACATGCATAAAAGCAAACTATTCAGTCAGTTGAAATGTCTACTGCTATAATTATTCATAAAAAACTATACTCACCACTGCACTTAATAGATATTTGTCTTAATAAAAGACAGAAAAAAAAAATCCTTTTTATTGCAACTTGTAAAATCTTGGAGTCTAGTCCTTAAACCTTCCCTCACTTGCAAGAGTGAGTTCTGAGAAATTAAATTGCATCAAACTGAAGGATGCCGCAGAAATTAGTTTCTCTGTGTTCCTTTAGTGCTATAGAACAAAAATTAAAACATTGGCTCTAAATATTTCTTTCTAACAAGCTTTAGTGGTTGATTAAATAGTTGTGCTTCCAATAGCAGTTCTGTAGAAGCAGGCTCAATGCTGAAAAACTCACTGAAGTGCAAGACACAGTCTTACGTGGTGAAGCGTTGTTAAATTCTGCTTCTGTGTGAGAAGGCATGTAGCAGTATGTACTGAAGCCCCATTTCTTAGAAAAAGATATTATTTATTTTCACTAAAAATTTCTTAATTTGGAAATAGTCTATAAACAAAACCAAATCTGGTGTGTGAGTTTTCACATTATTTTCTTCTCTCTGGATGTACATATTTGCTTAGAGAAGTCCTGTGCCATCTGTTTTTGCAGTGGGTACTGTGCTCCCTGGCCACGACTTACTGCTGACCAGATCACAGTCCATAGTCCTTGATACAGACCAAGGAAGGAAAATGTATTTTGGCATGGAAATGTCAAGAAAAGCTGTACTGTTTTACTGGTTTATGACCTTTATTATAGCCTTAGATTTGAAAAATCTTTCTAAACTCCTACCCATATGCTCTGGCTTTTTGTAGTAAAGCAAATGTTTGTGTTGCTGCTCAATATAATCCCCTTTTCCTTTCTCCCACATCTGCTACTGACCAGGCCTTTTCTTCACTGTGATGTGAGTGCTTAGTTTGAAAAGACATGACATATTTATGACTAGAAGATGTCACTGTTTTAAAAACATTTTACTCAGCCTCAAAATCAGGGTTTAGGAATCTTCAGATTTCCTCGGTGATTTTGGGCAGCTGAATGAATCCCTCCAAGCACTGGTCTCCTATTTGTAGAAGTAAGTAATTATAATGTTTAATTTTAGCAGAAAAGTTTTGTTGCTTATTTTGACAAAATATTTTTCCCTTGCATAATACTAGGAAATAATATTATCTCATGAATCTTCCACACACTGCAAATAATGAAAATATATTTTAAAGTAAGAATACTGTCTTAAAATGCTTTAAAATTAAATCACATATGCTATTTTTGGGGTTTGATTATATTGTACCTTCTGCTGTTTCAGTGTTTGTGGAGAGAGAAATAGTAAAGTAGTTGAATAAAAAGTACTAAATCTTTCCTGCTCTGCCAAGGAGCTCTCTTTGCTGTCATGTTCATTTGGAAGGCCATGTCTGGAGGGAAAACGTATTAAGGTTTGTCTGTGTACAGAAGCTTCTATTGGTTTAATTATATAAATCACATTTCTATGACATGTATAAACACTATGCTGTGCTGTATCTTGGCAGGCACATGTTATTCAATTTACTTCCAAGATTTCAGGTTGCTGAACATCACATATTGCATGCCCCAAATACAATGGAAAAAACAAAGGCAAAAAATTACAATCATCTCCCTGCCTCCATAGGTACTGAACTGGGTATATTTGGCTCTAGGAGTTCTGGGATTTTCTTAGCACTTTGTCAAGAGAAGTAGCCTTAAAAATTGATTCAAAGGAGAGGTTGTCAACCTAAACAAGCATGTGCAGAAGTGGCTTAGCTTGTCAACATGCTTTTTTGGAGAAGATCTTACCCTGCACCTTCTTGTTTCAGTCTAATGAAGGAGAAAGCCACAGATCCTTTGAATTAATTGGTCCTACTTTCAAAGGAGTTGTTTATACAGCAGAATAGACATTCAGTGAGTTGTTCAGAAATACTTACGGTATGGAGATGTGACCAGTTGCAAAAGATGGGAGGATAGAAAGGTCACTTGATTTCCATCAGCCTGAACAATTGTGTTGATGACAAACATTCTGAACACATACAGGATGGCCAGAAATGGCTGCAGAGTTTCTACATGAAACTGTGTGAGCAACCTCTTCTGTCTCCCATGACAGAGCAAGCTTTCAGAGAAACCAACATCAGCATCAAAGGGGTGAGACTGCACTCCTGCCTTCAGCACAGCTGGTGCATTGCAAACCAGTTTGGTTTCAGCATGTCAGCTGGTTGTTGGTGTGAGGTGTTAGTGGACTGACAGCTGGCCAGTGCATACTGTACTGTACTAGAAACAGCCTCTAATTTCAGGAAAGATTTACAAATACACTAGAATCAAACTGAACTGCACTCCTACTTCCCTCTCTCAGGTGGGAGGTCTGTGTGACTTTTATGAAGGGAACATTGGTAGGTCATCCAAGATTACAGGTATATGAGTTGAGTATGTGGTAAGGTGTGAGAAAATCTCATGGCACAAAGCAGGGCGAGCCAGTGCTTTGCTTTCTCCCAGTACTGCATATGCAGAGCACCTTACTGCCTGTGGTTGTATGGATGGCAAGTGAGGATGGCAAGTGAGGAGTGTATCTGGACTTTCCTGTTAAAAATGGATAGTTCCTGAACTGGCTGCAGAATGTGGAAAATAGGAAGCTGTAAGGATCAAACACTTGTATTATGGAGGAAAAAAGGAAAAGTAGCTGATAAGGCACTGCCTTGATATCATAGTGTCATATTACCACATGGTACATATTCCTTTATTGGAGCTTGTCTTTCTTAACACCCATTGCAGTTAATTGTAGTTGAAAGGAAATATCATCAGAAGCTATGGGAAATGGAGTGGCTTTTATTTATTGTAGATAGTTTATAGGTTTGAGTTGTGCCCTACCTCTAAGTTGTTCTGATTTTAAGATATTTTTGTCCCAATTCAAGAGAAATACTGAAATACAGATGGCTGAAAAAGCTGGTTTTAATTTTGTTTAGTGACAGGTTTTACATTGTTTTAATTGATTGTTAAGGCTAAATTCTGTGCATTTGAAATAAGGCCTATATTTTCTATGAGGAACTTTAGCCTCTTCCAATTTAATATCATATAGCAAACTCCAGCCTTCTAAAGACATGCTGATGTTATGGTCATGATTAACTCTTTTTTTGTTCTGTACCACAGTACCTGCAGGAGATGAGAGCTGGAAGGAATGTTCTAATCATTGATTAAATATCTTGCTGCTTCTCATTCTTCCTTCCTTCTTGTTTATAGTTTAAACTCCCACACACATAAACAAACAACCCGACCAACCAACAACAAAACAAAAAATCACCCCAAACTTTCCAAGTGGAAAGTATAAATATAATGATTTTCGGGGAAATGTATCTATTGTAAATGCAAATCCTTCTTTGTATTAAAAGTGCCACTGTGCAAATGCACAGAAATGAGTTATACATCTAAGCATCAAGGCTGAGGCACACACAAGACTAGACAATAGTTTTTTCAAGCCCACTGAATTGTCCTTTGACACTATGTACAGGGGACATTTACAAATTAAATGCCTTATCATTCTAGACCTTTTCTTAAATATTTTTAGCTTATGCAACAGCATCTGGTATAAAACAGGAAACAGGCTTATAGCTAAATTACTTTTGCACATAAATATTTAAACTCTATATACTGAAATGTGACACCACAAGTTATCACTTCCCAGTATGCAACCTCTTACGCTCCATTTTACTTTGGCAGATATAAAATATCACAGAGACATGATAAATGTAAAGTCCTTCTCAGAAAACAAAATAAGTTCTAAAGTCACTTTGGAGTGCTATAATTTTAATGCAGTATTTCTGATTTTATGAAATTGGCATGTTTTGGGGTGTTTGTTTTTTTCCAAAGGTAATCTGCCTTCACATTTACTAAAAATGACCTAGTCTGCTCCCTCTTCTGATAGAGAGATATTTGCTGTAGATTTCAGCTGGCAATCTCTATTACAGGAATATGTAATCAAATAGTGTAAATTCTCTTCATTCCTGGGATATCTACAAGCTTTAGGAGATAGATTAAGCAGAAAATGTAGCTACATTATCCTGGAATTACCATTACATTATCAGTGCTGGCCAGGAAGAGTTACAGCACGTAAGTAAAGTGATCACACTGGCAATTGATATGTTTACTACGTTAATGCCTTTTTTTTTAAATGCCTCTTAGTTGTGTATCCTTACCCCAATATTATAGCTGTAGTTTCTTCAGAATATGGACTACATGTATCTGCTGTTCTATTTACTCTCCTTCTAGCTGGCCCATTTCAACTAAATAACCTGGGATCTTCTACTGTCTTTCCACTGGTCTGAAATGGATTTCTGTCTCACACAGGACTTTGCAGTTGCTAGTAGCAGGCGTGGTAGAAACCAGTTTGAAAGCATGCAGAGTCTTCCAGATGTCAGGCCCACAGGCTGATTCTGACAGACTTTGGCATGTCTGAGGAGATCACCAGGGAATCACTTCAGGTTAATCTTAATGAAGGCTTTAGTAATGAATAATTTGAGAAGTTAATTTTGTACCTGTTCAGCACAGAAGAGATTTTGTGTATTACGTTCTGTTACATGAATGTTGTAAGTTGCATAAAGAGTTTTAGCCCTGCCACTGAAACATTCTTAAGACAGATACACCTCAGATAAGAAAATGATTGAGAATGGTTGTTCACTAACTGAGTGGGCTGCTTGAAAGAAAGCAAAGGAAAAATGAAAGGAGAGACATGGACAGCTTGGAGGAGGTTGTACACACACAGCTTCTGAGACTGAGGGCAGGGGAGAGGCCCAGTGCACCAGAAGCAGAGTCAGCTCTGACAGAGAAGGGCTCTCAGCTCTGAGCAGCTTTACTCAGAGCTGTTTTTCCATTCCAGTTTATTTAGACTCAGTCCTGCCTGCCTCCCATGGACCTAGGAGAGATGGAAAGTTATGGAAAAAAATAATTTATCTTCCTAGCACAGCTAGTAGGCATGATCAGAAAAGAAAGCCAGGGAGAGCACCTAAAGATGTCATAGTCAGAAAAGGGGATTCTGATGAAAATTCCACCCATTTCTAGAGAGCTTTACAGCCCTATCAACTTGCTGTTTCAATTTAAGTAGTTTTAGGAGCAATATTTCCTTTCTGCTGTTTCTAAAGAGCATCACTTATATTATCTAGAGAATGCACGTACAAAAGCTTTGTACATCTAAGTACATTGAAAACAGCAAGTATGGATGGATGTGCAGATGTTACAACATAGTGTCTAGGTATTCTTATATTCTGACAAAAAGTCTAATAGATTTATTCAAAATTCTATGAAGGATTTACTGGGCGTTTTGATCATAAACAATGCCCTTACTTTGAACGATAGTAACATTTTATCAGTTGTGAGGAAATACTGTCCTGATTTTTTTCTCAATATAAGCCAATGATAATTGTGGTCATATTGATTTGATTCACAGCACAGTTTTGAACCAAATTTGGAAAAGACGTAATAATTTCTATGAAATTTTCACTGAAAAGATAAAATATTTTCAATTGTTCTGTGGATTTTATTCAGACAAAACTAGCACTGGAGTAAAAAATGACCAACTGGGCTTATCTGTGATGAAAAAGACTTCTTTTGGATACATACATTACTAAGTAGAATATTTTAAAATTATATTTATTTTTGTCCTCCATGAAGAACTTGTATGTCCAGCAACAGAAGAGAAGAAAGAAATCAGTGTTGCAGCTAATTACTTTATACCTTTCCACTAAATTTTAGCAGATTGGAGCTTGAACACTGCCCTTTTCTTGCTCCACAGTGGTCAGATGATCAGGATTAATTTGCTGTGACCTATTTGTTTTGACCTTACTATGGCCTTTAAGATTTTTTATCCTTTTTCCTGACACTTCTGCCATCTACCTTGGGCAGACAAGTATAACTTCAAAGCAGTGTTCTGTAGGATACTTAGTTTTATAGCATAGTCATTCCTTCCAGCACATAAAAGATAATTTGCCTATAAACACTGTTGATGAAAATAGGAGTAAAATTAGTCTTTTTTTAAGCTTTGGAAGAATGTTACAAAAGGAATAAAATAGAAGGCACACACACTTTCAACTATTTAAGTTTATTATTTAGTTTAATTCCTGGAGGAATATTTGCAGAAGAACCTAAGTGTATATGACATAAAGAATGTCCATTGTGCTGTATTTCAAGAGATCGGGCTTAATACAGTTCTTATTGTGTTTAAAGACATTTTACTTTTTTACAAGGTTTTCACACTTCTGTTGGAATGTTTTAATCCATCTCTGATTATTACATATGAGCCAAAGGTATCAAATCCATGAGTTCATATCTGGTTCGGGCACTTACCTGTGTTCCAGATTGGGTTTGACATGTAATTTTTTCCTCTCTCATCTCTAATGATCCCACATGCACTTTACTGGGCTACTCTGACCATTCTGCTCGCACCTATTAGTTACAGCTAGAATTGAGCATTTTCCAGGGGATACCAATTGACATGGTGATTTTTCTTTTCTTTCACCATGGCAGGTGACAGTCTAACTTCTGCAGGCTCTTCATTGCTTACTTACTATTCAAAAGAAGCACATGCTTACTGTCCAAGAGGAGTAGAAATTAGAACTTTGTATTTTTAGTGAGGAAGACTCCTAAATTTCCAGTGAGATGTAATATTCTAACATCCCAAATTGTTGGTCTCAAAAGTGTTATATTGCATGGAGAGACGAGCTATGTTGCAAGAATAATGAGAAAATGGCAGTGCCCTAGCAACTTAATATCTTATTTGTTCCAGGTTTCTAAACGAAAATCACACTGGTATAATACACTAACTCTTAATAACACCATCTAGGGACCATGATTAATGCAGTTGTCCCAGATTCATGCAGACAAGATTTTTGGACAGACACATGCAAAGTATGTCCAGATGCTCTCCCATGCTTCCTCATACAGTCCTTTACCTCACCACAAACCCTTATTGACTTGTTCTATTCATCTCTTTACTGAGCTGTAGATTAGAGCTCTCAGTCTAAAATTCCTATTTGTTTCACAAGATGTCCTGGCTGTACCATGAATATAGGAACATCGTCTTGGGTCCCAGAGCAGCAGAATATTTAAGCATATGCTTAGCTGTAAGCACATGTTTTAAGTTCCAGGAAAGCAAGAATCTAATCATGTGTTGAATCTGAGCCAGAAAATACAGCACAAGGCATGTGTAAGTAAGTGCAAACAGTTTGCTCAGGTTTTAGGGGTATGTTGAATTATTTTTTTTTATCGGAAATGCCGTATAAACAGAGCCAGACTAAGTTTTGGGCATGGATAATCAGAACAATCTGCAAAGGCTTCCCGTCTGTGGCTAATGGGATGTTTCTCCAAGCTTTGTCACCATGGCAAATACTTTTTAATACACAAACATTTGCTGCATTGAAAATCCACCCACTCTTGTTGAAAGATGGCCAGGTTTTGTAAAATTGCATTCCAACTACCCTGCTGATTTTTAAGATAAGCCCTTTCAGTTAACATTCCATGTGTCTAACAAAAGATGTGTGAAAAGCACAGTTTATAAGAACACACATGGAATCTTTACAGTTTCACTGTTCTTTAAGGAGAAAATGAAGATAAAAAGTCTTCTCATATGTATATGCATGCAAGCATGCAAACAGGGTTTTATTCACTGTTTTTTCTCTTCCTTTCCTTCCCAACCCTCAAAGGGACAAGCCAGTAACTGCATGCCAAGTTTCCATCTAAACTTGACTTCCCAGTTCTGGCAGGCATTCTGTGAACATGTCGTGTATTAATGAGAGATTAGTCTTTGAGGTTTCTTAGTCTTCACTGAGTGAAATGCATATGCTAGGTAATGAGGGATCTATTTAGCTTTTCAAAATAATTGCTCCTAGCTTTTCTTCTTGCTTAAATATGAATATAAAGTAGAGTAATAATGAATCGGTGATGTTCTTAACCACAACACAAATAAAATCTAGATGTTTTTCCTTGCACTATAGCTCTAGGAAGAATGATCTGTCCAGCTTTCATTTTCAGTGCCATACAGATCTTTGATACCAGTAGGAAAGATCCAATCACTTACATGAGAGTTACATTTAAGGAGAGACTTCAGAGGACATTTTTGGGAAGACATGAGCCATAGTAGTCCCAGGGGAAGACAACTTGCATTTTGGAAACTTGTATGAAGACTTGCAAGCCTTTAACTTGGTCAAGAAAAGAGAAAAAAAGTGGGGGTGGAAAGGAAGGAAAAGGAAAGAGGGAAATGGAAAAAAGGAAGGGAATCAAATTGCTTTCCACTAACTCAAAACCACTCCATTTTATTCTTTTATGCTTTTTAGCAAAATCCTCTGGCAGTTTCTTCCTGGGTATGTTATTCTTCTGCCCTTTTAAAAAGTATTTGCTTCAGATCTGATTAAAGGGTAAGTCTCCCTTAATGTTATCTTGCTAAACATGAGATAATCTGGTGCAGGCCTATTCACATTCAAATACTTCATACTTCCTTTGCCAAAAAAAAATTTTATTAAGGCATTACTGGTACATTGAAGGTACTAATCCTTCAAGGTTAAGCTTCTTCAAATTTCCACAAATATACCTTCATAGAATTCCTGAAAAATCTCCAAGAGAAGATGCCACATGAATGTAAACATAAATCCACACAGTCCTTGGATATGATACTTATCTTCATTCTTTTGAAGTATTATCAGAAATGTTTCAAACAGAAATGATAATAAATTACCCTGCTCACCCTATGAGGTCACTCCATGAGTTCATACTACATAGGAAATCGAGTTTGGAAGCCTAACGCCCAGTTTTTAGCACCAGTGCAATGAAAATCTTTAAAGGAAGCATGGCATTATATTTACAAAGCTGTTGTATGGTTTCAGATCCATTGGTTTGAGATTTATATTCAATGAAAGGAAAAGAAATCAAAATTTCACTTGAAAATAGGGATGTGTTTATAACTAACACCATGTTTTCACATTTGGCCTGAGTAGAAGTTGACACGGTCTAGCAGTGATTTTTAACAAACTAGCTTTTTCTACTTTGGGTGGTTGTACTACAAAGTATTCTTAGTAAATTTGTAATTCCAACAGCTGAGGCTGCTTTTTGGCAACCATGGCAGAGGGAGATTTGTTCATAAAACAAATATTGTCCCCTGGGTGTGCTACTTAGATGCCAGTTAGAGTGTGTCCCTCATCCTCTAGGACCTCTCCTTACTCTTCTGGGCTTCTTAGTGGCCCATTCACTGCCCTTTTTGCTCCTACCAGGACAGTGCCTTCAACAGAGTTACTCCATATGATGTCAGCATCTATAAATTGCCTGCTGCACTGAGAAGGAAAGAGTGGAGCTGTGCAAATGATAAAAATAGTGGATGTTTTGAATTAAACATATTCTGGAGCAGAAAAATATGTGCTGTCCAGCCAGGTCAGAACACAAAGATACTGATTCAGAGCCAATTTAAGTAAAATGAAAAATTCTTGCTAAAACTAGCAGGCTTTGGCTGAAAACTTAAATACGGTGGGAAGAAATTCTTTCATTCTGATATTCACACAAATGAACAAGAATAAACTCTCTCTGGACTCAATTTTAGCCAAAGCTTTAGTGGCAGAAATGATTTCAAATTAAAAATTGTGCCTTTATGGGGCAAAGTTGATGCTCTAAGTAGCATAATTTAAAATATGACATGACTTTACAGGTCATGTATGAATTTATGAATATAGCCTAAATACCTTAAGGTAGACTGCAAAGTGTCTATGTATTAGCTTGATGCAGGCAGGCTAGCTGTTATGGCTAAACACTGTATTAAAGCTTGTGACACATTTACTTTCCCAGTCAGGATGGAGATTTCTTTCAAGAGAAAGAATATAAAATTGTAACAGGAAGCAAGTCACTGTGAAATATCACAGTCTTTTAAAATATTTAAATAACATTAGCACTCTGCTGAAATACTCATTTCCTAATTGCATTGCACACAAAATCTTGGTCTTACTAAGGCGTCCAGTAAATTGAAAGCAGACTGAAACAAGCTTTCATACAAGAAACATCTGGTTATTTAAGTTTCCTTCTTTTAATACTAATTTTAACAACTCCCAAACGTGGATAGAAATACTACCTTATACTTTTGTTTAAAGTTCATTTCCTGTCCCTGGGATATTCGCTGACCTTTTAATACTGGCCATTTTGCCTTCTACTTTCTTATTCCTATTCCCATTGACTTCATTCCATTCTTGACCTCTCTTCCCCTCAAGAAAATTAAATGCAGTCCAAAACACGTTGGACACCAATTAGTTTTACAGCTCGTCTTACCTCCCCTCCTACTGCATTCTTCAGTTCATTGAGTCCACTCTGCTTTTATACTTCCAGTCTTCACAAAACTCATAGCCCCATTGCAAAATAAACATTGCTGGCATGAAATGAAAGTCTTTTTGTCTGCTGTTCTCCTCCTGCTAATCAACAAAAATAGATCACTAGACACACAGAAAAATCTGATTAGCTGGTACCTTCTTTTTGTAAAAAAAGCTTCTTTCTCTTTTTGTAGCTATAATATGATAGAGTTTTATGGCACTTCACAAAAATAAATATCAACTAAACAAAAATTCAGAATAAAACTTTCAGAGTATTTTTATATATAAACTTTGTATAGTTAAATTTTCTTGTTTTACTTTTAATTATTGAGGTGTTGAAACAAGAGCAACATACTTTCATCTTTTGTGAGAAAGTATAGTCTTTCTTGTATTTTAAAAGGATACTACTAAAGAAAAACATCCAAAATGCAAACACACCATCCCACTTGTATTTCAAGCTATTATTTTAAAATTAGACATATTTTGCACTGTTACAAATCTGCTGTTTCAGTGTGTTTATCAGTAGGATTTTGCTTAATGGATCTTATTGGTGTACCCTCGCTTCAGTGAGACACTTGCTGAGCACAGACATGGCAAGGTTCGAACATTGTTGCTTGGATGGAAACAACTTCTCAGCTCCTGACAAAGCTCTTCCAAAATAGAAGATATGCAGGCATTTATTTAGGTAACTTTCTGAAGTACATTTAGTGTCAGTCTGGCTGTTAGGCAAAATATTGTAGACAAAATACCTGCAATTTTGTTTTTGCTTATGCAGGTCTTTTGAGCTATCCATCAAAATTTTCCCTTCAGATTTGCAAGACTGGACATGAAGCACACGTACATGTGAACTGTCTCATATTTTTAGGAGTATATTTTATGTGTTACATTCTGTATATATTTATAAATATATATCATACATCTTTATATATGTACAATAACATTTTTGTCCAGAAATAGTGATGGCCTTTTTGAAATCTCTCTTCTTGATGATACTTGGGAAGAGTTCTGCATGGGAACTTATAGCTAAAGTTAAAGCAACCTGCTTTTGGTAGACAAAAAAAACGCTACAGAACTGTCAGTCACTGTAGTTCTTAAAACTTCTCGCTAAACTGAAAAAGTTAATGATATGCACTTTAAAGTTTTTTATTTATTTATCACTATATGATGTCCAGTTACTCAGGCTGATCTGCAGAGGAAAACCAAGAGTTCCCTCTTCTCTCGTAAAAAGTCATCCTTCATTTGGCTATAAATAAATCTTATCACTGTGAGCCAGAGAACATAGCTTTTATTGATTTATTTGCTTTTTTAGCCATCTTGTAATGTCTAAGCACTCATATCTAAACCATAGATTATTCAGGGACTTTCAGTTTTACTCACAGAATAAACTTTTCTTTGTCCTCACTTGCAAGAACATTCTTTGACTCTTCAAATTAGATATTAGATCAATATGTTTCTGTTTGATACAATCTTTGCAACATAAAAATCAACCTGCTAAAGCAGAAGTGAATTCTATTTAGTAGTGTCCCCAGTTTTAGGGATATTTTATTTTGCTCTTAGTGCCAAACTAAGAACTATAACTCACATGATTTTTTAAATCTACCTTTCAACTTTATAGGCAAATATTGGTTTAATGGGTGAACCCTAGAGTTTAGAAAAGAAAGTGATAAGCATTAGGCACTGGTGGTATATATTTCTGATAGACACTACTCCCATTTTTGTTTCTTGTTCTACCTATGAGACACTAGTTTGACTTCACTATTTCCACTTTCTAAATATTCTGATACATTAAGGACAAATCTGACTGAAATTTATACTAACAGACATCTGAAATTCAGAAGATATATTTTATAATGGTATGCTTAAGGTAGAAAATTAATAAGTATTAAGAAAAATATCATTTTCACTGTAACAGGGCTTAGCCTTCTCCTCTCTTTGGGAAAAAAATCAAAACACACAGAACTCAGGTTTTGTATGTACAATGCAATAGTTCCTTCACTGTCAATATGCTGATTTGTGATACCTATGGTTCTGCTCACACATTGTTAGGCAAAATGAAATGTTTTAATGAGATGCAAGCTTCAAAGGAAAATTGAAGTGGTGAGAATTATGCACAGAGAAGGAAGAACATGCCTCAAGAAAGTGTCAGTGCACCACATGCAAATGTTATTTACCTTTGGGGCATACAGACGGTTATAACCATATTAACGCTCTCTGTGATCCTAACAGCACTTCTGTACTTTTGAATATAGAATTAATTTGACATAGATAATCATGTCCTAGGAGAGGATTATAATCACCTCTCTTTCTAAAAGCTTGCAAAATCCTCCTAATATTGTGCAGAAGTCTAATGGTGACTTGTGATTCTGCCTAGGCACATTTTCATGTCAGAATTTTATCCACATTTCTCTAAAATATGTGCTATAGCCACACTGTTTCTGACTCCCCAGGGCAGTGGATAGTGGGATAACTCAGTACTGCAACACAAGAAAATATGAAAATTAATCTGGGGGAAAGTAGTCTGTGCTGAATTTATTGCTGGGTGAGAAGCATGACAGGGAAGAAGGCTCATATCTCTGCTAGACTCAAGAAAGTATCTTGTAGCAGGTTCCCTTTCAGGATTGCACAGTTAATCCATAACCCAGATAATCCCTTACTGGTAATTGAGAGCTGATTATATTTGGTGACCTTCTACACTACTACCAGTACTACCAATGCTCTTTTCTGCATTCTGAAATGTAGCTTTCCTGCTGTTGAGAAAGTCATGGGCTCATAAACATCTCAAAACATGAATGGTAAAGATAAAATCTGCAACAAATGTGAATACACTGTCCTAGGATAGAAAAGATTTGAATGAACAGTAGACTCTCATCAGTATTCCTTGTGTTCACAGAGAAAGAAAGAAAAAAACATATTTTCAAAACTTGAGCTCCCGAAAACTAGTCTGTTGTGGAATGAAATTATACTTTAATAGACAGAACAACATTTCTATACTCAAATGGTAGGTAAATTACATCAGATTACATGTTTTTGGTGAATAAATTCTTACTGATATGAATAGGAAAAGCGTGACTATGAAAATGTAAAGGAATGTATGTGTGGGCACACAGTTTGTGGTGACTAGGAGCAGGGCTGTGGCCCAGCCTCATCCTCCAATGGGCTACAGCTGTGAAAAGCAGGTGAACAGCACTGACAGCAATGAGCCATGTTATGTGTGAATTCTGAAAGTGGAGAATGGCGTTCTTGTTGTGCAGTCTCTTTTTATGGTTGAAATTTTGTGCAGATATAGCAGTCAGAATTAAGCTGTCCCCCCTTGACTCTGAACAATGAGGATTCATTCCAAAAATGTTAAATGTAGCCTAAACTTCAGTATGGGGGTTGCAGTCCAAGATTAGCTGCTTATTCATATTAGCTCTTTATTTTCACGGTAATTTTCTTTTTCCATTTGAATGACTCACTTCTGTTAATTTACTTTCCAGGTGTTTTACACTTTCCTTCCATGCTACTTTAAATTTTCCTTCCATCTAGAGATTACCTATGTTACATAAATTATCCGTGGGTCTGGGGTGTGAAGCTGTATCTGAACAAATTTAGTCTAATGACAAGTGTGGCTGGAAAGGGAGGAGTTCAGTGGAGGATGCTTCTCACTGCTGGGCTCCTCTTACGTCCTGCTGCATCTTCCCTGTTACACAGCATCAGTGTCCCAGGTAAATGTTGTGCAGGTCTGACCACCTGAATTGTGATCACACTTGGGTCATTCACTGTAGTCCTAAGGGTTAAGGAGTTAAAATCCTCTCCCTCATGGCAGCCTCCATGCATTTGTTCCCACAAGGGGAAGCTCTGTTATTCCAGCTTCCTTAAGCACTGCTTGTCTTGTGGGTGCAGTGTGGTAATATCCTCACGTCCCATAATATCCTCACTTTATGGAGAGATACCACTTTGTTTTTCATGTCTCACAGTCCTGCAGCCAGTCTTCTTAGCTCATATAGCCAAGTTCTGAGGGAAAAGGCAGTAGAATTTAGGGGCTTTTTATGTGATAATGCAGTTGGAGAAGCAAGTAGAACAGGAAAAAAGTATTTTGATATGTGGTTTTTGAGAACCAGAAGCTTCACATAGAAGTGTTATCCATCTCACCTTCCTTCTCAGCAGTGCTAAGAATGTTCTGGCAATATTTTAATTGTTGGAAAAATACTGTTCTGTTGAAATCAAACTGTTTCACATGAATATCTCCTTTTAAAAAAAAGTTATCCAAGAAAAATACAAAATATATTTGAAGTCTAAGTCTGTATTTCTGTGAGATTTTAATGTCAAACCCAAACTGACAGCATGAAAACAAATGTGTGACCATGCCAGAAACAAATGTGTTCAGCTTTCATTTCAAAATAAGTCTTATTATCTTGGCTTGAAATTAATTTTTATATATGCCTGACAAACTTGGTGGATAGGAATTTTGCCTGAGAACGTACGAGAACATGCTTCCAAATTATATGAATTATTTAAAGTAAAAAATACTTAATTTACTATCCATACATAAGCCCATTTTTTACTAGAAACCTGTGCATGCATTGGAATATTTTCAAAATATCTGTAAAAAAAGTGAAGGGGACATGTAAGTGACAAATGTTAATGTGATGCTGCGCAGGGCTGCAGAACTTGTGGCTCTCACCATTTGGCACTAAGGATGCTCTGTGCCTCTCCACAGTGTTTATATCACAAACCCCTTAAGAAGCATCATCACAAAATGTTTCTGGTTTTTCATTGAGCTGCACTTTTAAAAAGAGTGCTTGGCCTATGAGATTTATCTAACATTTTCTTCCAGTTGAGGAGAGCTTGAATTTCACAGGTACAAACCAAAGCAGATGAGGAAAGCCAGAGATGGTTAATTTGTAGAAGACAGAGTCACAGCTGGTTGCTCAAAACCATATTTAGGAAAGATACTGCGGGACTTTAGTCAGTGTTTAGGAAAAGATACTTGAAATGTATTAGCAAACAACAGTTGACTTCATGATTAGAAAGGGAACACAAGTTTCTAATGAGAGCTTCACATGATTTAGCAAAAGGGATTGTAAGTGCTAAATTGAGGTTAACACTAATATGTCTGTAGCCTTTCATACATTCAGAATTTTGCATGGCTTTCTGAGCCCTATGAAGCATGATACAGCCAACACACTTGGTGTATATATAGCCTTTAATTTAAACACAGGAACCAAGGCACCAACTCTGGTCCCAAAAACTGAGGTTTAGATGATTTGGGGGTTTGGGATTGCCTTATGACTATTCAAGCTGTTTTTCCTTCAGAATGCTCTAACTCTAGCTCTCATAAACTGGGGATAATGCTGCTTAGTACTTTGCAATCCTGAGCTGAAGAACAATCTAGTAATATAAAAAAGCTTATCTCCTTCCTTAAGTTGGCATATAAATAACATATTTGATAAGTGTGATTTGAAAAACATCATAGGTATTTGATAAATTAAGTTGTTGAGCTCTCTTAGAATTGCACAGTCATTAATTTAACAATACTCATTGAGAAGATTGAATGAAAAAGATTTCCATAATCTTTGTTTTTATTTGCTATGATGAACACCTATGAAATAATACAGCCTTGTGTCTTGCAAGATATCATTTTGAAGGGGAAAGGTCCTCATTTCAAACTGACAGAAAGAAGCCAAAATAAGGCCTCTTATTGAGATAGATAAATAAGAGTTTATAGCCTTTGCCACGCATTTTGTGGTTCAGTTGCAGCAATCCCTGAACACTGTGGTGAATTGTTCCTTCATGTTCAACTGTACTGTGAAACTAGAGCATCGATTTTTAAAGTGTTTTACCATCATTTAACAGACGTAAAGTTCCATAATCACATTTTCCAAAACCAGCAATCTCTGCTGATTCCAGGATGCACTTAATACTGGCACTGTGGCTAAGAAAAAGCTTAACAGCTAAAAGTATCTTACAAGCTAACATGCCATGTAAGAGTTCTACTTTTCTGGAAGAATACTTTCCTACGCTTGAGTAGAAGGCTGCATAATTATCTTAGGTGGTTGAACATGACATTAAAGGAGAAGGTGGGCGAGATTATCTTCTGAAAGCTTGGATGAGAGGATGGAAATGTGCTCCATAATAATGAGTATCAGCACTGCAGTGTTACCTCAGGTCACTGCTGACACATATGAGCGCATCAACCAGTTTCCTTAAGGTGTGAATCCTAAATTTCTATCAAAGTTACTTTAGATGTACTGTGTTCACCTGTGCATTTCACTGGGATTTCTGCAGACATATGCCATGTACTGTGAGAAGGATAGTGACCCACATTTAAAAAAAGTTTTTTACATTTCTTTTGCCAATAAAGTTCTTGAATAGGTTCTGTGTTCCTCTGGGCATGCAGGGTTTAGCTGAGGGAAGGTGCTGCCCTGCTGTTCAGGCAGACCAGCCCACATTCTGACTGCACCAGATCAGATCAAATAAAACCTCCTTGGAACTGGCTAACTTGAGGTTAAGTAACTTTAATGCAAATCACAGTTTATGGCTAGGCAGAGCCACACCAAAATAAGGATATGGATTTACTTTGAAATGAAAACATATTCTAAATTCTTGCATGAATGGGATTTTCTCTTGAGAAAAATTAGCCATGCTGACTCCAAGTGCTTCAGAGTTGTACAGTGTATCTGTGGCATGAAATTATGTAATCATAACTGTTCACTGCAGCATTGAGGATACTGGCAATGGGCAAACACAGTTTTTAGGATAAAATTAGGCTTGCAAAATCATGTCACTTAAATTTGTTATGTTATTTAAAAAATCAGAAATTCAAGTGTGACGAAAGTCTAATTTTTCCTTGTAGGCTGTAGGGCTTGTTGTTTCTTTAGTGATTAAAAAGTTTCAAAATTTAAAATATTTAATTTTTTGCATTAATAAATATTTTAATGTACTAATTAAATATTTTATAGTAATATAACATTTTGCTAAATATGGTCTAAGAAGTATCATGTCATATATTGACTTTCAACCTATGTTGTTTTGTCTCTGAAACAGCTTTAGGATGAAGCTAAGGTACCTTTTCATATAAAATACATCAGTACTTATGTTTCCATTATTAAATACTTTTAAACAATTGGGACAGCTGCCACATATTTTTTCATACTGTTATTCATTTTGCTCAAATTTATAAACTTAAGTTTTATGGAAATAAAATATATGTAAATCAGTAAAAAATTCTAGATTCATACAAAGAATATACAAACTTCCCTGTGTATGTTTCAAACATCACATCAAAAGCAGAAATTATTGGTTCCTTCTTGCCAGCCTGTAGTCTGCCTCTGGCTATTGCCTGTGTATTCCTTCTCCATGTAATCACAAGGTAGAAGCTTCTCTTCTTCATGAACCTTATTCACCTTGATGATGTCATTTGACACTCAACCATTAACTTCAGGGTATTAACCAAGCCTGCCTACCTACATTAAACCAGATTTACTTTATTTCTGTAGTAATTTATAATCAAAATTGGAATTATTATTAGAACAATCAGGAATGCATGTATGCATATTTTGAAGATTTTCAGCAAACAAATCTGTGATTTTTACAAACATGCACAGTATCTATAAAACATCTTAAAAAATGTGACAGTTATTTTCTCCTTGACATTTTTTTTTGACCTGGTGGCGCAAATTTGTACATTTAGCTGTAACTGCTTGAGTACATTCCACAGATGTTTGCTGATAGGGAGCGTCTCCTATGGTAAGCATCTGACTGTAAATGTGAACAGTCTGAAACGCAAGAATCCCTGAAAGATAATGGCTTTTATGTCACATAAATTTGGTGGTTAGTTTCCAAACTCTTCAAGAGGCTTCAGTACTGCAGATTTTTCCATACCCAGCCCCTTTTAGAATAAAGGGCCCCAAATAGCTAGGTTGAATTCCTTGCTCAATGAACCTACAAGGAAACTTGTGGAGCAATGGAATTAAAAGATTAAACCACAAGCCACTTGTACTAAGTCTTTAAAAGACTTAAGAAGCATGAAGTTTACACAGTAACTGAGTCTGGAGACACACTTGCTTTTGGAGAATTCTGAGACTTTTGGGTTTTCTTCCTGCTTGGTCTGAGCTCTTTCCTGCTGTGTGGCTGTTCACATCTGGTTATGTCACAAAAGAACAAGTCAAAAGATAAGATTACAACTGAGTAACCTTTATTTGTTTGGGGGAAGGTTGTGTTTAACTGCTTCTTAATTAGAGAAAAAATCCCCTTTATTGTTAACCCATGGGGTAAGAATTGGAAACAGCAGTATCACATGATCACAATATTCTCGCTCACATAACTGCCTTAAGTCTTTCATAAATTTCAGGCATGGAACACTACACATGACAGTCGTAAGAGGCAGAGGGATTTGATACCACATGCATTTAAATGTCTGCAACAAGATTGTTTTGAGAGTTTAAATATTAAATACTGACAAGACTGAATTTTTACCATTAACTTCTGTTTGCGGCTTTATACCCCTTATTTCTGTGACCCAGGGTAGGGAAAAATAACTGTATTGAAACACTGCAGGAGATAAGTATTTTTTTGTAGTTATTGTATAACTACAAATATAATCTACAGGCAGATTAGTGGTTTGGCACATGTATGAGGACATGAGTCATATTATTCTGTGGATGTCTTTCAGTTTGTCTTCAGAGTGTAAACTATTTAGATTTTAAATTTTGATTCTACAAGCTGTGCCTTATAGGCTTGGTCTCCTGTTTCTATTCAGTTAATATGAGGGTGAGAGGGAAGCTAATGTTTCCAGCAAGAACTGTGGGATTTCCCTTCTCCAATCAGGAATAAGAAGTTGCCTGTCAGGGAGCTAGGATAGCACATTTTGCCAGTGAAACAAATAGAAAGGAGGAGCAGTTAACAGT
The DNA here is from genome assembly GCF_026979565.1 of Vidua chalybeata. NCBI lineage: Eukaryota > Metazoa > Chordata > Aves > Passeriformes > Viduidae > Vidua > Vidua chalybeata. The sequence goes on from NC_071536.1 coordinate 22,556,714, forward strand.
GGTAGGATCTTGCAGTTCTAATGATTTAGTGCTTCCTAAAAGAGCTGAATGAGTAATAATAATGATGCAGTCATTGAAGCTGTTCCCATGGCTGGTGTTTGCAGACAGTGCTGATGAGGAATCACTGTGGGGCAGGCAGAAATGGTCCCAGGCTCCCTATGGAGTCCATGTTTAGTCTGCTTCCGAGAAAGCAGAAGACCCCATGTGCCAGAACAGACACTGTAAATTTGGTACACATATACTTCTGCCTTTTACACCTAGATGATGATATGGGTTCACACTTGGTCATGTGCTGAAAAATCAAGCTGGTCAGAACCTAGAATAAGTTGCTAGTTCACTCAAGGGATGTAATTGGTTCCCAGATGAAACTGAAGAAAAAGTGGGGAGTCTCTGGCCTCTGAGGAATATTTTTTTGTTCTGTAGACAAGCTCATTATAGCATACCTTTTGTTTTTGCCTCCTTACAAACAGGATTGTGGGGTTTTTTTACCTAATGTGATGACTTATTAAGTGACAACTTGTCCAGTTGTGATAGATTTATAAAATATTGCCTGCTAACTTCTCAGTAATTATGAGGTGAACTGAAAATGTTACAAATATATTTAAATGGGATGCTGGCAAATTAACATAAATCTTGAGTAAAACTTCATAAATACAGAGAACAAGGAATTTAGGTACTGTGGGATTTCCAAGAGAGAACTTCCCTTTTTCAGCTGTTTTGTAAAACCTTACTTTTATCCTGTTTGGTTCTTGCATACAGGAAATTTTTACTTGGGCATTTTTGAGGTGTCAGTAGGAAAGACAAACCTGCTAAATGCCTAACAATGCAGGTAACTGCAGCTCATTGAACAGCATCTTGTAATACTTGCCAGCAAAAGGAAAAAAGGCACATTTCACCAGCAATAGGATGCAGCAAACAGCACTGTCTGTAGAGGACTAAGCAATAAATAGAAACACTTTTTTTTTTTTTCCCTGAATAATGCCAAAAAGTATTTGGAATTTTTACAGGTGTTTATTAAATTCCTTTCTGAAGCAGAAGGTATAGCATCTTCTATTCCTGTAACATTATCTGTCCAACTACTTTACATTAATGTATTGGTCTTACAGAGAAGGTACAATTCCTTTTCAGTAATAATTCAAGTATTTCAACTGAAAGAAGGACAGAAACAAGAGTTCAAAATTACCAGTGGAGAAATTTCCACTTCAGGACAAAAAAACCTCACATGAAGTGCTCTGCATCTTATACCTTAAAGCAAGTAGGCACCCAAAGGTTTTCTGCACAGCAGTGACAGAGGATTTCTTGTTATGTAGCATATCAACACTAAGTAGCTGCAAAACCTGTTAAATCCAAAATTACTCTTCAATATTGTCAGCAGTGTCAGAAAATATTGTCAATATTTTCTGATGTGAAAACTGGGCTGTGTAAGGCCTTGCAGTTCCAAGTACTTATTGGAGCCATCTGAAGAGCAAAGTGGTCTTCACAGATTATGGGCTGTGTTAGAACAAATTGTGTGTGAATCAATGGGAAGAAATGTGAGGTAACTGCAAGGTAAATGTAATGTAAGATTACTGAATTGCAAGAACACAGGGAAAGGGTTACTTAAGGAGCAGTTGTATTGAAAAGGACTAAGGAGTTATTTTGGATTGCTACCAGTATTATTCAACATCATTTGGGTTTGAAAAAGGCAAACGTTTTGCTGGGATGTGAAAACAGAATCCTGTCTGGCAAGATGTGGAGAGTTCTGCTCAGCAGAAGCTGAAGAAGTTAATGCAGAAAGCATTAGCAAAAAAGCTGCAGCTGAAATAATGTTTCCAGCTGTAGGTATCATGCTTGTAGAAAGATGGTGACCAGTCAGTGTCTAGAGGTGAGCAATGAGGTTCTCAGGTCTTAGAAACATGAGCTAAAAGGCAAACCAGAAACACCTGAAGTTATTTGTTCAGAGAAAAGAAAGAAGAGAGATCTGGTAACACTGTAACCAATACAAAGTTGCTGTGAAGGACAATTAGAATCTATTCCCACATTTGTGAAGGACAGTACAAGAAGTAATGATCTGCAGATTATATGTCAGCATTCAATTGTTTATTTTAATAACAAAGATAAGTAAGGTCAGGAAGAGAAAGCTTGGCAATATAGTGAAAACTCCTTTAATAGTTAGACAAGGATCTGTCAGAAATGATGTAAGGGTAGTTTGTTCTGTCTCTGGGCGGTGCAGTAGCTTTGATGATCTCAACACCTTACTCAGCCCTTGAATTCTTTGAGGTTCTGACTACCTGATAAGTATTTGGTGAATACTAACAAGCACTGAAGTGCAGCTGATGTAAACTGTCAGGAAAGCAAAAAGAGATACCATGAGGGTAGTATGTGATCTGTCTCATCTTCTAGCTTTAGTAAGAAGTCATGGAAGTGATGATGGGAGGAATGAATTTCCACGTGTAATGCTCAAATCACATATAGCATATCTGATGTCTCTTACTGCACTCAAATTTTTCAAAAAGAATAAAAATTCTAGCATTAATTGTTATACACAATTGAAAATAATCTGATACCTTGAATGGATTTTAATAGAATGCCTTAAATGTATTAAGGATGCAGACTTCTGTGTTGCCAATACAGAATTCTTTTGTCTACAATACCTTTTCAACTGTCTAAATGATAGGTTTTTTTTATTTTTTTTTTTTCCTGAGAATACAATCTTTTAGCATTAGTTCTGCAGTGGAATTACTTGAAAAACAAAAACATGTCATAATGATATTACCTTGAATTTTTATTAATTTCTATACATAACCATTCAGAAAAAAACACAGTCAATACATAATCTATCATGAAATTCAGTAGTTTTGCTTTATACAAAAGTTGATATCCTTCATCAAATAACCCTGATGTGCTTTGTATACCTAGAAAATCCTTCTGACATGTGTTTGCCATTCTCAAACATAAAGATTGCACCTTTGATTTTGCTAGCATTGGTATTTGAAACGCAGAAATGCTCAGGTTTGACAAGCGGTATAAGATTTCAGTAAACATGTCTTCTCTCAGAGAGATATTGGAAACAGATAATATTAAGGGAAATTTTACTGCCTGGAACCCTGATCTTCAAAGAGAGTGTTAGTAGAGACTAAAATCAGAATGGACATTAAGGATATTAAATGCAAATAAGACTTCAGTGCAGGCTCAAAGATACAATAAAATTATGGAAATATACACAACATACTTACTTTTCAGTAAGTGAAAAACGTAAAATACTTTGGGATGGAAGGTTGTATAAACATAAACTTACTACTGTTAAATTAATATTAGGAGTTAGGTGTAATATTTTGGTAATATTTACATGGAAAAATCTGATTTATCAAAAGTAGCATACTTTGGGAAAATTTTCAAGGACTTTTCGCTTCTTTAGAGAGAAAATACTTTTAAGAATTTAAGTTAATTTCATTCCAGCTATTTTAAAACAAAACATTCTGAAACTATCTTGCATTGTTTTGCCTAGTATACACAATATTAAGACAGTCACGTCAAAATGGAGTATTTGGTTTAATCCAAAGTATTTTTCTGCACTTTCTTGTGATGGGACATTTATGATATTTGTATTTTTTGTATGCATTTGCATTATGATATTTGTTTCTTTAAACACTTGTAAGAGTTTAGAGCCTATGATATTTCCCCTAAAGAAAGAAAGTCAAGTCCAAGGTGAATGTTTTATTTTTCCTTTAATAGCATTAAAAATGTCATTTAAAATAAGTCCTATAGTAAGAGTAAATGATGATTAAATCTAACAACTTATTCTAAAAAAATTAAGCAATTCACATGAATTATGAAAAAAACTTTATTTTATCACTATTCTAAAAATTTCCAAGAATAGAATATAAACTGGAAACAATTACAATCTGAGTTCAAGAAGCACATGCACATTTATGAGTCAAATGTGAAAATAGCTTTGAATACATACTTTCACATACCTTAGAAAATCATTAGGATTCTGACACTTGGCATGTTTCTACCTTATCTGATGACATATATTATTCCCAGGCCATTAAAGGATAACAGAATTTTACATTCAGTGACCACCTACAAATCTACTTTTAAAGACACAGGTTAGACTGAGTGCACGAGCAACCTAACCCTTACCATGTGTGCTCAGATAGTGCAGCAGCAGTTTCAGACTGGAGGATAAAGACTGGACTGTTCCCTTGCAGAGACAGAGGGATCCAGAGAGTGATAAAGGTGAGAAAAAAAGAGAAAATCTTAACTACTCTCATATATTTCAGTTATGGTAAATAACTTGGAATAAAAATTTCAGTTCATGAGCCTCAACTTTTCTCTACTTTCACCTTCTCTTCAGTGAATGTCCTCAAAACATTTCAAAATCCATTTCAATTCTGCTTTCCAGTACTCCAGGTGCAGAGTTTGGATGAGAAGCACACAGGGAGTGTAAAGCTTGCTGTGCCACTTGCTGGCTCTTTAGCTACATATCTGTGTGTCAACAAAAATGGGGAACTGGATGCTGATGCCACCAAGACCATTTCTGGTTTTGACACTGGAAATTAAATAGCAGCTTAATAAGAATTGAAGTTGCCTGGAAGATTCCTGCCCCTCTCAAAACTACAGGGTTCAGCAAAACTCACATTTCTTAGCAGTGTATTTTGAATATCTCAGTTTTGGTTCTTACTTCTTATATTAAGATACTTAAATCAATCTAGGACAAGCTATCATATTCGTTTTCATGTGATACACTCCATCCAAATAGAGCTGGTCTCACTATGTAGAACTACAGCACCACTGGATGCTATATGTGCAGTGTGCCTTGTATGTCTGAAATTTTCCAATCCCTTTGCCTTTACAAAGAGGATACCATATTTCTGACTTTAACACATATAAGTTTTTCTAATATATAAACAGAACAGTAGCTTGGTTGTGTTTTGTTTTTACCTTAACTCTATACCTCCTATCTTTCAGAGCTCTGAGTTTGGCTAAATAGTATGTTCCCAAAGTATAACAGTGGGAAATTTGCATTATCACAACATGTTAGTTTTCAGGATATTTAGTGGAGGAAAAGATAATGTTCCTCCTGCTTTGATCTGTAGAGTGAGTGTCTGTGGCAAGAAGAAGCTGATTTTTCTCTCTGTAACATTTTAGTTAATACAAGGAATACAAATTCAATCCTCTGGATTGAAACTGAAGTGCAAGGTGCACAATTGGAACATTTCTAATACATTCCAGCTGCAACAGGACATTCAGTTAAGAGGTCTCCACTACAAATAGTCCAAAGGAAAAAAAAAAAAAAAAAAAAAAAAGAAAAAAAAAGAAAAGGATAATAAGGAAAATACATAATGGGAATTTCAGATCTCCTCAGTCCCAACTATTTGACTCTTCACTGTTTGACCACAATATTTGCTGTTCTAAACCATAGTCAAAGAAAATCTACTACCTAAGTAAATGGTGGTCCCCCGAGTTGAGGTTTTGAGGTTTGAGGTATGATTTAAAACTGCAGCCAGTATAAGGAAATTACTGTTGAAGGCAAATAGAGTTTTAAAGCATTGACCCAAATCTCATTAAAGCTGCTGGATGATTCAATCCATTTTATGGAGTTGTGCACTAGATCTAGAAGCTCCAGGTCTTGCTGCCTGCTGTTTGCTGATAGCATTCAATAATTTTAGAAAAACAGAAAGAACCCAGTAGAACAACTTCTCTGTATGAATCAGTGATGTGAGCAGAGAATGTGGTCATAACTCTTACTCACACATTGCTTTATTTAACAGGATATAAGTGAAGATAAATATATATTCCCTCATGCAGGGGAACATATAGCTTGAAAACATCTGAAAAAGTGAAGTAATTCTCAAGAATTTCCAGAAGACCCATTAGACATGACTGACTTTGCCTTAAAAAATTTACTTCTAACATAAAACCAACTATTTTGGAATAAGTATATCTGATATACCAAATATTTACTTATTAAGATTCTTTCTTTTCTACAATTTATCAGCATCCTACAATAAGAGTTCATAAAAAAAGAAAAACAAAAATGCGAATACTCTTTATGAAAGGTAAGACATTTTGAATAAAATACCTTTGTTTTTCAGTCACTTCTATATAAGAAATATTTTTAAATTTGTACATATCTGTGTATCTCAAACTGTTAGTGTTAGAATGTTAAATTGTTTACAGTGTATTTGAAAATAAATTGGATGCTTTAATATTAAAGTGTCTTCATAGCATATTCTGTAGTAGGTATTTGTTGCCCTCATTTAGGTAAGTTTCTGAGAAGAAACTTCTTCTGATGAAGAAAATGAGTAAAAAACCCTACCTATAGCTATGTACCATTTTTCATCTTATTTAGAACAAAGCAGGAATTTCCAGACTTTTACAAGTTAATCCAGACAATTAGCCCAAACCTGACTTTGCATTCTCATTGCTGGGGAGGCATACACCTTTGTCTACTTGAGTTTTTAAGCAAACAATGAAATTCCCATTTTTCCTGAATTAAGAAGGCAAGTGAACAACAGACATGACTGAAGAACTCGTCCTGTTGTCTGCTCTCAAAAAGTCTCAATAGAGACTCTCTTCTGTCTTCAGATGCAGGAATCCTCAAGCCAAATGAATCCTCTTCGTTTTTTCCCCACCTTTTAAGTTCCTCATTTTCCTCTTGTTGTATATCTTCATCTTTGTCCTTAACTGAAGAGCATCCCTTTAAACAGCTCTTCATGATCGCTCTCACAGAGGGCCCTGCTGTCTGCAGGGATTTAGCTTGGATTTTGCTTACTCCCCTGCCTGGTCTCCCAGTCCCAGCTCAAGAGCAAAATGAAAATTCCATCATTTTGGAGCTATTTCTTGAGTGCATTTTCTCTCTGCTCCAGAGTTCCAGCCTCTGAGGAGCCATTTCCAACAGCTGGAACCTACAGAGTTTGATGGGCAATGACTTTGCTTTCATCTACTGCTGAGCTCAAAAGTCTTCTCGTGGCAGAGCATTGGTGAAGTCTCTCCAGAGCAGGAGGTTTCACGATCAATTACGATAAGTCAGCAATCCATCCTTGCCAGTTCTACAATTTCAAGCTTTTTGTAGACTCCTGTAAGTATTACATTGATTAACCTTTAACTATGCATTAAATATTGTCATTGTAAGCTTTGGCCAGGAACTGGTAGGAATTCTAGAAAGGATTTTCATGGAAATGGAATACATATGCTGAAAATGGCTTCTTCTTTTCCTGCTTCTTCATTATTGGTTACTAATTCCCACTTTTCCCATGAAGAAAGTGAAGCAGAATGATCCTGCCTTCTCTTCATATCAGTACGATGTTTTGCTACAAATCCCCTCTTAGTGCTTCTTTATTTTTGTTATATAGTGATTAGGGTAAGGAAGAGTTTGTTTGTCTTTTGATTCTGCTATAAGACTTCCTTTTGGAGAAGAGAGAGGGAAGGTATGATGATGAGGGAAGGAAAGCAGACAGCAAAATAAAGGATGAAAATTCTCTCAAAACCCACTTTGGTATCTAGTGGTGTGAGGGTGGCTGTGAAGCAGAACACAGCACACTGGCACTTCAGATGTCATGCCAAAAGTTACATTAAGTTACAGCATTACTGACTGAAAGCACATCTGCTTTATTTCAGTGCAGTGGGATAAATGATTCTGTCTCCTCTCAGCTCCCTCTGAGAGGGGTGCTTCAGTTTGTGGATCTCAGATGTGACAGTATCACTAGTTATTTTTATTTCTGCTTTGTATTTTTAAAAGTCATGTCAGACCAAATAGTATTCAAAATATGTGTAAAATATGTGCACTAAATTTTACTAATTGGGAAACCTTGTAACTGTAAATAACAGCATGGGCAAATGATCAAAACTTTATTAGATCTCTTTTTCAAGAAATAATTTGAAGTAATAAGTAGGAAATGCAGTAGAAATCTGCACTGCTATGAGAAACACAGCTACAGAGAGTCAGCAATCTGATTGTACTCTCATAAAATTGCTAAATATTGCAGAAGAACATAGATTTGCTCTTTTCTTATCTACCTTTTTAAAAAAAAACCAAGTTTGATTTGTCACTCAAGAAGAGAGAGTGTTTTGGAAGAATGCTAAACTACAGTTTAAAAGAAAATAAAGAAAAAAATAGCCAAGTACCCAGCTATTAGGTTCTCCTTCTCTGAGTCTAGGACTCGGACACTTCGTCTTTGCTGCAAAATTAATTTTGTTCTTTGCTGCAGACTTTGTTCTTCTGTTTTTATTCCTGCATGGAGCTGTCTCCTTCAGTCAAAAACTTATCAAAATTTCTTGCCTGTGGTTATCCTATAAATTATGTGGCAATATTGGAAGGAAAATGAATCAAGACCTGTACAAACTCTTTCTTTTCTTGCAGAATACTCTCTTCCTTGTGGCTTAGAAAACCCTGTGCCCGAGGCATCACCATGGTATGTCTCATGTCTGACAGCAAAAAGTGTTAGTTTTGTGATTTTTTAGATCTGTTAGATTCAGAAAAAGACAGTGAAATTTCTTGAGGATAGCTTCTCTTTACACAGAGCCTATGTCTCTCAGATTTAACAGGTTTCCTAAATAAATATCAGAGATATTAAGCTGGTGATTATGAAATGAGTGATATGTCGGTGGACATCTCCAGGTTGGCTGTGCAAGTGAAGGCCCAAATGGGCCAGATGTTTTCCATCATGGCACACTCGCAAACTGCTGTTCTTATGACTGAACAAACCCACACACCAAGCAGTAATCATGCCTTGATTTCTGTTCTAATGCACATTGCAGCATGAAATAAGTTACATTCCATCTTGTTGACACAGCATGGTTCAGCTGCTGGTGTGGCAAGTTGTTTCTTCACTGAAGCTGGGCTAAGAAATGCCTGGCTTTGTTAGACAGATTATCTTATTACTGTTTTCTTGGCAGTCCCTCACAACAGCACTTGTATGGCACCATGAGAAAATGAAAATCCAGAGCACTGAAAGTACATTAACAAAACAAATCACAAACATAGACACACTTCCAGAAAGTTATTTTGGGACAGAATTCAGGGACAAGAACATCTGTTTAGTAACAAACAGGGTTAACTTCACGTGACTACATTCATCTTCCCCAGTATCAGAAGAAACAGAACTGCCACAGGTCAGTTACAGTCCCTGGACAGTGAAAAAAGGACACTCTACAGACATCCTCCTCAAACATAACTCCTTGTCCTTGTTTTTACTTCTGTGTACTTTCTAGTCTAACTTGGGTTAGCTGACTTAGCTTTCTTAATACCTGTAGCTTAAACAGGTGGGTGCAATCAACCCACTTGGCTAGTTTGGCTACCTTTCTTTTTCTGCTTTTTGCCCTGAAACTCAGTGTTCCTTTCTATATGTCAACTCAGCTTCAAGAGAAGGGCCACAGAATACTCTGGATCTGTTAAACATATACAGCCTAAGAGTTTAGGCACTTCCAAAATTCGAGCCTCCTAAGGCTAAAGAAGCACTGAGATTTTTATTTTCTGGCTAAATTCTCTAGCTGTTTTCTACACTACGTTGTAAAAAATGTCTCCTTTCTGCTTCTCCTTTTTGAATAAGTGGGTGGGGGTTTTTGTGCAAAATGAAATACATCCTGTGTATTATGACTCTGAAGTACTGTTAGGTTGGGTCATTGAGGAATTTGGATCTAAAACTTAGGCAAGGAATGCTTTATGAGTCCCAAATAGAGCAGAGATGAATCCCAAAACCCATCTCCTTTAGCCAAATTGTGGGCAAGTGTTGCAACATGTATTAGCAGAATTTAAAAAATATTGACAGAAAACACTGTGGGTTTTTATCCTGTGTTCTTATAGTTATTCTGAGTTTTTATGAATTGCTCACTTGGTGTTAGCTTTTATCTGTATTTTTGTGATTTTAATTTATTGAAGAGGAAAAGCATTTTGGGTAACCATTTGGTTGACTTGGACTAATGACTTGGATTAATTAATTTCTGCTGCAGTATTGCAGTTTTATCAAAGGTAATGATAAGGTAAACATAAAGAACCTTTATGCTTGTGTATCAGTTGTCTTATACAAGTTCATATAATTGTCTTTTGTGAAGTACATTGGAGAAGAGGCTGAAAATCTTGAAGTCCTGTAAACAACATGCACTACAAGTCACTGTTTTCTAGACCATGCAAGACAGGTGTAGAATAGCTCAAACATGAAGGGAAAATTTATGAGTATTGGTTTTCTTGCCTTGCTGGTGTTTAGAACTAAATCTTTACAATGATAACATTATAAGTGAGCATACCTGTGAGGACTGGGTTTTTTTGACTGTAAGGACAAAATCTATTGCTAATAGGGCTAGAAAGTAGCTGATACTTCTATCTGAGCAACTGGCCAGCTTTGGCACCTGAGAGTCCTGGCTTTACTTGTACCTGGAGAAATGGTCTTCATTTTCTGTTTGCATAGCTCTCCTTTCATTGCTGCTAGTATGAGGGTAAGAAATTTTCAGTGAGGATAGCAATCTCTCAAGGTCTAGTACAGTCCATTCCTGTATAAAATTAAAATGGAAAAGTAAGGGAAGCAGAGATCGCTTCAGGGATGGAGAATGGGGAATCCATGGCATAAGAAGTCTGAGATGGGATCTCATATCTCAGAGAACTTGAGAAATCAAAGGGGATCCCAGTTCAGGGTATGGTGAGAAAGTGAAAGAACCCCTTTACAGAGCCCTTAACCTCTACTGAAGCATTTCAACCCATCTGCTGTGAAATCTCCTCAATGCTCATCACTCTTCAAAAGTACCTTGCCTCCCTCATTCCCCCATCCACATTCCACCACCTGCTTGCATGTCTTCTCTTTAAGAGTGCTGAAGTCTGATACAATTGAATCCAACTGGTGCAGAAGTTCCAGCCTGAGGAGTGTACACACATGGATCAGATTTCTGGATCATGGCCTAAGGCTGAAACTGTAGCCAAATATTTCCTGTTTTACGTGAGACCCTGCAGCACATGGCTGTGTCCTGGAACAGTGCATTACTTGGCAATGATGCAAGTCATGTTTCTCTTTAAAACTAATTTTCTTCTATGAAATATCCATTGGAAATGGTACTTGCTTGATGGATTGCAGTAGAGAGGACTGATGGTAATCCTGTTTGGCTTTGCATTCTTCATTTTACTTTGGGAAGAATGTAAGAGAGACTCTACACTTTCCATTACCACTGACTTTCAGCTGGTATTTCTGTGTTGGTGAACTTTGAACAATCCAGAAATGGGTTATTCCATTTCATGTGCACTACGCACACTGGGATTCAGACAAATTTCCTGAATTTGTATAAAACAGCTCAAGACATTTGGAGTGCGAAGGACACTGAAGGAATCCTTACTGCATTCAAGAATGGACTATATAATAGCTTTTCATTATGTATATTGGTTTTAAACTACCTTTAGATCTTGGAGATTTTTTAATCTTAGCCTGTGCATTTTAATTTGTTCAATAAAATTGTTGGATGCCAAAGCAACATCTCTCTTCTGCTTGATCTACTGTAGCCATTGAGGAAATCTCTTTGCGTATTCAGTTGTTCAGGCCATTATAGCCCAGAATTTCTTTTTGTCTGTGAAACTGAATAAAAAGAATCATGTTCTTTCTAGACAGGGGAAAAATAGGATGTAGGACAACAATGAGGTACATCCAGTTTCTGCAGCACTCTTCTGTCATCCTTGTGCATGTTCATGTTAGGTTGGTGGGGCGGCTGAGAGAGGAGTCCAGACCTTGAAGGTAATGACCACTGAGGCCAATCACTCTGAAAGACTTTTCTAATCCAGTACAGCCAAATTTATGCAGTGACCTAGTGAGGTCATTTTAATATGAAGAGGAAGGCAGATTGGAGAAACTAAGGAGATGGAAATGAAAGACAAGCAACCCATAGACATTTGCAATTTTGTAACCTTTTCCCTTAAATAACCTTACAGGAAGCTTTTCATTTAAGTGTGGTTACTTTATGGGATTACCCGCATAAGAGAAAGAAATTAGTAGCCAGCTGGCTCATCAAAAAAACTCTGAGGATGTAAATTTCAAGAAGTTTTCCCCAGACATGCTGCACTGGAAATATATCTGGACTTGTAAAAATCTCCATAATTACCTAAAATCCCACAAACAATTGGTCTTAGTTTGTCCGTTGCAGCTTGTCAGCTTTATGTCCCCTTTCTATACAAAAATCTGTGCTAATGCCACCAGTCATTAGTGTTTCACTGCTCACTGTTCTTTGTTTTGTTACATTACCCAGTGTGTTTGAACTCCACCAGTCTCAACATTTAATCAAAAAGTCTGTGTCTCTGTAAAACTCTGAGAACTGCTGGCATACAGTTGGGAAAGACTATGTTACGTAATTTTTGAGAACAGATTTATTGCAGATTTACTAATTTTTTTACAAGTGAAGCACTGAAATTAAGCAATCCACACACAGTTATTTTGGTATTGGTTCTGACAGAGAAGTGACAATACATTTATTTATAAACTACAGGGAATTTTCTAATTTAATACTTGTTTTCATTGAAATGAAAATTATTTGAGGGGAAAAATAAGATCTTAGGAATTATTAAAACCAAAAAGATAAGTTAATCTAACCATATAATTATTTTCTTTAAATATGGAAATACATATATGAAGAAAGATCTGTGTTTTCAAATTGTTAAGCAATATAAACAGGGCTAATAAACATAACAAAACATAATCTTGTATTTGTCAGGATTAATTCCATTAAGACTCATTACACACATAATTTTAGTGTCTAAGAGTTTGTCCTATCATATTCTTCAAACAATTTAACTGCAGGAAAGCTGTAAACTTTGTGAGATTTAAAATTTTATTTATATAATCATATGATAAAAATTAGTTATCAAAGTAGCTCAGAAAACTTTACAACTGTTTGGCTAGAATTAAAACTGAGGGCACTTGAACACTTTAAGTACAAGTTTGGTGTTTTAGGGTTATCAGCCCAAGCTTATGAGTGGAGATAGCTTCTTCTTAGTGGAACAAACTTTCCTGATCTTTTCCCACTTGAAAAGAGGGGAAAAGGAAATCCCAGATCCTAGAAAGGAAGGCTGTAGATGTGAGGATTTCTTCCTAAAGTTCCCAGTCTGGCCTCTAAACAAACCCAAAGAAGATTAATTCCAGGAACAAAAAATACCTGCAAACTCTTTTTGACTCAAAAGCAGCAGAATTAATACATTTACTCTCTCAAACAAAGCACTTTGTTCACCCCATCACAGCAGGTAGTAATGTTCAGTTTGTTTATGGAATCTGAAACTCCATGGTTCTGGACCCTGGTTAAGTCAAACTTCAAATTGTGCTTGAGTTAATATCAGATTTGGATCAGGAATGTACATCTTTAAATAGATTTCAGATTCCTGTGGCTAGATTCCCCAGACTAAATGCACTGCCCTTGGCAAAGGACATGAAAATGGAAAAGGAAGTGAGAGCTTTAAAGCTTTTGTGGCTCCCTCCTCTCCAAGCTGGCTGAAGTCAATCCAATTCCAAGTCAGTGTGCTCAGATGCCCCTGGCCTGCAGAATTATTCTGGCAGTCAGAAACTGATGCAGGCAAAAAAGCAAGAGCTACTTACTTTTCCATCTGAGAAAAAGGCAGGAGAGGGAGACCTGAGCTAGGATCCTGGCCTTCTGCCTAAACATTATCTTCTTCTTGAAAGGAAAAAAACATTAAGAATCTTCTTGTATTCAAAGAGTGGATTAATACAACCATTAAGAAAAAGATCTTGCTGTAAACCGAGCACAATTTTGCATCAGGTTTATGAAGAAATTTGAAGGGCCAGAGGATCAGCTAGAGGATTTGGAAAGGAACAGATCAGGTGTGAGGATGATGGACATTGATTAAAACTGATGTTAGTGGTATTATTAGAGGTAGTTGACAGTAATATATGTTGCTTATAACTTAATGTGCAGAGATCTACAGCTCATGTTTGACAAAGAAATGCTGGATTATGTAGTGGATTTTGAATGCCTTGGTTTCTAGGAGCAACTAAGAGGACAGATGCTTAAATGTGTTGAACACAAAGGCTCTGTAAGTTAATGAAAGCTTTCCTTGTGTGAATTATGGACAACAAGGCCCCCAGGGTCTAAAGTTTGAAATGAAGTGGCATCACATTGAAAAATCTCACCCTACCTGCCTCAGAATCTCTGTTTATAAAGTAAATATTTTTAGGTACTTCCATATAGGTTATATAAGCTTACAGCTGTATTTGAAGATACTTCAGATAAGTACAAAAGAGAACTAAAAATATATTCTAAGGAAGTGACCACTTCCACAAGTGTTTTACTGATGTCTACTAAGCTGACAAAAATTGTGTGGTCTACTGTGTACCAACTGTAACCAACATATATAAGTGCACTGTTTATTGTCCAAATTTAGGTATAGAATCTTATAATGAATCCTAGAACCCTTTTGTCAGCAGAGAGAAAAAGGAGTAAGACACAGCATAATAGACCACCCAGTGATTTATAGAGACTGAAACAAAGATGTAAATGCTTTTCAGTGGAAATCAGTATATGCATTGACACAGAAGTTTCTCAATATTTTAGTACATGTATCTCCATAGACGTTAAAAGAAAAAAAAATTAGCTAAGTAATAATGTTAGAATTTAAAAAAAAATTATGAATGAGCTTGTCAGAGACACAATTATTCCTCTGTCCTTCACAGGAAGAATATAGACACAGAAAAACAATCTTGAAGCAAGCAAAGAAAGCAGCTTCAGTCTGATCCATATTTGACTTAACTTTTTTTTTCCTTTAAATTTGATCTATTCTTGGGTTTATCTTTCCAAGGGGTTTTAAAAGGTTTGAACCATGATTTGAAAACACAGAAGAGTCAATAACTAAGTAAATGTCTTCTTGTGGTGGATATAATTTTTCTTGAAGGTTAAAGCCCAAAGTACTCTGATTTGTAAGTTAAATTCCTCCCTATTTTTGATATGCTTCTAAATTATTAGCTGGATTTTCAACAGCAATGACTAAGAGACTTTCAAAATGGGCTTATGGGTACATAAACCTAGAGGTAAAATACAACTTCTCGTTAAAAACACTTTTAAGATTTTTTTTTCTAAATTTAAATTATCAGGTTCCTACATTTCATTCTTCAGAGCAGAAGGGTTAACCAAATGTTGCAGACAGATCATTATGAAATGTTTTCCTCTCTCCAGAAGGATGATTTTTTTGCACCATGCAGTGCATTGTGCAATGTTCCGTTGCAATGCAAACTATAGATTTCTGTGGCTATGGGGCCTCGTGTTGAGTGGGAGGTCATGAAAATTCTTCTTTGCTCTCTGGTGATTTCATCAAGTAGGATCCATTCTGCCAAAACTGAAATGGCCCCTGCTCAAGCTTTCCCACAAATCAAAATGCATATGGAGTTTTTTTACATATTTCTGTTGTAGAATAGTTATTTTCCTTCTGAATTATGCCTTTTTTTCCTCTTTGGTGGTGATGTGTTTCAGCTCATGTTCTCCTGTACAATGATCTCAGTTTATTCCAACTTAACTACTATCTGCAACATGTTCAGCATTTACGTGCATCCTTTTCCAACCTGGTAGTAAGAAGACATGATCATAGAGAGGGAACTACAGGCTTTGGGCCTCTGCCCAGAGCACCAGAATTGGCACAGCCATGACACAGTGTAGATAGACGGAGCTGAGTGCCTGCAGTGGCTGTCACTTCATAGCTTGCAGTGTGAGCTGATCCACCCTCAAATGCCACACAGGGAAATGCCAGTGTGAATTACTGCTTACTGTAATTTCCAAAACATGCTTAGGTCCCATTAACACTCTCTCAACTCTTGCTCATTAAAACAAAGTTGATTTTATCAGGGAAAGGATCACAAAGCCTCTCAAATGACAATTTTATGTGCTCCTTTAATATTGAGTTTACCATTTTATCAAATGAAACTTTTAAAATAGACTTGTCAGCTATTTATGCCAACATTGGCTCCAAAATTAATTTTCATAATTGAAACACACATCCCAAAAGAAATTGGGAATTATGGAAACAGCACTACAAAATCAGCGGGTTTTGCAAGTCTGATTTGACTATATGTGATATAAATTCATGCTCTCCATATTCAAACCTCCCAGTGGAATTTGAGTTCTACCAGCAAAAACCAGCATTGCTCTGCTGGTTTCTTCAGAGCTACATTGGCTTATTGCCATCGAACCTCACACCTGAGGAAGTTCAGATAATTAGCGAAGTCACTTAGGATCTTCAAGAGCTTTGTTGTAAACTGATGGACATCTTTCATTCCTGCTTCAGACTCTGCTTATTGTTAAAATTCAAAAAATAGCAGCATAGTTGGATAAAATGTACAAGCCACATCCCTAACTGCATTTTACAGAGGTGCATGATATATAGCCTACAGTATTCCTGCCTTAATCTAGGTACTTACTTTACTTCCTAGATCATGAAAGATCATGAAAATCCTTCAATGAGAAAGGAAAAGTGTTGAATTTATTTTATGACTTGCAATTTTAATGCAGACCTTGGAGACTCATTAGCAGAAATTAATTCATCAGTTGTAGAAATTTTCTCATCATTTCAGTCAGATTAGAAAAGAGTTTAGCATCAAAGTAAGTCTATGAATATATATTTTTCCAAGAGTTCTGTAACCACTTAGAAATGGTTTTAGAAGGATCTCATACAAACTCCAGGCCATAATTCAGGTTGGTGGTGATTTCTACTATTATTCAATATTTTGAGCATAAAAATAAATGTTTCGCTCCATTCAGTTTATTTGTTTCGTTGTTTGTTTTTTTTCTTAATATGAAAGACTTCCTTAAATTTGACTTATGTTTCCAGTTAGTAAAATTAGATGTTTATTGGCTTGGATGAAGTAATGGCTACTTTCTTTGCTGAATTAAGTGCAATCAAATAAACAATCCAGGCTTCTCTTGAATTAAATAAAAAAGTCACCATCGCTGCAGTTTGAAAAATCATGTGAGGAAAGTATTGAGTTGATGGGATCAAAGTAGTTTCAATTTTAGTAGAAAGCAGCAAATCTTCTGGTTTGGATGGGTTTAAATAATACATCTGAGACAATTATCAGTGGTGGGACTGTGCTATACTGTTGTATTCCCACCAACAGCAAGCAAAATCCTCAGATGCTGAGTGTCATACTGCTCAATGGTTTTATCCTTAACAAAGGCAATAGGATATGTAACCTTCCAAGGTGCTAATTCTAAAAACATGAAGCAAGCATCCATTCCTCTCCTTGTTTTTTTTGATGAGTTGTCAACACAATGTATTTGAAGTTCTTAAACAGAGAGGGCATACAAAAATTTACACGTGCTTTGAAAACCTGGCCCAAGTTATTTTATTTTTGTCTCTTTGCCAAAGAATGCTAACTATTTTCAAAGGCTATTTACAAGTTAGAGGAAGTTCCCACCAGATTAGACTGTTTTAAGAAAAGTTAAAACCTGGCTCAAATTATTCCACAGCATAAAATCTTTTTAATCTGCACGTACAGTGCTTGCATCTATAAAAAGAGTTAATTTTGATAAGGAAACCAAATGCATTGAACCTACATAGCAACATATCTTTGTCAAAGGCTGCTGTTGGAGTCCCTGTGGTTGGTAATGTAAACAAAGTGCTGTAGGTCTGTTTTGATGAAAGATTGGTCAAATAACTCTCCTTTTGCTGGATAGCGGGAAATGCTTTGGACAGCAGTTGTAAAGACTCTGGTATCATTTTACTGTGACCTGAGAAATTAAACTAGCTAAATAAACAAGTAAATTTGACCTACCTTTAGTCATAGGCAAAAATTACATGGTGTCACTTTATTAATCTGACTATAACTTTTATTCTTTTTTCTGTGCTATTTTTTCCCACTATGGTACAGAAAAAAAACCCCACTGTGATTCATAAAACAAGTTGAAAAAATAAACTGGGGATGTGTTCCTGCAACTTCATGAGTAATTGAAATTCTACTAATTTAGAAGATACATCCTCATCCCCATAGGACTATTTATAGTAAAGATGTTAAATATATCTTGACTGTGTGACATATAAGCAAAAAGAGTAATTCCAAAGATGAACAGAATTTCTTAAATAAATTGTATACTGTAGCACCAAAAGAGGAATTACTTCTTCTTATATCTGATAAATAAAATTTTAACTATGTTTGGATGTACAAGAAGCATAAATACAAGCTATGGGTATCTACTTATCTACCTATCTATCTATCTATCTATTGGTCTACAAACCTATCTATCTATTTAAATACTGGATTGGGAAGGTATGAATCATGTTTTTTTCCTAAAGTTGATAAATGAAAGGGAACAAGAGCACAAAATACTCAAGGACTGAAGTTTTCTTCTGAAGTATTTTGATTTGAATACCTTGAAGCCAAAGTATTCACATTTATTCTCCCTGCTATCTGAGCCTATCTCTTGTTTTATACTTTGGTTACATATTGGCGAATGAAACAATATGTTGAAATTTTATGATAAGAAGTGTATGTTCAAGGGGACTTTTTGCCAGAGCCATCATTAAATGAAGTCTGACTGTTGCAACATTGTTATGTCACAAGGCTTTCTACAAATTAAAAACTCTAAAATAGCTAGTATGAAAATTCTTTCTCTCACTACTCTCAGTAACAAACTCATCATCTCATAGCTTGAAAGATGCACTGAATCAATCACTTTATTTTTTCATTTTCTTGTTTTTATCTCATGGTTCAATTGCCATCATTTGATGTAAATGGCAAAGGACTTCCCCTGCTTTTTGAGGTTTTTTGAATAACAATTTTATTCCATTGGGATTCTGTGTTCAGCATTGATCATTACTGAGGGAAAATACTGAATTCCTAACCAGTACAAAATCAGGCTTGCAAATTAGTGATTAAGCAGTGGAAACATATTTATAGTATATACAAGAGCTCTGGGAAAAGTTCTGTTTCAGGAAAGTACACTTTTTTGAGAAAGCTACTAACACACTAGTTTTTGCTATTACATGTTGTATAGTTAACATGCATTATATATATATAAATGCTAAAAAGACATGATTTTTAATTAAAATTGAGCAGAGATACAGCCTAGGACTGATGATTTCTTAATTTCTCAAGCTGTGCAAAATTCAAATAGCAGAAGACTTTCAGTATAAGTCTAAAACATGAAATATTTTATCTCACAAACAGGTACATTGGCATGGCTCCCAGAGTTCATATTTTTAATGTTTTTTAGGCAAAATTCTGATCTGCAATTCTATTTGTGTCAATTTATGTATACTGCTGTAAGTTGGAGCACAAGGTCTTCAGGCTGTGCTGTCTCTACTGGGCCTAGAACAAAATTTAGCAGCTCAGCTAGAACAATCCCTGCTTTCTGTTCTCCTCCAGAAACATCCGGTAGGTCTTTAACATCTCTTTATCTCTCTGGCAATCCAAAGAGGCCCTGCTCTCTGACACCAGCCTAATAGGCTCATTCTTCATCACAAATCAAGATGTGTAATGGAACCTTTTCAATCTGAAGGAAGAAGATGACTTGAAATGGCAGTGCTGTAAAAAAGATTGTGTCAGCAGGTTGCCTGTATTTATCTGGGCAGTTATTCCAGGATGAATCATCTGCATACAGGAGTACCTGTATATCTCTGTCTCTGCAGATATATTTGGAAGGAAATCATCCTATTACTGACATTTACATTAGTGAAATCTTTGTATTTTTCATATCCTACTTTAATTTACTGAATTCTGTGGTAAAGCTAAATTGAAGTAAAGCACTTGTCATGTTGCTACCTCGACTCACCGTGTAGCTCATCTTTGTGAAAGTCACAAGCAATTGTTATGCAAGATCTGATTCCTGCACTTGCAGTTCTCACCTTGCAGTGAGATAATGTTCCCAGACTGTCAGTATTCACACATAACCACCTCAGGACCATTTCCCCCCTATTACAACATGTAATGGAGATCACCTGCTGCAAGCTGCTCTGTCTCAGAAGTCACTATTCTTGCTTTACACTAAAAAAAGTATTTGTTTAAAAGCTGCTTTCACCACTCAAAACTTCTTCCACTCAACTGGAGAGAGTAACAAGTGCAGAAAATCACTTACTTGAACTGCAAAAAATAGTGAAAATTACAATCTAGAACACAAGGAATGACAAGTGCTATCTTACTTTCTTATACCACTAACTTATTCTTTAGTAGTTACTAGGAGCATCTTCTTCAAGAATCATTACACATATCAACAACAACCATATCAACCCCCTCCTATCATCTTGTTGGATTAATTCTTGGAATTCCCCCAAGCAGCAGGAGAAAACAATATAGCAATGCTTCTACACTTTTACATTTGTAATGATTTTTCTTACATTGTCTCTGAAAGGTACATTTTCAAATTCAAAAATATACATTCTGTACTCTTAATGGTTTCATGACAGTTATCAGAAACAGAGGAATGAGGAATAATTGCCCTTTATTTACGAAAGCTGACATGCAGCAATCATTGCCAATTGATGAGCAATAGTTAGTGTGACATCAAATTGTGTTTTAAAAGCATTCACTTCTGGACTCTTATAACAGAATCCTATCTTATTTGTAGTTGATCTGCTTGCTACCCAGATGATGAATTTCTTGAGGTGGGTTTTTATCTAATTTCTTTTACTCAAAATAAAAAAAAAATAAAAATACTATGTTATACTTCCCATTATAAACTAGAGTTGCTGAAGCATGAAGGGATTTTATTTTTAAAGTTCAATCATATGCTTTTATCAAATACAAACTATAATAATGGAATGTTCCCATAAATGTCAGCACTTTATCATCCTTAACACTCAAAATCCCTTAAAGAAAAAATAAAATGAAGAACACGAAGACAAATGTTGAGCTTAGCCAGATGTGAATTTACAGTTAGCATTTTATGCACCAAATACCATTTGAACAGAACAGTAGAGAAAACATTTTAAGATATTTTTATTTAAACAAAATAAAATATTTATGCAGGTGAATTTCTGTGGAATACAAAGGCAAGCATTCACCAAGTCCTGCTGCCTGTTTTGCTCAGCTCAGTATTATGGTAAGTGAATCTGTGTGAGTCATAGAGCAGGAGCTTTATACATGTTTAGTTATGTGGGTGGATCATCACACTGATGTGGACTTGCCATAGCCAGCTGTCTGTGTAA
Source organism: Vidua chalybeata (assembly GCF_026979565.1). Classification (NCBI taxonomy): domain Eukaryota; kingdom Metazoa; phylum Chordata; class Aves; order Passeriformes; family Viduidae; genus Vidua; species Vidua chalybeata. The sequence continues at coordinate 22,577,802 of NC_071536.1, forward strand.
CCTGTGCAGTAATCACTGATAAACTCAAAACCACAATATTCCTTGCATGCCTTGCTGGGTAGAGCCTGAATATCATCACTGCAGTAAAGGTACAGGATCTCTTCTTAAAGATATACAAAGTGCTTAAAAAATAATCTCACATTACTGAAGAACTGCAGTTCAAGGTATAGAAAACTGATTACAGATATCTTTTTACCTGTAGGCAAAGCCAGGTATCCAGCCTGCCTCTTCTGGGCCACTCCCATCGCACAAGCACTTATCTGTATTTGGTGTTTTTAAAAACATGACTTCATGGTGGTCTGAATATAAGCTGTGATATTAGTGAGTCAAAACTCTGCTCAGATGCTGTTTGCACTGTAGGAGAACATCAGCTGCTTTAGGCTAGGTGAGAAGTTACTAGCTGAAAAGATAGTCTGTGTAAATGATCTGTATTTTTTTAGACTTGAGACAGGCTGGGTCAGGCGATACTGGCATCTATTAAGTTACAGAGGTTTTCCTCATATTATTTACTAATGTATTACTAAATGTTTTCTCAGATCCTTCCTGTTTGTTTGTTTTCTTCTATTTTTTTCCTCTAATTCTTCTTCCTCTGTGTTATCTGCATCATTAAAAATAAATTTCCTGTATTTTCTCTTATCTGCTACTAATGCAAATTTCTTTTCCTCTTACCCATTCTGTATTTCCTTTTCTGTTTTCCTCGTTCTTAGATTTCAATGTTCTTTCTTCTTTTGCTTATTATTTAAAGTATTTTAATAGACTTTTTAAAAGTCTTTGTCCATGTTCTCCATATCTCTGCTATGAACCCTTTCTGCAATTCTGAAGGGATAATGAGATTATTTCAATTGTTGAGCTGCCTTTTCTTCCCATCTATGCCCACTTTTCCCTTTATTTAGTGTGAGCAGGTGGCACTTACTCAATAAATCATAGGAGAGAATCTGCAGAATGGCTGTCAGGGTGCACACAGAAAACTGTTGTCAGTTTTTGGCAGTGTGCTGAATATATATGCAGTCAATAGTAACCAATACAAAGGCACATTTCATAAAAAATCCCACCCCAAAATCCTAAAGGCAAGTAAAAGTGTTCTTGGGTTCCAGTCCTATTTTTAGCTGTCAAAACTACACTTTCAGTAATGAATCCCAAGTTAACACCAGCTTCAGCCTGAGCGTTGTTCTACTGTGGTTTGTTCTACTGAGATTTTGCCAACAGCTCGTTTCCTGCATGCAGAGTATGGTGAGCACAGCTCCCTTCCCAGCCCTCAGCAGCAGCTCCACAGACGGGTTCTGACTGTGCAGGAGGTCCAGCCAGAAGAAAGTGCTTCTCAGAAGGGCAATACACCTACACAGAGCTCCATGCTTTTCTGCTTCCAGGTAGCCAACTACCTAGTTCCCAGCTAGCCAGTTTATAAAGAGCTTAGGTTCTTCTGCTTGACAGCACAGAGCTCCACATAAACCAGGGAAGCCAAGGTGCACTTGAGCTTTCTCCACTGACACCTGCTCCAAACCCTGAGTTCCATGGGATGGATGGGATGTCCAAGTGCTTTAGCCAGAAGGCAGCCAGGGCACAGTCACAGCTGCACATCCAGGGACTCTGGGCACCGAGGGAGGGCTGCAGCCTCTCCAGCACCCATAGTGCTGGCAGGAGTCCTCAGAGTGAACAGCCTCCTCCTGGTATTCCGACACTGATCTCCAAAGAATACTATTCCTGCCCTTAAAGCTATGAAGAGCCATCAAGTATTTTAAATAAGCATTGTCAAGATTTTTGACCTACTCAAAAAACTAACACTGAGTATTTTTGGTAACTACTTGCAGTGGCAGAAAGTTTCTTTTAACCACAAACACACGCAAAGACCCAAACCTCATAACAGTGACTCCAATGGCACTCCTAAATCAAGCTGTATGTGCATATGTTCTTTCCAACACAAGCTTTCACTCAAGGCACAGTTTACTGTGGGGCACAAGTAATGTTGGTTTTACATTCTTTTGACAACTGAACTTTGCATGTTATTTAAATCAGGGAAAGAAAAATGTATTTCCCTGTGTCCTTGTTTTTTGTAGAGTCAACAAAAACCACTGTTAAAAGAACTGGTTTTTGCAGGTTAGAACAGTCCTTTGAAGAGTTTTAATACAAAAAAAAGGAAAATGGAGGAGACCCAGGAGGACCCACATGTAATATGTTCCTGATCTGTGCATTTGATTGTTGAAATTTATTGTTCCTAGCAATGCTACCTGGTGCCTGGGGACAAAAAAAAAAAAAAAAAAGACACAAAAAAAAAACCCCAAAAAAACAAACAAAAAAACCAAACACAAACAAACAACAAAAAACCACAACAAAACCAAAACCAAACCAAACAAACAAAAAAGAACCAAAAAAAAAAAAAAACAAGCCTACAAAACCCAAACAACCCAGCTAGTAAAAAAATAACAGCTTCTTTCCTCAGCAAAACAGGTTTAAAGGAACGAGTCACCTCAACAGTGTGCAGGTCTCTTGGGGGTAGACTTGTTGTAGGTCTCTGCCCTCATACTGGAAGGTACATGTAAGAAATCTCTCCAGCCGTAACTGTGACTCTCACAGCAATTCTGCTTCTTGAAATAGGTACATTGTGCATGATGCTGCAGGGAGGTTTGTGGATGTGAAACACAGCTGCTCTACAACATGGTCTCCTATTTTTTAGCATATTAGCATATTTACTATCCTGACAACATACACTCTGTAAAGCTATAAAGAAATGTCAACATGACAGTAAGGAGTAAGCTATTGCTAATCATACTGAACCTCATGCTGTAATCAGAGATGTCAATGTAAGACTTTTCTGGTGTCATTTGCTAGTGACTGCACTCAAACCATGTTTTGTTTCTGTGTACTTGGGTCCTATGAGAAGCATTTTCCAGTAACAGTAACTGAATAACAGAGTTGGTATTCAGCATGTGAAAGTTTAAGATGGATTTTTTTTTATGGTTTCGTGAGTGTATAGCAATGAACATCATGCATCAGCCTCATGTAAACTGGTGCCATTTAATCTGGTTTAATACATTTACATACTGAAGATATAGTCTGTCAATTTAGTCTAGGCAGAATTATTACATTTCTCATAAGATAATAATGATTTCTGTATTAGCCACTCAATTTTATTATTGTGAGATGTCTTTTTAAGGATCAAGGCCAAAACCACAATTATTACTTCTTCTTATCAACATTCAGCTTTCACAGGCAATTACAGCTTATGCATATTTTATAACAAGTATTTGAAGCATATGCTGATTACGTAGTATTTTCTCAATGTCTTGTAATATCCAAGAATGCTTATGGCAGTATTCAATATTGTGGGATCTTACAGGATGAAAGAACCCTTTTCCCTTTACTGACTTCCATAAACCAGCATTCATTGCCTGACTCTGCTATATCTTGTTTGTTTCAATTATTAAACATGAAAAAAGAGGCAGAATATTCTTTCTTACATTTCCTATCTCCATGAAGGCATTGCATTGCTATGTTATAACAGTACTGCAGCAGAGGAAAGCCATGTGAAAAGATACCTGAAATCCCTCCAGTATTCCAAATATGTAGCCTGCATCTGTTATTGACCACTTCGGAGTATTTTGGTGAAGCAAGGAGGAAGTCATAGGAAAAGTCTCTTCATCTTGATTTTCAACATATAACTAGCAGGCAGCTTTTGCTTTGTAATCTATTTGTACGTCTTAGAACAGCATGGCCCCTTTGAACTTATCCCATCTAATCCTCATTTTTTGTATCTATAAAATCCCTAGGTTTTTTCGGCAGTGCTCAGAATATGCTCCACAAACTGTGAGAAGTATGTCTACAAGGTGTGCCATGTGAGACTCAGCATCTGAGGTAGCTGAGGATCACGTGATACCACTTCCCTTCCATCTTTCAATCCTGAGCCATCTCTTAGAAACTAAAATTAGGGTTGTGTGGCATTATTCTAATCTCCAGTTGTGCTTCAGTCAAAGATTTTTCAGTATCAGGGAATGCACATCTGCCCCTTTAAATCGTCTATCTTTTTTGTGCCGTGTCAGCAATGTTCAACTGAAAGAACTGGACGCAAGAACTTGGATCAAGATGTGTAATTGTGCTTTGAATTCTGCTATGTGTTTGGCTTTTATAGTAACTCATGGCTGAGGGTTCCACAGCTTAATCATAGAGTTCATTGTCAGTCATCATGAAGATCAGTAACTTAATGAGATTCTAGCCAAGTCCAGGAAGCATTTAAAAAGTGTCAGTGATTTTTGGGAAGGTTTTATTTAAGAAGCAATAGTTTTTCAAGGAAAGCTTTTCAGAACTTTCATTTATCTTTATCCAAATTATGCTTAATGTTCCACTTTCTTCTTATGAATCTTCAGCTTAATATTAATATAGGTAAATGGGGAAAATTTGAGTACAAATGAAGATGTTTTATTACTCAGGCACAGTGGATTTTGTGTGTTCTTTCCTGCTACTTCCAGGAGGGCAGGGACCAAACCCTGATCACTCAAAGGGTAACAGCAAAGTTTTCAGGGACTTAGAAGGAAGTTTCCCAAAACTTAATTTACATGACAGAGCTGTACATGAGTGACAAAAATCTTAGAGATGGGTAAAGGAAGCCATTCAACCAAATACCCATGTGTTCACATAAATGTCATAAAACTTCATTTTTGGAATATGGTTTTCAAATTCAGTTACTCCACAGAAGTTTATGGCAATATATTTCTGCTCATCATGTGTTCTGTGGGAGTTTTCCTACACAGTATTTTAGAACTTTAAATATTCACAGTCTTCCAAAATGCTTCTTTTAAGACTGAAGTTTACTATGCTATCAAGGAAAGCAAGAACTCTAGCAGACAGAATCTCCTGAATTCTTTTTTAACTCCAGAGAAATCTCCAAATAGATGGGCAATGTCTTCAAAATTTAAGCAGAAAATGTGCCTTGTCAGCTGAGTTGCAATCTCTTGTATATGTCTCTCAAGGACATATCTTGAAGTAAACCAGTAACAGATACTAAATTATAGTTTTGGAACTTTGTACTTCTTTCACATTGCACGAGGATTAGGACTTTATGTAGGCACACAGTTTGTGGTAATTGGAGTGGGGCTGTGGCCCAGCCTCATCCCCAGTGGGTCCAGCTGTGAGAAGCAGGTGAGCAGCACTGACAGCAAAGAGCCATGGAGTGCCCAGAGGCACTGACCAACCACCAAAGGGCACAGAGGGCACACGGATGCCATGCATGAACATGAGGGTATAAAAGGTTGGACTAAAGAACAAGAAGGGCAGATGCTTGAAGCCTTCTGGTGAGGTAAGGTGTTACTCTGTATGGGTTGAAGCCTTCTGATATTGTATTATGGCCCTCTCAACTGCGGCATATGCTGTGACAACTTTATATATAAGGAAGCTTCTGTAATTAAGCAACTTTTTTTGACATGGATTCCAAAGGGCAGAATTTCTGTATCCCTATTATGCTGGTGTTCTCCTGACACATGTGGTGAATTTCACAATGAGATTATGTAGCTTTTTCTCCAACTTGTATTTTGACATATGTGATACAATTGAATCAACTTCTTAGTGAAAACCAGCAACTGGAATGCTGATGTGTTTGTTGCTTGCAGGGTTGTGGGAATGCAGCCACAGCCATTCCAGTTTATCGTGGCAGCACACAATTCTGAAAAGGCATTATCGGTGAGGAGAAATAACTTTTCTCCTCTGAAGTCCTCACTGTGAAAAAGAGTATATGTATTTATTAATTAATTGTCAAAGGAGTAGATTTAGAATCTGTCTAAATTAAAGCATAACTTACAGTCTCTTGTGAATAACTGAATAACTTGGTTCAATGTCAGGTCACAGTGGAACATAGATTGTACCAGGAATACATAAAAGCTCTGAAGGGACCAAAGAGACTTTATTCTGGAATGGTGAACATCGTTGCCAGAGTAACATAAACCTTGTGTGTTTTCACAAGGAAATGAGTCACTTGTTTCTGTTGGCTGGAACTCTGTTTTCTTTTAATTTCATATTTTAGCTGCCTAATATAGTTTGAAAGAACCCTAGGATTGCAGTCCTTGGACTAAGATACCTTGTTGAGTAAAGCAGAGTAGAAGGGTAGCATGCTAATTGCACAGAATCAAGAAAATTCGACAGTAAATAGGATATTCTCACACATGTGAAGGAAGCCTTTATCCTTTTCAAGGACAGTTCTGTGAACTATTTACATGGTTGTGAAAAGAAGACTCATTTTCACATGTGTTATGTGTTCAGCTGTGTGCTTCCATCTGTGGCTTGTGCTCATTGTGCAGCTGATTTGCAGGTCCCTCCTTGTGGCCGTGAGTCCCACAGTTAACTTAAGGACATAAGCCTTAGTTACCCCAAATGAAGAGACTGTATTAATGTTAAAGCTGTTGGGTCAGATCCATATGAACAATGAGGCAAAACTCCGTTCCTTGGACCAACAACTCATAACCAGTAAGATTCTTATCTGTTTTCCTGGTGATAAGGCAGCACTGAGCATTCTCACAGAGAATTCTTGCAGAGTGTCACCCTTTCGTGCTGAGGCGTCCTCACGAGACTTAGGATCAGCACAGCTCATTCCTAAAACACTTTCTATTTTCTCTTCTTCCAGCTCCAAGCTGTGGAGACTGTGCCAAACAAAATAAGTAATACAGACTGTTTGAGCAATTCTCAGCTACAGTGGAGTGCCTGAAGGAACATAGCTGGCTGCTCCAACATAGACTACTTTATCTTGTATGTAATTTGGGCAGAAACTCCATATAGCTCTCTTCACTACTACAGCCTTAAATGGAAGTGGCAGAGAATGAGGGCCAAATATATTCAGTGAAGAATTAAAGTACATATTATGATTTTTTTATGGCATTGATTTATATACATAAATACTGCACACCTGTGCGCATATACATGATGGTTGAGACACAGGAGCAATTTTAATTCCATGTTGCACATGTGTATAGGTGTCGCAGATAATAATGCATTTATTGCATCATAAATTCAAACAGAGCAAGTTCCTGTTCCCTGTGGTAAAGATTACTCAAAGTGCAATGTTTTATGCTTAGATGGAAACACTGAAGAGATGCTTAATTTGTCCTATTCCAAAACCAACGTATGCAAGCATGCTCCAACTCACCTGAGAATCTCTAAAACATTTACTAATTAAATATTGAAGGATATTTTTGACAACCTAATGAAAACTAAACCAAATATATTTAAGTAGTTTCAGTGAGGAGCAAAGGAGAAATTGAGAACATAACTGAAATTTAAAGGTCTATGTTGTGTGTATGTACTGTGATTGACTTAGGAGAAAAAAAAAGGGCCTGGCCCAAACTAGCACCTTGCATTAGCAATTTAGGCAAGGGTAGCTAGTTAGGACTTTCTGGGCACTTTAAAAATGCTCTAAATCCCCAAAAGCACTGAAAATGATATTCATATATATATATATATATATATATATATATATATATATATATATATATATATATATATATATATATATATATATGTATGTATATGTATGTATATATATATATACATATATATATACATATATATATGTATATAAATGTAACTGAAGTAATTTAATGACTGCACCATTAAAACTCCTGTTTATTTTGAAATACATTGTGCAGAGTAATTAGGGATGGGTTATAAAAAAGTATTTACAATACATAAAAAATATAAATTATATTAAAAAATATTTACAATACATAAAGCTTCTTTCCTTGCTAAAAAGTGGTTTAGCTTATGAAAATTGGTAGGGAAACAAATTAAGGAAATAAACACCTTATGTACAAGTGCTGGAGAGTGGCCTTCTCTAACAAAGGGTGACCACTAATGGATGAGGCTGTTGAAGAGCAACATTTAGCTTGCAGTCTTTGTGAAACATGTAACCGCTAATTTCAATGTGTCTTCCACTCAATGGCTCTAACCTACCTGATTAGTCAATTTACCTAAGCATTTTGACAGCTGCAAGTGTTATAGAGTGTGTGAGTACCTTAAAAAGAAGATAGCTGTGCTATAAACTTTAACCAGGGTTTTACTATTTGTTCTCCCATTCTCATCTGTTCAGATAGGTGGAGGAATGTGGAAAGTGCATCTAATCTTCATTAGCATTGTTATGCTACTATTAATATATGCCCAACATTTTTTATTGTGCCTCCTAGTCACAGATTGTCACATTTGTAATGAATCTTTTCTTGTTTCTGAGGGACACTTCTTCTGTGGAAATCCACAGAAATATGGAATCCATTCTTATAGCATGGCCAAATAGTTCCTTTGACCATTTCAAAATAATCTGTCCAAAGTTCTTCAGGCATCAAGATCAGAATCTTGAATTCAGCAGGGATTCAGTGGAGGGATATTTTGCCAGATGGGTGTTCAGATGTTGGAAACTTTGAACAAAAACAAATTAAAGTATCATTATTTGTAGTTATGTTTAGAATCAAATACTATTTGGAAACCTTCTTTTATGAAGTGAAAACCCTAAAAAAGATATTACAGGTCTACCTTAAAATGTCCAGAGAAGTTTTTTGGTCTTGGGTCACCGCTGTCCTACCTACATCTGTTCAGTGTTCCTTATATGCTTATGTGAGTGATGACTTAGAGAAGAGAGATCTGTAAGAAATCTTGGATTATCTCTGTACCGGTTTTATCTTTCAAGAGGTGTTCATTTTGAGGGTGCCAAAGATATAAGAAATGTCTTTCAGTAATTTTTTTTTTGTGGGGGGAGTGGAGTGGGCTGTTTCCTTTTAATTTAGTTACTGCAGCCCTAAAATAGAAGGCACATAAAAGTTTAGCAAAACTTCAACCCAGTGCTGGTGCCTATACAAAGCACCATTTAATCTGAAGGCGCTTTAGTATAACATGTTACACTACAACAACATGGGAGATCTTATAAGCATTTACCTTCATTCACACATCTCTTTATCTAGTTATTTTAGAAGTATTGTCATAATGCCTTGGCTATTTAATCACAAACTAGGTGTCTCCTTTGTAATTTAACAGTGTTTTGTTATAGTGCCACCGTGTATTCTGAATACAACCACATCTGCTCCGGAAGCCCAATATGCAAGCAAAAAGTGGAATAACAAACAGGTAAAGAAAGATGGAGCAGGAAAGAATTGCAATAGAGATGACAGATGCTCCAGCACTGCCTCTTTTAGTTGTTTCTGATGGTGCAGGATTGGGCTAAGAGCAAGCAGATACAGACTACACAGTTGTGTGACTTTGGAATATTATGGTTCATCACCTTCAGTTTGGGATATAAAATTTAGGCACTCTCAGGTTCTTTCCCATCCTGTTCTCAGCCATGTGCTTCATGGGATACCACTTCCTCAGAAGTGTGGTGCAACAGTTTCCCTACTATCAGCTGATAAAACTCCAAGTTAAAACTTGATTTTGCAAGCTGCTTCCTTCAAAATATTGCCATGCTTGAAATACTCCACAGAGTGAAATTCTAAGTAGCCCTGCAAAAGGAACTGATAAAACCTTGTCAAATTTCAGACTTATTGACAGTTGCTTCCATCCTTATTGGAAATTTATGCTCACACTGTGCAATAACTTCTGCATGGTCTATACCAAGAATTAGCTTTTGTTCTGGTGAGTAGTACAACTACCTCAGACAATGCCGTCTCACAGCATCATGCCTCACTCTCTACAACTTACCCTTTCTAAAAACCTGAGTAAACTCTCCAAGTACAAATTGTTGCTAAACTAAGAGTTTTCACTGATAAAATAATCCAGCTGGCAAATAGGAGGAAAATCCACAACTTCAAGCAAACTACTCTTTAAAAAGATAAAAAAAGTCCCTGTAAAGAGTTTCACTTTTTCACAGCATGAAACTGTCTTCTTGTTTCTACATCATATTTTTCAAGGACAGATACAAAAAATAGGTAAATGCAGATGGATTCTGGTCCAGATGGAGCCTGGACTAAATAATTTGTCAAAAAATGATATGAAGAACCAAAGTATGTTCCATGTAATGAGCCCTCTGTGAATAAAAAGTAATTCTTCCTGTATATCTACATATCACTTTTGAGTAGAGTTAAGCAATTACTCTCAATCATCTTGAAGGCTGGTATGTGTTTGTAGAATATGTTCCTATGATGATTAGTCTTTTATGAGATTGAATGATGACTTGAAGGAAATCAAAGAAGTGTTAAATTAATAAGGGTCTCCCTTCTATGCTGTCATAAGTCTACAACTGTGTAGCTGGCACATACAATACTTCTGTTTTCTGAGAAAATCTGTGGTTTGATGGTCAAATGGCAATTAGCAATGTGGATATCTTTTTTCTTTCCATGAGATTTAGATTTCTGTCTTTATAGTATGGAATGCAATGTAAGAGTAGCTATCAACTGGCATTTGAATAACAAGTCAGTATAAAGTGTATGGTTTTAATTTCCACTCAGGATAAGCTACTGCATAAATTATATCAGCTTTTAAACCCAGGCTGGATTTAGCTTGTTGTCTACATACTTAGGTCTGCAGTATTAAGTAAAGGGTTCCCGTGAAAATCAGGACAAAATAGTCATTTATCATTTTAGCTCTGTCATGTTTTAATCTGGTAGTTTTGAAAAGGAGGGAAGAAAAGATATTGTTGGTAAATTTTTCAGTGAAATGAATTTATGGGGATGAAGTGTTTCCTTTTTAGCACCTGAGAATAGGCATGGAGTAAACATGGAAAATGCTGTGCAAAGCCTGCACTACATATACAGAATTGGGAAGCAGTTTGTTGTCTCTGTCATATAATGGGCCTTCTATGTAACTAGAAGTTAGTCTTTCAGACCATGTCTAAGGCAAAAGGGTGCTGTGAATGAGGTTCCTAAGTAATAAATTCGTGTTGCACTCAGTAACAGGATGTTGAATTATTTTAAAAAATTAAGATTTCATCAGAGTGTAATTCTTCATTTATGCATAGTACATTTTACTTCCATGAAGTAATACAAATATCAATTAAGTAACCATTATACTTTGAGAGAAAGGAAAAAAATACCATTCAAAAGTAATATATAAGTCTGGCACAGAGATATAAATGCTGGTATGTCAGTACTTGGAACCACTCAATTTAATTTGGTTTCTGACTTTACAAAATAAATTAGGATATATTTATATGTAAATATCAAGTAGCCTTACATTCCTATATTTTACATTCCTATACATTCCTATATTTGTTATTCACATTCTCTTACACAACAGTTTCAAATGCCCTAAGGATTTATAATGCATCCAGGCCTTGAATTTTAATCTTAATTTGTATATTATGTGACATGAGATGAATTGGATGTTTTATGTAGCTTTTATTGCTATGTATTTCTTCTTTGCCAAACTCAAGATAATTGATCCAACTCAGTCCAGGAAGCAAGGTGACAGGTGGTGCTGTGCCCCCTCTGCTGAGCCCTCCTGCTTTCTAATTGCAACAGTTATGGGATTGTATCTAATGTCACTTCAGAGTAATTTTGCTGTCCCATGTAAATAAATCAGTTTATATGCAGAATGAATGTTAGTTCTTTTTGCTTGCCACTTGATTGCAAGATGAGGATGAATATTTTTTGTCTTTCCATGAAGTATAAATGTTAGCCTTGTTTTAAGATCTCCTTATCCTGTTCATCTTCAATCTCTGTACAAATTTATGAAAAGTTTTATACCCTTAAATCTTTAACTTTCTCCTGATCCCTTAGACAGGCTCTACTGACTAAGGGTGAGTTACTAGGATTTCTTTCTCATGGTGAAATCCACAATTGTTCATTTCAGTGGATCTTCATCAGATGATGAAGTACGAACCACTGTCTAAAATGGGACAACTGGACTATCAATCTTATATGGTGTGGCAAACCCTATGTTCCACATCTGTACATTTTTCAGTGTGGAAATGGTTTGGTACAATGTTCTTTCTGTGACATTATGCATATACTTGTTGGGTGAAGTGCTGATTTCCACTAAATAGTGGGTCTGATACAGAAGATGGTTCTGCTAATTAGTTCTGCTAATTAATTTTGTATATCACATACTAGATATTGCTCCTGTTTTTGGATGGGACTGGATTATATGTTTCTAGTTTTCTAGAACAGGACAGCATTATAAAGTGACCTCACTTGTAGGCTGTCAGGGGGAAAGCAGAGCAAGAACTGCAGGTGAGAGCAGTCTGTTTGAGAAAGATATAGCTTACTGGCTTGGTAAATTTGCTCAGGAGGGACTGGTTCCACAAGAAGGCTGGACTTAAATGGGACTGAATATTTACATTTGTGGAGATGTTGAAAAAGCTAAAGAATAGGTATTGATAGCTCCTACCCTTGCCAAGGCTTTCAGGTGGAAATAGCAGCTAGATAGTTTTCTTAAAGAGGGAAACTATTCTCTTTTCAAACAGCCTGTATTATGTAGCCTGGGTTTATGCCAGAAATTATTTTTATTTTGTTACAATTTTTTTTAGAAATAAGTGTGAGGCATCTACTAATTAGATATGTCTGAATGTGCTGCATAGTCATGTGCTATTAGAATGCTTGCTTTTATTTTTCAAGAAGGAAGCACTAATGAAAATGAGCAGCTATGGCAGTCCTTGTGTGCTTCATAGTTGCAGGAAGAATCAGAGCAATGCTGCAGTAATTAATACTGAAGTTTGTCAAGAACTACAATTCTTGGGATGCCTGCAGACCAGCCCTGCAAGGGTTTCCTGCAGGGAGGGATATTTTGAGCATTTCCCATCCCCAGCAACAGTTTGTCCATATGCTGGAGAGAATGCTTCCTTTGGAACAAGGCAGGCAAAAGTAAATACCTGTTGCATGTCAGCCTCCAAGTGTTCTCCATGTTCACTATTTGGCATGTTCTTTTAATCCCAGACCAATGGCAGCAGATGCTTATGAGTCTGGCTGTGAACCTTGAGGATGAAGGCTCTTAATATAATTTTTACTGGGGCTGGTCTGGATGTTATCCCTGGGCAGTGGAGGAGGGGAGGAAGGAAGGCAAACTGCTGGGAGCACCCCATACTGGTGTCTAATACCATCCCAGAGGATCACCAGAGTTTTATGAAAGGACTCTTTTGTAGTCCTGTTAGGAGCAGCACAAACACTTGCAGAAACAAAATGTAAGTCAGTGAAGGGCTTTCAAACCAGGATTTACAGGAATATAACTATAGATCCCAGGGTGCCTTATCTGACTCGGCATCAGCTGAATTGAATTAATTTATTATGCTTGTTTTTCATGGAGCATATTTCAAATCTTAGTTGAAGTATACACTGCCTTTTAATTGCTTGTAGCTTTTAGAATACATCTTCTTTTTATGTTTATACAATGTCTCATTGCCAGTGCTATGGTCTTGGGAAAGCTCACAACACAAAAATCAAAGGAGACATTTAATAACTCTTGATATGAGACCTGAAATGTTTTTTGTTCCCCCAATACAGCAAGGCTTCTTTATTGTCCTGTCAGCATTCCAAGAACTGCATTTATGTGAAAGATTATGTTATAAAAAATGTATGCAGCAGCTCTGTTCTAGGAATGTGAATTCTGAATAGTGGTGTGCAATAGCTACAGTACCAGAAAGCACTTCCTTAAGAGAATGATTTTTTTCATTTCATGCAAGAAGCTTTCTCAACTGTTCAGAAAAGAGGGCATCTACCAGGTATTTTTCTCTATCCTTTTCAAGCTACTGTTCAAGATGAAGTGTAAGTGTTAAACATTGCTAGGTTCATGCACTTGAAGAGCCCCCTAGGGTTAGATTCTAAAGCCCTTTCACGGCCTTTATACTCATAAATAAGGAATTTGCTGCATTTTAAAGCATATCAGATCACAGTGGAAGTTCAAATTAGCATTCACTCCAAGGAGAACAGGGTCCCCAACCCATGTTAGTGTTCACCTCTTGGGTACATGCAAAGATTGAAATGGAGAGGCTTTCCAGACACACTAGGCATTTCCCTCCTGTTCCATTTTGCTGCTTCTGAACTGCTAAGCAGCAAGATAAATGCTGGAGGAAATCTGCTATATTGCTAAAAAATGAGCTTTATGTTACTACAGCTATACCACATGGCTGTATTTTATCAATTTGTGTAACAGCTTGATGGCAACCAATGACAAAGCTGTTTAGGTGTTCAAATCCAGCTCCCAATTAGCAGCTGTAACAATAATCCATCCTAACAGCTATTAGCAGAGTCAGTAATGGGATGTACATTTACAACCTGAGACTGAAGAAGTAATGATTATCTCTGAATCTCCTGTTTTGAAAAACATAGTGGGCTCTTCTCATTCTTGCAGTTTTTCTTCCAAGGATCTTATTGGTATGCAGTTGGAATAAAGCATGCATTAGGGTGTATCTGATAGGAATATTTGGGGCTGGAATTTTCAGTGGCTGCATGGTGGGGCACAGAGTTTAGAACTTAGACTTGTAAATGTTTTCATCCAAACTAAATTTTCAGACATACAGTTAAAGTGACTAATGCAGCTGAGAAGATTTGCCAGCCTATGCATTTATGACTGTACAATTCAGATATTGTTTTGGAAATATTTACATTAGTGGGTAAGTACAATGAGAGTAAGAAGATAAAAAAAGCCTTTGCAGTGCTCTGCAGTCTGTGCTCCTCTGAGCACAGGCCCACCCAGACTGCAGTGGGGGGGATGCTGTGTAGGCAACCAACACAAGGTTGTGCTGCAGAGCATCAGCTTAGCTGAGGCTTTCTCTTCTCTTTGGTGGAATGTTCTGAGGTTTTGTGTTTGGATGTCTCTCATTTATATGGAGAAAAAGAATAACATGAATAGATTGAGTCTTGCAGATACTGATTTTCTGCTTTGCTCCGTGATAATCTTGCATCTAAATATTAGCAAAGATTGATGGGCTTTTATAGTACTTTTTCCTGTGACTCCCTGTACCAGGAAATGGCAAAGCCAAGCTTTGACACGGATCAGATATTCATGTAACTTCCCAGTGACTGGGATTTTTTCGCATGGATCTCAAAAAGGTCCAGGCTTCTCCTTTATAAAGCATGGTAAAGCTGAGAGCTTTGCACAGGATATTCAACCCCCAAAAGTGAAAACTGGTTCTTTTGCTCCAAGATGATAAAGTTAAGGAAATTAACAGAGGAATTAGAAAATAATGATTCCAAACTGTGTCACTGAAATAGCAATCTCCTTCTCCTGCTCTGAGTTTTGTTGTTACTTTGCTTTCCTCAGTGATAAGTTTCATATAATCCAACCTGAGTTCTCTGCTGCTATGAAGCAAATACTGCAAACAGTTGGTTCACTGCTGTGATAACAGAAAATCCTATTCCTACTTAAGCTGCTGCAGTACAACTTCTTGGTGCAATGACTGGGAGAAACCTCAAAGCTGCTTTTTGTCCATAAAGGAGAGGAATTCCCCTTCCTTTGTGCCAACAAAAAGGGGGAAAATGCTTCTGTATGATATCTTGTCCTTTAAGGTGTAGCTAAGAAAAATGATTGCTGTTATTTAGGAAATTGGGCAATTCATAAAACATTGTTGAGAACAGTAATCTGAACAATGGACTACATCAAGAGAGATATTGCAGAAACAATAAATGATGAATTAAATAGAAAATGCTTGATGGCTGAGAGTTGGAGGTTAGCCTTGGAATATTAATTAAAATGATAAAAGTAGGTGGCATTCTAAAGAAACAGTGGAGTCTATTGGAACAGAATAATTCCCACTACAAGCCTGCTGAAGATCTATGAGTCACAAAGACTACATTTGGCTCACTGAGTTAAATGCTGAATTACTACTTTGGGAGACAGATCTGTCCCTGTTTCACCAGGTGCAATTAAAAAACTCAGATGATGCCTTGTTGTCCTATAATAATGTCTTTTCTTTCAGCACTTAAAAGAATTGAGATAGGACTATATACAAGAGTGAGGGGAAAGGGCTTATTTTTATAGGGTTATCTTGTTTTTCCATTGCAGTAGGGAAAAAAAATATCTGTGAAATGGCTGTTTTCTTTTAAGGCAAGTTTTACAAATTATTGGTCCAGTATGTTCATTCTTTATCCAGTCTATTGAGGATAATTTAAAAAATAAATTGTACTCTTTTCATTTTGATTTTGTTATTTTTACAAAGCCCACGAAACATCCACAGAAAGGACTTTCTGATCGTGATCAGCTCTGTGTTGATGCTAACACATCTCCATAGTAATCAGTCTGTTACAATTAACAACTTATTCTTCTTTGCTTTTCTCTTACAATTGCCTCATGATAAGAAGGACAAAAGAACAAAAGTGTGGAAAGAAGCATAACCAGAATAATTTCTTGGTAGGAAATAGTGTCAGGTAAGGATTTGCATACATTTCACAAGTGCAAAAATATTTTGTGCTGTGCAGTGAATGTGCAAGTCAGTGTTCTCTGACTGCAGTAAGGTGGGGGGCTAGGCTTCAAACTCTTTCTTTGAAAGCTGGTCCTGATATCATTCCATCCCATTACAGGATATTTGCCACTTCCTATGTGAAAGTGTGTATTCAATGGTCCCTCCTCTGGCACACACCCAAAAACTCTATCCAGAGCCCTATTCAGGGTTAGCCTAGTGTAAAATGGGTCAATTTAACAGACTTTAATTGGATCAGTTTTCAGCCATGAGTAACAAATATGGGTCTCTTCTTTTTTCACTTAACTCTAATTGCTACTTTCTATGTACTACATGCCTGCATTGAATGCTGAAGTACAAAGCTGTTGCTGTAAACTGAGCACCTCATTTTGAAAAGGGACACCTAACTGGTTTCTCAGTAGAAAGCATAGAAAAGCATTCAACAGTGAGTTACTTATTTCTTAAAGATTAATTTCTACTTACATTGATCTCTATAAAACCAGAATTCTCTTAGCTACTTTTTAAAGCCCCTCATTAATTTAAGCCTACAAAGTCCTTGTTGGTGGAAAAGGAAAATGACTGAAAGATTGCTGATTATTCACTTTAGGATGACTCATTCAGTACAATCAACTGTGAATCTTGAACTATCTACAGGCAGTATCCATAAGACTTAATATCTTCTATGTTACTGGATGCTTCTAATGTTTCACATTAGTGTTGCTTTCTTCTTAAAAGCTCAAAGGCTCACAATATTGTATTGAAGAATTACCAGTTTAAAAGTTGCACTGAAATATTTATAACCAGTTACCATCACATGGGTTTTAGCCAATCTTTCCAGATTCTTGCGAATGTAACTTCAAACATCTTTAACATTAAAAGGAGAAATGTAGAGGTTTGTCCATGGCCACCTACTGTTATTACTGTGTACCTGGGTCACTACAAGATTGAAGTTTGTGATGCACTGCTCAGCAGCTTCAGCTAGCATAGCCAGCAGCAGGATGCTCCACTGGATGGTGAAGGGACAGTAGAGGGTGGGAGAGTATCTCAGTAGGATTTACAGGTGTTGCTAAGAAGAAAGAAATGGTGAGATTTTAAAACATTTGGGTTCATACTGACTCCAGCATGCAGCATCCAGTAATGGGTGACAGTCAGAATACAGTCAGCAAACACATACTTGACTTCTTCTGCTATTCCAATCTCTTTGTTCCATCATGATGTACTTTGTCATCCAAGAAATCTACTTATTTTCTCATTCTAGCTTTCATCTTCTTCCTCAGAGAGACTTGTTTTTCCTAGTGGTGCTTCCTGGCACTAATCCCACAGTTTTCTAGCCTGTCTGGTACTACCTGTATCATTCCGGGTTTTTTTGCCTCACCTCTCTCCTCCCTTTTCAGTTTCTTTGTTCTTATTTTTGGTCTGGTTTCTTCTGCATCTTCCTTTGCATCTTTATTTACTCTCCCTCACCATCTCCCCTTCAGGTCTCATTTTCAGCCTTTACTTGACATTGAGCCTAGCTCACTAGAGGTCTCAGTCTACTTGTCCAGTCAGTCTTATCTCAATATTGTGACTGGATGTATAGACTGAGTGGCCTATAATCCAGGCTGTTACCAAACATGTCTGAGCTGTTCTATTGCTTTCCTGTTTTCAGCTTACTTATTGAAGCAATCCTTTTTTGGTCAGTTCTACCTAGAGATCATCCTCTCACAGTCAACCAATTCTCAGGCCTCCTCTATTCATCTTAAAAACTTTTTGACCCTTACACAACCAGGCTTTCTATTTATTTCCATTTAACCATGCAGTCTCATTACCATCACATTCCTTCCTCTGGATTTTCTTCCCTCTTTATTTCCATATGCTCTCTGGTATTCTGCCTGCATTTGTATCCTGCAGCTCCTTGTGGATGTTGTGAATGCCTACAGGACGGTCTTGGAGAAGGTAGCTCACCTTACAAAGATCCTTCCTCAAGGATCCCTCTCCTGCTCTATACCCAGCTCGATTCATACAATTCTCAGCCCATCCTCTGCAAGCACAGGAGTTGCCTCAAAAGAACAGGACAACCAGGAGCAGGCTCTGTGAATTCCCTGCGTGACTTCTTCTCAGGCAGTCCTGGAGCATGAAGGATTAAACCTCAGTGGATGCGTTTGCAGTGCAGATGTGACTGCTCTGGCATTTGTGCTCTGCACAGAGCAAACACAGGGAGGGTGTCAGGAACACTCGGCTGCTCGTGCAGGACTGCCTGGACAGGCCTCCCATACCCACAGGAGCTGGGGACACACAGGTGACCACAGCACTTCTCAAATTCTTTGTACGGTTTTAGCTAAATAAAACTAAATGCTTCATTCTAGGGAAACTTTAATTATGTTAAGAAATAAAAGTTGAGGTTTCTTTTTATGTAACTGTTTAATTAGTGAAATTATTAATTTGAAATGTTCTCATCTGTGGTTGCATAGCAAACACTTTTATTAGTAGAAATGTGTTCAGAACATGAGAGGCAAGAGAGAACACAGAGAAGACCACTAGGAAAAATAACTTCCTATGGCCAGAGATGTTATGCTCTACTTTTGAAGAAAATTAATTTCCCTTCATAAATTGGTATGGCTTCCTGTATTCTGTGTTCTGAACATATACTCCCTGAACAACTTACGTTGCCAGTGATCCTTTATGTAAGGATCTCTAGATCAATCCTAAATGCTGCTTGTGTATAGCCAAGCACTATATGATAACTAAACACTTTGTTTCTGATAGTGCCCTTTTAATGAGTTGCAGGTGCAAACTTCATGTTCCCTTTAGTGCTTTATTGCTTACTAGAAGCAGTAAAACAGTTGGCACACTGTAAATTATCAAGTGGTAATTATATTCATGGCCTCAATACAAGAAGAAAATCTACTGTTAAGAACATATTTCTTCCAAAATGTGGTAATGAGATGTGTTGCACCTCCTAAGAAGAGCTTGCAGGGTGACTCTCTATTTAGAGTACTGCAATCACAGTTCTATTTTCGGCCAGTGTCTCCATGGTCAGAACGGAGAGTGACTCTGTACTCCCAAACATCTATTTCTCATTCACTGTACCATTTAATTTTTACTCATCTACTAATAGAAGGTAGTTCTGTGGTTAAAATTGGAAAGATGTGATATTTATTTACCAGAAAGCTATCAATGTGAATTTTTCATTTGATCTGGTTTTTAAAGGTTGAGCTGTGAGCTACAATAACTTGATGGGTTAGCCAGGCTATTCTAGTAGTTTTCCACTGTTCCAAATATCTCCTGTATGTAAAGACTCCATGACAGCCACATCTCAAATGGTAATAGTGTCTCTGAATAGCATAGGATGCTTCCTATCTCTAATAGGCTGCTTTAATATACCAGTCGTATAATGATGCTCATCAGTACAAATTACCACTGCAAGGTCAATGAATGTTAATATGTTTCCTGCAACAGAACCTTGAAGAATAATATCATCCCCTCCTCCTCTCTAACTAGATAATTCCAGGATGAGTACTGTTCTACAGCAAAATAAATTAAGTAATACTGGAGTGTGTGGCTATGCTGATGGTGATTTTGTAAGAAAAATAATCTCATCTTAGAATTCTCCTCAAGTGTTATAATAATTATTAGTCTTTAATGGTTTGTATAATCTGTGAAAATTCTGTGGTAACTGTAAACAACTAGGATAATTAGGGAGCAATATTCACAGAAGATTTAATTTAAATAATTTCAATTTTAATATTCGGAACCTTTCTCCAGGCTGCAAAACTCTACCCAAGTAAACAGGTGCATGGAGTATATGTAATACATGTATCTCTCACCATGAGAGAGCTGCAACAAATTCTGGCCCTATCATTCAAGAAATTGAGGTTTTAATAAAATTTGCTTGTATATATTTTTAAACAACTGTATGTTATACCATTTTAAAAAAGAAATCACCTGATTTCTTGTTATTTCTTAGGTATTTTTTCTTGCTTTTTGTAAAAATACCAATGTACACTGAAAATGAAAGTTAGTCTTTCATATGTAGGCACTAAATAATGAAAAATTTAAAGCTCTATTTTGTGGACCTCTATTTAGGACAGTATGTGAAAAATAAGTTCTTAACAGGAGCCTCAAGCAGATTAATTTTAGTGTACGAATCTTTAATTCAATATTGTCTCCAAAAGTTCTTCAGCAAAGAAAAAAGGTTTTCTGAATATTCTGACCTGTTTTCTTTCACAGCTAACTTAGCCACCTGTCACATTTGTAGCAGATAATTAATTTCAGAGCATACAATTAGTCTAGCTCAGAATAGTCTTTGCAGCATACTGCCTTCTTATTATTTCTTTATCATGCTTCCCAGCCCATTGACTCATTACTTCTGTTACTACAATTACATTTTACTCTTGGGTGAATCCACAAAATAATAAAATGATAAGATAACAGACTGACACTGCTCATTATGTATTGTAATAACCATAATAAGAGGGATAATCACATCATGCTTATATTTCATGCATACTTCATTGCCTTAAACTCTGGCCTGTACTCATTGATGATTCATGGTTTTTTAGCTTGGTGTTTGCTAGAAGAACTTAATCTTAAAGAAAAAATACATTAAAGAGTGATGGACAATTTATTTGATAATGTAAGGGTAAAATAATGATAAATAGCTATTTGAAAATCACTTCTAAAAATAATGTATTTATTTAAAATTATATTTCATCATTAAGATGATAGACAAATTAATAAAAATCTGGTTTGCTTCATAGCATATATTACAGATACAAAGGGACTCTCATGAGAACAAAAAATGCATAAACCATAGTGTACTGCTTTTCCTCAATACATAATTCATACATGCAAATGTTCTGCAGATATTTCACTATAAATATAATTAATTGCTGCAGATTCACAGATGAGGCCGTGTGACTGTGCATGCACACAGTGCCAGCCACACTCATTTATGCTGATTTCAGGCTAGAGACTCCTGTGACAAGCATAATAGGTAAAGAAGGGGAAAAAAATCAGCTTTTAGAGACACACAGCATCATGCAATACCATGTAGACAATTCCCTCTAGAGATGACAGCATTTCCACCAAGAATCTGATGGAAGTGGTCTGAGGTAAAAAAGGAAAGGTCTCTCATATTAATAAATATATGTACAGAGTAACATTGCATAACATTAGCATACTGCAGTTTGGTTGAATTTATTCTATTGTCACTCAGCAATTATCTCTTTATGCTGTTGCTGATTCTAACCATTGTGAAAACTGAAAATGGGTGTAAAAAGTTTTAATGATGATATTTTTTATAGCTTTGCAAGGTAGAAGCTCTGTTGCTTTTCTGATGGAAGCTTTTGTTATCAAAATGTACAGAAATTTTAACCATAGTCTTGAAAAGCAGAGAATTCAGGTTGATAAGCATAAACATAGGGGCCATTTTGAAAATTACAAGAAGGGAGGAGCAATTTGGTTTTGGAGGAGGGAAGCAGACACAGAAGATGATCTAATAGGCTTCTCCTTTCTATAGTATGTGATTTCACCACTGATAGCACACAGCAGCTGTTGGCACGAAGAAAAATAAATTATGGAGTAAATATTTTAGTGTTATTTCAACATTTTAGTATCAACATTGTCTGAATATTAATTAGCTATTATTATATTTAATCATATTTTTGCTAAAAAGTCAATAAGACCAGGCACTGAGAAAGGGATCTTTCATTTGTATCTAGATTTTCAAATTCCTACCTAACATTGTGTTAAAAAAAACCCAAAAAAATGAACAAACAAACAAAAAAAAAACCAACCAAAAAACCCCAAACAAACCAGGAGATTCCATTTAGTGATTTATTTTCTATGGCATAATCAGGTGAAAATGTTATACTCTGAAATTTCATTACAATTACATAATCAATTTACCTATTTGAACAAGCTGTTGAGTTCACAGTCCTTAAAATCAAAATAAACACTTTGATTTTTAAAAATCTGACCACCAAAGGCTTCCAATGCCTCCAGAAGGAAATCCATTAATCCCTTCTGAATACTAATGCATTCTCATAAATATTTAGAGATCATATGTTACCACCTGGAATTTCTAATAAAATTCCAAATTTATATCAGTGTCTAAAGACTGATTCCCTAATAGATTCCTAGATAATAGATTTCTGTGACATAAAGTTTACAAGAATTCTCAGATGTATCTCTTTGCTTGTCTTCTATTGTGTTCGACTGATACCTTTCTTTCTATACCTTTTCTAATTAACTTGATCGCTCTATTTAATTTCTTAAAATTATCTTATTTATTCTACTTGGAGACAGGTTTGGTATACCAACATAAGCTTCAGTTTCTTCTATTTTGGTATTACCCACTAAATATCTGTTCAGAACACATTGTCTGCATCTTTAGCAGCTTATGCACAATTTCCCAAAAGTTAATGGGACCCAGATTCAGTGCTCTGCTCATACTGACACTTCTGATATAGTATTTTTTCAGAAGAAAGCTCCTGTTTTTGTGAGTTGTTGTTTAAAACCAAAAAATATTTTTAATTATTTCCCTATATACATCATAAATGGTACAAAAAGAATCCAAAACAAATCTCAATTTTTGCTGGACAAATCAATGTAATTTTTTTTGTCAGGTTGCCTTCTTCAACCTTATTCCCTGAAAGAAAAGGAAAAGAAAATCATTAAAATTTTCTATGGAATAAAATCCTACCCATTTTTCTTCAACCCTCAAAAGCTTATTGCAAGTGAAGATTTGTGGGAATATTTTTGTCCAGCAATATCTCTGTTCTTACTATAAAAAGTTGTTACTATCATCTTTCCTTACAAATTGACATCCCACATGCTTTTCTTATATATCCTTTGAAATGCAGCAATACTTGCTTTTCTACCTTTACTGAGATTACAGAATTTGTAGACCGGTATCCTACTCATTATCTCAAAAGATTTCTTAAGAACTGCTTAATTATTCCCATCTTGTTATCTATTTTTCGGCTTTTTAAGTGCCTCAAAAAACCAAATCCATCCTATGTATAAGTTAGAATGGCCTTTATCTTGTGAAGAAGCTAGTGTTAGAATGTAATCAGAACTCCACTCTGCCTTTGATTATCATTTTGTTTTCTCTGGTTACTGCAGACCTCATTAGGATTCTAATAGATCACTCATCCTTCATAAACACTATAACTAAGAAACTGTAGCTAGGAATATTTGCAAAGAGTTGAGGAATTAATGAGAAGATAGGTCTTCTTTTTAAAAATGTCTTTTTCTAATTTGTGGTTCATCAATTTGCTCTATCAAATAGAGTTACTGTAGAGCAACCAATGGAGACATGGAAAAATTCTCCTCTGGAGGCACATATGCTTGCAGAACCCACAGCAAACACAAGACCAAATGGCAGAATTTCAAAGGTTCACTGATCTAAATCCCATTCAGAGAGATGCTTGAACTAACTTGCTCAAAGCGTACATTTTTTTTCAGTTTGACTTCATCAGTTGAGCTTGTTGCTGGATTATGCTGAAGCTGAGCTATTGCACTGAACTAAAATAAATGTGGTAACTAGCAACAGAGGTTCATTGTTGTGAGACTGCTTTGTGGAAGAACTGTCTTGGAATATACAGAAAATAATTCATAGTATCACTATTCACCTGTGAGAATTTACCACGGTCTACATAATAGCTGTGTTTAGTACAGCTACACTGCTATTGTTTTATAACATACTTGAGTTGTCATGGACCCATCACAAACTCCAAGGACAGTTGGGAGGATCAGCACTGATCCCATCATTCTTGGTGTGTGGTACCAATGCTGGTGACCCACATTTTCTCTGAAGAGCCTTTACATGCCTTTCTAAGAACTTGGGTGTCATCCAGAAACAGTGTTCTGAAGTTTCCCTCTGTGTGCATCCTCTAGTAATTCTCAACCCTGGTGCTGATATAGTGGAAGATTACTTGAAATTAGGCAGAAAGGCAGAAAGGCAGAAATCTCACCCATCAAATTCCAAATTTCCAGGTTTTGTGAAAATCAGATGACTAGAAAGGGAGAAGCAAAGACACCAAGCAGCAGCGCCCCCAGGAAGGGAGAAGCTGCACGATGAGCTCAACAGTGATCAGTACTCTCTGACTGTCACCAGTCAATCAGCTAAAGTTGCCTGGCCTGCAATCACTCTTTGACTCGGAACCAGTGGCTGGATCTGCTGCCTCTGGCTGAAGCAGTAGATGGAGGCAGAGGAGTGTTGTGGAGGTCGTGTCAGGGAATAAGAGTGGCTGGGAACTGGCTTTGTCACAGGACTTGTGCAGTCATAAGGGACATGAAGTTGGGTAGCTGGTGATGAGAGGTTTCCAGTGCACAAACAGATAGGTAATCCAATTTTGGTGGGTGTGCTGTTCATGGACTACTTTGAATTTTATTTGGATTTTGTTCAAATATATGCAATAATGAAATTGCTTTGAAAGACTTCTCTGTTTTACCCACTTTCTATCTTATCACTCTCAAGTTCTTCTGCTTTGCAGAAAGACATAGATTTTATTTGTTTTCCATTCTATCTGTATAGAGATCTCTGTGTACAAGTTGATGTGGACTTCATGGCTTTAATTTTTCCTACATTAATGAATTTATATTTGGATCTGTCCCATGCATGAAAGCATGTGTGCCTGCTTTCCTAGTGTGCTACAAATCCTACTCTGCTCCAGGGCCTTTGGGAAGTGCTTTATAAAGGAAGCTGTCACTGCACAGTTTGAGTGCTGTTAGTAAGGAAGTAGCGAAGCAAGGACAGCTATAACAGGAGAACATGTATTTTGCAGCTTCAATGAAGAGGCAGAGGAGCTTTAAAAGGTTTATGTCCTCAATGCCACTCGATATCGTTTATCTCACGTGTTCTGATGTGGACACACCAACTTTGAGTTATTCTGGATTTTGCCTTCATACAAAGCCAAGGTGAAGTACTTTCCAGCACAGAATGCTCACGTGCTGTGGAGCTCTAAAGAGAGATCCACACCTCATACCTATAAGGCTTTTCACCACTGAAGAGCTGTTGCAAGTTAAAAAGTAAGAAAGAAAGAAAAGTAAGATTTAGCAAAAATTTATCTCCCTTCTTGAGAGCGTAGATACACTGTCCATGTTCAGAAAGATTCAGGTGTGGTGGATGAATCACTGTAATTATTTTTTATATATTATCATTGAATTGTGCTTAAAATTTCTAGTGGGTTGATTGGGATAATACAATGGAGAATGACTGACATTTCATCCTATCAGCTCTTCACCTGCTCCTACTCCTGTGAGGATGCCTGGGAATATTTTTTTGTTGAAAGAAAGCAGACCACAGAGTCTGCATTTTTTCCCTTCATCCATGTACTTCTCTCATGACCAGGTGGAGATATTAATTTATATCTCCAACAAAATCTGATGAAAGCATTAATTTTAAACAGATGGAATATATGTAGATTGGGCTTGCCTATTGTTCTCTACTTCTACCTTCCCTGTTTATACCATCTGTTCTGGGTCTGTTTTAGTTTAGATTGTAATCCTTTTGAAGGAAAAAATAAAGCATCTTATACAAAGCATCATTAATATGTAGCAAATAATAATGACAATGTAACTGGGAGATCAGTTAGTTCCTTACTATTATCATACCCTAGACGATTTTATTAATGTTTGCCTTGTAATGTGGATAGTTCTGGATTTTTTTCACTAAGGCCAATTATTTAAAGCATGTTTTCTGCTAAAATATTTACAGGACAAGTATGTCTCTGCTGTTTCACAGTTTAATGCATGACACTATTGAAATTAAGGGGAAACATATTAATTCAGGGTAGACTTGCGTTGGTTTAAATTTTTAAAAAGCATTCTAAGTTTATGCTTTCTTTATATTCAGAGACTTTCACTTTTTTTTTTCTTTTGTGTGTTAGCATTTATAATTGCCTGAGACTTCTTGGGCTTTATTGGCACTGGGACTGGCAGCACCAAAATACCCTGATAAGAGCTGTTTTGTGCAATACTTCCTGCCTTGCCAAAGCCAGGAAGTGCTAACACCCCTGCAGAAATTTCTCAAGTTTCATGGTCCAAAGCTGTTCAACAAAGCCACTGAGCTTTCTGGATGCTAAATGCTAACTGATCTGGGTTTTTTTATGTTTGCCTACCATTAGCACTGAGCCTAAAACGATGCCAGTTTGTCCTTTTGAATTGTTGGCTGTCTTTGAAGGCTAAACTCCTGTGCTTATTTATTCTTTCAGTGGGACAACCACAGTTCTCCAGCTTCTTTGCAATTTTTGTCCAATGCATCCCAATTAATTTCCTGGAATAACCATGAAATAAGCATCTTGGGAAGTCACAGTTTAGGCTGATTTTGCTAACTCTTTATGGTGTGACTGAGGTCACTTGCAAGCCAGTTAGGGTGAGGCACTGTTGAGAATCTTCCACAAGTGTAAAACAGAACTGACAAACATGATGGTTTGGAAAGATAATTACCTCTGTGCAGCTCTTTTCTCTCCTTTTTTTTTTTTTTTTTGTACAAATAATATTTCCACTTGCTTTGAGTGCACAGCTACTGAGAAAGGGACAAACATCTCAAAGAACCTTTTTTAAGGAAGAAACAGATTGTAAGAATTTGGAAGTCCATGGCAAATCATTACTGTGAATACCAATGCTGAGTAAAAATGTTTATCCATGAGACTCACAGGAATCTTTTTCTGATAGAGGCCTGTTGGAGTTCTATGCTATGCAAAATGCAGGACAATCCAGTGTTTTAGAGTAGTGCTTTTTTACCTTTGTGTGTAGGACAAGACTTGATAGTGAGATCATTATATAATTTATCTGAGAGCACATATTGCAACTTCTTTTTCCAACCCAACAAAATAGTGTTTCATCTCTCCACCTGAGAGAGAGATAGGTCTAATTTAAGTGTTTTTTTGTTTGTGAGCAGGTTTAAGTAAAAGGGAAATAAAAGATTCCTAGGTAACAAGCTTGAAAAGGAAAACAGTTCTTTCTCAATAAGGTCTGCCCCTATCTCCACCTTTTTCCACTATAACTTTCAGAAACCAAACTCTAGAGCTGCAGAACTCCAGAGAGAAAAGAGCCTGCTGGTGTTCTTCCTGGAGAAGGGAGTCAATACAGCAACACAGCAGACTATAGAAACAAAGTGACACAGGGGAAATAAAGCCATTTTTTTCCATCCTGTGTGATCTTAGGTGCATAAAACAAAAAACGTACAGCTTGCTGGGATCCTGTGCTCCATCTTCATGGTAGTAAGTCTCTTCTCAAAGGGATGGAGTCCAAAGTCTACCACATCTACTTCCTCTTTCTGAATGAGCTCTTTACAAGTTGTCTGCTTAGGCTGGTTTTCTAGATAAAAGTGGTACCTTATTCATTCATTTTTTTCATAAATTGTAAGCATCTATGTTCTTAAGATCCAAAGAACCATAGCATATGTGACCCCTTATCTCTGATCCCTCAACCATTTAAATTAATCTAATAGGAAAGGATCTGAGATGGGGAGATGAACAGGGGCAGGGACAGCAGCAGAAAAGAAGTTGTGCAAGAGTAACTGGGTGACTGTCACACCCATGAAAACGACTATTCATAAGAATTGGATCATCAGACACAAGGCAAGGCCAAATGACCCATGGTAAAAGATGTGTAATGCTTACCTTTTAGCAATAAAATAAATGTTGTTCATGAGAAGATATGATCCTTCCTAAGCAATTTTCTCAACTTCCTGAATAGACACAGGGATGGAAAAATTGAGACATAAAAACTGACTCCTGGATGTGAATCATGCCATGGTTGAATGGCAGACTGAAGAAAGGTCATTATGAAGGTCTTGTCTGTAAGCAGCTATGTGAGCAACTGTGACCAAAGCCATGTCTTACCTTTTCCTCTGAAAAACTGAAGAGACTGAGCTGAAATGTGAAGTCAAATATCAGCGTTCTTCATGTAAACATGTAATTTCATTTTGACTAGACTGTTTTGAAAAAAGGCTCCTCCCTGTTTGGAGGCCTTTTATTTATGCCTACAGGAATACCCATCACACAAAAATGTGCTTCACTGCTCCCAGCTGAGTTGGTTCATATATACATTTTGCAAAAGGACTTCATACTGAGCATATGTTTTCTAGGAGTATCTTCACCTCTTTATCCTGCTAAGAAATTAGTTGTCTTCCTATATCCTGCTAAGAACATACTTTAACTAGAAAGAAAAAAACTGAAAGGCCAAAGCAACCTATCCACTGATTTAATAATCTGTATTTTAAAAAGAGATGTTTTTTTCTGTTTACTGCTAATAAGAATACATGCACTGTACTAAAAACTGGCAGCTGTGGTTAAAATCTTGTATAAATATGTAAAAAAATATATGGTGAATTTATTTCTTTAGTTCTGTTAAATACTCATGTAAACATATCATCAACAAGTATTCATTTCAGTTATTTTAGTTATTCAAATTTTCAGTTCTTTTAGATTAATTTTATTACATTTGTAGGTGTTTTGAATGCTTAATTGGATTCTGAGATGGGGAAAATGTCCAGGGCCAGTGAGAAAATACACAATCAGTAGTTAAAG
Source organism: Vidua chalybeata (assembly GCF_026979565.1). Taxonomy (NCBI): domain Eukaryota; kingdom Metazoa; phylum Chordata; class Aves; order Passeriformes; family Viduidae; genus Vidua; species Vidua chalybeata. Next base: position 22,606,608 of record NC_071536.1, read on the forward strand.
AAACTAGTGTTAAATGTATTATATGCGGTGACCATGATTAAACAAATAGTATGAAAAACATATGAAAAGGTAGAAGGTCTTTCAGCATGGTCTGCTGTCTCTTTCTTTTTAAATACAAATGAGAAATAAAGAACAAAAGCTATTTGATTTTATTTAGCATTCAGAATGGTGTTGTGTCCTTGCCCATGGCAGGAGGGTTGGAAATAGATATTTAAGGTCCCTTCCAGCCCAAACCATTCTGTGATTCTGTCACCACGGGGGCGTGTGGGAAGGCCAAAATCCGGAAGGTTTATACAGACAGGAAACATCGGCTCTTGGAGCCCGGCAGGGAGCGGTGCCGTGGGCTCTGCGGGCTGCTCCCTATTCCCCTGGGAGACGATCTCCCTCCTGACCCCCGGCCGCGAGGAGCACCTGGCACCTCGCCGCTTCGAAGGTTTCAGAAGTCGGAGCTGGAATACAAAGGCCGGGCAGGCGCTCCGCGGGTGCCGGGCTGGCGTCCCTGGGCCTTCAGCCGGTACCGAGCTCCCCGCGCCGCCCGCCCGGCCCGCGGTCCCGGCGCGCTAGGGGGCGCTGTGCCCCGCTCCGGCCCGGGCCTGGCGCGCCCCGGGGCCCGCCCGGAGCGGCGGCTCCAGCGCCGGGGCCCGGCCCGAGCCCGGCTGCCAGCGGCCCTGCCGGCAGCGGCACACCCGCCAGAGGCATCGCCTGCACGTCAGGAACTGCTGCCTCACGCAATCTGCTGAGTTGGAAGGGACCCGCAGGGTTCATCACCTCCCTGCCCTGCACAGCACCACTGCCAGGAGCCACACCGTGTGCCCGAGAGCCTTGTCCGAACTTTGCCAGCCTGCACTTGTGACCGCTTCCTTGGGGAGCCTGTCCCACTGCTTTTTGTAATATCCGACCTAAACCTGCCTTTACGCAGCTCCTTACCTTTCTCTCGGGTCCCGTCACTGTCACCAGAGAGATGAGCTCAGTGCCTGCCCCTCCTCTTTGCCTGTGAAGAAGCTGTGGGCGCTGATGAGGTCTGAGTGTCCGGAGTGCCCGCATGTTGTTCTGTCCAAGGCGCTGCTGCTCCTGCCCGGCGGGGCTGTCCCACGTGCAGGACTGTGTGTGATAGATACGCTGAAAATTCTGCCCTACAGCTGTTGGCACAGATGCTGGCACTCCTTAGGTTTTGTAGGGAGTCTAAGGTTGTAAATGAAAGAGAAATTATAATAAACTGAAACTATAAAACCTTTGTGAATTCCTAATATATTTGATAAGCCGCTATTGAAGTATGAAAATCTGAAACTCTAAGTTCTAAAGATGATTGCAAGGTTTATCAAATACTTGCTAGTCTCTAAGTCCTCTGAGAAAAAGTTATTAATGTTCTTCATTGCTAGAGACGTGTTGATTACAGCTTAGACTTTGCCTTGTTTATTTACAGTTTTTAGGTCCCCTTGGAACATATGTTTAGAGATTTAATGTCTTTGTGTCTCCCCTAGTGAAAATGGAAGCAAAAGTACTTTATATACATCAAATTATTTTTAAAAATAGTCAAAATTCATAAAATGATGCAATAAATACTGCTAGCATCTGATAGAAATATTATCCCACAATCAGTGAGTACTTTCATAAGTTTCTCAGTGGATTAAAGCCCTAGAGACCAGAACTGCAAATGCAATATTTTTGTTTGGGTAGCTTTCCACCAAAAAATACACATTGGTTTATAAAGAGTTGTTGTGAAACACAAGAAGTGGAAAGGTTTTTAAATGCTATGAACATTTTGCTGTCTATCTGAAACACTTTTTTGGTTCAACAATGTTTCTGACAGACATGGAATCCTAAGGAAGGGAAGAACTATATTAAGATAAGACTCATAATTTAGGAAACAAGGCAGATATGAAACAGTTAAACCTACAGATGAGAATTCAAAGGTTTTTTTAGTGCATTCACTTATTTATGTTAGAAACAACAAACTCATTAAGCTGGTCCAAAACTGGAGAACTAGCCTTGGAATCAGAAAATCAAGAATTTTTACATTATCACAGTAAAAGGATGGCTTATAAATATCATAAATGTTTATTATTAAATGCAAAAGTGTTTATCTTCTCAGTCAGGAATTTGGAATGTCCTGAAACAGCACAAAGTGGACCCAGAAGAATCTCAGTTTATCAGATTGACACTCTTCCTCTGTCAATTTTCAGAAATAAGAGAACTTTATAATCACCTGAGAAATACACCATAAGTGGGACATTTACCTGGGCCTTGCTCTTCATTCCACAGGTTCCCATCAGTACTGGCATTACTGTCTGCCAGACAGAGGAAAATAAATGAAATTGCTCAACTTTGCTTTGTGGGTGTTGCATGACTTGAGGACTATTTCGGCAGGGAGTGCTGGGGCTTCCACAGCAGGGTCATGAGCTAGAATGACGAGCTTGACTGGAGAGCTGGCACTTCATCTAGACCACAGAGATGGATCCAAAGCCAAGGAGGAAGCTTCCATTTTTACAGGAGATCAAGGGTGATCTCTCAAACACTTCGATGTTTTTCTGAATTATGCAGTAGAGACACATCACCTATTAGTTCTGACAATATATTGCACTGTGTTAATCTGCATGTACACAGGCAGAGTGTCCAGCATTTACAAATAGTTTGTGATAAACATGACAAATTGTGAATGAAGCTCAAATACATGGACTAATTCAAAATGGCAATGTGGTCTGGTCCTTTTCTGTGTGTAAAGAAAATAAAATAAAAATAACACCGATAGGTATCTGTTGAGGTAAACACTGTGTTTGGTTCATGTGAAAAAGGGGGTTCAAATGTTCAATAAAATGATTTATTCTCTGGTTTCATTAAATTAAAAATTGAAGACATCACAAATGTAGAACCTAATGATTATGGGTAAATTGCCTATGCTTTTGAATTATTCATGTGCTTTCTTAAGGAAAGAAAGCTCATTCAATTGTTTTCCCTATTCACATTCATCATCCCTTATGCCATCATGATTTTTGAAGCCTTCAGGAGATTTCAGCGAAAGGTGATGGTAGAGCAGAGGTCACAGCTAGGATGACCCTGAAGGCTGCTTGAAAGTCAGTAGGTGGGAAAGGGCAAGGAAGCTGGTGTGCTGCTTGAGAGCCCCCAGGTGGGGTTCAGCCTGGGCCATCTGGCCAGCCAGCACTTGAATTAAACCAGCTCACCCTCATGTGGGACCACACAAGGCTGTGGGGCAGCTCAAAGTGCTGCTGTGTGTGATAGAAGCAGCAGGAGGACTTTGAGACACTGGAAAGATTTGTTAGATGGTTTATAAGCTGTACAACTTGTCTAAAATACAACTGTGTATAGATTGGAAGGTGGACATTTCATGCTTTGGAATAGTTTTATTCCAAAAATAGGAAAACGGAGGGGCATTTAGGGTCATATTGGAATGAAGCCTGGAGAATGTATCCTTCACTTGCTTAAGATGTGCCTAAAGACAGTGCAATATGTCCCTAAAGTCTTCAGAAACAAGATGGCTGTTGTCTGTGTTAATTAAACTTTCAATTTTTGTTTGCATGGCAGAAAAAAACCCATATTTGTTCCAAATTATCTATAAATGTTTAAAATCAATGGTTTGAATTCCATCAGGACCAACCATGGCTGCTTGGTCAAGCTGATTAAAAAGACACCCACAGTTATCCTGATTATACTGCAGCCAAAGCAGGCTGGCCTTGGTGTTTAAGGAGAAAGGGGAGGAATGGCAAATACTGCCCTGAAACTGAGATGAGAAAACTGAAAGGGAATGTCTTGATGAAAGAATTGTAGCTGGTCAATATTTTATAGAGGTACAATTTTTCTGTTCCTTCTTCATCTGCTTGCACAGTGAAGAGAGACTATAGCCAGAGAGACTCCAGGATAGTTAGGAACTGTGTGGGATGGAAGTTTCTGATAAATAATATATAAATAGAAGTGGGATTCTTAACTACTTCAACCTTAGAGTGAGCATAGTCATGTAATACAACTCACTGTTGCCATCAGTGAGAAGACTATAGGGCTAGACCAACAAAAGGTGCCTCACAAGGTTTTATGAAGAATGCTGGAAAAAACCAAATTGCTCTTAGCATGCAATCATCTCTGTTAGCTGGGCATCTCGGGGTAAACCAGAATATAGAAAATACAGGAAATGGGGCACTTAAGTAGGAAAGGATACTCTCAGACCTATCTAAACATGAGGAAAAGGTTATCACCCAAATTCATGGTGATATGTTTAGCTGCAAACACAACCTGTTTTCATGAGCAGTCTGGAGGCATCTTTTGTGGGCATCCATTGCCAATAGTGGGAGCATTGCCTGGTGCACATGCAACCGTGAAAGGGGAGGTTCAAATGCAGAAGCATGTTAAATGCCTGTATGTTAGTGCCAGCTAAATACTTCACTTGCACAATCTTAGAATACTGTATAGCCCTGTAGATTTTCAGAAGTGAATTACGGTGCCTGCAGCTGTCAGGAGCAGCTGAGCCAGTGCAGTGCCTGGCTCAGCTGTAAGGATAAACAAGGGCACGCTACATTCAGCAGTGTTCCAGGGAAATGCTCTTACACCAGGACAGCTACTGTAAAAGTACAGAATTGTAGTCTCTCTGTTGAAATAAATATTTAAGAATTTGCTGAAAGGGTTAATAGCCACTAAAGCTAGAGAGCTGATTTAATTGATGACAACAATCAAGTGCTTTTCATCTTGGTGGCCCATGAACAATGGCCGTTTATTTAGCCTTTGTGCTTGAGTGTGGCCTAGTGCGACCTAAATTGAAGAGTCTTTCATTTGTGTTGCAAAGCAGTCAAGGCCCTGTGATGGGGCTAAAGGTGGCATTACAACGAGGAGGTTTTGCAAGTAATTGGAGCAGTGTGTGTTGAAGGCAAGAAGTTTTGGTGGACAGCTTAAATCTCACTGCATTTCCGTAGCCCTAACAGTGCAGTCTGAGGATGTAAAATAGATTCTTGGTTTGCTAACATTTGTATGTGAATTAGGATGCAGTACCTGACCTCTCTGCATTCACAAGTGATGCACTGCGGCTGCTTCCATTTGTTTTAGTCCTTTTATGTGAATCGAACTCGGCAGATTCTTAGCGAGTGATTGTGGTGCCCTGCGCAGGCAAAGAATGGGGTGAATGTTTGACACAGTTTGCAAACAGAAGTAAGGCACAGGGTAATTTAGCGACTTGCTCACCCTCTCACCCACATGCTGTGGTACATCTGGTTTCAAAGAAAGATCTCCTAAAACTCAAGCTAGTATCTTAACTAGAAAAAAAATTTTGTTCAAATATCCCTGACTGTGTCGTACTAATAACGATTTCAGCACAAACTTGTCTCTTTCAGCTCAACCAGTGCAAAGACCACAAATGGTGCAGAGTACAGCGGTCCCCTTGGTTCCTGAAGTGAGATGGTTTAAATACATTTCCCTCCTATTCTGCATTCCGTTTGACTTCTTCTGCCTTAGGGTAGAACTCCTGATGTTTAAATTAATTTGTACAGCATGAATGGGATTTCTCTTACAACGGTGTTAGAGTCAGTGCATAACCAGTGATTGGGTTCAACTGAGTTGCCCTAAAACTCCTCTGAATGGCAGCATTTACAGCGCTTCTCAGGCATTTGCAGCAAGAACCCAACTGTGTTTTCATCATATTTTAATCACTCCTGAGCAGTTAGAGAATATCCATTATAAAGAAGTAATGTAAAGGAAAAACCCTTATAATTTAATAGAATTTAATATTCTTTCATTAATACTCAGTGAACCCTGGCCATGGACAAGATCATGGAGTACTGTTTTCCTTTTTTTTTTTTTTTTTTTGTCGGAAGTCAACTTTTTACTCTTTTGTGTATCTGCTTCCTTCGAGAACACACCTAAGTGTTCATCTTCCTTCTTAATCCTATACCTTGTGTGGTGCTTAAATGGGGGAAGCATTTTAAACCTTGTGAGTATTTAATCATGATGACAGGGGTTGGTACCACCAGATGGCATAAACTGTTTCAATTTTAAAGTTTTTATGTGCCTTGCAATTAACAAAAAATAAATCATTAAATCCAAATATTTCCATTACTATGAAAAGTTAAGAAATTAGTAATTTGATTTAAAGTTTCATTTGCAATGACATCCTGTCTGTATTGCACAACTTGCATTCATATTAATAAGTTGGCTGAAGAATCAACATATTAAAAAGACAGAAACAGAGATTGCCTTGTGTGATGCTAAATTTGATTTTTTTGACCCAAGAATTCTTCAATTATTAATTCAATAATCACCTTAACTATAATTTTTAAAAAATTAAGAAATACTCTAACTGAAGCTCATGTAAGTGATTCCAATAAAATAATTATATCTTCTAACCATTTAAAATAAAAACTGAGTATTATTTTCGAACTCTCAGTGATCATCACTGGGATCACTGCACTGTAGAAGTTTGCAGTATTAAGTTGCAGGCTTATTTTTTAAATTCAATGGTAAATATTAAACTATGAATTTTGAACTTCTTTAATGTCAGCTTCACAGATATTCCAATGGAAGATCTTTAATTAGAAAATATTCTGGTTGAAAATGGAACCAAATTGGTTTCATCATTACATTAACAGTGACACATCTTTGGGGATTAGATTAATCTTTAGAGCAAAAGACTTTGTTTGAGAAAGTTCTTAGTCTTTGCAAGGAGAGATTGGGAAGGAACTTGGAGATCGGCTTTAGCTGTTATGGTTGAAATCAAATACTCTCTTAGCCAGATTTGTTCTTTCATCACTTCCAGGAGCTGCTGTGGCAGAGTGCATTGCTGCTCCTCTTGCTGGCAGCCATCAGCCATTACCTATAACTTGACACAGTTAAGCTGGAGACTGTTGCAGTTGTAAATGGTGGAATTATATAGGCTGCATTTCCCCTCTCCTCATTTCCTGAAGGTTTTTTTTTTTTTTTTCCCCTTCTGGATGCTTCTCTCCTCATACAGGATTGCACAATGTACTTGTGACAACCACAGTTGCTGTTTACATGAAAATGGATTCTAGGAAAACACTCTTTATTTCCAGATGTCTTCAGTGTAATGTTTTCTTTCAGATCTCATTCTTTCCTTCTCCTCAGGAAAATCCCCACAAAGTGCATCCATCAGTCTTTATTTCTTCTTTTTCCTTGTTTTGTTTTTTTAAAAGGAAACTAAGTGTACTAGCACCCGTAACCTGTCAGCTTATGAGAGGCCAGCACCACATTCTTTGTAGTTCAACTAAGAACTTCAGACCACAATTTGGCAGTTCTCAAAGCAGTCTACAACAGTATCCTCACGTATCTGGGCTGTAGTAACACATTTCCCCGTGAAGCTCTGAAACTTAATTTCTGCTGTCCTCTGACAACGCACTACCCTGGAGCCATATTACCTGGCATTCTTTGGAGATAATTGCTGCCTGTGTGCTTTTTCCACTGTGTAAACACCAGTAAACAGAAAACAGCTGATTTTAGCCATGGCCATTTCAGCTTCTCCAGATGCACAGTCTTAACCCCCTCAAATACTTGATATTTTTCTTCTGTTCAGCTTTTCCCCAGCTTTAATCTTTGTCCCTCTCACAGAAGACATTACCAACTCCTATGTTTTTTGTGTTTCTCCTTGTTTTCATAGTCATTCTAGCCGTGTACTAACAAATAAAAAACAATCCAAACAATCCCCCCAAACCTAACCAAAACTCAAAAGCTCCCATGCCTTTTCTGGAGAAAACTCCTTCTCCTAAAGATGCAACTAGTCCTTTAATCTGTGTGGACTGCAAAGTGTACACAATTCTCTTTCCTGGAAAGAAAAAACCCCAAACTTTTAAAGTGATCTTAATAGCTGGCAAGGAGAGCTGCAATGTCATTTGCGTAATTGTCCTCTGCTCAGCTGGAATTTGGAAGACTATCTGCAGTTACCTCTCATTGCTCAGCCTGCACCAGGGATTCATGGCTGCACAAAGGCTGTCTTTGCTATCACCCTGGGATGCCTGTACATCCTTCAGGTTTTGAATATTTCTTTCCGCTATTATCACATTTAGTTTGGCTGATGTTAATAAAACCAGGAGTTTTGGTGGACCTTATATACATGTTTTATTAATCAAACAGTGCTGCAATACAAAAATGATTGTGATTAGTGTGACAAAGAAATGGCATTTGTTTAATGGTCTGAGGATCGGGTTATCTTTGGGTTGAAAAGAGATGGATTTGTCAGAAGTAAACCCACTGGACTGAGTTTTTTACACACAACAGTACAGCATAGTATACTGCTGGTCCCTACTTCTAATGTTCAGGAAATCAGCTTTCTCAGAGAAAATATTTAAGTGAAAAAATATAGCTATTACTGTCTAGAACAGGAATGTTTCCTGTTGGAGAACTCAACACCACTGTCTAAAGTGCAAATTTAAGAACGTGCAATGGGCCAGACAGAGAATTTGGTCTGGCTTTGTGGTTGCTGCTCTGTAAACGGATTTTAGCACTGCAGTCTATTCTGCTCCGGCAGATAAATGGGCCGTCATATATACCGTCAGGCGGAATTGAAGCCAAATTTGGTTTTCCAAAATTGTACCCGGTTTTTCCCTCCAGCTTGTGCCCTGCACCACTGCTCAGCACAAAAGAGGGAAGGCGGTAACAAAGCATAACCAGGCTAATTAGGTCAGAGCCGAGCCGGTCGCGATGCGGCCACTGCAGCCCTCCTCCTCCTCCTCCTCTCCTCCTCCAGAACGTGGAAAGCCTCCGCTCCGCACCCGCCGGGCACCGCAGCTTTCCCCGGCGCTGGAGCGGCCCTCGGGCCGAGCGGCGCCGTTCGCCGCCCCCCGCCCCGGGGGCTGCTCCGCCGCGGGGCCAGGCTGGGGCTCGCCCCGGGCGCCGAGCGGGGCTAAGCGCCTCCCCTCGCCCCTGTCCCCCGCCCCTCCGCCAGCCCTGCCCCGCCGCCTGGCACCGCCGCGCCGGCCCCGAGCGCTCCCCGCGCCGCCGCTCCGCTGCCGCTGCTGCTCGGCCCGGCCGGGCGGGGACTTGGCAGGAACTCCCGGTCAGAGAGCGAGAGTGCCTGCCCCCGCTCCGCTCCGCTGTGGCTTTTGGGTGGAGGAAGGTCTGAGCTCGGCCGAGGAGCAGCAGCAGCCGCCGCCGCCGCCGCCGGAGAGGAAGAGGCAGGAGGGGAGAGAGAGAGACGGAGAGGCGGCTGGAGCCCCCCAAAGTACCCCCCCATCCCTGCACTGCAGGCTACATTTCCAGCTTCATGGGCAAAGTGTGGAAACAGCAGATGTACCCCCAGTACACCACCTACTACTACCCCCAGTATCTGCAGGCGAAGGTAGGGTCCGGCACGCCGGGCGGCGCGGCGGGTCTGGGGCTGGCCCCGCTCCGGGCGGCCGGACAGGGCCGAGCCCGGCGGGGGCTCCGCGGCTGGGGCACGGCCCGGGGGAGGCGGTCAGGTTGCACCGGGGGACGGAGACAGGAAAGAGCAGGCAGCCCCTTCCTGCCGCCCGCCGCCGCCCCGGGAGCCCCCGCCGGGCTTCCACAGCTCCCTTCTCGCTCCCGACCGTGCAGTCTCCGACCTGACTCCCTTCTCTCCTTTCCCCTCCCGCTGTCGGTCCCTCCTCTTCCCCAGGGCTCTCGGCGTGTCTCCTCCTTCCCAAGCACGTTCTCGGCCACCCCGCCGCAGAGCGGAGCGCTGCGGGCCGCGCTCCCGCTGCCTTCGCCCAGCGCAGCCCCTGGAACGCGGGGAGAGGAGCCGAAGTTCGGCCGGCTGGGGCTGCCATGGCTGTGCCTCAGCCGCGGCGGGGGTGCTGTGACATCCCGAGGGGTGGCAGGGCGTGCTTACTGCTGCGGTGGGGATGGCCGTAATTCCAATTAAATGCGGGCATTGGGGAAGCTGTCGGATTCGGGTGGATATTCATTGTCTGTGGAGTTGGACCTTTGTGAGCTGCCGCCTCGCAGTTTTCAAACTGGATTAAAAAACGCATTAAGGATCCCAGTCATGATGATTAATGTTGTACACAGGTAGCTGCTGTTTGCGTGGATATTGATGTTAGTAGTTCTTGTGGTGGAGGATGTCCACCTTTTCCCCTTTCTCCTTCAAGTCTTTAAGGGCAGCCAGCCCCACTGCTCTAGAAGCATCATGCTGCAAACTGGCAGATGCAGAGGTGGTTGCATCAGCTGTCTGGAACATTTAGCATAAGCCTTTCCAACCACCACTGACACTCCTCACAAATCAAAACAGACCCATATGAGGCTTCCATGTGTGAACTTTTTTTAGAGGTTATTACCGTGGTGTGGGTTTGGTTGTGATTTTTCTATTTTTTTTGCTATTGAACTGTCTTGCCTCTTTGGCAATGACAGGAAAGAATTCCCATCCCTTTATCTGCACACTTGATAGGCTCTTCTTTTTATTGTGTTTGTCTTACTGTATTGTGAAATGTATTTTAGACTGCTTGGCTGAAAAATAAATTCCATTTGACAGTCATGAGACATTCTACAAGGCAGCAATGAGGAGGCTTTGAAATGTCCTTTCGTATATACAGAAATTGATAGAAATGTGATGAAGGTCTTTAGGTGATTTGAAATGACTAATCTGTTACATGTGTAATTGACATTAGACTAAAGATGGACAGACTATAGCCATTTAAAGATTAAGCTGCAGAGTAATCACTGCAGTACTGTTTACATATATATATTTAATGCATTATTTTAAAGAAAGGTGGAATGTCTAAAGGACAGCCTTTTGCATCATTTAGCTATATGACTATATGTACATTCTCAAATGAAACAAATGTCTTTATTCAGAAACTTTTACCCTCATGGTTTTGTGTGGCAATTGTAAGTTACAAACCAAGTATATAACATGGAATATATATAAAGCAGTATCACTTGGCTGTTTTGACCTGTAAATAATTTAAGAGGGAGATAAACTCTGATAGCTTATAGTAGTTAGTAAAGAATAATCCTAGAAATCCATGATCCTCTGAGAAAACATGATGGACCGTCTTCTGAAAATATTTCCTGTACAGATGATTTAATATTGATTTGTATTACAGTCAATGACATCTTCAAACTGCCTTGCAGTCTTTGGTATAAAATTATACAGTCTGAAATTACATTGCTCTGTTTCAGCAGAGAGAACACAGAGCCATTTGACCTGCACACATGAAAAGAAATATCTGAGATCCAGTGAAATTTCCTGTTTTCAGAAATCTTGATTTTATAAAAGAAATAAAAGAAAAATAGGTGTCTTCTTGGTATAGATACAGGGACCAGTGACTGTAGGTTTTGGTATTCAAGTATGCAGAATCCAGTAATATAAGCAATCTTCCCACAATGGATCCCCTCTGAACATGTAGAAATATTCATTTAATTCATAGTTTGTAGCTCTTCTGTTCTTGGGGTCCTAAAACAGCTCATTGTCCACTCTATGTCCACTCTCTCAGTAATTCTGGAGAAATCTTTGGTTTTTATTAAAGACAAATGATAATAGAAGTGAATCAGCTTTGCTGAATGAACAATGGGTAATAATACATGATTATACTGGGGGAGGTAGGAAAATCTCCTGAACCAGAAGTTCTGCTTCTCATCTTATCCTTATTTAAATAATGATGGAAAATCTGCTGACTAATAATCTGCAAATCAATAACTAGGAGGTGACAGGAATTTCTTGAAGATGGCTTTTTCTGCAGAGCACTCAAAAATACTCATTAGATAAATTTCATACATTCCTAATGGCTCTTTAGGTTAAAATGTCGATGTGGTCAACTATTTTAATTAATATTAATATGTTACACATTTAAAAAACCAGATTTTTGTCAGACTGTTATGATCTTCAGAGTCTTATTCATGAAGTATTCAAGCTGGTTCAGTGATATATTCTGTGAGGAAATATAAACATTTGCTGTGATTCAGCACCTCCCTCCCTCTAGTCTTAGAGAACTCAGCATCAAAAGAGATTAGTGAAGCCATGGGCTTAAATGAAAAGAACAAAATTAACATTGGAAGAAGACTTTTAAATTGAAATATCATTATGGCAATGAAAGCAGTTGAAAATGACTTTAAATTGAAGCTTGTAAAACCTTCATTTTTATGATGGTTTTTACTCTGGAATGATACATTTGACATATCTGCTGAATTTTGTGTCTTCTAATGAGTGTATGTTTTAGGACAGTTCCTGTATTGCAGCATTGTATGGCTTGTAAGAGAGCATCAAAAATATTTTCCAAGTTCAATAGATGTTTCTAATGGTTTAGGTGCTTTCTTTAACCATATTTCTTTATCATTGCTTTTCAAATTTTAACTCAGTTGTATCTAATTTCCATACTTGAATTTACTTATAATTGAGAGATCTTGTATTTCAATGTTTTGGAAAATTATTTTCATTAAGATACATGTGTTCTACCAATGCTTAAAGGCCTATCTGCCCAGGAGTAAAACCTGGCCATGCCAGGCAGAGCATTTTAATATTTAACAAGACAGAGTACACATAAACAAGTACAAATGTGTAGAGACATGTTTAGGCCACAATCTGTTTGCTTTGGTCAAGTAAGAAATAAAAGTGAGTCTATGTTTTGTTTTCCCATATCAAATGGAATTCAGGGTCACAATGCAAACAACAGTTTACACCTAAATTATGATAACTACCTGTATTATTGGTATTCCCTTGGAGAGTAATGTGGCAATATGAGTAATTCCACTAGTAGGCTTTTGTATCATAAAGGAAAGCTCTTTGTGTAAGAGAGAGTTCGTGGAAGAGGGCAACATTTCCTATAGCTTATCTATCCTATGGCTTATCTAAAGTGTAAGCATTTAGTAGTTGTAGATAATACCTATGTGATACTTGAATTCTAGTTATTTTGTATGGTATTAGGCAACAAAAACTAGATCTAATGAAGTCTTGTGAATCTTGCTAAATTATCTTTGGATGGGCTTTGAACTTTATCATTTGGTAGCTGCAAAACTGCTGTTTTGGCAGCTCTGAGAAGAGCCAATATTTCTAGAAGTTGTGTGGGTTTGTAGGCAGGACTGTAGATTGATATAAACGGTAGTGAGCAGGCAGATTCTGCCGTGTCAAAACCTTGTTCTCAGGTTGATGAGAGCAAACTTTAAAATGGGAACACTTAATTTTTATCCAAGCCTGTTGATGGCAGAGTAAGAAGGAAATCAGTTAACAGTATTAAACCAAGTAGACATGAAATTGTCTTATTAGCAGACACTGGATAAGCTGCAGTTTAGTGTCCATATATGAAATTAATAGACCGATGTAGAACCCTCAGCTTCTAAAGCAGCAGAAGTAGGACCTTCTAATTGTTTGCTGCTAATGTGTACCTCAGCACTGCATTCTTCACCAAGCACAGGTCTGTTGCCCTTTAAAAAGTTTCAGTAGCTTATGAGCTGATTTTCACCAGTATCAATGATTACTAATTTTAATCAGTCTAGTTAGGTTTATTCCATATGCACTAAGACTGCAAAATCTGTACATAGTAAAAGACAAGTTTACAGTAAAGCAGAGTATGCATGTTTATAAGGTTGGACAGAGTAATTTGCACACTTTATATTCTAGGAAGTTGTATTCATTGTCCCTAGTTGTGAGCTCTGTGGTTCTTGGCTGAGCTTAGAAATTAATTGAAATAACAGAAAAGCACGGGTTAGTTGCAGGCAAGCTTTTTGTCTCCACACAGTTACCTGATCCCATTATCCTCCTCAGCTTCTTGAATGTGTTCTCTCCCATTTCAGACAGGCTGGAGGTTTATTGTGCAACTATGTAGAGAATTCCTTCCAAAAATTTATTATATTGTGGAATGAAAAGCATTGTAAAAATCTACCGATTTTAAGAAAAACTTGAGCATTTTGGTGGTAAGATAATCCCTCTGACTCTATAGAATTATTTCAGAGGATGGAAAATAGAGAGAAATGAAGAGTGTTACCTAGAAAGAGCATCTTCTGTTCTTCCAAACATCCCAGTCCAAAACTGAGAACATCTGTTTACATCCATATATCAGACCAGTAACTTTTTGTCACTGATCACAACGATTGTTCTACGTAATTGTTCCAGCCAGCTTGTTTTGTGAGGGGCATCTCTATCCTTGTCCCCGTTATAGCTCCTTTGAACTTCTAAAGTTTGGTTCAGGTAGCCTGTGTTGAACTAGAAATATGCCCTTCATGAAGTACTTTTAGAAACTCTTGCTGGAATAATGCTTATATATGCAAAAGCCTCTCTAGAAATAGGTTGAATGGTAGCAAAGTTCATACAAAGCCCTGCAAGAGTTCATATAATGTATTTTAGTGTATGTCATTGTAACTCTCTAAACAACTCTGATAAAGGAACATGAACTGTAGAAACACTTCACACCACCATCATCTGGAAGACTCTTAATTGAAGTCAACCTGAGTTTTAGCTTTCATTTCAGATAAGCAACATTTATTAGAACCTTGATTTATTGTTGGGTTATGCTAATCATTTGGAGGTGATTTGCAATGCCATGCTGATCATAGTCTTCACTTTAGAGGAGCAAAAGTTAGGGAGTGCAACTTAAGAGATTGTGTGATTTGGGCTGGAATTAAGGAAAAGCAGCAATGACATCCATAAGGTGTGTTAATTTTGTATTTTTCTCATAGGGACTCTGTTAAAAAGAATTTTTTAAAAAGCCACAACTTTTCTCCCTGAATCCAACCTCCTTATAGAGAGGTTGATAAATACACACATGCTACAGACTGAATTTGCAAATGACAAAGTAAAAAATATTTTCTCCACTGAATTAGTGGTGGAAATTGCAGGTTCTTATTAGCTTTGTAGTTTCTAGAAGTTTGAGACTAAATTTATCCCTAGAGTACCCTACGCTTTGGGCTTAATTTGATACTGTGTGATTTGCGTCATTTAACAAATGTCAACAAAATTTTGGTCCTTCTTTGTGATTCTGTAGTAACTTTACTGCAGACATATGAGCAGATCCTGAGTCTGACGGTCTTGTGGGACTGACTTTAACAGAAAAGTGATAAACCGATATATGACTTGAAATAGTCTTGAGACATTTATTCAGTGCTGTTTTCCTTTTGTATTTTGATTGTTAACCCCCTCAGGCACCGGGTTTGTGAATGTGAAGTTTATATCCAGTACGTAGGCAACAGCTGTAAGAAGGCAGAATTACACAATGTCTGATTTGTGCTAGTGCATTTTCTAGCTTTACCCTCAGCACAGGATCCCAAGGCAGTCATGAAAGGTGTGCAATAAGTTTGTGCGGGGAGAAGCTAATTTTCTTTGAATAAAACAGTTCTTTAAAGTATGTTTTTTTCAAAACTCAGCTGGTACTCTTCATAATGATAGTAGTTTTTTTTTCCTCATTACTTTTAAACCAGAATTGGCCATGCTATATACTTCTAAGTACTTTGCTTCTAGTTAGAGCATAAATCTCTAGGTCTCAGTCTCAAGGATGAAATTTCCGTAGTAAATTTCTGAGCTTCCACTCAGTGTTGAAAGAACAAAGAAAAGGTAGGCAGTGTTTTCCAATGAAGAATAATACAATGTAGCAAAGCATTGTTTTCTAAATCTATTTTTCTATAAAACAATACCTTTAAGAAATATATCTTTTTAGTATATACATCAGAAAAACTCCTTGGACACAATTTTTCATCTACTTAGAAATCCAAGTAGCAAAGTTTGAGCTATCAATGTTGATAGTAGATGCATCACTCAGAAAGGTAATTGATGCTACTAACACAGTGCTCCTAATGAAAGAAATGTGATTGTGATAGTAGTAAAGAAGTTTGAACAAAGGTGTAGTAATAAATGGGAAAGTATATCTTGGTACGGTTATGTATTTCAGTTTCGGTCTTCCATAATCAAGAACAATTAACAATGGTTTTAAAAAATAAGTTGTTTTTCATTAAATTATGCTTTTGGTTTGAGAAATAGTCCCTTGAACATGTATGCTCAGATTTAGCTAAAATTATATGCTTGGTTTTTGTTCAATTGTATAGACTTTGTGGCCTGTGCAAAGTAGTATTCACAATTATTTCTATTGGAAAAACTCCTACTTTGCTAAAAAAGTGAAAAATGTTGGAAAAGTGTGTTGATAAAAATCTGTTCTATTTGGGTTTAATTCATTTCAGTCAAAACAGACACAAAACAGATTCAGGTCATATCTACTGTGGTTAAATAGATGATAGTTATTTTCTGACATATGCATCTTCCTAGTCTTCTTCAGCTGAAAAAAATCAAGATCTGCATTGAGATGCTATTTCAGTAAATTCTAAGCTGAATTATGTTATCTCAGAATTGAGGAAGTCAAAGAGCTTGGACTCTTTGGGTAGGTACAGCCAGATACAGGGTGCTCACTTGTTCCATGGTAGCTTTTGGAGCACTATGTTCTTGTTCATAGTCTGAGATTGTAAGAGCACATTTAGTGTCAGTTGGTCCAACTTGATGAAAACATTTCAAAATATATTTAAGCTAAATTTCTGAAATCTCAGCATGCATGTAGGCCTGTGAGAAATGCTTCAGAATCATTCCAGGTAGATAAACAAAGCTTACTGATGCAAAATGGAACACAAAATATTCAGTGTGACTCTTGTGCATTGAGAGGGAAGTATTGAGGTTTTCTAGAGAGGTGGAGTGAACAGGCTTCACTTTGTGGATTTTACAGCAGGTTAAGAAGTGAATTCCTGTGCTTGTCTCTTGGCAACACACACTGACACAATTTCCACAGCAGTTTATAAGCTGTGGTAGTATCTGTGACCTCTTCTATCCCTCAGGCCAGCTACATAATCACTTTAATTTTACATAACTATGCACAGCAGCCAAAAAGTGCAATCTTGTCTTCCCCTACTGCTCCCAGCAACCCATTCTTCCCCCTGGGATGGCCCTAGCATTTGTATGATTGGTCAGTGAGCTGAATCAAGAAACCAGTCTGGCTGAAAACCAAGCCCAAACCCCCCAGCTGCAGTACCTTTTTACAGTGGAGCAACTAATGAGATACTTAAGAAGTTTGAGATTTGCATGGCTGTGGGTGAAGTTGTCTCCAAAAGAAATCCACCCCTTTGGATCTCACTTTTGACTCGCGCAGTGGGGCTGCGGAGCTCTTCTGGATAAAAGGTTTTCTGGGGCCTTGGCCAACAGGGCTGTGATTACACATAAATTTGCTGATTATACATAAATGCAGAAAACTGTTAACATTTTTTTCTATGATTTTATCTTTTTTTTTGTTGTTTTAAATTGTGCTAGATGTTGGTGCACTATGTGTTAAAAACCCTTTTGAGTCTGTCTTTCATTCTTAGGACCAATGATCGTGGAGGTAAGTGTGAAATAATTTACTGAGAGGGCTTAAGTTAGGTATAGGCCTGGGAGGAAAGAAAGAATCAAATGTAAATGAAACTTCCACAGGCCTTGTAGCATAGTGTTACATCTAACTTTCCATTTTCAACACAGTGCAACATTGATATTTTATTTCATTCTGGGGAAAGAGGGGAGAAGGCTGGCACTTCAAATTAGCAGCAGCTGCAGAATTAAGACAAGGGTGTTAGTGACTCATTTGGAAAAGTACTAGCTAAAACATTCTGTCTCCTAGAAAAAACATTAAAGAAGGGTTTATGATACAAACTTTGAATTTTGTGAATAGTGTCAGTGACCCTCTGGTTTCCTCTGGATAGCTTTCCTGATTAGTGACCATTTGCTTTTGATTATTGCACATGAAAGTGAGGGGAATACATGGGAACATTTTGGAGGGGGAAACATGGCTCCTATCAGGGTCAAAGACTCTAGAATGTCTCTTACTTCTTTTGACCAAGTCAGTTGTCCAAAAGCTCGGATTATCATTGTCCCAGGTTGCTGGAAAAAGGGTTATATGTAGTAGTTTCTGTGATGCGTTTGAATAAATGACAGAGTAGTCAAACTCCAATTTCCCTGAACACAGGAAACTTGGATCATAGAAGGAGTTTCCTTGTTTTCAGTCCCAAATTTCTTTCCCCAATTCACTATTCTTACTGCTCAGGCCTTTTCACAGTGTGTGTATTTACAGACTGTATATATATACAGACTGTATTCACAGTGTTTATATTTAGGTTGTTCTCTACTCTTTCTACATCTGCATTTGGGTGAGGTTTTTTTTCCTTTCTTGGATAAATATGGGTATTTCCCTGTTTTATGCCTAGGTCCTGCAAATGGCTTTATTTAGAAGAGCAGACTATTTTAAGAAGAGATGGCTAAGGGGAGATCTAATTGCTGTCTAAATGTATCAAATAAGAATGTATTGAAAAAGTGGAGACAGACACTTCTTGGAGATGGATGGGGATAGGATCACAGAAGCTCTCTTAAATCAGCCTTCTGCTCAAGTCAGATTTGTCTACAAGATCAGACCAGGTTGCTTAGAGCATTATTCAGTCTGTTCTAGAAAGTCTCCAAGGATGGAGATGCACAGCCTGTCAGAACAACCTGTTTCAATGCTAGCTATTCTTGTAATGATTTTTTTCCTTATTTCCAGTCTGAACCTCTCTTTTTTCAACTTAGGCTCATTGACTTATCCTCACACCATGGACCACTGTAAGAACCTGACCCCTCTTCCTTGATAACCTCCTCATAAATTTCTGTTCTATAAAAGGAAAGCTGCTGTTAACTCCCATCAAAGCCTCCATTTCTCCAGTATGAACAAACCCAGTTCCTTCAGCTTTTCACAGATAATGTGATCCAGCCCACAGCTGTCTTGACAGTCCTGCACTGAACTCACTCTGGCTTATCAGTGCTGTTTACTGGGGGCTCAGAACTGCATGTGGGATTCTGAATGGAGCCTTCCAAATGGAGGATAGTCACCTCCCTTTCTGAATGCAGCCCAGCAGGAACAGCAGAGCACGCTGCTGGCTTATGCTTGGCTGGCTGCGTGCCACAGCCCCCAGGTCTGTTCCAGCAGAGCTGCTCCTCAGCCAGTCGCTTCTCAGCTGACAGTTTCAAGGGACTCTTCCTTTACAGGTGCAGAACTTTGCACTTCTCTGAGGTAAAAATGTTGAACACACCAGTCCCAGTATAGCGACTGGTAGCACTCCACTTGGTCCAGGCATGAAATTCACTGCCCTCCCCTTGTCTACAGAACTGGTAGTTTTATCACTGAGGGGAATAGGCAATAGGCTGCAACACAGTGGACATAAGTTAGGACATAAGAAAATTGTAATTAGGTATGAAGAAGTTTTTTTTTTCACCATAAGTGTAACCTGAAGGTACTGAGACAAGTTCTGGAATCTCTCGGAGATGGTAAAAAACTTAACTGCACAAGGTCCTGAGCGACCTGCTCCTGGAGGGAGGTTGGACTGTATGACCTCCAGTTGTCCTTCCCAAACTAGTGTGTGATTCTGTAAGGCTGGCCCTGGTAGCCATCCATCCTGGTAGCATAAGAGGCTCTAAAGAAACTGTTACTGTTCCTTCCATGCTCCATCCTTGTAAGCTGTGCTGTGGAATTTGAAAAGGAAAGGTATAGAAGGAAATCCCTTTTTCTGTTTAACAGAACATGCATTATACAAATATGCAAATAATATTTCAATAATCATAAATCATGCAAATTCCCTTATCCCATTATAGCAAATATCTTGTTTAAGCTGCTTAAAATTTGAGGGTTTAGGTTTGTCTATACATTTTTCTCCTGGCAGAAGATTATACTGCTACAAAATTATGCTGTAAATTGTGATAGACTTGTATACATTCTTATACCAAACCACTTTTTTAGGCTCACATTTCTTGTTCCTGCATCAAATCTGAATGTGTTGATAAGTTTTTGTCTGGAGCATGGATTAAAAAGTAAATAAAACAATAATTAACCCCCAAATCTTGTTTCTTTCCAAGCAGACATTATACAGAGATACAGCGGACTACTGAGGAAGGCAGTATTCTTTCTAGTAGAAAAAATTGGAAGAATTGGCATGTTCCTGTTGCTTTTTACTAACAGTTCTGCTATATTTCACATGACTTTTCTTCCAAATTACAGTAAGTTCATCAGCTGCAGGAGCTATGGATACATGAAAGGCTTCCAAAGCCACCCACCCAACTTCTTTAGCTCGCTCTGCTTTTATTAGCACTTCTTCTCCATGTCTTTTATATATGCTTCCCCCAGATTTTCTAGGGATTTTCAATGGCAGGTATAATAATAGGAACTCACATGTTCCCAAATCCTGGAGTTAAAGATGCTGCTTTTACTAGATCTTAAAAAAAATAAAATCACAGCTATGGTTGTCAACCAGATTGGTGATGAGAAAAACATGTAAAACCCACCAAATGTCAGTTCATTTTTACTCTGCTAACTAAACTGTTCATAGTTGTCCATTAACTCTGAAAATAATTAATCTTGTTAGGTTCCAGAATATAAATTTAGGGACCAACACTGGATTAAGTAGGCCCTAAGATGACTTTCATTGCCAGAGAGTCAAAAATAGCAACATTATCACTGCAAGTAATTATAACAGAAAAGAAGTTACCAGTTGAATGCTTCTTTATTTGTTGCTTTGTCCTGGAGTGTTTACCTTGATGGTGACTAGGCTATCCAAATATAAAAAAAAAAGTGCAGATTTTTCCAAAAATATAGAATTGGGAAAAAAATGAAGATGCATTTGTGTATTGGGGTTGTCTTTGCTCTTAGGTATTTTAAAATGCTATTCTTGGAATTCTGTTTAGTTGAGGGGCTGAGATCAGGGAGAAGTGTTACCAAGCATTCAATACTTACATGCTGAGTAGCTATGCTACTTTCTGGGAGAAATAGCAAAATACCACAGTAAAAATGTAAGAGAATGACAAAAGTTTACTTTGCCACGTTGCCCCCAGAAGAGGCAGAAAAGCAACTATGCATATTTTATATTTGTTGCCTCTTTCCTTCTTTTAAAATTGAAAGTGGAATTCTATGTCAGATGAATAATTGAATAATGATTAAATGAATAATAGATATGGTTTTTATTCATATGAAGTATAATGGGTCATTTTCCATGCTTACTTACACTCTAGTCAGCTCTGTCAAGATTAGGATAAATGACTCTCTTTTACTGATATTTATATGAAGTTTAGAGATGTGTATATGCCAAACAACAGAACTCCTGGCATTTCTGTGGCACACCTTTAAAAGTAGGAGTTTATTTGAGTGCTGTCTTCCAAAATGTATTCTGTCCTTCTCATTGATGGAAACTGTGCTACTGCTGTCATCCAGGGAGGATGCTGCACATCCCACTGCTCTGGTGATGCTTGTATACATGCATTTTTAAAATGTGTTGGATATATAGACTACCTTAGATTTACCTACCAGTTGTTAAAAAATATTCACAGTAGGTTAAATTTCCTTGATTGACTAGTTACTATTATTCTTTGATCTTTGAAAATGTGGTGCCTCCTGTGCAGGATAGCCTGTTCTTCAAGTAATTTAGATATTGGGCAACTAGTGAAGTATGGATGTGCATGTATTATTTATAAAATACTCTGGGTTGCTGTCTGTGTAATGAAGGCATTCATGTGTAAAATAGACACTAGTTTGTGATTTTTTCCTAAATTAGGACCTCAGTCCTTCTCTTGACGCTGATACTGAGCTCCATGGGTTCTTTAATTTAAATGTCCCTAAAATTTAGTCTTTGCAGAAAAATCATGCACCAGAATCTTCCTTTTATGTCAACAAATAATAAACATTATCTTAAGTTGAATATTTATTTTATTGCAGCCCCCCATTTTTCAGTTTAAATGATCTGGAAAATCTCCAGACCATACCAGACAGCCTGTAGCTTTAAAGCAGAGTTCAGGAGCCTCTGGATGCCTTGGAGACAGAGGAAAGAAGGCTCACCAGTATAAAGGGTTGTGCACAAATTTGAGCAACTCTGGCTTGCTAATTATTGGAGGATGTTGGGAGACTGAGCTGGGATTTCTGGGAGTAGAAAGCTGAGAGCTATGTCTGGGAGTGACAAATGTTTCACAGTTTTAGTGAGAATCTTTTGATAATTGATACTTGTAGGAATAACATCTGGAAAAGAGGAAAGGAAACCATGTCTTAGAATGCCACTGAGATAACAGCAGAGAAGTAGTCTGGGTTCTGTAGTTTTATTTCAGTGTTGGCCTCGTGGAAGTGACATTTAGAACTATCCAGTGTCAGTCCTTGCTGCCACACTGAGGCTCAGAGCACCTGGTCTCAAGAGTGGTGGGTTTGTACGGAAGGGAGGTGGTTCCATGACTGTTCCAGTTTGATTCCTCTGCCCCCAGCACTGAGCTTGTCTCTGGAAGTGGCTTAAATAGGCTCTGAAAAGCTGGCTGTAGACCTGTCTCTGGAGCCTTGTGTTGTCATTTGAGATAGGAAAAGAGAAAAAGGTTACTGAAAAGGATGAAGCCAAATGGAGGGAAAATGTACGGAAAACCAATTTTGAAAGAGGAAAATTGCTGCAGGGAACAGATAAGGGAAAAGAATAAGTGAAAAGAGCAGAGAAGGGCAGAAGCCAAATTCAGTGGAGAGGCTGTGGCGTGTTTGCCAGAGCATGGCACAAGAAGAAACCTCCAGCTGCCAGACCATCCATGGGGAGTTGCATCTCCAACAAAAGGAGATTGAAGGCAGTATTCTGCAAGAACTCAGTTTGGGGACTGCTAAAGTTCAGCAAGAATAAAAGGTTACTTTTACAAAAACCATGGATGTTTTTGGGGAACTGACAGACAAGACCTCTGGGTAAGGCCTTGTTTTATGCAGATTGTGAGAGGACAAAAGGTGCTCCTGGGGCAAATGTGACAGTTATCTTTGCCTCTTGTTTGCTGCAGTCCTGTTGTGATACTGGATATAAAGTTACAGAGGTAAACTTTTCAGAACTGAACAGTTTGGTGCTTCTTTTTACTTCTTGTAGTTTATACATTTGTTTTCTTATTACACTGAAACTAGAGGAAATGCAAGGACTTGCTGAACACACTCTCAAGCGATGTAGTGGTGTTGCAATTCTTTTTGATATTTTATATGTTCATAAATTCTCTTATCCTGATAGGCATGGCATGAATCTGAACCCAAGAAAATATACAGTACAGCCAAAACTAAATGGAGTTAGTATCCACTTAGCAGATAGAATATCACTGCTCATAGTAGAAGTGGCTAAACAGAAAAGAAACCCAAAAGGCTTTCATCTCAATATAAAAGATCAGGAAGAGTATGCATGGGGAATAGAGCTCCGTTGAGATCATGCAGTATATCAGTCAGAGTGAAACTTAGAATTTGTAGTAACATATTCTTTTGTCTTTAGACTTCATGAATAGAGAGACATGCTTTCTTACATTAAAGTTTTCCTTGTTCATTTGTGCTGTTTTTACTATGCCAGAACCCTTATGTGTCCAAACACCCTGCTCTGGTCATGTGCCAGTCAGCTCAAGGCTAAGGTCCATCCCTGCAGCCTGAGGAGATCCTGTGTTTGGACTAGAAATAAGATTCTAGCCTGCTTTGGTGAGCAGAGAGGTGGGCTTTGTGTTTAAGTTAAGATCACTTGGAGGAAAAAAACAGGACAGGAGCAGGTTAGAAGTGCTCAAGTCATCACTGCAGAATACCATTTGTAGTTTCTATAACTGAAATAGAATGAGCTGTATATTTTAATTCATTTTATGTGAAGTGGCCAGAATTAATGTGTGTTATGGCCTTTGGTGGTGGTGGAGATCATGATACTCCAAAGGAGTGGCACACAGAGTTTTTGTTTCATGTCACAGTCTACCCTTGTGGAGCAACACAGCCCACAAAAGGGCTTCGGTTTTATGGAGGAGTTGCAAATAATGCAGAGTGAATTTGCACTATGAGTATGCTGTCCTGAAGCTATAACTACATCCAAACAAGAGAAGATCCATTGTATTTTGTTCAGGTGTAACGGCTCTGTTCTGTAGCTTTTGGTTTTCTTTCTTTTGGATGGTTTTTTTTTTTGGTTTTTTTTGGTTTTTTTTTTTTTTTTTAATCACAGGGTATATTGGTGATGTTAACACTCAAAAATTACAAAATCTCAGCGTTTTGCAGCATATAGTTTCATCCTGCTTCTCTCTTGTGTGCAGTCGTCCCCTGAGAATGATATTTGGCATCAAGTTCCTCGATTCTGACAGCAGAGATCCTTGAGAGGATCTCAACTGTGCCAGCACTGGGCGCAGTATTAGTGCAGCGAGCACTGGTGGAAGGCCAGGTATAAGGATTTGTTAATTATTCTGGAAAACTTATCCCCAAATAGTTTCAAGGGGACAGAGCTTTCTTCTTGAAAAAAAAATAGTGCCATTATCCAAAACAACGTAATCTACTTTCAAAGCCAGCAAAACAAGAAAAGGAATTCTTCTTCTGCAAGGTGATTACCTTGTCACAGCGTTACTTGTAGATGTTGTTAAATTTAAATCTGTTAATGAATGCATGAGGTTTCTGTTCCTGCTTCTTTCCAGGATGAAGCCTTAAAGGTTTGATGATACTGAAGTAAACACACTGGAGTGTTAGAGAGTAAAAGCTGTCAACGGTGCAGAATATTGATGGTAACAACATTTAGAGCTTGTCTGCACTTAAAAATATAATGGAATTTATAAGGAAATGCTTTTATGGAATTATTGAGCATATTAAACTCCCGTATAGATGTCCATGTAACTACATATCCCTATCTAGAGTTGTTTCAGAGTAGTTCTGGTAATTTTCCAAATGTAGACAAGATTTAATTAAGCTGACTCAGTGTGCTAAACTTGTGTCACCTAAAACTCTAATAACTATATTGTCCTCTAATTAATGATTTTAATAGTTTTAATTATATTACTAAATCCAGTAATAGCAGAAGTAAATAAATGCACAATGAATATTTATTCACTTCACTAAGTGAGCATTTTGCCTGCCTGCAGTATTCAGGTCTGGGCTGCAGAGCACTTGGCAGAACACAGATGAGATTTCTCTGCATTCTTTTTGATGTCTCTTTTCTTGAGAATTATAAGTACTGAAATTACACAGGTATCTTTGATTTAATTTTAAATTGAAAGGTTTCTAGGTTGTGCAATAGTGCAAAACACAAGTAATTACATGAGTGTATCATAACTATATTAACACAATTAAATACCAGGAGTTTTATACGTAAAAAGTTATATTGTGCAGAGGAATGAATACGAAGTTGCTTAGCTTTATAAAAGCCACATTTACTATGATGCATATGTAGATGTATATTTAATTTAATTACAGTAAGTGTGGCATGAGAGACCAGCTCTCCTCACTTGTAGCCCTCCAATTAAAATCGGAGGGGAATGGAGTTAAATAACTAATGCCGAGTAGAATTTGATGCTAAATACAGAAAAAACTCAGTTGCACTGTGCAGCATGTTCTACTTCTGTGACTCTTACAGACTTCAAAGAGAATTGTACATTTGCATCCCAGGGCAGAAATTGGCCGTGTGCTTGGAAGCATAAAATCTCTCAAGGTAATACTTCATAACTATGGAATGTATCCCATGACTGATATGTAGCTAAGAATTGAGAATCAAGTTACACATTAGGAATACTTGAAATTAAATATTTTTCTAGTTAAAGAGAGCATTATGCTGGGTAAACAATCTATATTTTCTTTTTCCAGAGATGCATCAGAGCATAAATATAGGAAGCATTTAAATATGTATGGTTGTATTTCCTTGTCTTTATTGGATTTTATTAATAATTCTTTAAGAAAAAAAGATTTTTTTCCTTGAGTTAATTTATTAGTTTTATGTTTGACTCTTGAAGTATCTACTTTTAATTTCTTTTTACATTCTTCTTTTCTTTTTTCATTCTAATTAACTTTGGAATTTCTGATTTTAGGCAATTAATTTCCAAACATACCAATTTGTTTCAGCAAGGAAGAAGCAAATATCCCTAAAATCTTATTAACATCTGCACAGAAGCATTTACTAAGGCACTGTCAGTGGTCTTTTATGAAAAAAAAAAAGTTACCAAGAACAAAAAATAAATTGGTGAATTTTGTTGCATCTAAGATGTACAATAATTTACTGGCTTTTCATTCTCACAGTGACCCAGACCCTTGCAGGTACAAGGGAGCTGTTTTGTCTTCAAGTGGATGCTCTTTCTGTAGTGTCAATTCTGCTCACTCTTCCTGAATCCATTCCCAGTACAAGCTGAAGCCCCATACTGGGCAGATTTAATGAGGGCTGTTGGACCCCTTCCAGCTTGTTTTCTTCCCATGATGCTGCTGCCTTCCTAGAGTATTGTTGTGCCAGGGAAGGTGATGATCATGATTTTGGCTAAACAGCTCTCATTGTTGGGGAGACCCTTCTCTGTTGCCTTTGAGCGATGTAAGAAACTGCTGAGGATCCAGCCAAACCTTCAAAAAGCAATAGAAGAGGATGTTTATTTGAAATGAAATGCATAATAAAGAAAAAGCAGATTTTCTTATATTTGTTATTTTGTTTGATACTCTGTTTGTGGGAGCCCAGGTGGGTTGTCTGTGGAAGGAAGCTGGGTGTGGCACACTGGAAGTTACTTGGCAATTGGCACAGTTTATTGCTTGCTGTCCCCTTGGAGCAGGCTGGCAGCCCTGCACAGGCTGGGCATCCACTGCACGGTGTGAGGGCTCAAGGGGCATCCGTGCCTCAGGGAAACCCAGGGCACAAAGTGCGCTTCGGAATCAGCAAAAGGGATAGTCCAGTGTTTTGTGTGATAATCCTTGGGTTTAAGTTAGACTATTACTTTTTAAAAACTTTGTTGCATTCTGTGAGTTCAATATCCTGTGACTAATGGGTACTATTAGGGAAATCTCCAATGTTCAGAGATAATGTCAGGCTCATCGCAGACCTGATAAAGAGCAATGCAACACATGAATCTCATTGTCAGAAGACCTATATATACATCTCAGCTGCAACAGAGATGGTGGTTTTTTGCTAATACTTTATTTCTGTCGGTTTTAACAACATTCAGCGCTGCATCACAATTCGTAAAACGCTTAATCGTGAAAACAGCATTTGGAACATATTAATGTAGTTAAGAATATTCACATGATTAAAAATCTGAAGTTCTATTTGACCTTTGCAGACCAAGTCTGAAGTATTTTGCCTGTCTTTACTAGAGCTCTGAATTGCTTAGATTCTGACAAGCACACAGATTAAAATGTTGATGTGCTATACTTTCTGTAAGTTTTTGAAATATATAGTTGGGATTGGATAAATGCTATACTGTTTTTTCTGGTTTTTGCAAAATAAAAGCCATTTACAAAAAATAAAATGCAGCAGCGCTTATATAATAGAAACTTGGAATACTGTAAATTTTGTTCTTTCAGCAAGAAATGAACTTTCTTCTTAAATGGAACTGAAGTTTAGGAATGCAGTGTTCTTTGTCTCATAATTGTCTGCCTACACACACTCAGTCTGTACTTCGAACAACTCGCCACTGAAGAAGCACATGTCCTGTATTTTAGGTCTCAGATGTAGATTTTTGTAGTTGAAGATGTCTTTACATTAACAAAAATAACTTCATAATGATTATACATAAGAGCTAATGGTGCCAGTTCTACATAATTATATGCATACATACTTGTTAGAACATGAATGATATTTTTAGAGTAGCCATACATTTTGTGGAACTTTTAAGTACTTTTGGCTCCATTAAAGTCTTCAACACCACGTTTGTTGAATATGCATTTTTTCTTTACTAATCTAGTATTTCCATTTTTTGGGCCATGATGAATATGTTCTCCAGACAAACTAACAAAGACAATAGATCAGTTCTCCATCCAGGAAAACAACATGATGTAAACAGAATATTAGACATGGGCTTTAGAGGACAACCTATCAATCTGTAAAAGAAAAAGGTCAGCCTGGTATGATGCCTCTAACTGTGCTTCAGAAGAGGTAAATATAAAACTATAAAGAAAAGCAACTGTCATTAAAAGCTAAGCCTAAAAAGCACAAGCTTCATTATCGTGCTGATCTGGATGAACCTTAAACAATGTTTACAGTAAGGTTTGGAGAGTTGCCTAGCACTGGTGTATACACAATTAAACAACATAGCTGAACTTTTCTTTCATGTCAGCATACTGCTAAAAAGACTTCCATTGTACTCATATGATAGTCATTCTTGGAACTTACAACATAAACAGGAGGAGAGAACATTGACGAGTAATTCTATCCCATGGTGGCTGAGTGCATCAAGGGGCATGACTGCATTTTCACCTGTACAGCTGAAGGAGTAAATTATATATACAAAATAATGGTGAGGGTATAGCAAAATCTGAACTCAGTTCAGACATATGGACACATATCTGAATTTGGGAGTTGCAAGTATGGACTAATAGTTATTTAACATATTGCAAAATTAATTCTGATTGGTTTGGGCACCCTTATTTCTGTGACTAATGAGCATCCATGTACTCATCCTTGCTTTGGTGTAGTAACCCATGAAATGCAGACACAAATTACTGAAGGAATAAAGGAGAGCCATAGCAACAAGTCAGTTGGTAGACTTTGAAAGTGGATAATCTGAATTGTAACTGCACTTCAGCATGTCATTTGCCCCAGAAATACTTGTGTTTCACATTATAACACTAGAATCACCAGTACATTATAACCAGAATCAACAGTACTTTTTTATATTTATTCTAGTTATCTTTAATTTTTTATTTCAGAATAAATTATTTTGGATACTTTTGCATAAGTGTACATTGTAATAGTTCTTGTATTGCTTGCAACTAATGTTAGTTTTTTCAGTTTTTCATTAACTGGCTGCCCTCAGTTCCTATTAAGCTGTTTATTTTTATGTAGAGACTATACCCAAATGAACATTTTTAATGAAAAACTTCATATTAATGGATGTATGTAAAAATGGAAGGTAAAGTAGGATATGAATTTAAATGTAGAGTAAGTAATGTAAGTTGTTGACTTAATTGTACAACAGTTAATGAGATTGTGTGCAGTTAATGACACTACAGAAAAATGGACACTAATTGAATGGTATATGAAAATATTCATCCACATCCAGGAGAGAACAGTTCAAAGCTTACAGAGAAATTTTAAACATAAATCACAGAATCACAGAATGGGTCAGTTTGGAAGGGACCAGAGTAGGTCATTTGGTCCAACCTCCCTGTTTAAGTGGGACCATCCCAGAGCACATAGCACAGGATTGTATCCAGACAGTTCTGCAATATCTCCAGTGAGGGACACATCACAGGCTCTCTGGGCAACCTGTTCCAGTGCCCAGTCACTGCACAGTAAAGTTCAGGTAGGACTTGCTGAGCATCAGTTTCTGCCCTTTGCCTCTTGTCCTGTTGGTTGGTACCACTGAGCAGAGCCAGGGCCGTCCTCTTGTCACCCTCTCTTCAGACACTGACAGACATTGATGAGGTCCCCTCTCAGTTGTCTCTTCTGGAAGCTGAACAGGCCCAGCTCCCTCAGCCATTCCTCAGAGATGCTCCAATCCTTTAATTATCTTCAGAGTCCTCTGCTGGACCTGCTCCAGGAGCTCCATGTCTCTTTTTTCCTGATAAGCCCAGAAGTGGACACAGCACTCCAGATGTGCCTCACCAGGCCTGAGCAGAGGGGCAGGATCAGCTCCTCTGACCTGCTGGCAATGCTCTTCCCAAAGCACCTCAGGATCCTGTTGGCCTTCTCGGCCACAAGGGCACTGCTGCCTCAGGGACAGCTTTTTGTCCACCAGGATCCCCAGGTCCTTCTCCACAGAGCTGCTTCCTAGCAGGTCAGCTCTCAGCTTGTGCTGGTGTGTGGGGTTATTTCTCCCCAGGTGCAGAGCCTGCATTTGTTTCAAATAGATAATGTTTTCTTTCAGAAATCCTTCTTCTTAATCAACACCTCTTGACCTTTGCATTCTGTTGGAATAGTACTAATCCTGTGCAATTTCAGATAATCACAACACTCAGCCATCAGAGATGAAAACAGGTTTTTGTGTTGTTTGCAGACTTGAAATTAAGGTGTTTAACCTATACATACCTTTCACTTTCAGTGAGCTGTTTTTACTGCTCATTGACCAAAAATTATTCACATGCTGTCTGAAATTGCAGTTTATTACAGTTGTGATAGAATAATTATATTCTACTCTATACTAGAGCTGATAATAAGAGGAAAAATAATAATTTTATGTTGTTAAGACTCTCAAACCCTCAGTGGTGAATAACTTTCAGTTTTCAAAAAAAGGCCTCTTATTTATCTGGACAAATACTCAGCTGGAGAACACTGACATGCTAGTATTACTGCTTTTAAAAATCAGAATTTAGGAGTAGTGCATGGACTCTTGTGGGAGAAGTAGATAAAAAAAAATCATTAGCAATCCTATGGCATGTTTGCTAACAGCATTAGAAAGTGCTCTTCCAAGCAGCCCAATCAAGAAGTGAATGTACGGGAACTTTATTACCTTTGAAGTATATTTTCTCAAATTACTATCCTTTGAATTAGCCTTTCTGTCAGATGTAATTATGTTATATTGCCAGCTGTTGCCAGTACCTCTCTCATTTTTAATACAAAAAAAGTTCCTTCAGTATCTAATGAGTTCTTTCTTTTTAAATTAGATGACTTTTTTTTTTATATTCCGTGAAGCTGAAGAAAGGCCCTGGCTTGCAAAGTCAAATGAATATCTTGGTGGTCTAGGTGCAAAAACTGATGGATAGCCACTGGCTAGACCAAGAGAGGAATTCACCATTTGCTGGTACACAGCTTTGTACCTGCAGGTGTAAACAAGCTCCCTGTGGGGACACTCTGGATTTAGACAGTGGCTGGTACTTAGGTGTGCAAGAAACACAGTAAAAGTGTGCAAGAAACATAGCAAGAAACATAGTAAAAATGCCAGACATAAAGGCACATGGCTGCTGCACATCAGTAAAGTCAAAGCTGTGTCCACTGTGCTGTGGAGAGGTTTCCCTGTGGGCTTTGGTGAATTTTTTGTTGCTATTGGTAACATCACCCATATTAACTTGAATGGGCTTATGCCCAGCCACTGGAGAGGGAAAAACTCCAAAAGCTGTTAGAGTTCACTTTCAATTGCAACTATCACATTTCCTTTAAGACTGTAAGAATATCATGCTACATAGCATGTCTTGTGGCTGTAAAGAATTCTGCCTTAATAAAAATTTAATGTTTACTAATATAAATCTACCTTCTCATCGCTGGCAGCACATTATTTTCTTCTAATAATGGCATGCATTTGTAGCTACTCCCTCTGTGTACTGGTGTCAACAGTCCTGGTGCAGATCAGGGGTTGTCACTGCTTCCATGATAAATTTGTATTAACTACAGCCAGAGCATATTTCATTTGTTATATTAACTCATAAACTGGGACTTTGCTCAAAACTAGTTTATAGAAAATAATTTATACAAAATATGTTTCTCTGATTTTTTTTAAGAGGAAGCTACCATCTTATTTGAATGTTACTTGACTTTTAACATTGACTTAGCTTTTTAAAGTAAGTGAGAGGATGTTACTTGATATTTCAAAATGTGGGCCAAAAATCTTTATACTTCAATAATAATATGACTGGATTGATTTTCTAAGGCATTCACTCAAACATTAGTAAAGTAAGGATTAAAATAAATATCAAAAGATAAAAATAATATCCATCTTCTGGTAAATATTTTCTGGATATAACTCATGTTGCTTTAAGGTGCTACAGAATGATGAGGTCCTATTTATGCACCAAAACAGGCCTAAAATGATACATGAGAAATGCCCAAGCATTGCACTGTTCCCTGTCCAGTTTCACAACTGTTGTGATTATCTCATTAGATCTGATACATCCAGTTGCTGTACGTTCATGTCAAAATCACGTCAGCTACACAAATAATTATTTCTGTGGAATTAATAGTCCTGTGTTGCACTGCAGAAATTCAGTGATATATGTTCACTTATTCATTGTTTCCAGGGAAGACTAACATGAATTTGTAGACCTTTCTGCCCAACACACCCAGAGCAGGTTTAATTTTGTGCAAGTATTCTTTATTTGCTCAGTCCCTATGATGTGATGGTAATAGATAAATGAGGAATCCAAATACAAATCATATAATAGGCTTCCCTTCTAATGATTCCCACAAAATCGTGATGCTTAACCTGTACATTGTTTGAATAGTTTTGGGTTTTCTTTTAAGATAAATTCTAAGTACAAATTGCTGGAATGTTGCTGTTGTGAATTGTTACTGAAATTTACCAAATTTAGATTTCTTCATCAATTCTTTCTGGAAATTGTTGTTGATTTTTTCATGACACAAGAAGCATGACAAAAAAGGCACGAGCCAGTTCAATTTGTAGACATAAAAAAATTACAAACCACTGTAATCCATCAAGCTAATTATGGTATTAAAAATTGACATCTCCAGACTTCATGCTTCCTTTTTTAACTTCTGCACAACGACAAAAATGGATGTGGCTTACATGTGAAGCAACATGAATTTGCAGTCAGAAAAGAAAACTATTAACTATTAACTATTAACAATGGAGTTAATAAACCTCCATGATGCAATCCTGAAGGACTTTATGTGTCCTATTATACAGCACTGGGATTACTCATAGTAGTGTAGGGATTTGTTCTGGGATTTTACAGGGTTGCCACCCAACCATTTTGTGGCTCCCAAGATATGCAGGGCTTTTATAAAACACAGAAGAGCTGAAGAGCATAGGGAAAGCACTTCTTTATATGTAGCCAGGACATGCAGGTCTTATGGTGCCATCACATTTTAAACAGAACTCTCCAGTGCTTTCACTAGCAAGTTGTACTTGAGAATTGATGGCAAGAATATGACCCCGGTGTGGTGTGTGCTTGCAGGCTGAGCGGTGGTGGGAGGCCAGCTGTGGAATGTGGGAAAGTGGCTGAACTGCTGAAGTCATGCAGGGAATGTTAAATGTGTCTCCAGCTGGCAGGGAGCTGTGGCTTAAACACAAGCTCCAGGTTCTGGGTATTGCCGAGTGTTCCCGGCACCCTCAGCTCCTGCTGCCCTCAGCATGGCGCTGATACAAGTTGCAGATGGATTGAGAAGAAAATTAGATGCTTGTCGCCTTTTAGGGGAGTTTTAATGGCAAATGGAGTGAGGCAGTGAAGGCTAAAAGTTTCTTATTATGAACTAAGTGTTATGGTAGCACAACCAGTGAGAAGTGTGGTCCAGAAAAGTTAATGCTGCTAAGAAAAATAGCTCTCATATTTTTCTTTTAATCCTTGGGGTATGGTTCTCTTAAAGAAAATGCAATTCACCCCTCTTTAACAGCCCTCTAAATTCGGGGTGGGGGGAGTGGCGAGTGTGTGTGTGTGTGTGTGTGTGTGTGTGTGTGTATGTATGTGTTCTCCTGAAGCTTAGTCAACACATTCCAGCTTCACAGTAAAAGCACCAGAGGCAGGGACTGCCACCTACCTGGCATGGCAAAGGGCTGTCCCGGGAGATGTGATGCAGCTCGTGTAGGTGGGCAGTTAGAATTTCCTCATGTCCCCCAGTATTCCTCTCTTAGCAGAGCATCTGCTGGGAATACCCCTAAGGAATGCCCCTAAGGGATATCACATGATTTTTTTTATCATGCTGATATCGCTTTGCATCAGTCCAGAGCCAATGGGAGAATACGCTGGGACAAATCCTGCCGAGGTGCCAGTGAGGTGCCAGGTGCTCAGGCTGTAGAATTCCAGGTCTATAGGGAGAAGTCTATGTAGATACACCCTATGTTGTCTAAAGGTATACAGAGAGAATGACAGGAAAGGTCAGAGGCGGCAACTGTGTTACAAATAACATAGAAATTTAGAGTACCATCTATTAAATATTATTAAATCAACAGTAGAAAATTGCTTATTACAAACTGCAGTATTTTACTGCCCAACCATGCAAGTGCCTAGCAACAGTCCTCCTCTGGAAATTCCTTGTTGCCTTCCTAAGGTTAATTTTCCTAACAAGATTACAGTTTCAAATCATCAAGAGAAAGCACTGATGGGCTCTTTTTCAGCTTTTGCTTAGCTAAAGGCTCCACCCAAGTGACTCTGGTCATAAGACATTTTCTTCTGTTACAGTCATAACTCAGGATGTGTCACAAATGCCATTAACGAAAAAGACACAGGCTGAGTCTCCTTATTTTTAATCCTGACCACAAACCTCTTGACTCTGGATCAGTAACAGAATGGAGAAACATGAGAAAAATGCACTTTTAAACTATTCCTATGCAAACAATAATTTAAGGGGGTTTAGGGATTAACTCTGGTGAATCTGGCACTGGTGTCCAATATTACTTTCCCCATCTAAACATACCCTCCTTGCCCTGCCTCTCCCTACTCACACACCTCAGTGAAGGAAGGTGTCCCCACCTTGGTGACTACCGAGGACCAGAGAGGAAAGTGTGCTGTGGGCAGTAGATGAGAGAGCAGTGCATCTGGGACAGGCATAGAGCCTCACTGAAGAGAATCTAGTTTGGACAGGGGGTAAGGACACAGCAGCCAAGGGAACACAGGAGAGCAAAAACAGAAAGAATACCTTGCAAGCACATGGAAGCTCACCTTCCAGCCTCCTCCTCAGTCTGTGCTATGGGAATACAATTCTTCTCACAGTCAGGAGTTGGAGTGCCTGAAAAGTAATTCTAGCGGTGCAGGAGGCTGAGGAAATGTTGGGGGAAAGTTTTGCTGAGCTGAGATACCATGTGCTCTATTTGGAGCAGCTGAGGCTCAAGCATTCCGTTCTGCTCACTCTGCCAGACAAGCATTTTGGCAGAAGAGCAAAAAGGACACCTGGAGGCAGCAATACCTCAAATTACTAGAGGCAGGCTTGCTCATCTGCCAAAGCCTAACTTGTAGTAAGAACATTCACTGCTCTCCAGTAGTCAACAGAGTCGTTGCTGTATGGTATCAATAGAAGCAGCTGGTGCAAGTAGAGGGTCTAAAGGAGATTAACAGCAGGCAAGAACATTAAGTGTTCGTAATTTGTGCTCCAAGGTCTGCAGTTCCGTTCAGATCAGTATCCTATAACACAGAAGATACATTGTAACACTAAAGCTGTGTTTTCAGATGTGTTCTTTTGTAGCAGTACCAACTTTGAGCATCCCTCTTTGTCTCCAGCCATTCTTTTTCCCCACATTACCCCATCAACAATGCCAGCAGAGCTGTTAGTGAGGCCATACAATGAAATAGATCTGGGAACCAGTCCAGGTTAATAATAAACAGCAAAAATGAATACTAGGAACAAACAGGATAAGGGGGAAAATGTTTATGCTAGCATTGTTGCTGAAAGAAATTTAAGAAACTGCACTAGTGAATTCTCATTTACATTGGAGAAAACAACTGATGATGTGCAAAGTAAAATGTGAGATTGATGTCCTGGCAATCTGAGAAAAGCAATCATAATTATTATTTACCTTTATAGCATATAAAAGGGATTATATTAATGTGAGATACTACTGATTTATTACATAAATGTTATTGCCATATAGAACACTGCCTAAAGCCAGACATTTCTGTAATCTGTAAGTAAAAAATAAAATTCAGAAGTTAAATATTAAATATTATTTTTATGGTACAGTAGAGGAAAAAGTAGTTGTGAAACTCAAACTAGAATTAGGAGGTTTCTAGAGAAAATACTGTGCCATAGTATTAGAGTATTTCAATCCTAGATTTTGTAGTCTTTGGTATAAAATAAACCAACAGTTGTGATAAAAGTTGAACATATAAAAACCATATTTATTTTCATAATTAGAAATTAAATGAGGAAATTAATTTAATCTCAAAGTATGGAAGTAGGGGGAAAATGAGCTACCTTTTCTGAGTAAACAATGAATGCTGTTGTACAGAATAAGGAAATAATTCAATCAGTCAGTCTGTTCTTACTGGTGAAGCCATCTTCGTATCACAGGACGTGAAGAAGTTCATAAAGTGAAAATGGAATGAGGAAAGCATGTAATATTTAGTGAGAAATCAGATTTACAAAGGCTAAGATGTGTTTGTAAATAGGTCTTTTCATTCATCTAAACAGGGCATACCATGCTGTACTTCATATCTGCAGTTAAAAACAAAGGAGAGCAGAGCAGCGAACATCCGGTGCACAGATGTTGAGATAGTGGGTGTGTGGTGGGGCAGGGGGCTACAGACACAGGTCTTTCCACACCCAGGATCTTTGCCAGCCTCTTCTAATATCCCAACACCTTGAAGAAACCTATTTTGCCTTAAAGCATGGGTCTGTTAATTAGTTTCAAACATAACCATATCTTATCTGTCTGAGGTTTATAAAGTGGATCAAAAGACTGGATAGTTGGAAGGACTGTCATTTATCTGATAAGGCAAGAACTATCTGGAGAATTTTTTGAGTTGCTGGAATTTAGAAACTGGGAGTGAAAGGCAACACATTTGGAGTCCAGCTGCAATTGAATGTTTTAGTTCACCTGAAATGTATCATTTTTAGAGATTTCAATGTAACACTAAGTTGAGAGCATTCTGCTTCATGCTTCTTTGCCCCAAATAATTTTCAAGATTTTTAAAAAAGAAAGTGAAGATCATTTTGAAATTATATATTTAACTATTTAATAAGAAAAAGTTCAGAATGAAGTAAAGGATTTTATTGTCATTAACTGTTGTGAGGTTTGTTGTTTTTGCTGCATGGTGCTTATCCCTGATACTGATGGAGAGATTAGCTCAGATTGGTTGTGTTTTGTCTCCAGACCCTCCTTGTGAATCCATCTTCCAGATCAAACGCCTCCTTGTACATTTAAAACTCTGTCCTTACTTCCATGACCTGATTTATGGAAGGTAGGGGTAAATCCTCTATCTTTTTCCTGACTAATAAAAGAGTTGATTGAACCCTTATTGCTGTAAGATAAATAATTTTTAATCAAGTGCTGCCTCTGTGACCTGCTCTCTATACTTTTGCTTTTCACAGATTGTGCAAATAACTTCAGCAGAAATTATATGCTTTCTGAGAGTTCACTTATTTTACATCTGGCAAATTGTATCATCATTTATAATGCTCAAGATTTTAGAAATGTAGTGTAGTTAGTTTATAAAGACGTGAATGATTTTGACATGCCTTTATTTAAAAAAAAACGTTGTTTTTCCCAGACATACCTAATTCCCAATCTGATATTTCTGTCTAAAGGCATGGTAGCCAGTAGGAAGGGGACAAAGTTGTCAGTGTTCCATGGCTGTTTGTTGATGATGTGAAATGAGATTCTGGTCCCAGCCTGTGTTTGTTGTACTTACAGAGGCCACTGTCTCAGTTGTCATCCTTCCTCAAACACTCAGCAGAGTCAAAAAAGGGAACTGCACACTCGTTCTTTTTGAAGGAAAACTTCCAAAAGCAGGTTTGAAGTAAATCCACAGGGCAGCTGGGTAAGTTTCCTCTCCCACTGCCCATATTGAAAAATGGGATCTAGGAATTTCCTGAGCTACTAAACCTTTAAGGTAGAAAAGGAAGGATTTGATGTTAACTTCAGGAAGAATTTAAGTTTTAATTTTGGGATTAATGTCTTAATCAAAATTTAAGCAAGTCCTTAACTACTAAAAAACAAACCTTTTGAGATTTAATGTGAAAATCATGCCATGCTGGCTGTGGTGCAATAACTGAGGGTCCAGGCCAGATGCAGACCACTTTTTCTGTAATTGCCTTACCACCAAACTTTAAGATTTCAAAGGCAATAAGTAGGATCAAATTAATTTAAAAAAAAAAAATTACAGAATTGTGTCATCAGGTAGGTTTTAAGGACATAAAGAGGCTGGGAATAATAGTAACAGACTGCTTCAGTACTCCTGGTGCCCAGGAATGATCCACTACAGCTAACTTGGGAGCTAACTTGAAGCAAGTTTAAGGCTAGAGGACATTTATTTTCTGGCCCTTGTCAGTGAGTATGTCAGTTGAGTATGGCATGGATGAGCAAAAGATTTTATTGTGAAGGTGTTAAGACACTGACTTCTCAACTGGATGCTGTGGTAGTGAGCAGGATTTTAAAAACTAATGCACAAATGGGGAAAAGTCTTTAAAACTTGCTGTCTTCTGTTTACACTTGAGAATAGCTCCCTAAAATGTTTACAGATGTTCCTCCATCTGTAAATGAAAATTTTAATAATTTTCATTATATGACTAAATAATAAATATGAATAGTAATAATAGTGTTGAGAAGCTTCATTATTTGTGCTGTGCTTCAAGAATGAAAAATGTTAAATAAATCCAATTAGTAATTAAAGTTTGTGCATGTAATAGAATAATATGCCAAGTGACTTAGATTGGAAAGCAGTTAGTCAAAATTTAGCCTCTTTAGTCTGTTCTTTGTGGAATGATGAAACTCAGGATTGTTATTTTGTACACTGTGAAAACTGAGTAAGAATTAATGGGTGTTTTATAATTCATTGACAACACAGCACATTCATTAGCATGCATTTATGGATCTACAATATTCCCATGTATATATGTCATATATGAATATAAAAAAAGACTTATATCAAATAATAT
The DNA here is from genome assembly GCF_026979565.1 of Vidua chalybeata. Taxonomy (NCBI): domain Eukaryota; kingdom Metazoa; phylum Chordata; class Aves; order Passeriformes; family Viduidae; genus Vidua; species Vidua chalybeata. The sequence continues at coordinate 22,644,900 of NC_071536.1, forward strand.
ACTGATTATGTATATTGATAATGTAATGTATATATAAATAATATACTGTAATGTATTTTTCTTTTTTAAAACATCCATGTGCTTATATATTTGAATGCTACATACAAGTACAACTTCTCTAAAGCACAACTTCTAGTTGCATGTTAGGATCTGACATTTCAAATACTCAGAAAACTAAGTGCTGTCTGACAGAGTAGACAACAGGCTTGAAAAACTTTGTACTTGAAAATAATGAATTCAGGAAATACCTTGTGCCTGACCCCCAGCAACAATTTCTTCCTCCCTAAGAGTGATCTGTGTGCTCTGTGCTCCACAGTAATGGCAAACACACAGGCTGGAGGGAGGGGGGCATGGAGAAAGAATCTGTAGCTAATGCAAATGTCTCCTTTTTGTACGCATCCATGTCGCCATTTTTGCTTACATGGGGCAAAGTTCTTCTGTCACGGAAGCTCTGCATTCTGCAACTGAAGGCACCATTTTATTCTCAAAGCATAGGCAAATACATCCTAAAGCTGCCTAGGATAGCAGCCACAGCAGGATAATATTTTAAATCCAATCTGTCTCTGCTATTCCACCACTATTTTCAAATCAGTATTGAATTATTTCCATAATTCTCCTCCCCTCTGACCTGACTTCTGTGCTTTATGACCAACTGAGCAAGGAATCTATCCATAGATCTAGAGAGTCAGTGTTATTTCTAGGAATTTGGAAGAATGGGATACTGTGGAGTGGTTTTATCTCTAGGATTTGTTTTATCTATTGATATACCTCTGAAAGTAGAAAAGAATAAATAAACATGTGTTAAAAAAACCCAGTGATTTGTGTTGGTGGACACCGCTTCCACCTCCCCATGCGGGTTGAACAAAGTATAGAAGAAAACAAGGAATGTCTTTGTTACTGCTTGCTGATCATCATGAGTTTTCTGTGTGTTCCTAACCAGGACAGACAGGGCCTGTTACTCTTCATTGCCTTGCCCCTCATGGAAGTATTTATAGCAAAACAAAGTGGACATAAGGTGTCCGTTACCCAGAGCCTTCAAATAAATCTAAATCAAGTCTTCAGTAGTCTTCTAACACTGGAATAAGTAATTACCCAGAGCATGGGGAATTCATGAGTCCGGTCCCACATCTTCCCCGTCCCAGACTACCTGCTTGTCATCCACTTTCCAGTAGTGGATAGCTTGGGTAGAATGCAAATAATCAAGACAAGAGGTTGTTCCAATAAGACAGTAGAAAGTCTATCAGCAGGGCCACCTTCTAGAACATTGCAGTCTCTAAACTGTCCTTTTAGTTAAAACACTTTTGTACTTCCAAAGAAATAAATCCTGACTCTGTGTTTGGAAGAATGGTACTGCAACTGTGTAATTCCCTATTACAGGTAAAGAAAGAAAGTTCTCATTTGCTTTCTTGTTGCAAGGCTGGCCTGTCAACACAATGTCTGGTTCTCTTGGCTAAACTAAAAATCTGAGTTGGTCCAGATACATACATACATACATACATATACATACATACATACATATATATATTTTTTTTTTTTATTTTTATTTTTTTTTGTCAGTCAGATGGTTAGATAAGATCTAGCCTTTCCATTATGAATGTCTGCAGGCTTCAAATGCAGAGTTTTCTGTCTGGTGACTGCCTCCACATTTTTATTTTCCATATTTCATACAGCCATTATCTATTTCATAATATTTAGCCATTATCTATTTCATAATATTTGCAGTAGCCTGCCAGATCACTTCAGCAAGGTAGACAGAAAAATGTCACTTTTCCCTATGTGCCTGTCACATTTTCTGTTGTCTCCCCTTATTTCTCCCAGTTAAAATCAGCAGTAATTAAACATGAATAAGATAACAGATCACTGCTATTTCTATTTCCACGTGTATTAGCCCTATAATATTTTAGATTCTTCTGTTTACTCAGCTCTGCTGAGTGCAAGGAACTTTTCCCTGTCCCACTTGAAGATGTGTCATGTCTGTCATGTTGACTACTGAGGTTTTAAGACACTACAGTGAGGATTAGGTGACAGCAATCAGGGTGCTGTGCATTCTGCCATAATCACCAGAAGAGTAGTATTCACCTACTTTATATCGTTAATACCTGTTTTATGCACTATTTTTACATGCATACTTATGTGCAAAATGTTATGTGCAAAATTACGTAGATATCAAGACCTAAGGTCAGAAAAAGCATTGAAACATCATTCCACCTAGTGGCTCTCCTGACCCTGCCTAAACAAGCGCTTGTCAAACAACTATTGATTGCATGTTTCAGTAACATTTTATTTAGATGTTATTTCTTCATAGTAGGTCTTGTTTCTGTAGTACTGCAAGTATTCTACTCTCTCTGCTATTATGATCAAAAGCAGTATTAAGTTGAGAAGAAGACCTAACTGGATCTACCAAATGTTGTATAAGTCAACTATTTAAAAAAGAATTGGCATAAAGATCAAGATTCCAAACAGGTAACATGAAACAGGGGCAAAACTATCCAGCTGTTTGGATCATGCTCCAAGTGTACAAGCAGAATGCTTTGAAATCACCAGTAATAACTAATATTGGATCAAATAAAAGCTCAAAGTGCATAAAATCTTATTTAAATTCCAACGGTAAAAAAAACATTGATAGCATATATGCAATAATAGGTTTTTTATAAATGTTCAAATAAGAATGGAGAACTAAGAGTAGATAAGGAACAACCAAAGCCCTAATATCATAGTAATAATGCCTCCTTTTTCATTGGTAGGTTCAAAATAGCTTTAAAGTATGATCCTAGGATTATCAGTGTGTATTCCACTGAGAGAGGAATGAATTCACAGTTGAGGATTTATAAAGTGCCAGAAGCAGAATAGAACCTATATAGCTCTTGCATCCTATTGTGTTCTGTTAACCACTAGACCCCTTTATCACAAGTACCATTTTTTGATAGGGCATTCAAGAGGACAAACTTAAAACGATGAAGTTTTACATTGGCTTTGGAAACTTGGATATTTGTACTATAGTTCTTTTGTTGAAAGTAAGTTCAAAATTAGTACAGTTTGGAATCTAAGCAGTAGTACGTGTAATGGTGGGGTAACTGATACACAGTTAAAATGATGTTAAAAGGCTATTCCAAACATATTAGCAATGTGTTACTGAAGTTTTAAGCAAGTGAGTAACAATACGGATTTCAGTCGATGCATAAATAAAAACATGTGTTGTCAAACTTCATATGAATAGACTCCTGTCTATTACCACAAATAGGGCCCTTTTTCTGCTCAAATGTAGGTCTCAAGCTTTTGTGCAAAGTGGTTTTCTCTTCTTTTCCTTTCTTGTAGGAACTGTATTTCCTAAGGGAAAGTGTTGAATAGGCAAAGAAGAACCTTCTGGTGATGTTCTTAGTTCAAGGCAAAACACATCTCTTCTGCACAAACCACACTTTGTGAAGGGGCTGTAGAGCATTTTGGACCGATGGAAGTTAATTGACAAATGCATCCCAGGACTGTACCCATCTCTTCAGCTTTTTGAGCTGATGCCTAAGAGCTGCTTCATTCCTGCAAATTGTGTGGAACCCTAGAGCCATAGTAGAGAGAAACATAGGGACCCCTCCAGTTAGGTTCATCTAGAGCTAACTCTGCCCCCACTGGATTCAGAGGTAAAACATCTTATGGTTTAAGCAAAACCAGAATTTATTCCCTATTACTGCACATCAGCAGGGAAGCCTCATTAGGGTTGGAAAAAGGGTTTTTGTGATACACGTTCCACTTGTGCGTGTGGATGTGTATCTGCCTTTCAGATTGAGCATACTCATATAAAAAATATTTTAGGGGGAGTTTTGACTTCCATGCTATTTCTGAAGTGCGTTATGAACCGGTGAGTTTATATAAATACTGCGTAACAGTGATAGCCTCCAAACTTCAAGGTTGCTTTATATATTGCGGTGACTCAGGGAGGCTGTTGGCAACAGAGCGGCAGCTCTGCAGCACTGGGGGCCGTGGGCAGGCGGTGGAGTCTTCTAAATACATCACATACAAACTTTCCGAAAAAGTCAAAACGCGATTTCCCTAATTGAATAGAGTTTTATTCCTCCTGCCGCGGGGTTTTGGGACTCCCTCTAGCGGGGAATTTTAGCGTTAGGAGCTTTTCTTAGGGGCTTGTTCTGCTCGGCGAGTTCCAGAGCTGAAAGACAAGATGGCTGCGAGCGCCTCCGGAGCTGGAGCTCCTCCGGCGCTTCGGGCCGCGCTCTTGCCGCGAAGTTAAGAGAAAAGTTAATACCGGCTGTGCCCAAACGCCACGGCTCTGGCAGGGCTCGCTCCTTGGGAGCGACCGCTCCCTTTGCTTCAGCCAGCGCTTCTCAGGGCGCTGCTGGGCTGTGTCCGAGCCGGGCGAGTTTCCCGGCGGTCCTGCGGGCGGAGCGGCCGCCCCGAGCCGCGCTCCCCGCTGCCTGCCCCGGGAGCCGGGGGCGTTTCCCCGCCGCGGTCGGCACGGACGATACGGAGGCGGCGCGGCCCGAGCCCGAGCCCGCCCCGGGCCGCGGCGGGAGGCTGAGGCCGCCTGTTAACTGGATTTTAAAAGTCTTAAGTCCTTTTGTAATGGAACCCGTTTATTATTAGAATGGGAAGCGTTTTAGGGACCTGCTCATTCTCGATTGCTTCAGAGAATATATTTTGTTGTAGAAAAGACAGGATTTTTTTTTTTTTTCACTTTTCCCCCTCTTTTTTAGTCTATTTTACTTCCCGGTTCTCTTGTCTCAACTCAGGCGACTCAGAGATGAAAATGGATTACTACTGTTTATTTCTACCAGTCTTAAATTTTAGTTTTCTTAGGATAATATTTTTGATACTCTATTAATATTGTTTTCTATAATGCGTTTGGTGCTTATTTGACCAGATAGTGCCCTGCTCAAGCTCGCATTGCACGGAGAGTGTGTGCTTGTCATCCGAGATGTGTGTAAAACACCCGGGGAGTTCCTGCAAGGAGAAATGGTTGTCTGGGCTGCTGAATACTGAATCCAGCAGTTATCTTAGCTGCAAAAGTAATTAAATTTGATTATTTTTCTTCTTATTATACTGGCACAAAATGAGAGTGGGAAAATATCACTGAAACAATTAAAACTGGCAGCAAAAAATAAGAGGTTTCTTTTTCCTTCCCATACCTCCAGCATAGTTACATTTATAACTGAGTATGTGTCTCTTGTGGTCTCGATTACATCCTGTGTTTTTAGCTGGCAGCGTTTCCTCTGCAGAGGCCCTGTTCTGTATGCCAGCGTACATTTCTGTGTATATTAAAAGAACAGAATCAAGATGAAATAGTAAATTAAACTAACTCCCACCCCCCCCCAAAAAAGTGAGGGTTTGATACTAATGCTTGGCACAAAATAAAAAGAGGTATATCTACCGTCATGTTTCTTTTTGTAAAAGCAGGGAGTCTGCTAGCTTTGTGTTGTCGAAGAAGATGGAGCAATTAGTTTGTCATCAAATGTGTTCCACAGAACTCTTCCATTCTTTATTATTTAAATATTTGAAGACTGAAGATTTTTTCAGCAGTGTTTTCTGAAAATGGAGCTTGGCTTCAAGTCCTCACCTACATAAACATCTCTTTTCAGTTTGCATTGAAGCATTTTTGGAACAGTGAGCTCTGCTAACAGCTGTATTCAATCTTGAGTAAAATCACTTCCTGAAAAAAGTGAAATTAAACTTAAAATACAAGCTTGCTTGGAATATAATACCATGGAGTTAGGGAACTTTGTGATTAAGAAACTGAATCCTTTTACCCTGCTGAGGTAATTTCTTGTAAATTGTACACTATGGAAATCTTTAATCAATGTCAATGTTTTTAAAGCTAAAATTAATACGATTCAAATGTGCTTTTTATTTCCCCTCACACAGAGAGTTTGGTGGGTTTGCTTGTTTCATGTTTTAATAAGAATTTTCTGCTGTGGTTGTGTGAGGTAGGAGAAGAGTTAGGGCACGTAGAATGGCACTGTTACCTGCCCTAAGTGTTTGGCACCATAAGTCAGGTCATGAAAATCATAAGACTGATCAAAAAAGAGAAAGCTACATTTGATTCTGTAAAGAAAAAAAAAAATTACAAAATCAGACTGTTCTTCAGATTAATACTGCAGTGTGACACAGAAGAGATGGGAGATGCTTGGTATTTTTTAATGCTTTTAAGATGCAGTATGAGAATCATTATATATTTATATGTTTATGCTGTGATTCAAAGGTGGAATCTGAGCTCACCTGCATATTGGTGAGCGTCACTCTTATGGTATAGACTGAACCATGGAATAATGCTCAGCTCACAGCCAGACTTAGGCGCTTGAGACTGAACCCCACCTTTTGGAGACTGCACTGCTCAAGGCACAGGAGCTTTGAGAGGCAAAACAGAACCAGAAGCATCCATGAACTGAAGCAGTGTGTTAAAGTTGTTGACACAAGAGTATTGTTCATGAGACTTCATGATCCAGGGCCTTAAAACAAGACCAAAAAGACAAGTCACCAAACTCAAATTGCTCAATTGTTTTTAATTAGAGGAATGGAATGTTTGAATCCTTATAGGGGCAGTGGCTGAGTCTGTCATTGGGACACTCTAGTAAAGCTCTGCCCTAGCTGGTGCCTAATCCTGTGGGTACCTAAGGACCAAAATATACACTGTGTGTGTTTCTGCATTCAGTAGTTTGGAAACAGAATATAAGCGAAAAGATTCGAATGTGGTTTTCTTTTATTTGGGATGAATGCCACAGCCACAGGCTACAGAGTCTATTCGTCTTCTGCCTTACTAGCATTATTGCATTATTTTATATAAATCTGTGGCCATATTGATAGCAGAAATTGAGAGAGATCCATTCCTGAGTGCTCAAGGCAGCAGGCACTAGAATGGGGTGTGAGTGCTAGCTCCAGGTTGAATTTGGGGCTCCTGTTTCCATGGGGTATTCCAAATGTTTGTTTCTTCTGCAGCTTCTCGCAGGTATAGTTTTCTTCAGAAGCGTGTGTGGTTTCTCTTCCCTTTCGCTTTACTCATGGAATGAGTAACCTGAGGGCCTACCTTGGAGCAGGAAATTCCAGGACAGGGAAGGCCACCTCCTATGTGTTACAATAGCCAAGCGACTGACAAACTGCCATTTAACTTCTCATGCTGTCAGCTTTAAAGAGAAATCCTCCTGTCAGCAGAGTTTTGCTTTAAAATCAAATTTCACTTCCTGATTTACCAGGATGCAACTGGAAAAAGAGTACTTTACAAAATATTGTAAAATCTTACCTAGTGTGAATGTGGTGGGGTTCTGTGACTGCTTTATGTGCTATTTTACATTATTATTGGATTATCTGAATTCTTCTGTGAAAAATATAGGTATAAATTGCAGTCCAAATATTTGTACAAAAATACCTATTGGAAGTTTTATTTTAATGCAAATAAAAATAATTGCTATCACCCCAACTGAGTTCAGTCATAGTGCTTAAGGAACCAGAGGCTATTCCTTAGGGCTTTGGTTGCCTTATGGTCAGAACACCATATCTGAGTTGGATTTCTTGTAAAATGTAGAATGCATCCTCACCTACTGGGTGATAAAACCCTCTTGGGAACAGAATTCATTTTTTTCTTAGCATGGTTGCTCTTTATTTTCTCCAAATTCATGTAAATAAAATTAAAATGTGGACCACCCCAACCATTCCTTTTCATTTTGCCGCCAACAAAAGAGCATTTTTTTCATTCCTTGTCCAAATTGTTAAGATGCCCCTGAGGACCTTTGTTTACAGTGTCTTCTCATTCTTTTTTTTCCCTTGACATTCTCCCCTCCCTCCAGCAGTGAGATACTAATTAAAGAGAGGACACAGTGACCCTGGGTTGTTTAGAAGTCACAGGGGAGTGGTGGTGGCACAATGACAAAACCATCCCTACAGGAAGTAATCAGGCTGGAGACCCAGCACATACTTACTTCCATCACCTGAAAAACCCCTTCAATTTGGAGATCCATCCCAGAAGCAGATTTATTTTCCCTTTAATAAAGTATCTTCATTACAAACAAAGCCTCCATATCTCTGTGTCAGCCTGTTTAACAGGGTTATTACACAAGTACTGGTTTTCTTAAACAATTATTGAAAAATATTTCTCTTAACAGAGTTTGTAAAGTAAAAGCAGTATTAAGAATAGCATGTTAGAATGCACCATCACATTTATGTTTAATTTCAAGGAAAAAGCAGCTGGTTATCTTTATATCACCCAGCAGGATTATGGTCTTATCTAGTTTATAAGAATTTTGCAATTTTATGATGGGTATTATTACTTAATTACTAGCTCATCAAGACTTGTGGTGTTTTATGAGCACCTAGCACCAGAGAAATCCAGGATTCATTCCCCGGTGGGTTTTGTAAACTGGACCAAAAAGTCACTTTGGATTGACACCTGTGAAAACAAGGTTTCTGTTTATCCAGAACACAGCCACAGGGCATTTCCAGGGTAGGGTGAAGGCTGGGCCCTGCAGTGTGTGCTAAGGCACCGTGTGCTCCTGCACAGAGCGCTGCTGGCAGAGCCACGGGGGCTCTGCTGGAATGTTAGTGCAGCCAGGCAGAGAAATCAGCAGGCTCTAGGCCTAGCCCTCAGTCTTAGCGTTATCTGTACTCTCTTATCTTGTACCGTAAAAGAATCCAGATGATTTCAGTAGCTCTCCACTTGGGCTGACCTGCGCAAATCAGATTGAGCACTGAAGTTAGCAACGTGATACCCATCATTCCATTACATGGAAAAAAAATCCCACTGTCTGCGAGCTGGATCAGACTGCAGACAACATGCATTTTCAAATTCATAATTAAGGGATTTTTTTATTTTTATCCTTATGGATTTTTTTTTCCCAATTAAAAACAAAATTATCTAAAAGAAACATTTAGAAGAGTCCTGTATGAGGCAGAGTGTCTTATTCCACAGCCTGAAGAGATCAGTGTCTTAAAAATAGTCTTTTAATTGAAGTTTTGTCTGTTTGTTTTTTTAATGAAGTATTCTTGGAGGTATGGTGATACCTGGAATAATTCCAAGTTTTAGTGTGCCTATTTTACTGAGCATCAATCTCTGCAATAAGGTTTACACTTAACAATTAAATATTGTTTTTTTAGCCCAATTTAAAGTTCTAAGGTAATCCAAGTATTACAGACATGGTTCCACTGGGTCAGTCGGTTCCACACATCTAACATGCCTTTCACTTTTGAGTTAAGGGGTGTAAAAAATGTAAGGAGAAAAAAAAAAAAGAAAAAGGCAGTGTATTTGCAATTATTTAGCAAAATCATTTATTAGACCAGTCAAAACTATCCTGATCAAATAGAAGGCATTCTCTATGAGCATCTGTATTCTAGATAGTAGGCACCAGAATTTTGATAGAATTTGTTCTGTAGACTCTTTTTTCCTTCTTACTTTTTAATGCCTCAAAAACTAAGGTGCTGTCTGTTTAGATTGGCTTGTGGCCTTGCATCTTCAGGAAGGCACTATGCCCCAGTACCTAAATCATCCTGGAAAACGGATTATGTCCCTCCCTGCAGTGACTCCGTGACCCTTCGCACCTACCCAGAGTGTGAGCTGGCTGTGTAACTAGAGACCCACAGTTATTACTGTGTCTGGGCAGCAGGAAAGAGCTAGGAGTATCAAATACTATCAAAACTTAACACTGTGACCAGATCAGTGCCTGGTGGGACTGTTTGGCTATGCAGATGTGGCCCAGGTCAGGTAGGAGCACACACCAGCTGCATTGCTGCTGCTGAGGCAGAGTGCACAGTGCAGGGCTTACACTGCGGAGGCAGAGTGGTACCTGGAGCCCGCCTGGAACTCTTCGCAGCTTCCTGCACTGGTGCCCTGTTCGCTGAATGCCGGCAGTGTCAGAGCACTGCAGCCAGGCGGGGTTTCTGGCACTGCTCAAGGAACTCCCTCAGTGTCGCTGGTGCAGCAGGCACTGCCCTGGGTAGAGCAGCGCTGACCAGCATCCTCCCAGGTGTTGGCTTTTGGCTGTCTGGGCATTTGGACCATTTGTGGGAGGCAAAGACAGGCATGAATGTAGTGACTGTCCACAGGAAAGAGCCTGCTTAAAATGAGAACATTGACCTTTTGGGCATCGCTGGGGACTACAAAGTTGGAGTAGAAGGGAGGCAAAAAGGGGCTAAAAATGAGTCCATTTGGGTAATCTTCTGTTTCAGAGCAGGACAGATGTTTGAGATGATGATGAGGCACAGCTATTGCTGGACTAAAGTTGTCGCCTTTCAAAAACATGGGAAAAAGATGACATCCAGTTTGTTTTTTAAGTAACCTTTACTAAGGAGAGCCCATTTGTGCCAAGTTTTCACTGCATCGTATCATGAAGCTCATGCAGCTTTGATCCAGCACAGAGTTTTCTTGAACTTCATTTAATATCTCAGGGAATTACAGCATCATTGATTCCAAACAAAACGTGCCAGCCAGTGTTCTTGACATTGCTGTTGCTAATTGCACTGCCCATTTGACTGGATTGTTATTGTTCAGATTCCTTTCTGGTTTTGTAATGGCTGCATTTCACATTAAAGTTCAATGGTTTAATTAAGGAAATGACTGAATAGGAAGTTACTGTAACCATGATTTCAGCTGTTGAAGAAAGATTTGCCCTGCACGTGAGGAAATTTGTGAACCTAAGCTTTTTGTTAAATGTGCAACATCTCCACATTGTTTTTTAAACCACTGATATTCAAATTAATAAATCACATCATTTTCCTTCTCGTTGTAGAGGTTTATTAGTTTGTTTCCAAGCACATAGTATACCACAGTGTCTTTCACTGAGGCATGGTTTCAAACAAGAGATTATATTGTTTGCAAGTTTCTTTGAGATTTGAACACAAAACTAAGGACATTCTGTTTGCAAATGTCTCTCAAAATGAGAACATTTTATGTGCAGCTACCCGAGTTACTGCTTGCTTTCAGTTTTGTGGCTGGTCAGAGCTCTGCAGTCAGACTTGATGTTGCTGTTCCCTCGGCAGTTGGGTAGGATTTACAAGTTCTGCCTCTTTTCCCAGGTCTAGCCAATCCTGTTGTGTCACAGCATCTCTACATCAGAACATTAGGAAAACATATATACGAATATGTACAGATTTAAACTGTATCAATTTTCCACTTCATAGCACACCCACATAAAGCAGTTGATTCAGTCCCGCTAAGGAGTGCGGTAATGTCTGCTTTGAAGGATGGAATAAGTGGCTGGCATGGATGTGGAGGGGGAATGCTATGGCAGGGAGAAACATCTCTTAAATCAGGTCTGCTACAAATGAAATCTCAGTGAAGAAAAGGAGCTCACATCTGCTCAAGTAGTCACAAGTCCCCATTCTGCCAAACAGTGTTTATTGGTTTCATCAGCTACCAAGTAATTGCAGTGGAACAGTAAATAGTATTAAGCACTATCTGTGTTCGGAAGCCTGGAGTTTCTCAGCTTAAAGAGGCAGGGTTTCCTCTCCTCCCCTGCCCCCCCATATGTTTACTTTATAGTTTACAGCTCATGAAAGAAGCAAGAAGGAGGAGTAGTCCAGCACAAACTGAGATCTGTAGGTAGATACCACAAAATAATTTCCATTGTAGGGTGAGCTGCCTAGCAGGCAATCGACAGTGCCAGTCAAGAAGTAGTTGGTGGTTAATGAGGGGCACGTTGCCTGGCTGGTTTAGCATTTTAACAAAGTTTTGATTCAACACGAATTTTATCATTTTAAACATAATAGGAAATCAGTATTTAGACAATTTTAAGTATTTAAACCAGCTGTAGTTGAGGAATCTGAAATATAGATTATAAGGGGATGTATTATTTTAAATGACAATGTTATGGTAATACATTCTAGAATTAACCTTTTAGTTAATTTGAGACTGCCTTTTGTTTTGTTAAAAAATTAAAGGTCGTCTACAGTGGTGACATTTTAAAGACTTAACCTGATTTTTTTAGTGGAAATAAACAGATTTTTTCTGTATCCAATGATGACATTAGTAAAACCTACAGCAAGGAAGCCCAACATGAGTTGTTACTTGTGATGCTGCTTAGGCTGATTTGTGGCCAGGTATTACATATTTTGATACAAAATATGTAATTACATATTGGTTTTTTTTTTTTCTTTAAACGAAGATGCAAATTGGGCTTTATTTTGCAGTTTAAGTCATTTTTATCTCAAAGACTCAGCCTTTCCTATTTTTCTTTTTCATTCTGTGAGAATGAAGAAAGAAAAATCTGGTCAAATCTGCTGGTGAAACTAAGGTTTAGCCCACTGAATATAGTCACCAAGGGATTAATGCAGCTCTCTTGTCTTTTTTTCACTCTAGCTTAGATTCTGCAAAATCATGTGCCTACATGATTTACACCCATGAAATTGTCATATTGTATGTTGTTGCTAGGGAAAAAAGGTTTATTCCATCTCAAGTTACCAAATACTGAATCATATTTAAGAAAGTCAAAGACTTCATAGTGTCAGAAAAAGTTAATAGTTAGTTACTGGTGGCAGGAGCAGTTGAAGTTAGTATTAGAATATAAGGATTTTTCTTTACTCATACCTCCTGTCATTACATTTGTAGTTGATTTCAGAGCACTCCTTTTTCTCTGGGTAATGTCATTTCCATACATGCACGCACAGAAGTTAATGGTGTGCTTACACACTCTGAGGCATTGTTGGGAACAACCCTTCTGCGGAATGAAGTAGCAACTGTAGTGGAAATATAATGAACAAGGGGATTAAAATGGAAGCATTTAGGTATATTTAGATTTTCAACTTTCATGTCTTTTAAATTATGTCTATAATTCTGATGAAAATTCTTCTTGAGTTGTGAAACAGTGGGCTCTGCTCAGAAAACAATCTAAAATTCCTTGGATGCAAAATGTATTTTTTCACTTAGTGCAGAATGTGATTTATATAACATCTCAGCTGACATGATCTGACATGTTTTTATGAATTCCTTCGCAAGGCAAAAGTGCCTCTAGTTGCAATTTATAGTAATGAGACTGTCTGCTGTAGAGTAACTGATAACAACGAAGGTATAAGAAGTAGGCATGTTTGCCTTTCCAACTCATTACCCTTTCCTTGCTTCTTGAGTACCTAAGCCCGTGTTCTGGAGCAGTGGTATCTGTGGGTCTCCAAAGGCATTCTATTTGTCCAAACTTCACCAAATATAGTCAAGATGGTATTTTGGACTGAAGTTCAGCTAATTGGGTTGAATACTATATCTGACAGATAAATTTGAAAAATACAACAAAGGTCCATCTGTAAACAAATTATGTAAACAAATATTTACAAGAGAACTTCTCAATGATCTTTAGAATAGTGAATGGTAAATTGTGTCTTGGGGTCAAAAGCAATATTATGATAGCGCCCAGTTGTTTTCATTATGTACTTCTGGATTATACTGGGGACAAATGGACCAGGTCCTGGGCAGTTGTTTACTTGTGGTTTTGATGGATAAATAGCAAAAGCCTGATGTGTATGCATGGGCATATATTCACAGAGATTCATGTTAAAATGCTACTGAGAAAATTATCCAAATTTAAGTCCTGCTAGAGGAAGATCATCTTATTTCCTCCTAGTGAGTACTCATAGAAAGTTCCCGTAGCCATTTGCAGAAGTAATTTTTGTCTTAGAGCCCCATTCAGCAAACACAGCTGGGAGTTTTGCTCTTCTGAGAAAAGAGTGTAGCAAGCTGTACTTGCAAGCACGGAAACATTGTGAAGATCTGGCCCCTGGGGAGCTTAGTGCAAAATTCTTTTTGAACATCCCAGAATGGAGAAAATCCTGACTATGCAGAGCTTCTGACAGAAGCTGCAATAGTGGAAGATAGAGGGAGGAGTTGCCAAGGCAGTGAAGAACTTCAAAGAACACTGGAACTAGGGGCGAAAGTTCAGCCTAATTCTTGTGTTATCTGAACTTGCTCACCCACCTCTCTTGCAGTGCATCTGCATAACACGTCTGGGTCTGGTTGTTGCAGTAACTTCACTTTTCTGGAATATGACTGGAAATGTATTGTTAAAAAAATGGTTCTCATTTGGTTGAAAATGTCTTGAGTAAAATTCCATGAGAGAGGCCTAGACTGAGCTAAACCACCCAGCCTGCTCCCAGGAGGGACACACAGCTTCCCACCTTGCCTTCCCCCAGCTGTGTGCTCCTGCCACTTAACTTGTGAGGATTTTGTTAGACACCTCAGTGACCCAACTCGACTCCCTGCCATGGCAGAAAGAAAAGATGCAGGGTTAGTGACTTGAATCAGTAAGCAAAAGGAAGAGTGGATTAAGCAAAGGGCTCATAACCATGAAGCTAGAGCAGGAGAGGGGAAAGGAATAGAAGCTTTCTTCCTTTTCAGCATCTCTGAGCATTAAATATATTGAGGAAGAAACTCAGTAAATCACAAAAGCACAGTGTAAGTGCTTTCATCCTGGGTGAAATCTGGGACTTGCTGGTAAATCTATTGATCAGACCAGGATTTCATTTCAGGTTTTATCTTTGATTTATGTGCATTGATATTCGTGAGCAGACCTTTGAAATATGGTTGTGCAGTACCTGATAAATACTTTGAATCCAATTGAAGAGAATGTGTTGAAAACAACGCTAAGAATCTATTTGCCTAAATAAATGTAAAACTTAATTATGATGCAATAAAATATTTTCCCACCATGATTTGTGCTGCTGCCAGCCCATGACACTTAGTATGGAATGTTAGTAAATAAGTCTATGAATTACTCCCTGAAATAAACTGTCCTAGCCATCTTGATTAATTTACTGATTACTGAACATAAATATTCAGATCATATCTGAATTTAAATTACAGAAACTCAAATGCTGATGGTAAGGACGCAGACTTGGGGTAGCAATGCAGTTGCTCAGAGCAAAAGTGGCAGAAACTCCTTGTTTGCAGCTGATGGATACACATGTCAGAAGATGGCTTTGGTGTTCCGCTCCTGCTTTTCACCTGTCTGTGGTGCATCAGCCACAACCTACACCTTCAGGATCCTATTGCCCTTAGGGGAAAGGCTGCATCAGCAGGAGCTGCACCCTTCTTTCACCTCTGAGGGTGGGCTCTGCAGGTTACTGGGCCATGGGGAACCTTCCAATGGCAGTGCTGAGTGCCTTGATGGTGGAGGTCTTTCATTGCCATGACCATGAGCCAGAATGACCTTTATGAGCACTGAATTTACATGGGAGGAAGAATTTTCTTGTTCTGAAGATGTATCTGTTGGTCATTTTGTTCTGTGCTATATTGATGTTGTGGAGGTGCTGCAGATATATCAAGTACACAATTTAAAAATTCAGAGGGGTAGAACATGTACTTTTAGAGGAAAAATACAATTTACAGCTTCTTTGGCAGACCGAAATACATAATGCCTCAGAAATGTAAGCTATTCCAGGGACTTCAGGAACTATTGTATCAAATTTTATGTGAATATTTTTATTTTAAAGATACTGAAAATGAGATAAGGTTAAGGCTCATTATTGAACGTTTGCTTAACTTCTGACACGTGATTTTGTTTCTTCACTTTGTACTCTAAATTAGGTCATTAAAATCAGATTGTGCATTATAAACAAACATCTTTGTGTTTATAGGTGATTATAAAACAAACACACAGGGTAAAGGCTGTAATTTTGAAACAGATAAAATTTATATGCCCCTTTGAAATCTATATGTAAATTAGTTTCTCACACTCCAGCCGAGATCATGTAAATGGACCTCAGAGAGCTGGTACAGTGTTGATGGTGTACTCAGGGGAGTCGGAGCACTGTAGAGACATTTGCAGGTCAGAAATGAGGTTAATTGACAGGGAAGTGTGTGAGGACAGGAAAAATTTGCACAGTGCTTGTTAGTGGGTAGAGCTGTCAGTTCTTCACTTGACTACTAGTATTTGTCGAACAAACACGACAGGACTTCATTTCAGGGAGAGGGAAAAAACCCAAGAAGAGTCATCTTAGGACAAAACTTCGGAAAGAGTGGTGTTTTGTGGTTTTGTTCCAAGGTAGCCACATGTATGCACCTACTGTACACAGTCCCCAGTCTGGCTCATGGCTGCTGCCGGTGATCCTGCTGCCTGCAGCAGAGCTTTGCAGAACAGGACCTGCTCTGGCTTTTCCTCGGGTATTTTCAAGCCCATGCTTGAGTGTACGAGCCTGATTTTGCACTAGTGATGACAACTCCATCTTTTTAATGTATCATATCATATCATATCATATCATATCATACATGACTTTCTCTGTCCTCTTCCTTTTTTTCCACATGTGTTATGATTCCTGCCTGCTCCTCATTGCATTAGTACAAATTTGCTTACAATGCAAATAGTGCCTGTTTCATTCATGGATTCAAAATGTATGTCCCTACTTATAGATGTGCAAAGACCAAGCAAGAGGCTGAATTTTTTTTTTTCTATAGCAGCAGTGCCCTGATAAATCTGAAGGTATTTCTTGGCCTAAGAGACCAAAAAAAAAAAACAATACACAAAGGAAAAAAATATGTCTGGCCGATTTGTGGTCACACCTTCCACTCTAACCATTGTGCAGTGATTTATCTTCTCATTGTCATTAACTGTTCTCAATCTTTAAAGAAATTTTAAATGTAGGAGTCTTTTAATTTCTTTCTTATTTCTAAAATTCTCATGAAATAGTAACCATTCAGTCCTGGTCAATATGGTGAATAATGTCATCCAAAAAAACCCAGCATACCAAAATTAAACATACTGTGGCTAGAAAGAGCATTTTTTCTGGTTAAAAAATGGAATATGTGACCCTGCTTTAGAACCTCACAAAGTGAAGTTTAAGAAGTGTGTGTATTTCCATATTTTGCTGCTTTTATTAATATCTATATTAAACTGTAAATATATAAAAATCAAATAGCTGCATGGAGTCATTGTTTCCTAGAAAATACTTCGCAAATATTTTTGCTTTTTTCTTCTATTGTTCCAAAAATTTATTCTGCACAAAATGTAAAAATGCACAGTCAAAAAAGGAAGTCAAAACAGTAAGCTCTTCTTAGTAGTCTCTGTTAAAAAATAAATATTATCCAATATAATGTTGATGAACTTTCTACATAGTTCATAACAAAGCAGAAAAAGCAATATGCTTTGTCATTTTGGACAGACTTTATTATTTTATTCTATAATATATTTGGCAGCTGTTTACACACTTTGACTGCTTTATAGTTTCAAACAAGTGTCTGGCAACATTATCAGGATAATGGCAGAAATGAGATCTTTAAGAGTAATTTCAGTTCATTCCACAAATGAGGATTGGATTTTGTCTTGTGTTTTCATTACTGATTATGAGCAGCCTCCTTAAACTTCTCTTACATAGTAATCCTTTACAGTAATTAGTTTCATACTTGTGCTTCCCAGAATATATAGGGTATATTTAGGAAGGGCATTTGTTTGACAGTGGAAATGCTTCTATAAAGAAGTATCTTGTTGTGTCTTTCAAATAATAAATAGTGCTTTCCATAATATAAAATGCTGGCATGGCATTAGCAGAAAATTGTGTTGCTCACTATGTTCATATTCTTAATACCAGTCATCAGTGAAGGAATGGCAACAATTATGTATAATTGTGCAATTTATATTAAGTGTCTTTCCAAGAACATTTAAGGAAGCATGGAAGGAATGAACAGCAAGCCAAAATGAATAGGAGTCAAAGCATGTCACTGGAGGTACAACCCCAATGGCTACAGCAGGTGCATTCTGTGAGCACTGCAGGGGGCACAGGACTGCTCTTTTTTCACAGAGAGCTGTTGGATTTAAGGGAAAAACCTCCACAGTATAGGTGATGGGAAAATCAGAGGAGGAGTTGGAGGACTCCCAGAGAGAATGAGCTGATGTGTTCAGATAAAAAAAAATATCTTACAGTGATTGTGCACACATAATTTATAGTGAGTGATAATATGATTTTTTTTTTCATGTGAATATTTTGAAGACTGCATTCTTAAACAACAGCTTCTCATTGTGTATGCAATACCTCACTCTTAGCACATCATATACTTCTGCAGAAGTCATTATTTCATAATAATTTTTGTTTTCTAATAAAAAAGAAAATTTAGAGAAGATTTTATATATGAAGTATTTGACATGTTCACAACATTACTGTGTCCCATTTCTACTGTCCTCTTCTCATCCTCACTTAGCTAGATACAGATTTCTTTCATTACCTGCATACTGGGAATACTTAAATAAAAACAATTAATTATGAGATAACTTATCTCTGAAGGAGCTTCCCATGTAATGAAGTTTCTTCTGTTCCTTTGGTTGCTACAAATTCTTTTCATGCTTTCAGTTCTAATAGATGAATTAAAGCCAAAAATTAAAAATTGCTTCTCTATGATACTCAGCTTCACATATCCCTTTATTAACACTTCATAGGAAATGCTTAATATCTCTCAAAGTTCAGCCCTGCGTTCTGTTTCCTTGGCTTGCATAGGGTATTTAAAAGTATTTTTGCATTGTTGTGGCTCAGCTTCCTGCCTGCTCTAGTTTTTATCTTTCTCCACATGACCAGGTGTGATGAGAGGATGGATGCTCAGGGAACTGAACATTGTGACAACAGTCTCCTCAGTACCCTCAAGGTGGGGAAATGGGTGCCCACAGTCACTTTTACACTAGTGGGTCTTCAGAAAGCCCTGAAGTGGTCAGGAGAGCAGACTTGTAAGGAAATTCAGGAGATCCAGTCTGGACTCACAGGGGTTTGCAATAGACTGTAAGTTTCCCATTTAAAGCAGATCCAGGGCTGAGAGACCATCTGCCCTGCAGAGGCACTGAATGCCCTAAGGGGAAATAGCTACTTTGGTTGAATTTTGAGATAAGTAAGGGAAGCCATGAATTTGATTTAGAACAGAAATGGTAAAGTAGCAGCTTAAATGCGTAGAACTGTTTTTAAAATAATGGCTTAGTTTTGCCAGTCTACTGTTTGTTAAGATTGATAAACATTACTGGAAAGATTCTTGAGTACTTTCAGTTGTCTCCAGGTTTCCAGACAAGTCTTTCTTTCTGTATTTATAACCATCTCTCTGCAAGCCTGTAAGCAAACTAACAAAACAGAACGTGTAAATTGCTACATTGTATTTCTGAAATGCACCAGAGCTGCTCATAAGTTTTCCTTTTTTTCCTGAATAAGCAACTCCGGGTAATTTAAAGAAGCTCTGAATGATTTATAGAGGAGGCACTCTTAGACTCTGTGGTCACCTTTTTCCCTCAGGATCAAAAGGAATTGCTCAATTATCAAGCAGCAATATGCCTGGCTACCTGCAAGTCTGTTCACACCTGTTGTATGCAGTTAATAACGAAGTCCTTGAAAATATGATTTTTTGGATCATATTTGCATACATTTTACAGTTTTGGCATTGCTAAGTGAGTAAGACAGAGGCTGTTCTTTGCAAACAAGGCATGCTTCTTGCATCTCAGAAAATATGTAGGAAAACTATTGTCAGTACTTGAACTGCTATATCAGTGCGCAAGTACTGAAAAGTCCAGGCACTTATCTTGAGCTTTATAAAAATAATCTCAAGTACAGGGTTTTACAGAGAAATAATTTTGCCTATGTTTGGGAGAAAGAGCAAAGCAGCTTTTTCATATGAGCATAGCTTCAGATTGGGAGGGACCTCAGGGGATCTATAGTCCAACCTCCAGCCCAAAGCAGCATCAGCAAAATGATCAGGTCAGGTTGCTTTGGGCTATATTCATTCTGGTCTTGGAAATGCTCAAGAATGGAGAGTGCACAGCCTCTCAGAGCAATGTCTGGCTGTCCTGATGTCCAGTCAGAAACTTGCTTGTTTCAATTTAGCTTTGCTGTCCATTTCTCCCCAGACACACTACTGTAAGGAGTCTGCCTCTGTGTTCTTGATAACATTGTCAAATCTACTGGAAGGCAGCTATTTCCGTGTTTGAGACAAAAATGGAGACAGATTACTCAAGCCTCTTAAAAAGAACAGATAATGTTGATAGGCACATTAGCACATAGGAAATTATATCAAGTTTTGTTCCCAGAAAATTCTGTAATGAGTTTTTCCTTAACAAAAATAAATAATCAGATACTGTTAGATTGTGATCTAGTAGATGTTTACAGGATTATATTTGTTGCTATGTGTTTTCCTACTACGTTAGGAAAGAGAGTACTGCTAACTGAGAGAAATGGGCCACATGCTGAATCTAAGAGAGGGAAATCGTGTCCAAATCACAGGAAGCCTTGGGACATGTGACAGCAGAGTGAGCAAGATGGCAGCGTTTCAGATACTGCTTTGGAATATTCTTGAGAGGCTTCCCTGGTATGACAGTGACTGAGACCCAGTCGAGCATATAGTGTTTACGTCCTTCCAGCCTCTTCCCTGGGGGTGGGGCAGGAAGAGAGGGAAGGAAGCAAGGGATGATTGATGGCTTTTGAAAAGCTTTTCCCTGCGAGGGGAAGGTGTGGTCACTATAGACATCTCCAGCTAACAAAGCCCTCCCGTAGGTGGAGCAGATTTAAGCTTTGTCACCCCTTTGGGGTGACTACAACACTGTCCAGAAAATATTTTTCTGTTTTTCACTTGGGAATAGAGATCTGAGCAGGAGAAGTAGCCTGTCACTGTTCCAGTTTGTATTGCTTTAAGACAGTTCTCCAGCACTGAGTCAGATCTGTGACCAAGGGGCTGAAATAAGTCAGATTGGAGCACAGATCGACTGCTGTGTGTGGTACATCTCAGGAAGGCATGAGCACACAGCTACATTTTTGTCAAATTAAGCCACAGGTACATGAACGTATTAAGCCAATATAATCTGGTACTGCTGCCAAAACAAGCACTCATATCCACCCTCTTGCCCCTGCTTATTTTTGCTCACTGCTACCTCCTCCATTACACTGGCAGAAGCAGCAGCACAGCCACATGCTGAACCCATCAAAGGAAATGATCTTAAAAAAATTAAACTGATCAGAGAAAGGAAAAAAAAAAAAAAAAAAAAAAAAAAAGGTTTCACCCAGAATCAGTTGCTAAACTGTTGCTTTTTCAGCACTGTTGCCAACTGGTGTTGTGAAGTAGGCATGAGGCCTTAACCAGACCAGGGAGTCTGAATTTATCCTAGCATTAAGTCTCTGTGTTAGCTTTATGCCAACAGTGGGAATACGAATGTTCTGTGATCCAACATGAGGCTAGGGTAGTACAGACAGACAATACCTGACCTGACATAAAGTCTGCTGGTACAAACTTATTCCATCAAATATTTTCCAGTGCCAGTGATCACCATGTGGCTGCAGTGCTTTAGTGCTTTTCATCCAGTACTACTAGACCTCAAATTTGTGTTATCAAATCAAGGCCAAATGGAATGAGATCCATTTTAGGACTTGAAAGAGGGAAAAAAGGAAAGTTATGCAGAACGCAGTTCTGCCAAATGTTGATGCTTTCATATTGTTTGCTGTATTCAGATGGGCTCTGATCTGTAGTAGCAATATATTAGGATACCAAAATACTTAGAGATTATTTCTAGGGAAGTCAGTAATTGAGAATTATATGTTATTGTAAATACTAGCATTTTCAGATGTTATTTGGCTTTTCAGTAATGAACTACCTGGCAATTTTCTGTTTCTTCCCAGCTGTTTCCTATGGCCACGTTGGGGTGTATGGGATCAGGGCCACCGTATTGTCAGAAAGAGGAAGAGAAACCAAAAGGTGCTTGATGATGCATGTCCGTGACAGAAGTTCTGCAGTGTCACTGATCAGTCAGTGGCCTGACAGATCTATAGATCTGGACTTTCTTAGAAACTAGATTGTCAACATCAGTGGGTAATGTAAATATAGTAATGTAAACAGTGCAGAGTACCAGGAGTGAAGTTGGGAACTCCTTGACTCCGTATGCCCTTGTCTTACAGCCTAAGAACTGTAACGTTTCCTAGGCCTAAATTTCGTGAGGAGACTTAAGAATTTCCCCTCGCTTCCCAAATGCTGCCTTGAGGCACTGGAGAGGGCTGTGACCGGATGTTCCTCCCCCCTCCCCATCCCTAGTCAAGAAAAACTTAGGAGAGTTAAAGGGCGCAGTGTTTATCGCCTCGGAGCGGTCAGCCCCGCAGTTGTGGGGTGCACCAAACGCGGCTGTCCCCGCCGCAGCCGGGGTGCCGCGGGATGTGCCGCTCCGGCCGCTCGGGGGTCGGGACCCCGCCGGGCGCGCCCCGCGGCGGAATGCGCGGCACGCGGGCCCGCCGCCCCCCCGCGCCCCTCTCTGGCGCAACCATTGCGCGGCGCGGGGGGGTCCGCGCCCGCCGCCCCGCTCCGCGCCTCCCCTGGCGCCGCGCCCCGCTCCGCGCCCCTCTCCCCGCGCAGGACGGGGCGGGGCGCGAACACCGCGCCCGCTCCGCGCTTCTCCGCCGCGGCTCGGCGCTTCCCCGCCCGCTCCCTCCCTCTGCTGGGCGGTGGTTGAGGCCGGCGGGAGGTGGGGCCGGGCCGGGCCGGGCTGGGCCGGGCCGGGCTGGGCTGGGCTGGGGCAGCCGGCGGCGGTCAGCGGGGGCCCGTGGATGGCAGCCTGGGCGGCCGGCGCGGGGTAGGGTCGACGCGGAGCGGGGCCGGGCCGGGCAGGGCGGGCGCCGAGCGGAGGATTCGAGGAGCCGCAGCCGGCGGAGAAGGCACGGAGGCGGAGAGCGCCCTGCAGCCCCGCCGCGCCGCAGCCCGGCGGCCGCCAAAGTTGCTCCCCATCCCGAGGGGGAGCGGGGGATCAGGCGGGGCGATGATCTTCCCCAGCAGCAACAGCAGCGCGGCGGGCGGCGGTCGGACCCCCTATCGGAAGCAGGTAAGGGAGGGGGATGTATGGGTTTGTGGCACCCCCGCGTCCCCCCCGCAGCCCCGAGGTGCTGGGGGAGGAGTGGGGAGAGGGATGGCGACTGGCGTGAGTTGCGGCTTGCAGCCTGCTCACTTCTCGAGAGCTGGGATTTGAAAAACGAAACTCTCTTCTCCTTTTTTTTTTTTTTTTTTTAAAAAAACCTCCTCTGAAGAGCCGCACCGTGACCTTGTCGAGTGTCGGGGCGGCCGCCGCCGGGTCACCTTCGCGGGGCGTGCGGGGCGGTGCGGGGCGGCCGCCGGAGGCCGGGCGGGTGCCAGCCCCGTCGGGCTCGGCAACAGGTTAGAAAGGACCCGGTGTCGCAACAGCGAAACTTGGGGCTGGATGTTTTTCACTCGGCGTGAAATGAGCGAGGGGATCCGGGCGCATTTTTTTCTTTCAAACAACCCTCCAGAAAAGCTCCGCCGCCCTTCGGGTGCTCCCCAGCTCCCCCCGACGGGGGCACAGGGGGACCCTGTGACATTTCATGGGCAGAGTGATCTCTCTGATAAGCTCGGAGCACTCGCATCTATGGTGCTGTACTGAAAGAGGAATTTCTTTGTTTGTTTAGTCGCTGGAAATAAAATATTTGAAATAGTTGCGTTACAACCTTGCTGGACCGTTTGTCTTTGGCTGCACTTTTTGCGCACACAAGATGCAATGTTGATATTAATCTTACATTATTTACTTCTTAGTGTATTAGTTTGCATTGACTCTTCGATTAAATTAAAAAAAAAAAAAAAAAGAAACAAAAACCCCTTACAGTTTAAGTTAATGGGAAAGCGTGCTCTGTATGTGTGCCAGAGGGTAAATGGAGTAGAGGTCACTGACAAGCTACCGGCTTGACAAAGCATGCCAAAAATACTATGGCAGGCTTCTTTCCAGGTGAGAAAAAAATCCTTCTGTGTCTGCTGCACTTAGTAGCTGAAACGAGTAATTTGACAGGTTCAGTCAGCAATACTGGGGAAGTTCATCCTATTTTGCTTGGGGTCAGAATGCATTAAGGGTAGAAATAGGAAATCAGATATCACTGCTGCACACAGTGAAGGGTTTCATATAAATAATGGGGACATAGGCTTGGAAATTTTGAACTCTTGGTGCATTGTTGGGATGACACATGTGTAGCTAACCTGCATGACAGTGAAAGTTAGACTCATATTTTCAGAAGCTTAAGTAAAAATTGCTATTTCCTTTCTCCTCCCTGTTATTTTATAGAAATATCTTTTTGATAAGAATCACTGGTGTGTTATCTCAGCAGTGCTCTGCAGATGCTGTCCAGCAGTGTATGGAGTTATCTTTGCATCTTGTAGTCAAAGTGTTCAAGTCCATACATAACAAAACATGCTTATTGTGTGCACTGGTTTTGGTTTGTTGTTAATAAATGTCCTGGATACGCCCATGCTGATTATCTTGAGTGGTGCTCCTGCATACTTTATAAATGAAGCCAGTGCATCAGATACTATTTCGTGCTCTCTCTGAGAGGACCATTAATCAAGGAAGGCCCCTTGTGTGGTTGTGCAGAGTGTCGGGTGCGGGGCAGGGTGCTGGCAGGAGCCGAGGGCAGTGGGGCCAGGCCTCGTGCTGGCAGGGCTGTGTTTTATGTGCGGATGTGAGTTTGCCTGCTGGTCTGGAGCAGGCTGATAAGATGCTCTTCTTTTCACAGTGCACTCCTTAGATTCAAAGAGCTAAAAGGGCCGACTGAATCAGAAAAACAAACAGACCCTTTTTCCCCAATAGGCAGAGAAAGAAATGAATGCAGGGGTATTATGTGGGCTTAAGACCCTGGGTACCAAAGGTTTCTTTTGTTAGTGTGTAGCTATTCTCTACTCAAACACTTGGTATATAAGGAGCCAGGGTTTGTGCTTTTCTCCAGTTAAGTCCATGGAAAATGCCTATTAGCTTCATTCATGTAGACTCATGTCGATTAGCGATTGGCTTTCTGATCTCCCTTTCACTCCGACTTCACCTGCAGGGGTTAGCTGATGTCAAACAGTGCTGAAGAGCGCTGCAAGCCTAATTTTTCAACCCTTGATAATTAAGAAAAGTTGAGATTAAGTCCCTGTATGCTCTGTGTAACCCGTATTCAGACAATTGCATTGTAGTTGAGCTTTAGCCTGAGACACTAGGTACTCTTAGTGTAGGAAAAGTTGTCAGCCACTGTCTCTAAATGGAGTAACTGGATTTCCTATGCTAACAGTGTGTCATATGTGAAGCTGAAACAATTTAAAATAACTTACAAGAGAAATTAAAATCTTTTGAGTAGCTTGTATGTCTCTGTTGGTATTTTAATACATATCAGAATAATAAAAGAACACTTCATGTTTAGTACTATCCTGTTTAATTTTTAAGAGTCTATAGCAGATTCAATTGAAAAAATGAGTGGTTAACTGATAAAAGGCAAGGTGACACTAACCTGATTTATTTTTAAGACATTGTAATATAATGTGGATTTATACCTTAATTTAAAACATTGACAAAATGCCATATAGGTAGAGTAGGTTCAGATCTTTACCCATACTCTCTTTTTGTTTTCTCAAATAACTATGTTTGTTTTATAAACAAATCCGTGCCTATAATATTATGTTTGTTACCTGTTGTATCTACACTGTGCAACTCTGGCATGTAGGAGCGAGTCAACATTCTCAATTTCAGGTCAGATTTGACTGGCCTGATCATCTTCTCTCTTCTGGCATACTTGTAAGAATAGTAAAATTTGGTCTCTGCCCAAAAGGATTTCCTGTATTATGGACAGACAGGCATATTAAAAATACTCTTACCAGGCTTAAAATTGAGTAGTTGCTTAAATGAGCGACAGCTCATCTGAGAAGTAATTTGAAATGCAGATGTAGGTCTTGTTAAAGAACGAAAGCCACACAATATCTGTGATAATAACCTATCACAACACTCATAGCCATACATCCTGTCTGAAAAAGGTGTAATCTAAGACTTTTGCTATCAAGGTTATTTGCGCTATTGTAAAGAATGCACGTGTGTGCATCATAATGAAAAGGAAACAAAATTACATACAATACACTGCTTAATACAGGATTTTTTAGCTCTTGGTTTGTTGAGAGCAAGATGATTCTCTGTCTCTCCTCCCACTTTTGTCATTCTCATGTAAATTGGGAGGCGCTTCTCTGAAGTAAATATTTCTACACTCTGTAAAATTATCGTAAATGGAAAATTAGGCTTTCTCCTGCCATCTGCTCCTTGAATCTACAGAGCTACTCCAGCTATTTGATTAGGGATTTTAAATTGCTTTGTGCAGGGAGGTTCCTCTGCTCTCAGGTTTCTCGACGAGGAAGCCAGAAGCAGCTCTGGAGGCCCGGGAAGGAGGCGAGTGCAGGGTCGTACCAGCCCAGCCTGGGTGCTCAGCCCAGTGTCTGTGCCTTTTAACAGCTTTGCCCAGTAATGGTAATTCTTGTTACATTTTGACGAGTGTAATGTTTGTCTTGCCAGCTTGAGGAGATTTACATAGTTTGCTGCTTTCGAGAAGATTAACTGGGTGTAGCTGCACGTGAGGAATTTGACACTGATTTGAGGTTTGGCCTGTGTATGGAGGGACAGACAAAGCTTTTGATCTTTTCTTGTAACTCTGTTAATATCAAGTGTTGTGTCGCAGGTTAGGTTTTCTAAAAGTTGAAGGTTAAGATGGGTTTCTTATGACAGTTAAATGGAGAAAGCTTTTGCCAGTCTCAGGCTAAAAGTGTAGATTAGCCTTTCACTCTATCTATAGGTTTAACCTATCAAGAAGCTACACCTGTAATCCTACTTTACAATTTCCCAGTTGGCGCTGTGTGTGGTGTCTGTGTGTGTGAGAAGGAACCTCATTAAACTTGGAAGACCTGGGCATGGTCATAACTCAAAACACGCAGCTCCACGGAGCAGTCTGTGCCCAGAGGGATTTGACACAACACCTCCTGTGTGTATGGATGGTGCTGCGGCAGGGGGGAAGCTGAGGTGCCTAAGATTGAGCAGATATCTGTGGTTACAGAAATAAATGGGATTAGTTTATTTTTGTTTCTTTCTCTCAGAACTATAAGAATTGTAATTTTGTATCACTGGCTTGAGGTGACAGACTGTATTTCCCTTTACATTGTATTACAATGTTAAAGAATCTACCTGGGTTTCATAGAACTGAACTCCCACATTAAGTACCAGCTACTTTAATGTTTTAAGTGCATCTGTAAGATTGTTTGTGAAGTTCTGCTTTATTCTCAAGGGAGGAGCAAAACTACTCAGTCAGTGGGTTTCTATACTTGTACCAAAACGTGAATGAAAGAAATAAAAGGAAACACCTTATCTTGTTCAGGCATGATGTTATAGATTATAAAAAGTGATATAATTGTCTTATCTGTATTTGGCAGTTTGAAGTTTTTGTTTAGTATTTCTAACAGGGTGAACAATATATTTGTCTCTTTGGAAGTGTTATTGTTTAAAGTAGGTGTCTTTGCCATTTAGATTCACATGGAAAGGAAGATAGAAGTCTGTGTCTTGAACATCTGCTGTTTTGTTTTGGGTTCATTTTTTTCCCCTGAAACTTCCAACTGTTAAAAAAATTGCTTGAGTTAACACATTTCAGAAGAGTTAGATCCTTTAAACTGTAACTCCTGGCAGGGAGGAGAGGGGAAGGAAGGAAGGGAGTGGAAAATTCTTTCCTGCAAGCTTGAGATGGCTCCTAAAACATCCGCACAGTGCTGCAAACCAAGTAAATAAAAATAATGATCATTCGACATTATAACCGTTTCAGTATGCATTTTTTTTCCCCTTGTAAATTTGTGGTTGAAATTGACCTTTGCTTGTTGCACGAGGTGGTGTATAACAAAAGAAGTCAATGGAGACTAGAAACCTCTAGTAGATTTCCCTCATGGATCTGTTTCCAACTTCTTATGAATGTTTTTCTCATTTTCTACAGCCAGTTGTTTTAAAACATCTTACTTGGGGGACAGTGTGAAGGCTTATAAATCTGTAATCCTAATGAAGAGGTGCATGGAGATGTTTTGATCTTGGAAGAAGTGTTGGTCAGAAGTATTTCAAAAAGCCAGCAGAAGCACATTTGAAAGTTCTTGAGCCTTGTTGAAGAAATTGTGAGTTATTTTGCATATGTTTCAGAATTGCAGTGTACTGTGGTAATTATAACAGCCCTGCAGAAGCCACTGTATTTGCAGCTTCCTGATGCAACAGGAAAGGGAAGGGATGAGTTAGAAATAGAGGAGAAACGAGGAGGGGAACCATGGATTAGATAAGCACAAGCCTCCTAACCCAGCAACTTAGGAAACATACACACAACAAAAAAATCATGTGCTGTAAGGGCTGGTTACTGTGATTAGCACAGTTTTAGCTGTTTCCCTCAAGAGACTGCAGTTAAGGCAGTGTAGCTGCAGCTGTGTATTGACTCACAAAGTAGTTTTAAGCTGCAGTTGAAGTAACTGAATGCTGGTGAGAGATTGCATTAAACAAATTCAAGATTACCTAGGTTTGTGGCAGTTTGAGTTAGTTTATTTCTAGGAATTTAAAAGTAGTAATTTTTATTACTGTCTAAGTAAATTGATTTTTAACAGTAAAACTCTATACCAATCTTAACATTGATGCATTGGCTTAAAACTATCTAGCACGTATTTTGCGTATTTTGAAGTCTTAGAAGCTCTTCAAGACAAAAATATAGTTACCACATTTCAAAAATGTCTTTTTTTGGAATTTATGATGTAGCATAAGGATATATCCGCTCTAGGGTCTGTTGGAAAATAATAGCTGACAACTACAGAAATGTATAAATATATAATAATAATATGTCCTCATAAAAGCCATGCTGTACGCTTAACTATAATTTTGTAGGAAATCACTCATGTGTGTCTTATTTGTTTCAAGTATTCTGCTCTAGAAAAATGATGTGTCAAATAGAGTGGGTATTTAGAATTTACTTGTTTGATGGAATTGTAGAACTTTGTGAAGTTGCAGTGGAAACAAGCAACACATTGTTCTGGGGAGCCTCATTTGGGCCTCATTTTCATTTGTTGAAGAACAGCAGAAACACCAGGGCAGGGTGAGCATCAAACTTAGTCTAGCCTGATACTTACCTGCTTGTGAAATGAAATGCTTCTTTACTGCAACTAAATATATGTAACTTTATTTCACCATTGATTCTGTTTCTTTACAATGTCTCTTATTGGCAATGGCACTTTCACACCTTATTGTGTGGGTTTTTTTCTGCTTAGATGAGAAGGGGATTTATTTTTTTCCTTACCTTGTATTGTTTTCTCAGATCAGAATCTCCTCTACCATATGGTGCTTTGTTCAATAAAGTAGAAACATGAGTCCCTTGGTTAGCTACAGCTCATATATTCTGTCATTTGGGTACTACAGCATAACAATGTTAGAATTCAGTCCTTTAGGATATTCGAAGTATGTGTATGTCACTTCCATTTTTACTGTGCTTGAGCAGTGAAATCTAAGGATTCAGGTGGGAGTTTGGATGAGCGTTACAAGGGAGCTTTTCTCAGGATTGTCAGCGCAGGGCACTTCTCATGCCTGTGGTCTTACCAGCTCCCAGGAAGGCTGCTGCAACTTGGTGAAGGATTATCCAGATATCTTTGAAAATCTGAAGCAGTGTTCACAGATTCTTGGCTACTCTGAGGTGATTCACAATCCTGCTTTAAGTTTTACTTGACCCACAGAAACTTTATCAGGTTGTGCTTGTGCCACTGCAACAATCCAAAATCACTCCAAACACCAGGCAGGCAAGGGTAAAATCAAATGCAGGTCCTTGTTAACAAGTCCACAAATAAAAAATATAGAATTCTTAAAATGGAGAAACGAAAAAAACCCCAAACAACATAGTAGTACAGGAGTTGGAAGTTTCCTTTACCTTATATTCAGGCATGTGGCACACAACCTCCACTCTTCTCAGGGAGACTGGGTATTGTCCAACCCTGTCACCTCAAGTTGTGTTTGGAGAAGAGACTCTGATTTAAGGCTCTGTATTTCTCTGTATTTTATTTGTTCTTAACCCACTTGAAGGGTAAGGGGTAGACATTGCTTTTTAGTTTGGAAGTCGGTGCTGCCTCTTTCACCAGACCATAGGTTGTTTTTTCCTGCTTTGGAAGCAGTGATGTCTCTTGGGCATCCCCAGGTGCAATGCTGCCCAGGCTTTGGAGTGCTCTTCAGCTGAGCACTAAAGAGATGGCTGGTGTGTTGCAAAGGAGATCCTTTGTATGAAATGATGAAGGAATTTCAAGTCTTATGGTACTTTTCTTTCTGTTCTGCCTATATGTACAATTTGCTGATGATGCTTTAAACAGTTGTGCAGCAGATATTTTGGTGGGCTACCATGGGAGTGAGGGAGACCCTGTCACTCCAGCTGCTGCAGGTGACTGGCAGGTGTGTGTCACCTGTGTGCCCACCTTTGAGCACGGCCATGGTGACCCATTTGGAACTGTTTGTAGTGCCACATTGCATGTGTGTTTTTCTGGCTTGGCTTAGCTAATCGCTTAGCCAAGGTTTTAAATAACCTATTACAACATGAAACTCTTTGAAGTATGTAGTGTAGAAGTAACACACAGTGCAAGTCTGTGTTAACTTGGCCCCCTGTGGCTGTGCTGTGGGAGAGGAGGGACACGGTGGGTGTGCCATGCCCTGGCCAGGAACTTGCCTCCTGCGAGCCCGGGAAAGCAGCAGCCACGCTGGATAAACCTGGGCTTTGGCAGAGCCAGCACACAGCTCCATGGATTTCTGTCTGGTGTGAAAGCAACCTCCAGCAGACAAGGTCCTTTGAAGTGTTTAGTGGTCTGTCTTCCAGATAAGTTCAAGAAGAGTTTAAATTTGTAGGTCTGAATTTTAAGACACTTGCTTATGCCAGTGCATATTTACATAGCTGGTGGTGCCACTGCATGGGGTGAGACTGCTGACATCAAAAAGTGCTTATTGAGACAGAACCAGACTACTTCTGAATTTCCCCTATGAGAAACCTGAGTTGAGAAGATGGTATATCATGGGGTTAGTGTTAAACTCACATTCAGAATCAAATTGTATTTAAATTGCTTTAATGTTATTCCACCCAATCTGTTTGGCTTGCATGTTCCTCATTGTGATAGTACTTGTGCTTATTTAAAAATGCTTCTGTGTAATTTGAAAAAAAACATTTGAGACAGGTATTAAATACAATTGCTTATCTACTAACCTTTGAAACAGGGGCATTTTTTTGGTTTTTATTTAGCGTTCCAGGAGATATATCTCTGAATGCTACTTGTGAGAAACACTTATCAAAATTGGTGTTTAAGAAAAGTGTTTAACTTAAACAAAAATATAACTGATAAGATTTCTTTATAGTCTGAGGGTATCAATGCCTCCAATGCATATGTATACATGTAAATATTCCAGAATTAGGGACGTTTTTTGAGATGAGAGAATCAGTTCTATCCTGCAGTACTGAGGAGCTATAGAATACATTTGAAATCTTTAGTAATTTTAATGGTGAAGAATACTAAGATGTAATTCAGTATATAGAATTTCAGCTGGTTAAAGGTGCTGGTGATACCTAGGGCACACTGTGGTACCAATAGAAGAATGCAGGGGCTTTTTAGTTTTTTGGTTTTTTTGTTTTTTTTTTTTTTTAAGTGTTCTAAGAGTTGCCCCTATTCCCAGTTAAAATATTCTACAATGCTGTGGAGGCTAGTGCAAGATGGAAATGGTTAAGGAAGTCATTGTTTCTGCATTAGGTCGATATTTTGATTGTTGTAGTGACAAAATCATGTTAACTCTGGAAGCAGACTTTGTCAGATTGCCAGCAAATATAATGTTCTTAGATCTCTCAGGTGTGGTGTGTCATGGTCTCAGAGTCACTAAGGGCTGCAGACTGGTGTAGTCATTGTAAAAGACACTCTGGATTTTCATGTAACTGTTCTTTAAGTATTCTGGTAAGTTGCTGGGAATTCCCTGCTCTGAAGCTCCTGACAAATTGGTACTTTTTGGTTTACAGTTTCTGTTGCCACTTTATTATTGTTTTAGTATTATTAATGTGTGGGTTTGTATTTCAGTATATTAGATAATGTAAAGAAACATCTAGCCTATCTGTGTGTGTTATCCTTATTTCAAAAGACATTATTTTGATGTGACACTTCTCTGTTGATGTGTCACTTCTCTTTCAAAATGACTGAATCCATCTCCACCTTCTTCATTCCCTGAAATAAATGCTGTGTTGTGTCATTGTCCTGGGTAATAGTAGAAGTCCCAGGTCAACCACACCTATAAAGGTTATTCATAAGGATTAAGATGATGACCGGAAGTTCAAAATGGTCCTGTTACTGATATTTTGGATAATCTTAACTAAATCGTTAAGGTTTGACTCTTCAAAGTACTTGTTAATATTAGTTTTCTACATCTCAGATTTCGCACAGAAATATACTAACACCTACAAGTGGTTAAAATACTACAGCAATTAGGACTAAATAGCTTGAGAAAAAGTATTTATATACACATGCACACATACCTACATAGATGTCTATGTTTGTCTGTCCCCTGAAGCTCAGGATAGAGCAGATTTTTTTGAATGATAGAACTGTGTTCAAATTCTGCCTGTCATGTACTGTGTAAGTAATTTCTTTATGGTCTGTGAGAACATTCATCTGAACGCTACTATTGCTATTTCCAGAAAATTAGTGATGGCAAAGTTCATTCTGGCAAGAAACTGGAATGTTGAAAATATGTAGAACTCTAGTTTTCGAAAAGAGTAAAGGTTGGATTACAGTTAGCAATAGGTAGGTTTATTTCTAAGCAGATCTTTGTAGGGCAGAAAGGCAGTCAACCATGACTTCAGTCATGGTTCAGTGGCTGAGATTTGACAGAAATTTAATCTACTTATCTTTAGTGGTTTTATGTCCTTATCTTTCCTATGAAATGAACTTCCTTAGGGTTTAGGGTTTTTTTCCCCATTTTTTTTTTTAAACTGGGAAGTCCTTATGCCAATATTCTGTTGTCCCATTTAAAATTTGAAATCAAATTAAATTGCATAAATTCAGAATTCAAATATTTGGGGTATTTTGTTTGTTTGTTTGTTTTTGAGCTTTTGTTGATGTTTTTAAAGGAATTGCAATACACCGTCATTCAATTTATGGTGACTTTTGTAGTGAACCAGTGCTGGTGTACAAGATTATTAGTGTTAAATATCCAACTGTTGTGCAGATAGATAAGCTGCAAATAAAAGGATTACTGCTAAGAAAAGTGCAGCTGAACACACTTATTGAAAATGTGATTCCTTGAAATTGTTCACAGTGAAAGACAAACCTGAAAGCAGTTGCTAAGCACTGGGGTTGTGCAGTAGGCAGAGGCAAGTGATTAATTTGTCTTAAAAAGTTAGCCATTGGCTGGGCAGATTCCCTCTCACTGCAGCATTTTAAAGTTAATTATCAATTCCAGATGTACTTATTAGAAGTACTTTCCTTCATCTATAACATTCTGGTGTCTTCAGAGATTATGATTCCTCAGCTGAATTCTTGTACCAAGGGTAAGAACATGACTATTAAAATTGTGGGTGAGCTGGGCTCTGTGCCCAAATGAACCAGTTTATTCCTGACTAGTGTTTGTCATCTGTCCATACATAGCACCAGGCATGGTTCAAGCCACGTGTCCCTTCACCACCCAGAGGTGGAGGCTGTCTCCCACGGGTGCTGCAGCTGTTGTGCCAGCTGTGCTGATGCGTGGCCTGCTGGCTGCAGGGGCTTCTGAACCCTTGGGTGGCCGCTGTGAACGCTCCTTGGATCATCTCTGCTTGCAGCTGTAGCCGCTCACACGCCTGAGTCAGACTGTTACCTGCACTGCCACAACCAGTTCTACCTGGCAGTTGGATTTCTCATATATTATTGATATTGTATTCGTAGTACGTCTGGAAGCTTTCCTAGGTGTTATCTAATTCTCATGTTTTTCATTTCAGAATTGACAATGATTCATTGTGCAGTCAGACATTCCCCCAGCAGCTATTTGGATGCACCAAGGAAGGGCATCCTGCATTCGTTTAGCATACAGCTGCTAAATCTTTGTAATTGATCTTCAGAACTAAGTTTCTGGGTGTAAAAGGGGATTGTTCGTTATCATACACTGTGAAGTCACAAACATTTTAATTTTGGAATACATCATATTGTGTGGCTTGACTTTCTGACATCTGAATGATATTCTTAACCACTTAAAATCATTTTTCTCTCAGAATTTAAAATCTGAGTTAAAAAGCTGCATGAGTTAGAACAGTAGTTTGCAAAAGAAAAAGAAAGTTTTGTCTCTTGGTTCAAATCAAGAGAGAAATTTTAAATTAGAAGGGAATATGTGCAAAAAATTGATGAGGCCTGTGGAAGTGACTTAGAACAACTCTTCTGTTTGTATGATTCAATATAAATTACAGCTATCAAGAAGAACAGAAAATGATAAATAAAGTAATATAGCATGGGGGTTTTTTGAATTGCATGCACAAGAATTTTGGACAAGATTGTCATTTGTAAAAAATCAGGAGACAGAGTATTTGGTCTGATAAGTGATAAACTTCTACCAAAACATCATCCTTTAAAGAATGAGAAAAGACTGACTTGGGTTTGTTTCAGATATGGCTGTAAGGAAAATCTGACCCTAAGGCCAGAGCAGCATTGCTGCCTGTGGTATGTACAGAGGACTTCACTTACTTTTAGCAGACCAGTTTGTGCATGCTGCTCGTTGCCTTACTTGTAAGACTCTGCCAGAGGTATCACGTGTGTTTGCTGCAGTTTTCTTTGTGTATGAAAAACCAACGTTGGTTTAGTTCTGGATTGTTTGACAGCCTAATGCTGTTTTGTTACCACTTTCATGAGATAGTACCATTGGTAAATGAAACAGTCTGAATTTTTTTTTTTTTTAATTCCTCTTATTCTTTTGATGAGCAAGGGGGAGACACCAGGAGGAAGAGTAAGCAGCCATAGGGGCAAGGATGCTGCTTTTTGGAGTAATGCTACCCTAAGCTATTCCTTGAACTGCCATCTTGGTCTGTGGCTTCACAGTTGCCTCCATTGCACTTGGTTCTTTTCAGCCAAACTAAGGGAAAGGTTGACTTGAAAGCTGAGCTGCTAGCAAGACCAGCCAAGCCATCTTTGTTCTTTATTTGGTACTGCACCAAAGCCCTTTTATCAGACCAGCAGATCTAACCACCCTTTTTTGACATCCCTGTACCACTCTTTTGACTATCTACACATCCTAGATATCTCAGAAAGTGCTGTTTCTACTTGACAACTTTATCAGGAGTTGAATTTCCATGCTAACACATCCAGCCATTAATGTTTGAAAGATTTCAGCTTTCCATGCTGTTCTTAGTTGACCTGGTGCTACATTCAGGCCATCAAAGGTCAGTGCAGGCAAATAATTCCTAATGTGCAGCTAGACATCTACCGGGAAGCTCCACCAGAAGTTACCTGCCCTCTTGCTCTTATTTTTATGGATGAATCTTCAGTTTTAATTAAAAGTTACCTTTACAACTTTGAGAATTTCATCCTACTGAAGGAATACTATTTTCCTTATTTGTAAGGAGAAGCAGACTGAGATCTATAAAAGCAGGCTCATGTGCTGGATTTTCCTATGCTGATTTTAGCAAACTCCTTGCTACATTTCATCAAGTCCCCCGATTTGTTGTGTTCACAGTATTGTACTGAATTGCCTTAATATATGACAGAACTCCTTTTCATCTATGTGCCCTTGATCACTTACATATAGGAGAATATTTACATTTTTCCTAACTTCACATAAAGAGCATTAGATTTACTAATTGGTTAGATTCTCTTACTACTGCTACTACCTCTAATTTAAATGTGTCCTATTTTCTATGGTTTAAAATTCAAAAGAGTTTACCCACAGATTGTCTTGAATGTTCAGCAACTTTGTGCTTCAAACAGGCCTAAAATCAGCTTCTCTAGGCCATGGATGCCCAAACTGGCTTTCATTAAACAACAAAATGGTTTTGCTAGAAATAGCCTGGATCTGTTGAGACTGATGCTGAGCAAATGCTAACAAACCCTGCTTGATCCAAGTTGAATGAGATTAAATAGTATTTGTATTATACTAAGCATTGTGTTCTGGAGTATCCTAGTCCCAGTTCTCTGAAATGATGCTGGAAAAGTGATCACTTCATTAAGCATTCTGGTAATGAAGCAAGTGATTTTTGTATTACTGTAACATCTAAAATTCTCCTTAAAAAATGAAGCAATGCTCCTTTTTCACTCTTGTGCATAAAAATTGTCTATTGAGAAACAGAAAAATGTGTCAGAGAGCATAGCCACTGAATACTGGAAGACAAAAAAGATGTACTGACGGGAAATGTGAGCAGAAAATGCTTCCATCTAACTTCTAAGAAGCTAAACCGATCCTAACCAAGTAGGTTAGGATTTTGGAGTTATCTAAAGATAAAAATTATTACTTTCTTGCCTTTTCCAGGATAAAATTGTCCAAATGTCAACATTTTCCTAGTGTTCTTTGTAGTAGATGGTTTCAAGATAAAAGCTCATAAAGGCTTGTGGGAGAAAGAAAAATTAGGTGTTAATGTCTTAATCCATAGTGTTCAAACAGCCTGTAATTCAATTCAAGATTTGAATACATGGGATACACAGATCTAAAATAATGTACGTAGAACTGCTTTGTGTGTATACTTGAGCACACACCCTTTCAAGGGCAAAGGGTTAACAAATGAGGGAAACTGTGTCTATTTCTTGCTGTTTGTCAAGCTGTGTTTTCTGCTGCTAGTGTTTCCTGATCAACTGGGAACGTCTTGAGTTGTCTGTACCATCTTAGCAGCATTTTCTGTAGCAGTAGCAGCTGTCTGGACCATTTACTGGCTGGGTGAGCTGTTCTTGTTTCCATCTTTTCGGGCACAGGAGTTAAACATAGCTGCTTTTGTCATGCTAAACTGATTGTAATTTGTCCTGTGGTTCTCTAATGGTGCAAGATCATCTCTGAGAAATGTCAAAAGTAGCATGGTGTCCACTGGCCCCAGAAATTTGGAAACAGTTGTCCTCGATGCTGCCTGCACACAGATTTTTTTCAGCTCTTACTTTGAATCACTTTTGCTGGGTATAAGGCAAACTTACAGCACTGCAGTGTTCATTGCCTTCCATGAGAGCACAAATTAGATCTTGTCTGTCCTGGAGGTGTCACTGTGTGTGTAACTGCACTGATACAGTTGAACTAATGAAATCTTTGGTAAATCTGCTGCTGTGTTGCACACTCGCTGCAGACGCTGCAGCCAGGTGCCCGTACCGAGGCCACACTCCCCTCCCAAATGGGAAATGATGCAGGAGGCAAACGTTTTAGAAGCAATGAAGTTAAACTCCAGTTCTTTTCTAATGAGATTTGAGCTTTTACATTTCATTCTAGGAA
Organism: Vidua chalybeata; assembly: GCF_026979565.1. Classification (NCBI taxonomy): domain Eukaryota; kingdom Metazoa; phylum Chordata; class Aves; order Passeriformes; family Viduidae; genus Vidua; species Vidua chalybeata. Next base: position 22,682,015 of record NC_071536.1, read on the forward strand.
ACTGTAGAGAGTTGGGAGTCATTTAGAAGCTTTTGGGAATGTCATTTGCAGTCTCATACATGCTACATGCAGTCTCATTACAATCTAAAGAAAATTGGTGTACGTGTTGTAGCATGTATACTAAGCTACATGAGTTTGGTCCCTGGTGCTCTGTAGAAAAGCCCTATGTAGAGAAGTTTTGCCAATATTATACACTGATGTCTTCTGGTCTGTGAGTTCTATGCAATATTGAAATTTATAAAACTTCTGGACTGACTTTCAGCTTATGCAAATGAATGCAGAACCACCGGATGAGAGTGGAACCAGGCCGATATGTGCAAGTGCTGAAAAGTGACAACTCCTTACATAATGAGTCTGATGGTTTAAAAAGTTTCTACTGATCTTGCTCATGTTTTAGAACTGTATTGCTATTTTAATAATACCTGGCTGCTTCTGTTCAGTTTGGTGGCTTTGCTATGGAGGAGAATCACATTTATGGAGGTGTGGTCATTCTCCCATAGCAGATTACAAGTTCAGTGTTAGACTATATATATAAAAATAATAATAAATATTTAAATAACAAATATAAAAAAATATATAATGTGTGTGTATACATACACCACTTGCAGTAATGTAGTCTCATACTCCATAAATGGAGTATGAACTCCATAAATGTCAAAATACCATGACAGATTAGCACAAACTCCTAGCTGAAGTTGAGTTGGTAGTCACTTCAACCTTTGCTGAAATAATTGTAAAAGTGTCTTGTGCTTCCCTTTTATTGACTGTAAAAAGCAGTGGGGTATGAAAGCCTGATGAATTTAACACTGTTAGTGTTTCTTGAATTTGGTATGTACTTTCCTGGTTATACCTGAGACTTGCTTTAAATCCTTTGCCAGCAATGCTGTGCATGTCCTCCTGTTCCTTGTGTGTTGATTATAATGACTTGTATCTGCTGCATTTTATCATATTGCAGAATATAAAAACCGTAAGGACACTTCTTGAAATTTCAGAAGTGAGGAGCAAAAAGATGAATGGCACTTTCCATCCAGCACAGGTCATGCTGACCTCAATTCTGTGGCAAATACTTTGAAAGACTATGGAAATAATTGCAGTGGAGTAACCAGGAAGGACAGTGATGCTCTGAGTCTACTTTCCTTTTCTTCAGCTCATGGAGGAGTCATTTATTCCCATGGAAAGTGATGCAAGATTCTGTTCCCACTGATACTGGTTCAACTGTTACTTGACATAGGCACATAGCAAGCTGCTGAGGAGAGAATGGGACCTTTTTGGAATCAAAATTACAGTAACCTTTGTGTTGCACTCAGGCAGTGTCTCTACAACAGCTTGTTCTTTCCTGATTACATTAGTTAGGCCTGGAGACGCTTAAAAAAGGGAAAACATTTCCAAAGTGAGTAGGAAAGGTAAAATATCTAAAGTGATCTGTACTTTGAAGCATCAATTGTGTAGCTTGAAGAGCCTTTTCATGGGGGCATCCAGATTCAGTCTTGATGATGAAGTCTTATAAAAGTGGCTTTTTCTACCCTTTTTTTTTTCTGATGTGCCACCTTTCCAACAGCTAGAGATGCTGGGTGTGGTGAAGAGGGTGTGGTCTCTCAGGGAGATGAAGATGAGGAATGCAGAAGAAAGAGCCAGAGCTAGCTGCCTCATCTGCTCCATCGATGTTGTCAAAGGAAGCAGCAGGAATAGACTGGGCCACCTATTAAATACTTGTGTAATGGCCTCACCAGGAAGAACATCCATTCTCTTCTTTGGAATAGAACACAGGGATTCCCAGTAACAGTGCTGCTGCTATGCTGGGTGCAGTATGTTACCCATAAGGAATCAGCAATCATAGACAAAGGGATTTTGATAGGAATTGACTCCCTCATGCACGGTCGGGCACAAGTTCTTTAATTTATTTAACTTGAATAAACAGAAAATGACATAGCGGATCCCATGTGAGCCAAAAGAGCCATCTGTGGTCTAACCCTGTGACAAACAGTATAGCAATAATTCCAATGCCACCAACAATGTGGAGTTTGCCAGAAAAGCAGATGCTTCTTTTGACATGCATCTTCAATGCGGTGCCATTCCTATCCTATAATTGCTGTCTATGGAGGGAGGGTGGATAGGGTAGCCAGATGAGCAGAATGGTGACATTGTAGTTTTTGGGGGAAAAGCCAACAGTTTGGAAAATAATAAAAAAGGACAAAGAAGTATAAAAATAATTTTTAAAAACCTGCAAAATTCTCTTGTGTGCATCATGAAATCTGTGACACCTTTTAAGTAAGGGACAATACTTGCATGGATTTATCAGAAATCCAAAGTCTAATACAATATGGAAGAAGAATAATACTTCAGAAACTTCTGTGCAGAGTTTTAAACTTTTTTTTTTTTAAAGCTTTTCTTTCTCTATTATTTTAAAGAACTAAAGACTGGCCAAACATTCTTAACATACTTTTTTATTTGTCTTTTTGTTGTACTGTCAGCTTTTATAATACAGATATTCAGGCAGTTCTTGAACAAGCCACGGTGTCTGTATATACACTCTGCTACTTTTTAACCAGTTTTATGATATATATAGACTTAGCTGGATTAACCTCCAAAATACAGTGATGGATAGCATCCCTAATAGTTAAGAGCATATTTACTGCTTTATGAAATTAAAAATGTAGCTACCTAGAACCATAAAAAATTATGTATTTTAAACATCACAAACGGAAGCTCTTGAAAGCAGCATGTTTTTGATCACATTGAATATTGCCCATGGGCGTGTTTGTTGGCACTGGAAGTCAAGTTCACAACAGATAATAACAAAGAAATTGAACAGCAGTAGAGCTGGAGATTAGCATTCTTCTAATGAGAGTCTGTCCTCTGAACACAAGTAACTGCCTTATGTGGTGCAGGAGTCTCATTGCCAGAGCTTAGTTTTGTGGGATTTACGTAGAGAAATGGTTACCTGCTCTCTTGTATTTTCCTATAAGGGAGCCAAAAATGTCCAGGATAAAGCCATTTCTCTCATTTTCCATACATTTAAGTCCCACTTCTTCCATTACACTATAAGTACAGTCAGAGAATACTATTAGTTATTTTCAGATCTTAGTACGCTGACATCTGAAGAGTTCTTAAATGGAGGTAGTGAGGAGTTTCCTGCTTAATAAATGCTAAAGCAGAGTCCTATTTACAATGCAAAGGAACTTCTGTGAACCTCTTAATGCTTATGAAGAGCTTATTGAATAATTTTTTGCTCTAATTCTATGAATACTGTCCTCTGAGCTGTCATTGAAGTGCTTGTGAGCTGCATGTGATTTACAGGCTATGATGTGACCATCTGTGATCTAGTTTAAACTACTGCATGACCCAGGAGTTTCTAAGTTAATTGCTGTTTCAGGGGAAGCATTTCTCCTATGAAGGATATCTTGAATGTTTCCTGTTGTGGAGAACATTGTCAGATTTTATACCCCACTATTAACATGTACCAAGAGATGTGTAATGCAAGGGAGGAATTTTTTATTATTTGGATTCAGTGTCACATACTGGACTTGCTACCTTACAGGTGCTCGCATAAACCATCAGTGTGCAAGTTACACCTCTCTGAAAATGGATGTGTTTTCTTTTAATTGTAATTTGAATCCTCAGGCTGGAACAAAAACTTCAACATAGTCTAGATATTCAGTACTCTGTGCTTTCTGAATCCTGAGCAAAAGCCTTGGCTGGTTTCACTGAGGAAAATAGGCCTGTGTATGTACTAGAATCAAGAAGGAAGAAGGCAGTGAATTCTTTTGTGTCTACTGCTCCATGAAGGGCTAACCACAAAAACATATACATGCTTTTTTGTCTGTCTGGTAGATCTTAATACCATGTTCTCTTTCTTCGGGTACTTCAGCATCTTGACTTTCTTTTCAGATTCTTTAAATCTGGCCTAGCTGTTGAATTGTTCATATTTCAGAAACTTAAGTCTTTTGTTTTATATGTGTCTATAATTCTGTCATGGCTAGGGCATGGTACCAAGGTATTGTTTCAGGGGATTGTCCAGGAAATCCAGGTATAAAACTGAGAGGGAAGACAGACTCTGTGATTCATGATGAGCAGGTGGAAGGGGAAAGGGAGGGTTCATGACATCTGGAAAGGAACAGGATGTAGCCCAGTTCAGCACTCCCCTTGCTCTCCTTTGGGATAGCTTTTGTGCTTTTTATTTGTGCTTTTTTTGTGCTTTTTATTTGGGATAGCTTTTGCACTTTTTATTTGTCTCTAAACTAGGGGAATCAGTCAATGGAGCACTGAAAAATCCCTGACAAGGGATAGTCAATAGAGTGAGTTCCTGGGAACTTTGAAGCTTTTTCATTTATCGCCGAAACTCTAGAAGAGCTCCCTGAACCAGGAGTTTCTTGCGCTCATTGCTTGCTTTATTGTTACCATCTTGCCTGCCAACTCCAAGTTAGAAAGCTTCTTTTCTTGAGTAATAACAATAAAAAATTCTCCACACCCTATTATTGGAGAAAAAAATCTGTTCAGAAGTATCAGTGTGGGTTTTGTTATATACTTCAATGTGGCCAGGATTATGGTCACACTTCTTCAAGTGTCTTCATGGAAAAGATATAGATAGATTTTTGAGCTTTCTTTCATTGCTAGCAGAATATTGCTGTTGAATTAAGCTTTAAATGTGTAATTTAAATAATACTGCTTTCATTTCCTGTCAAAATATGAAAATATGACATTTTATAACAAGCTGGAATTGTTTGCTTCAATACTTTCTGGTTTTAGTAATTGTTCCTTTCTGGTGAGAACAGGTTCAGTCCTGCTATGTTGCCATAAGATCTGAGGAAAGGAAGCAAAACAGCTCAGTGGGCAATGAGCTTGGGTTATAATCGGGTGAGTTTAGAGGTGAAATTGTTAGGAGCATCTGAGCCATGACTAGAGGTTTGTGCTAGACTTTGTCTTGTTTCATTGTTGGTAGAGCCACTCTTCATGAAGATATTTTAAAAAGGAAGCTGCGAGAAGTACCTACTCATTCACTCATTTCTGTATTTCAAGGAAGGGCTTCTTCAAATGGCTCAGAAAAAATTATTCCCTGGAAAACATTTTTCTTACTGGCAAATTAGTTCAAATTAGTTAAAGTAGAACAAAGAAGAAGGAGAATGTTAACTAAAAACAAATATCAGAGTGAAAATAACTTTTTTTTATTATTATCTTTACAGATGCATGATGTTGTCCACGTATGTTTTTTGTTTCCTTTTGTTTCCTTTTAGTATGGAAAAGACTGTTATCTGTATTTAGAAAAACAGTTTTCATAGGACTTGGCTGTAACATACAGGCAAGAAAAAAGGTATAACCCTATATTTTTATCTTGTAAAGCTCCTCTTCAAACTTATCTGTTAAGGCAAGGGGGCTTCCCTATTCAGTGTGATATGTCTTTTTCCTTGATTACTTAATTTTCATCCTATTTGTTGCAGTTCATCGTTGCTGTAATCCCAACTGTAGTATTCTGGACACAGTTTTTTCATACTAAGACATGGAACATTTAGAGCAGTTTTTTTGGGAGAAACACAGGGCTGGATCTTCAGGTGCTCCTCGTCTGCCTGTGATGTTTTGTAACAGGCAGAGTCTTTGCTTGATGCCAGCCTCCACCCTCGGGTCCCGCATCGTCCCAGTAGTTGTTTCTGCTCCATGTGGCTGAACCACTAACACCTGTCATCACCACCTAAAGAAAGATGGAACAGGCTTGCATCCTGGGTATGCAAATAACTCTGATCACAAAATGCAGTATCCATAGTTTCTGCCTTGTGCAGTTCACCAGCCCTTTCTGGAATAGTCCTGTTGACTCATACAGTGTCACTATGAGATCATGTTTTTTACCCGTGCAAGGAGAAGTTAAGGTCAGTGGTTTAAAGGAGAAAAAGGGGGCAGGTATCAGGATTTTTCCCACCTGAGGAGATGTTCAGCAGAAGTGTGGAATTTCTGAGATACTCTTTCTACTGCTGTCATGCTGAAAATGCTTAGATTTGGTTGTTGAATCTTCCTGTGACAAATGCTTACAGACTAAAGAACTGTTGGAGAAGCTACCCTAAGGCAGGAGATGTGAGTAAAGCAGCAGCAAAGCTTTCGATTTCTGCGGGTTGACTCATGTCCACTGAGAATTGAACTTGGAGAGGCCTCCAGAAATTCAGTTTTGCTTGCTGTAATGTTTCAGACATGATGAGGAAAAACATGAAACAGAATAGTGCAGGACACTCAAAATGGCATCTCCGCTGCAGCTGTCACTTTGCTGGCTTAGAATAAGTGATCAAGGTTTAATGTTTCTTTATTTAAAGAAAGGTAATAAAGCAACTGCCTTCATCCATGAACACTCATTTCCGTTAAACACTTTGGAATTCTTCTTTCTGCAAGGGACACGATTTAATTCCAAATGAGTTCTTATTTTGCTAAGCTGTGCACAAAGTGTTGCAGTGTCTTGCTTCACTAGGTATGGCATCTTCTATTCTCCTGAGCCCTTGCTTTCATTGTAAAGCTCTCTCTAACCTAAAGTGTTAGGTAGATTAATAAATAAACAAGCAACCCCCAATTTAACCAAAAATAAATCCAGATTTAATACTTTTTTTTTCACTGTTGCATATATCCACAGAAAATCTATGGTAATTTTTATATCAATGCCAATTATTGAAGGTGCAGCTTTCAAAAACAGGAAGGTTAGGCAAAGTCAGGCAGGGTAAGCAGATGCTTGGAGCTTAGGCACCAGGGCAAAGCTAGGGAAACACTGCTGGTGAGATTTTGATCTTATGAGATGATCCAAGTAGCAATTCTGGATAAATAAGTTAATGTATGCTGCAATTTATGGTTTGAATTTAGAGTAGATGTGTGAGAACTCTGTTGTTAAAAGTCATGGTACTTTTCCCATTAGGAATTCTGGGTGAGTGATTAAACTCATAATTAAATGCTAGCATGTTATATAACTTTATATGCATATTTTATTGCACAAAGTTAGAGACTTAATGTAGAGATCATACTCTGGGTACAGTCATTGTCCAAATTATCTTAGGCTCATTGAAGTTCTGTTGGAATTCTGTAGTCTGAAGGCAGCAAGGTTCAGTATCTCTCAACCCCCAGGTCAAAGGAATTTATTGGGGTTATTCCATTTTGGTTTGATGTCTTTTTTTTTTGTCTGTTGACAGCAAAGAGATTCTTCTGTTCCTAGGTAGACAAAATCCTGCTCTGATTTACTTGCAGTCCTTAAGCATACAGTGGTTTATAAGAAAGACAGGAATGGCTCATATAAGATGAGTATATTCTCCAGCTAGTTTTCAGTACTTGCAGTTACTCCCATTTGGAGTTCAAATTGAGAATGAAACACAGGCAGACAATTCTCCTTGTTTTAAGGCACTTCATGGAGTCTGTTCAGTCACTGAGCTTTTTGTTTTCCTAATAAGTACCTGTGGTTTTCCCATTGCTGTGTTGGGGCTGTGGAGGGCTGGAGGGAAGGTCTCTCAGAGCAGGCTCCTCACAGCTGGCTCCAGAATGGGCTGGGGAGATCATAGAGCAGATGGGCTGATTATTCTGTCACTGGCCTTTTTTGCTTAGATGTTTGTGGAAGATGACAGGAAGGAAACTGCTGTGTAAAAAGAACGATTGCTAATTACCTCTTGGAGTGAAAACTAAGGAGGAAATGGCAAACCAGTGTGACCATGGTAATTCCTGTGAACAGGAATATTGTCACAAGAAATAATGTTCTGTTGCTTACATTCATTCCTCCTAGCCTTGAGTTCTGTGTTTTAATTTAAGATGCAATGATTACGAAGAAAAAAACTAATTAATGTACTTTTGTGTATGCTACAATATTGCAAATTATTGCGAAGTCCATATAGTAAAAACTTAAGAACAGAGTTGGATATTAATTTTTAGCAGAAGCTACAGTTTGTAAACCAAAACTTTTCAAATTTGATTTCAGGTTTCAGACAGAGCACTCAGTTAAGGTTTGTGAAATCTGTTTCTAAACAAACAACCCCAAATTTTGGCCAGGTCTCCTCTGCAGAATGTCTTGCCAGTAAAGCACTGTGTATCAGCCAGGGGTGTGGAAAAAAGTCATACATCCCCGCTGACATCAATCTGTTGGCAAAAGCCCAGGTGTGGATGCAGCTGTGCAGGCAGAAGAGAGCTTTTATCGGCTTGGCTGATGTTGTTTGGGGAGGTGATGCAACTACGCCAGCAGACAAACTCTTCTCCTGGCCTGCGCTGTCAGCGTAGGAGGCTCCGCCAGCGTGGTCACGGCGTCGCGGCTGCACTGCCAACCAACCCTTCGCAGCAAGAGCAACTGGAAAAAAAGGCCCCTTTGAACAACAGAGGGACCTCTATAATTTAGTTTTTATAAGTACTCGTCGATGAGGAACAGAGCGGAAAAAGTGATTCAGATTTTAAAATTAAAGTTTTAATGTAAAAAACGTGTTTTAGTTGTATGGCTTTAAGATGTCACTGTCCCTTTAATGGCTGTCTGTCGTTGGGTTGCAGGCTTTGAGAGCTGCAGGACACCAGCACATGTGTTTTGTAAAGCCTTTAAGGCTTGTGAAGGTTTGAGTCTCTCTGGAAGCACTGAAAAACCTTCTGTCTGTAAACTTAGGAAGACAACTGTAGTCCCATTTACATTCCCATCATGTTCAAATGTGACCACTGGCACTAGAACATCTTCATGTTTAAATAGAAGTTTAAATTTCTCAGAATGGAGTGTTTATGTTTTACAGACAGACAGAATTAGGATTCCTGCGCTCTCTACACACAGACACACATTTTCCTCTCCTGCCTTTGGCCAGCTGGTGACAAGATTTTGCAAAACTCCAGTTCTTCATAACATAGAAAAACAAAACATTTAAGGGAAAAACACTGTAAGAAATAAAAGCAAGACCAAACCAAAGATACTGAAATACTTAAAAGAGGCTCTTAGCCTTCAGCTGTAGTTTAGAAATAAACCAGTTTAAATGAAGACAGGTATGTGTATGTTGAGTTTTCTAGTAGCTGTATGTGCGCATTTTGAAACCGTAAACAGAGCAGTCTTGCATTTGATCACTGTTTGCATTTTGGGAACTTCACTGAAGGCTTTTTGAAGAAAATTTCACTGTGCCAGACTAAGTTTGTTCTGTTGTGAAAATGTTTTGAAACTAGTTACTCTGTCATCCTGCATTGCTTGTAACCCTAAAAATAATTACTGGCATTACTGGAAGAAGAGTGGTCTGACAGACTGACTTGTGCTGCTATTGTTAAAATCTGTCAATGTTTCCATTGCAAACTTGGAAGGGAGCATTTAATCTTTTTCCCTGGAAGAAATTCTAGATCAATGCTTCAATTCCAAATATAAATATTTTGGAAGAGATTTGATGTTTCTAAAAATCTTTATTAAAAACAACCAAAACAAACAAAAAAATCTCTAACCTTATGACAATGAAATATTGATACTCAGTTTTAAAATACTAAATGATCAGGAATGTATTTAATTATTTTTTGTAATTTTCAGTTCAATTAAATTAGGCAGCAACAATGTTACTGCTTATCAATGTTGATTTTATAGCAAGTCTTGCAGTTGGCTGTTCCAGGCCATTATAGCTGCATAATAAACTTTGCAACATGCCAAATTGGAGGATTTCAAAACCTTCCTGGGGAAACACAAAAAAGAAGCACATAATTACCATAAAGTATCTGATATAAGGCATGCCTTTGTACTTTTCTCCCACTCACACTTCCATTCCAATTTCTTGAGGTTATCTCCAAAATAGTTTCACATTTCTTGTGTGTAGTTTCATGGGTGCTTTAAACAGAGGTAAACTCTAATCCTTTCCTCTCTGCCTTCACATTCCTGCTCCCTGCCTTGTGACAGCCAAAGCTTTTGCGTAATGCAAAGCCCACATGGTGTACCAGATCAGGGAAGATCACTTTTTTGGTTCAGTTTGTGGCCATACAACTGTTTGTACTAATCCAAGGAAGAGGGTGGCACTAGGGTGGGTACAAGTGAGTCTACATTGACATCTCACTTTATATTCCAGTATATTTTTTCCCTCTCCTGTGCCTTTCCTCTGTATTCAGAGGGCAGTTCTTTGCAGTGAGTTTTGTGGTGGAAGCTCAGGCTTTTGCAGAAAAGGAGCCACATGCAGCCACTTGGTCAGTGAACACCATGTAGTCTCAAGATATTTACAGGCAACTTCAGTTCTCTAGTATATTTTTTGAAGTATTCCTCTCTTACAACACCACAGACAGGTTCATAGTACTTTTTGTACAGTGCCCTGCTATATTTCTCTTACTGCAAATTATTTCTTTACTGCAGATTTACTCTAGGACGTTTTTATGTTCCATTGGGGTCTGATTTTAAGAGCAATAGCGTTAGATACCTTGAGGAGTAGGTGGAAGTGCTTATGTGCTTTTCTCCTCTTGAAACTTGAATTTTTTACCATTATATAGAGCCTTTTTCTTGATAATTCTGAAGTAATCCACAAATATGGAGACAGAGAGCAGTTTGAAAGTTCTCCCAAGGCACACCATTCATTTAAAGTCTTTTCCTTAAGCTATCTGTGCTCCTTCTCTATCTGTAAAAAATAATAGTATTATATTATGTACTAAAAGCCAGAAGAGATAGAAAAGAGGCTTCTAATTATTTTTTGTATTTTTGATAGATTAAGGAAAGAGCATGGTCTTTGTGTCTGCCACAATTTGACATGTGAGACAGTCATAGTGATATAAACTTTGTACCTGCTGGAGCCTAGAGGAACAATAGTTCCTACTTCATTTTCACATGACATGACACAATGAAGAGTGATAAAATCCTGTGAGTAATATTCAGTGGAGGTTATATATAATTTGACCCTGTGTCATGCATCAAGTAGTGGTTGGAGATATTAGGATGTGCCTGTGAATCCTGTCCCAAATGTGGTGTGAAAGCAGTTGTATTTGAAATCCGTGGGTAATTAGGAGCAGATTGAACACAGTGCTCCAAATGGTAACCAGGCTGCTGTAGCTGATGTGCATGCTGTGATTGCTACCTGTACTTTACTCTAATGTGCTTTTTCCTTTGCAGCAGTCCATTGTACCAGCCCACCCAATGGCTCCTCCTAGTCCCAGCACCACCAGCAGTAATAACAACAGTAGTAGCAGCAGCAACTCAGGATGGGATCAATTAAGTAAAACTAACCTTTACATCAGAGCACTGCCTCCAAACACCACTGATCAGGACCTGGTAAAGCTATGCCAACCGTAAGTACTATGCTTAAACGCAAATTATAATGTCATACCTTAAAGGCTTGTAGTAGGTACCCAAGATGAGTGTTTGGATTATGAGGGAAGAAAACCAGGTTCATAAACAAACAGCCTCATGCTGTGATATGGTGGCAGGTTTCAACTTTGTTAACAATCAGAAGGAAAAGATTGTTTGATGCTTTGGAGAAGCAAACAAAGTGAGAATACAGTAGTGAACTGAAGCAACCCACAGCTTTCATAAAAGCTGTGATTACCCATTGTGCTGTTGAAATCACAGATAAAATTAATACCTAACTGTGAAACTTGCTATTGAGAACCTGCATAGAGGGTCTCCTCTGTTCACTGCTGAGATAATCTGTTGGTACAAACTTGAGTAATTGTTCTGAATCACTGTAAACTATAATGTGCATTTGAAGGCTTATTCTAGTTTCACGCTAATTTATGACTGTACTTTACTGCACAGTTATTTTTTTATTATTAGAAATAGCTGGTCCATGTAAGACTCCTCTCTAGTGGCTGAAGTTCTGGTTAGACTTGGTTTAGCAGAGGGCTTTTAGACAATGTTGTTAACCTAAGACTTTTTTTGCTTATGGGAGTTATTTGTTCTGTTTTTTAATTTTTACAGCAGCATGTGCCTCTTACTTTCAAATATGGTTTATGTATCAAAAGACTGTGCAGTTGGGTTGTTTATACACTGTTTAGAATCACCTGCCTTAAATGTTTTACTGGATTTTAAAAATGTCTTAGTACTTCTGAAATTCGTAGTGCACTGTCTGGATTATTTTGAAATCAAAAGTACTCAGCTAAATTGTCAATACTACATGTAGGAAAACATCCAAATCTGTCCATTTTGGAGGAAGAATTATTAATATTTGTATATAATGCTACTGTCTGAAATTTTAAAAATAATTTTATGTTCCATTTGGCAGATAACTAACTAGGAGTATACAAAAATAGAACACAACACAAGTAAGAAAAATCAATAGCAAAACCTGTAAATTTTGAATCCAAGCTTATGTGAAGTACCTTTGATTTTGAATACTGCAAAAAAATCTGATACCTAATTTATAGAGGGGATTTTCTTTTTTTAATTTTAAAGAAATTGGACTTGCAGGGTAGTAGTCACATATAAGTCATCTTAGTATTATAATAAAAATAGCTTGCTCTCAGGTCTTTAAAGAATCAAGTTCTATTTGCTCATTTCTCCAACAGCAAATGAAATCCTTGTTTTTTGCAGAGAAGAGAATAGATAATCTTTGAAAAGGCTTGTTGATAAATTAAGCATTTTTACAGCTTCCCATGTGACAATGACCTCTTGTAACTTGAATTTTAGTTGCAAATGCATGTTTTACAGAAGTGGATTTTTCATTCCTGTTTTTGTCTTTTGAACTGATGAAGAAACCTTGGCCTATGCACTCATGTTATGTCAGGACAGAGCTGTGAGGTTATTTTGCACTGGAGCCACCCCAGTAACTACTATTTGTGCAGTGATTATTATAGCTCCATAGTCTCTTTCTGAAGACATTTTGGTTTGCACAGTCTCAGATGTCACTGATGCATGAACAGCCTAGAAAAAAATATTTTCAATAATTTGCTGTAACTGGTCCCCTTCCTCTTAAATACCAAAGATTCCAATTTTGTTGTTGCTGTTCAATATATAATTGTAGTTGGAATAGCATAAATTGTATAAATAAAGAACTGGCAAAAACTTCAGCCATGAACTTGTTAAATCAATTCTGATGTGAATTTACAGATGTGGAAGGTCATGACATTTATTCCTGTGAGATATTTCCCTCCTAAGCATTTTACTTAAGAGGAAAGGAGATTGTCTCAAAATTCTCAGTGTCTGCTGAGGAAGCTAGTGAGATGTCCAGAAACTTTAGGTTGGACAACATAATCCCTTAGCAGCTAACTGGATTTGGCAGTAAGATAGAAATGGCAGCTCTCTCCCTGTTAACCGTAGCTCAGTAATCCACTTTTGTAGACCATGGGAAGTTCAGATGCAAACCTTTTCCTTCTTGTAAATCTGCCTAAGCTTTTGGGATGTAGAAGGCAAGATATTCTTGAAAGTGAACCTGCCATAGTCATTGTTTAAGCTGAGATAGTACAAAATAAATGGAGATAGAATCTTGGACACACAGAAGTCAATAAAGAAACTGTTGTTTACTCCAGGTCTCTGAAATATTTTTTTAACCATTTTCAAATTCCTAAGTTTTTACTGAGAGGTTTTTAGAGTAATTTTAGCTCCTTTTCTCCATATAGAGTGGGTCCTGCTATCTAAGAGGGTGTCCACTGCAGTGCTTGATGCTACGAATGGATAGAAAGGCTGCTCTGCATTTTGTAGAAATGATCTTGCTGGCTAGCAATAAGCAGCTTTTGGAGGATATACATAAAAAGATCACTGGCTTGTTTTGTGTCTTTTGGCTGATGTCAGACACGACAGAGAAACACCTGTGGCTTGAGGAAATAATAGTTGAAAAAGATCATTGTCACTGCAAGTACCAGAAACATCCCATCTGCAGAGATTTTTCCTTCTGATCATTATGGATTTGTATCATATATACTCTACTGAAAAGTTATTTTCAATGATAGTTATAGTAGAGAAAGATTGCTTTTGGCAGAATCCCTCAGAATACGAGCTCGAATAATCTACAGGATTCTTGTGTGGGGGATTGTTACACTATGAATTTTATTTGATTTAGTCAGGATGTGCATTAGTTCTTGTCATGAAAGCAGTGATAATTTTGGCCATGTTTTTACTTTGTTTAGTCCTTTTTGGTGAATCACGAGAAAAGACCCTTGTCAATTATGGAAGTCCTGGGCTTGCACTCCTGTTGTAGCACAGCTGTGCAGTATTTATGAACACAGTGAACAAACATTCACCAGCTTTGTGGAAAAGTATTTTCCTGGCAAGAGCAGAATTTGTCAGTATACGTGTCTACAGATCTGTCTCCACCTTCAACTGATTGGTCCTTTCTGTTTTTCTATTAGGTGAAGCTCTTTTCCTCTTTTCCTAGTTGAAAAGAGCACATTATGTTTTTATTGTGAGGGTTTGGGAGCATGGCTGTTTTTCAGAGCGTATTTCTGGGCTTTTGTGTGGGAACTGAAGCTGCCATGTTTCTGAATAGTTAATTCAAACTTGAGCCTGCTTCTCCAGTTCTGCATTGAGAAACGAAATTTCTTCATATCAATTGAGCCAGAGGCAGAAGTGTGGGGAGGACTAAAGTAGGTATTGTCACAAGATGCCATAACATTCAGCCCAGAACCAGAGGAGTGTCAGGGGGACATGATATGAGTCAGTCCTGGCCATAAGAGCTTCCCATCAGGTATGTGGGAGTAGCCAAAGCAATCAATGCAGTGGCCCACAGATCCTGTCTTTTCTGTGGGAGGCTGGACAGGAGCAATCAGCTAAATAGGACAGGAGCAGAGGACAGGAGCCAGTGTGGTTTGGGAAAGTTTGCAGGAAGCTGCCTGACGCTGCTGTGTGGTTTCTTTTCACAACCATGGAGTGCCATTACATGGGATGATCTGCTGCACTGAGCAACCCTCTGCCATGAAGAGCTTGTCTGACAGGGTTGCTGAAGCAGTGTTTACTTCAGCTTAACTGCACTCTCTTCTCCTTGTGTGGATATCAGTACTTGATATGTTTTCTTCAGCTCTTCTGATGGGTTTTGAATATATTATTTAGGCTTTAGCTGTACTTTCTTATTTGGTGACTCTTAGTAATTTATTTTAACTTACTGAATATCTGGATCTGAAGATACAAGATTAAATCCATTCCAGTTATTCACTGAAATTGTTGAGCCTGCTTATCTGATTAGGGACTTGCGTGATTGGGTCTTAGCAGATTCAGTCAGGAGTTTGTAACTTGCTTTGACATGTTTTCTAGGTGCTTTCCAGACTCTCACTAAGCACTGTGCTTTGCTGAGGATGACCTTTATGCTGAAGCCACATGGTTCCAAAGCCCTGTACCTTCCACTGTCTAGCTTATGATTTACTTGCTGGCCTGCAGCAGCATTGTGTCTGTGTAATGCTGTTTCTTCAAAAATCTCCTTTTGTGAAATGTACATCATTAAATGAGGATGATGCAGCAGACCCTTCATCCTCCTGACAATCCCCAGTCCCTGGGTGAGATTTCAAGCTTTGAGGCTTAACCCAAGTCTCCTCTGTTCAGTTCAGCATAAATCATCTGGTCAGCCCACCCTTTGGTATTTTCCCTTCCAGGCTGATTTCTCACACTGTGCTGCTTTTGTATCAAGCTGTTTGTAGTCTGTATGATATTTTTGAAATCACTTTTTTCTCTGGACAGTTTCACTTAGTTGGCTTTCCCCCTTAAGTTATCACTGTAGGGTCATACTGTGGGTTTTTAATGGGATTACATTCAGGAAAGCAACTGCTTTAAGATAACAAAATATAGAATTACGACAGCAGGCCATTGTTCTGTGCCAGGATGGTCTGCACACAGAAACAGAACCTTGAAGTGACTGCCTTTGCATATGTGCATTCTGAAATCACCTGTCTTGTTGAGAGAGTTATTTAAGGGTTCCTTGCTAAATACTCAGCATCATGAACACAGGCATAGCTGAAACAACTGGCAGGCTAATGGTTTGCTTGAAACGTATGACCCAGATGTAATATACAGCTTTGTTTCCAAAACGTACTTAGTTATATGCTCCAACATTTCCCTGTGTTCAGGCAAGATAACTTGAAAGTTGTTTCAGTGCCCTGTTCTTAATAAAAGATGTATTTTTCATTGTCATGTGACATTCATTAACATATTAATATTTCCATGTTCTTTGCTGTGTAATTGTGACCTCTCCCATGTTGCCATTTCTCATCTCCTTCAAACATACTTAGGACTGAAAAGAGGTGAACTGGAGCTCAGGCATTTACTGTAGCAGGGAGCTGGCACCACTGCGGTCATTTAAGATCAAGAAATTTGTTAATTTTACTCAGCATACCTCATTAGAAAAAAAAAAAAGGCTGGACTTTAGAAAATAGTCTGAACATGTCTGGCATTTAACTCCTTGGGAGAGTGATCTGGGCAGGTCATTGCTGCTTAGAAATACTTACAGCACATGAACACAACCCCTTTAGATAAATGGTGTGGCTAAATGGATGTGGAATGGAAGTTTTCAAAGCTAACTTCTCCAATTCTCTTTAAAGTATTTTCTCTTTATTCCTTTTTCCTTTTTTTCTCCATTTTCTTGCATTTTTCTTTTATGGTTTGCTGGCTGCAGTGAGATATTTGATTCATAATTATGTGGAATATGATTTCATGTCATATAATTAAATGTGATACATCAGTGTCTCTGAAACTGTTCCCTTTGAGAACAGTATTAATACTGATTGTATTGTAGCAAGAGCCTCTCTATTGTTCTACCTTTTTAGGGTAGAAAGAAGCCCCCTGCAAATTTCTTTTTTTCAGAGTTATGTGTGCATTTTTAAAAACAGTATGACTGCGTACGCATCTGAATAAATAACACCCAGTTTACAGAATAGCATTTGGTTCTAGGAGAAGATAGATTCCTTAGTGATTGAGCAGTATGTGATTTGTACTGTTCAGCTCAATTGTATACCAACATCATGTTTTACCTTTATTCCCTGTTCAAGGACTATGTCATGCTTTGTTGTTTGTGTTACCTGCAGTAGGTTTTCCTTAACTGCACTTTTCACTCAGTTCTGCTCTTCAGAGCAAACGTACTCCCAAGGATAGTGGAGGTGTGTTCCCTGCATGTATTCACTGATTGTGCCAGTGCTGTTGCCTGTGCAGTGGTGTGGAACACAGTAGGGAAACACCCACAGGAGCCCAGGGACCCGCTTTAGCTCATCTCCACTGTGTTCTGCCCAGCTGATGCACCCGGTTTCTCAACCAGCAAACTGTCAGAGGAGGAGTGGCCTGCCACTGTGGTGTGTAAACCGGCTCTGCTGGCTTCTGTCTGAGCTGGTGATCTTCTGAAAAGTTGCTGTCAAAAATATGTATCCCATTTCTACAGCTATAAAGAAATAGAATTCATTATTGTGTGTTCCTTTTGCCAGAAGCACTGGAGAGATGTAGGCCTGGTATGGAGGCTGAAATGCTCCTTTTTGTCAGGGCTTGACTGCCACAACAAGTAGCATGGGAACTGCGATTGGTCTGGAGATGTGATGTTTGGTTTAAATAGTCATTTCCTTTATTGTTTAGCAACGGATTTCAGCAGTCATGTTATGAAGTGTCTAGCCTGGCATGATGCGAAGGAAGACTCTTTATCTTCCCCTCAATTTCTGGACTTTAATTAGCTAGAAATAAAATTCAGACAGCTTTACCTTGATGATCAAATGAAATCTACACTGTAATTCTCTCTGAGAAGTTCCAGGGTGTCTTTTTACAGTAATGCTTTCATGTAGAATATTATTAGGGACCCATAGATATTTTCAGGGAAATTGTAGTTAAGAGAAAGGTAAAAAAGTTGTCCTATCCTCCAGATGCAGATAGTCTCTTGACAAGCCTCGAATTTAAAACTAATATAGTTTTAATTTTCTCTTTCCATTTTTTTATTAAGCAAAGATGGTGGTTTTTCTGAGTCAGTATTTCGTTTAGCCTAACTTAAAAGCAGTTCCCCTCAGCACATTGTTTAAAAAACAAGTAATCCAAATACAGACGCAAACTCTGTGTTTGCCCTGTGCTCGCAGATGTGGAGATCCAGTGATTGCAAAACTCTCTGTCCCCTGGGAGATGAGAGTTTTGTTGCAGTGTGGGGCCAGAGGAATGGTGATCCCATGGAATTTCCTTGAGGAAGTGGGGGCGAGGGAGGGGAAGAGAGTGGAAGGAATGTTTCAGCCGCAGCTGCTTGTAAAAGAAGCACTAGGAAAACAGATTTGGTAAAAGTTACCACCATTGAAAATCTCTTATTGGAAAACAAGAAGCTGATTTGGTAGTGCAGGACGGGGTATTTGTTGTGCAGAGATGCAACCGCAGAGCTGCAGGAAAGAAATGTCCAGTGGCAGCTGTTGGAATGTCTTTGATCAGAGTCCCAGTCCCCAGCTCCACAATGGCAGGGACCTGACGCAGATGGGAAGTCATAGCAGCAGTTATTCATTGGAATAACCAGTAATTCAAGAACATTTTGAAGGGGATAGTTTAATTTCAGTGGACTACTAAAAATGTTAACAAGTATTAATTAGGCTTTTTGGTGGGTTCCATGATGCCAAAAACTGCCCCTTCTGTCAGAAACCTCTTAGGCAGGCAGAAACCAGTCCAGAATTGACTCAGCTTAGAGCCCAAGCTGGTTTTGACCTCAGTGTGCTTACATCAAGCTTGTCCTTTTCTTCAGGAAACCATTCAGCATAGAAATCAGGATCAGTATTTGCAAGCAGACTCTCATATCCAATGTCCAATATCTCCTGCGGTTTCACATAACTTGTAGAAATCTTGCAAAGTCTTGACTTTGTTTGCTAAAAATTCCTTGTCCTTAGCTCTGATTTCTGTAATGCTAACTCCTTTTATTTAAAAATTGGGCCATCTGATGTTGACATGTTATAAGGCCACTAATTTTTAACCTTTTTTTACCCACATTATTGCTGAGCTACATTTAGGATTGAGAAACAACAGCCCTAAACACCTTGCAACCCACATAATAAATATTCATATTTACCTGCAGAATAAAAGCATTAGCAAATATAGGTAAACTAGTTAGATTTAATTATTTAATTTAATTAATTAAATTCAGATCCTGCTACCTCCAATGAAATATGTAACTGAGGAAATAGAAAAAACAGTCTTTATCTTTAAAAAAACCTCCACAGAATGTGGATCCTCGATCCTTGATCCTCGTTTTTTTTTCCCCACAACTCCTAAAATTTTACCCTGTTTTCACATTCAGAAAATGTCAGCTACCTCAGTTCAGTTTGAGCAGTTGCCTTACACAAGGCTCAGACCAACTCTGTAGAAAATGAAATCATTAAAGGATTACTGAGAGAAGAATTAGCACTCCATCATTTAAATGTCTGATCTTTGTAGATAGATGTGCTGTACCTGGGGGAAAAAAGTCAAATTTTAATTTGAATATTGATAATGTTATGATACATGGACATAGAACAAAAAAACACCAATGAAAACTCAAAAAGAGAAGACTTCAATTTGGGGTCTGTTTTGACACTGTTACTAGTACAAATATTCTACTTGAAATAACCTGTGTGAGTTGAGTTAATCATTTACGGAATCAATTGCAGTGGAAGAAATATGTTCTGATTTGTATTCCTATCCTGCCCCTTACATTTCCATTTCTTCTCTTATTATTTTACCAGGAGAGGAAAAGTATCCACCAAAATGTGTGTAACTTCACTTTTGGTTATAAATAATTACATTTAATTTAATAATTTTGGCCATCTTAACTGAAATATGTTAGCCTAAAATGTGTGTTCTTCTCGAATGCTTGTTTTCCATATTCTGTGCAGTTGCGTAATTTTATATGTTAACTTTAGAAGACAGAGTCTGAGTCAGTATTTTTTCCTAGGAAAACATTGTGGGCTTAGGTTTTACACATTGTTAATATTTCTAATCCTAGTGCTGCTTTTTGGCTTACTAATAAGCTTTCACAAGTCTTCTCAAAGTATCAACAATTATTCTGCTGCATTAATAAGGACTTTAACGTCTGAGTGAATGCAATAGTGAAATAAGTGTTATGTTAATAAAAGATCTAAAATTGTAAGAAAAGAGCTTCATACAGGGTAGCATAGATACATGAGAAACCTCATATCTTTTATTTGCAAATTCTTAATGTCAGAAATAAAGCTAAAGACCTGAAAAAGATCCAAACTACTTACTCCTGGTTTCAAGGACTTTGCTGAAAGGGTAACTGAAGAGCTTTTGGAGCCTGGAGACAAGCCCGGTTTTATAGTTCAGTATATAATTTCCTTTAGTGTATATATCAAAGCCCAAAGGGACTGCTGTGCTGGCAAACAGAAATGCTTCCCCATGCCCCAGAGGTGATGGCAAGCTTGACTGAAGCTGTCTGTGTGCACTGTGCTCCCAGAGGCCCGATCCTGGAAAGCCCAGAGTGCCTGGGACTCCTGGGACACTGCTCCTGCTGCCAGTGCTGGGATTCAAAAGCACTCCCTGCTCCAGAGGGTGCACGGAGGGTTTATCTGGTAGTGAGGGCTGAGCTTTCAGCTACGTCAGTGCAGAGTGCCAGGTGAACTCTACAATGTCTGATTCTTTTAGCCTTGTGGTTTCTTCTTTTCAACCTGTAGCTGTGCAGTACCCCAGGCAGAAATCTCCCCAGTGTTAATCCTGAAAGCCTTGGCTGAGTTCTGGAGAAGACATTTGGCAGAGAGAAGAGAGACTTTTTCCCTTCAAGGCCTGAGGGTATCAGCATGGTGGGGTATCCAGCTGAGCTGATGTAGCAGTGTGCATTTCCTTTCCCTCATCACTGTTTGTGGTACTGTTGATCTGGAAAGGTCTCTTTGTAAATCATTTGCCTTTCCTGCCCCTTCTCCTCAGAGATCCTGTATTCAAACTCTTACATTTCCCATACTTGAAGCTGCATGTTTTTTATCGTTTTTATCGCTAAGGCCCATCTCTTGCCAAAAGTCTGTGTGCTACATTTTGAAGATCTCAAATAATGAGAGGGAAAGTCTTGCTCTCTGTTCCTTTTTCTCTGTGACAGCTAACAGGGCTTCCACATTTCGGAACAGAGGTGCAGTACTAGCAGCAAAAGACTGTTAAGCCAGGACTGCTGCTGTAAAGTCCATCATCATACAAAGGCCTCAGCATGAATGTACTTTTTAAATGTAAATTAGGATCAATTCTTTTTGAACAACTTCCAAATATTAAGTTATGACATTTTAAAAATACACAAGAACATGTCCCAGTCCTCTGTTCTTCCCAAGTGAATTGCATATTACTTTGTTCCATGGGAAATTCTGAAGGTTTTTTCCACCCATTTTATTTATTTCTTAATTAATTATATATTTGTTAATTCTCTTTGAAGTCTAGGACACTCACTCTGAATTTTGCATTTTCACAAATGTCATTAAATATTTTGAGAGTGGCCCTCCCAGGAAGAGGGGACAGCTCTGACTGCCACTGATCAACTGTTTCCCATCTAACACTTGAACTGAGGTCGAGGTGATAATGTGAGGAGCACAGGCTCACTGGTCTGGATGTAGCTCTGTATGAAAGGTGAGCAGAAGCAAAACTTGACTTTTAAAGGTAACTGGTTACTGAACAGTATGCTACTGGTGGATATAGGTTTTGGGAACATTGTTCGTTTCTTTATCTCACGGGATTAAAAAAGAATAGTTTAATTAGAAACAGAGCAGAGTACATCTAAATATATAGCTGTGAAGCCAGATGCTCAATTCTTTAGAATGGTATAATAATATACTAATAGAAACTCTACTGAAAAGGGCATTCACTGCTATTTATGTCACCACAACAAAATTAGTTCATTTTTTTGCCATGAAAAAGGGGAAATAAATTTCTGTTTCTCTCCATGAAGATTTTCAAGTCTTTAAGATATCTGAGTGCATTTAGGGCATCTTAGATTTGCTCATCATTTTCTGGTAGTTACCATGCCTTCTTTTGTTCTTTCCATAAGTGAGAGATGGGGAGGCAGCTTAAAGTGCAGAGGAAAGAGTAAATTTTCAGAATTTTGTATTGTAGTCAGGAGGAAGTATTTCTGAGGGCAGTGTTTTCCTCTGCTCACTCAAAAGTGTTTTCCAAACTTTTGCTTTATTCAGGGGAAGAGAATTTACAAGAAATTTAATTTTTCCTCAAGAACTTTTCTGGATTTGTATTTGGATCTGGGTCACTGGTGTTCTGCTTTCTTTAGGACTCAATACTTCTGTTTATGCTTGTGCCAAAGATATTTGACAGCTTTTGAGTTAACTTCTTCAGTGATGGAGGAAATCTGAGGCTGTTTTGCTCAAGTTGCTTTCCCCTAGTGGTAGAGGTCAGTATTTGGCTATGACAGTTCTTTATTTTTTTGGCAAGCAGTTCTCTGACATTCCTGTTGCTGAGATCATCCTCACTAGGCTTTCAGAAGAACATCTGACTGGGGTTCAAATTCTTTACCTTCTGCTGTTGTGACCATATAGTATGTTATAGGAGAGGTTTGCTCCTTGCCATTAATAATTAATTTGTTTCTAGATACCTTTGTTAACACCAAGATCTGTTAATTTGTGGTTTCTTCCTTTCATTGTGATTTGGTTCCCTGTTAAGGGTGTGGATTCTTTTAATCCCAAAGATAATTTAAGGGAATAAAAGTATCATTAAATTACTGCAGTCTGAGTCATACTTGGTCTGTGAGTTTATTTCCCTGGCCTTCCCACACAGCATTTCCGATATGCAGTGAGCTGAGGGTGTGCAGGAAAGACTTTAGAGTGACCTAGATACTATTTAACTCTTTGCTAGGGGGTGGCTCTCTGACACTGTGTATAGCCTTTGCCTCTTTCCATTCTCAGTCTTTTCCTATGTGATAATTGTATCCATTGCATTTCCCTGCCTCTGAGTGATTTTCATATAAACTATTTTAAGGTTTCTACTTGAATTACTTTAAGCATCTTGTTTAATTAAATTGATTGGAAAATTTAGAAAACTAATTATTTTAAAACTTGGAGTGTAGGCATAAAGATTCATCCTCAGAAGTTACAGCTTCTTTCCTGTACTTTATCACTTCTAAGAGAAAAGCTTGTTCTGCTGCCCTCTTGCAGGCAAAGAGGTAGTCATGTCAGGCTCTCTGAAACAAAAAGGTCTGCAAAGCCCAGAAACACTGTCATCATGTCATACAAGCTTCCTTGCTGGCATATAATATTGAATTTGTTCAAGCAAGGTGGTGATATGGATTGACTTTACTGACTTTGGGCTTGCCTGTCAACTTTGCAGTCATGCAGTGTTTGATTGATTTTTCTTGACTCTGTATTAGAATGTGGGTTTGACTAGTCCCTTCTGTGGTTGCTGATGTTCTGGGTTTGTGAAATTCCCACAGATGCTCCTTTTAAGAAACTTTGACTGTATATCTTATTCTGCTTAATGTAGTTTCCACCCAAATTTGCAGCTGACACAGCCAAATGGAGGATCCTAATTTTCTCTGAGCCCAGCTGACTCCCTGCTTTGCACTAATGCCTTTGGGTTGAGTTTTCCCTGCTAGGCCAGGATTAACCTCTGTCATCTGTGTACTTCACTGTGAAGCCCAGTGATCCAACTGCTTCCTTGGGCGCATTGCCAAAAGTGCAGTCTGGGACACTGGACTTACCCTTCCATGATGGTATTTGCCGTGGTCATTATGCAAAAGTCACTGGAGATGTGGGGCTGGGGATCACATGAGGTTCAGCTGGCTCTGTGTGTTCTGCAGGGCAGTCTGGTGGTGCCCAGGGCGTGGGACTGCAGCCCTGGCTGCAACTCAGGGCTCAGTGGGCTGATGGTGCAGTGCTTCCAGAGGGCTTCCATTGTCCTGAGCTGCTGCAGTGATGGGATCAGAACAGGTTAATGACGTTTTTAAAGAAAAGGGTATATTTAAGCTACCAAAAGCAGATTTCCATGTAAGTATCTATTACATACTCTTTGCAAAATTGCAGAAATCAAACTCTGCCTCCTGCTTGCTTCAGTCAATATTCAAAAGACGATCTAAGCAGTGTGAAACTGAGGAATTGTCACTGAATATGACCCTGACGCATCAGCCACAGAGGTTGCGCTTTAGATTTTGTGTTACAGCTTGTGATTGCTCATCTATCTAAAATTTGGCAACAGATGGATAGTATTTTTTTTAATGCATAACACTCCTCTATCCCTGTCTCAGCACTTAATACTACTGCAGGCATCTTTTCAACAGAGCTGTGCAGTTACAATCAATAATATGTGAGCTGATGTTGCTGCTCAATAACATACAGCCACTTAAATGCCCTTCTGATGTATATTGACCCCTGGAGAGAGCTACTTTAGTACAACCATCTTCCCTATTGAAATGGAGTTATTTGCTATTCAGCACAGCTGGGACTTGAGACTACAGAAGCAGATTCAAATAGAGATAAAGTCTACATGCCATGCTATTAAGGGGACAGGGTATCTGGAAGGCTTAGCAATGATTTTGAGTAATTTGTCCATTTAGCTCTCTTCTAATAAGATTGACATTAAGTTACCAGAAATTAAAGGAGTTCGTACTTTATTTATTGTAGTATCTTCATTACAAGGTGTTAATCCCAGTATAGAATAGCTATTGAAGCAGGATGTTACTATGAGTATTTCATAGAAGAATCACTGTAAAATGCAGTTCAGAGAAACTGGAAGTTATTTGAACGTATCGAGACTTTCCCTCTCTGGCCTTCCAGACCGAAGAGAGGCAGCCAATACTGTCTGAGATGAGGTGTTAAATTAGTGCAAGATAGAGGTAAGGACAAACAGTTATCTTTATGTATAGTGTACTTTAACCCAGCAGGACAAGTTGAAAATCCTGTTGGCTTTTCAGTTGTCTTCATGTTACAAAACAAGAAGGAAAGCATACAAAATATGTTGGTATATTTAAAAAAAGTTATCAATGCTAGGCATTATACCAGCAACAAAACATCTTCAGTGCAAGAAAAAACATTATGTATGCATGTACATATATATGTATGTATTTTTTTATATGTAATTTTCACAAAATGTGAAACAGTTTTTTGTAGTTCAGAGTTGGCAGATGGATCAGGGCTTGGGAAATGGGATGTGGTTGAAAGTGCCCTTTTATGGCAGTCCTCAATCTCATGATTTTCTAGACTGATGGCTTCCTTGAGGCATCATCTGTTTAAACTTAGTATATAAGACTTGGTTAGCAACCTTCACCAGAAATGAAATTGATATGCAAGAATAAATTAAAGAGTAGTCTTTTGCAAGTATGTAGGCTTGTAGTATTAATAGGTGTCTGCCTATCTATCCAGAGAGGAGGTAATCTCACACTAGCTAAGCTTGTAGCCAAAAGATAAAATAATTTTGATTTATACTGTTCTGTCTAAACAAGAGAAAAACTATTGGGAAGTGTAGATAATTTTTTTTCCCTTTGCCTTTTCCTTAATTCCCTCCCACAATACAAAGAAATATGCTTAGGAATAACCAAAATAATGGTCAATGCATCATATACTGACAGTGACTGAATTTGGCTTCCTTGAATGGAGGAGGAGGAATTGAAAAATAAAATGTCTTCAGGTAGAGAGACTCATTTATGCTCCCAAGCTGGTCTCTACTGTTTAACAGAGGGAAGAGGAAAGAGTTATGAATAACAAGAACTGCTCTGTTATGTCTTCATAGTTTGATTCTTTCAAGCTGTTAGTGTAGGCTCTGCAAAATCAGTGAGGCTGAAATTTGCCAAGATTTATGGCTGAGTGTGGAAACACTGCTGTACCTTCAGATTAAAATGGCAAGCAGTGGTAAATCAATACATGCACATCTGCAGACCTGCCATGAGCTCAGCTTATAAATACATATTAGCATTCATCTGGGTTAATTTCTCATCCTCTCAAATTGTAGTGATCATTTCTCAGTATAAAGAAAAGGATAAAAAAATCACTAGACTGTAGAAACAACATTTCAGCTTTGCAATGTGAACCTTTTTGGTACTTTCTTGTTATGCTTGCAAATGAATTATTATTAAAAAAAAAAGCTGTATCTTTTGTGCCCATGTGAAACCCTATGCTCTCATGTCTTTTATATTCTTTCTGTGAGCCACAGAAACTATGATCATTTATTTGCAAATAATAATATTGTTTCAAGCTTTCAGTTGGGTGAAAAATGCGGATTTTTTTCAGTACATAATTTGTGTCCATTCTATAGCACTAGGGTAAGAAAACAACAGGGTGAGACCACTAGTTTTCTTAAAATAACATGGTTTTGTTCTTCCATCTTTTAACAGTAGGAAACTGTAACCTCTTCCCATATACTTGAATAGCCTAGTAGTTGCACATGGAAATTGCTGCAGAAAATGTAGATGATACTATGTTTTCTTAAGTAAGAGTGATGGTAGTACTAAAAGTGAGTTAGCCAAGAATTCCAAGTATCTTTTAATTGAATTTTTTTTTTTTTTTCTTTTCTTTTTGTAAAGTCAGGGTTCTCCAGAACTGCTGGACTGGATGCTGGACAGTAGAGATTAGGAAGTGCAGCCTGCTTTGTGAGGCAGACACTGAGAAGCAGACTCCTTGATTTTTCTGATGTTGTAGCATTTACTGGCAACTTCTTGTTTGGATCATCTTAATGCATATTAGTTGAGTTATGATAATTTATGATAATTCTGAGATTTATTGTTTGTGACTATCTGAATAACTGCAAACTATTTTCATACAAAGGCTCCTCAGTTCTGTGTCTTACAGTGAAACTTTCTGTAATGCTTTCAGTGGAAGAGCACTTCACATAAATTACAGTATCCTATATTAGAAGCAGAATAGTAGCGAATTAGTTTCTAAACCATTCTATCTGATTTGCACACATCACTGCATATTTAAATATTTTTCTCAAAGGAACAATGCCACATAATTTATAAGGAAAACCAGAGTGGTCTTTCACTCATTGGTTAACAAATTCAATGGATCTTTGGCAGGAAACAGCACTTTTAATGTTAACCAGCAATTGTGTCCCTGCAAACAGATGTTTGAAAACCATAACTCTGCATAGTTTACACAGTTAAAAATACTTCATATGTGTGTTTCTAAAGGGGTAAAGAGAACAATCTCCTAAAACTGTAGGCAAAAATTAGTTAGGAAAAATCACTTTAGTTTTGCTGTGCTATTGATTTCATAAACTGTGAAGATTATAATAAACAGTTTCCTTTTTTGAAAGAATAGATGGATTGCTTTGATTTTATTTTCTTTTCCTTCCATTTAGGAGTAAGCAAGCTATGATTACTTAGACAATACTTGCACTTCAAAGTGTGTGAAAGAGGCAAATCTGTTTGTGTTTCTGATAGGTTATTTATCCTGCTTAACCTATAAACTGTAAAGTAACAAGGCTACTGAACTGACAGATAGCCTAGCAGATGGTTCAGAGATTATGCAAAATCACCTCAGCTTGTCAGAAGTCAGGTTGGGTTACTGCAGGGGCAGAGGCGGCAAGAAGCACAGAACAGGATCATTTTTCACA
This sequence comes from Vidua chalybeata, assembly GCF_026979565.1. NCBI lineage: Eukaryota > Metazoa > Chordata > Aves > Passeriformes > Viduidae > Vidua > Vidua chalybeata. Next base: position 22,709,304 of record NC_071536.1, read on the forward strand.
ATTTGTTGCTTGAAATTCCATTTTTCTTCACAGCATGTGACAGAGTGTGTCACTTGTCTTGTGTCTACAGTTAAAACAGCTATGCAATCAACAAATTTAGGACCAGCATGTTTTTATTCTGGCTTTTATAAGAGTCATTAGGTTGATGAGAATCTTTAGGTGTCTGTGAAATATGAAAGCTGATCTCCAGTGCAGAGCAAGAGGTCAACTCTGCCACTTTAGCTGCTATTGCCCTCTCCTTTTTCTGTGTCTGGAGCTGTTTTCTCTCCCTACCATAACATTGAGCAGCATTCTCTTGTTAGCCTATGGAAGATTAAATGAAAATTAGGTGCCATATGTTTAGTAGTAAAAATCATGTTGCAGCTGAGCAAGGATAGGCCAAAATTAAGGCCTTTGACAAAAATCTCTCCCTGAAGAGAGGGTGATTATTAATCATAGCTCTGCCAAGTATCTGAATTCACATCCTCAGTGGAGAGGCTAAGGCTGCAGATACTGATAAACTTGTCAGAGCCTAGAATAGAACTTACAGGTTCATCCTTCAGAATTTGCCTTTTTCTTTCTTTTAAATTAAAAAAAAAAACAAAAAAAAAACCAAAACCAAAAACCCTAATGTAAAGATTTTTATACTTGCATTTTAAAATCTCTTTTAAAATTGATTGTACAGCTGTTGTGGTTTTTTCCTCAGAGTAGCTTCAGCAGAATTCTTCTTGATGCCTGACAGGGCATAATGCAAGAGCCTTCCCCTCCAACTCCAAAAGCTTTTTGCTGGGAGTGGGTGTGCATGTGTGTGTATGTGTGCATACTTATTTTTAATTTCTTCCCCCCCCCACCCCACTGTGTCATCATAGTAATAAAGAATAACTGCTTTTCCACATATTGCAACATTCTTAACCTTATAAAGTAAAACTAAATAAACATGCCTTACATATTTGTTGATTTAAGATTGACAGAGAACCCACCTCTGCAAGCAGCTGTTGAAAGTCTGTTCATTAAGACACTAGAAAGCCACATTGGGAAAGCTGCTTTAGAGTCAGCTGTAATATTTCTGAAATGTTAAAAATGTCCAGAGACATTAAAACCTAAAGTCTTCCTCAGCTGTGCTAAATAAAAGAACATTGTGCAGTGGGTCTTGCTTTTAAAGTAATCAATTTGTTGTGCAATAAGGACTAAATTGATTGAAAACCCTCTGGAAAAGGTAATAAAAATAGGTGTAGGATGCTAACGGGACTCTTTGTTGTTGAATTTCTCTCAGCTTCTAAGGAATGGATAGAGGTTATTCACATCTCTACAAAGCAAGAGCAGAAGGAAGCAAACATTTCCTGATTCTAAAAACGTATCTTCCCTGTCCCCACAGCTTATCTTTGTCTGAACCAGGAAATACCTACTTTTGGGAAAAACAAATTGGGTAGCTGAAAAATAATAATTTCCAAAATCTTTTTTTGTATGTCACTCTACTATCCATTAGGATTTTGAATTCCTGATTATTTTTAGTTCTAAGGAGCATTTACATTTGTATAGAGCCTGTACATTACAAGTCAAATACCTATTCATAAAATAGTACTTTTTATCTGTTGAAGTTAATATTGTCCAAGAAACTTACAAGGCATTTGTTCTTACTTTACTAAATTGTGTATGTCTGTTGTGCAAAGCATCTGGTCCTGTGAGGACAGACAACGGTAAGAGATGAGAAAATATCTGGGCTTGAGTCTGGTTTTGCTTCTGATGACTTCTGGTTTGCTTCTGATGACTTCTCAGGGAAATCTGGAATTGTAACCTAGTGAGACTGAAGAACAAATTATTTGTACCAAAATAATAGTAGTTTGCACTGTGGAGATGTTGGCAATTGCATTGGTAATGGTGATGACATACACCGATTCTTATTGAAAACAGAAATTAAATTAAAAAGAAGAGTTAAACATAGACATCTCATGAAGGAAGGTTTGCTGATCTTAATGAAGAGTTTACAGCAGTATATAAGAACATTGATTAGTCAGCAAAGGCAAGGTTCCTAGGAGCCTAGGGTTTTTTGGCTTTTTTAGTTGGGGGTTCTTTTTTCCGTTTGTTTTTTAATAGCCAGATCTCAAAAGCAGTCTTTACATTAAGAGACACAATGTATTTTTTGTAGTTTTGTAAAGACAAAACAGTAGTTGGCTTTTATAATAATAAATTCTAATTTATTTGGAGGTATTATTTATCTCCCAAATAAAATAATAATAAATGCGAATGAGAATTATTAGGATATTTGGGTATTTTGAAAATACCATCTTTCTTCTAAAGTACCAGAGAGTCAAAGGGACAATTATTAAGAAAGGAAGGAACTAGCTTTATGTCAGAACCACATGATCATTTAACACCATGCCATCAAGAGAACACTTTAATTTAGGTGCTCAAGTAAGTTCTGTTCTGCATATAGTGAAAAATATGGTCTAATGTCTGAAACAGGGCACATCTGGTGGCATTGGTTAATCCAGTGGTAGAATATCTGAAACTAGGAAAGGAGACTTTACTAAACCAAATAAATAAGCCAAGTTTATAACAATTTCGGAACAGAACTCATACTAGAATAAAGCTAGAATAGCCATACACATTAACTCAGAAAATAAAAATATGAAGGTATAACTGCAGCTTTTATGTAGTATTTTATTATTCACTTAAAATTATTGGTCCAGCTTTTGGTGGTAGATACTTATTATGTTCTGGTAAAAAAACTTTTGGTGCATGATGGCCTTGAAGCAGCTGAGTATTCCAAAGAGTTTCTCAAAGAACAGTGTGTCTTCCAACAACACAAAACAAAATACGGACAAAATGTTCTCAGCAATGTTTCCTTCTGATCGACAGCATAGATGTGGTGAAGAAGAATTTAAAAATGGAAACCATATGGTTTGATTCTGTTCTTTAAACTCAGTCTTCTGCTGGATTGAATACATTTCTTTATTGAGTTTTTTAAGAAACATTTACCCATAACTAAAGAGTGGGATCAGAGTTGTCTATCGCAAGGACTAGTAGTTTTGTATTGACAACTATTTGCCAAAATTCCCTTTACTGAAAAATTGAAAATTTGATACACAGAGAAGCAAAAACTCCCCGTGTTTGTCTAAGCTTAAAAGGGACCAAGAGTTTAAGGTTCAGTACACTTTCCCAAAATGCAGCAGAGAGGTGGAGGTATGAGAGCCAGATAAAACTTTTATGCTTGGGTTTTGGATCCAGGAGAAAAGATTGATGGGGCCGATCATGTTCCCTTGGCTGTGCTGTTGGCTTAGAAATGCCCTGAACATGGGAAGATCAGTGAGGAACAGGAGTGAGCTGTACCAAGTCAGCTCTTGCTGACAACTCCCTTGGCTCTTTTTCTCACACTCAGGGAATTTTCTTTGCTCCTTCTGCACCAGGTGTTACAGAAGAACTGGGAACTCCAGCAGAGATTAGGCCTTCCCATGGGCTGTTAGGGTTTTTCCTCATCTCAACTGAGATAATGTAATGACTTCCACCCACTCTACAAGCAGGATAGATGGTGGTGTGGGCCTGGCTAGTAAGACCATCAGTTGCATATAAATGTTTTGAGTCACAGTGTTCAATACAGAATACTCTGTGTTTGGGGAGGTGAGGATCTTAAAATTTGCATGTCACTGATTTACCGAAGTCCATGTTTGTTGTGTGCATTGATTTGAGGTCATACTGAAAGACAACATGATTTCATTTCAAGCAAGAATTTGCTGCATTTAGAGTACATGCAAGGTACCCACTGAGCATGCTGTGTGGTGAATAAGGCCATCTTGGATAAGAATTTTATTTTGGTTTTGTTGTTATCTCTTTTATTTTCAAAGCTGATTTACAGACTAAGCAGGCCCACCTGATTTTTCTTTTTAGTGTTACAATTAATATGTAGGAATTGCTTAGGAAGTATTTGCTTTATGCATTTTCATCTAGTTACTTATAATAGTCAAAATTACCATTTATTTTGATGTGGCTCTATTCAGCAGCTGCATTTTATTTTAGGATTAATTGATCTGCTCTCCTATGTGACACTCCTTGCCAGATGTGCCTGCTGTGCTCTCTGCAGTCTTTGAGTCACCTGGTGAGACTATTGGCTCCCTATCAGAATATTTTGTCTTCAGCCAGCTTCTCTTTCCTTTCACAATTCCACCTTAAAGTTAATTCATGTACTTGGAGCCACTAACAAGTCATGAAATCCATGTCTGGTTTTACTGCACAATTCTGGATCTCAAAAATAAGAGCATTCCACGAAGGGCAGTGATAAAATTCTAAGATGTAAAAATTAATCTAGAACAAACACAGAAGACATGCAGCATTTCTGTATATCAGAGAAGTTTTGACAGCACTATGGTACTACAAACTGTAACAGCAGGATCTCTAGGAATGTTCTTTTATAGCTGGGCTGGACTTAGGCAAAGGGAGATCACTGTTCATCTTAAACGCAAAGTTCTGGACAGTTCAGGATGGAGGACCTAAGCAGAATTTAAAGGCAAGGACTTTCCATGGTAGCAGAGATCCTTCTGGCATATTTTTGCCCAAGTCAGCATCTTGTGGTAGAGAAATCCTTCACAGCAAAAGAAGACAGGTAGAGAGTACTGCAAAGGGAAGCACTGTAAGCATGGTGGTATGAGGTATATTACATTATGTTGTGGACACAGATTTGAACAGTTCATTCCAGACACACCTTATCAAGCCTCTCACTGCCTGTTCTTACTGTACCTCCCCTAATGCACACACAGATAAGTTCTTTCAACACTCAAAACAGCACTTGGGGCAGAGACTTCAAGCTACTTCATTCCTCATTCTTTGTCATGCTGAAGCTGGCGTCTTTTCACACTCACATTTCCACATATGTTCATCATACTGCCAGATGTACAAAGGGAGAAAAATAAATAGTGGTTCAGGTTGATTCATGTACTTGGTTTTCTAAAGACCCTTTTCTTTCAGCATTGTGGAGGTTGCCAAAATTAGTTATTTTTTCATTTCTTCACTGTGAGGATGTAATTAGCAGTAGTAAACATCATCCTGTAAAGTGGCTGTACTGCATTTCTTCCTAGCTTGGCTTTGAACATGTTTCTTCTTTATCTTCTATTCAGCCAGACATTTGTATTGGTGTTCTCTACCACAACTGTATCCTGTTCACTGGGTCACAGGCAGTTACTGAACACACCCCTGTTAATCCCATACCCAGTGCACCCTGGTAATTATTTACCTGCCTCTTACCCAAGCCCTCTCTTTCTCAATGTGTGAGTTGATATTGGTACAAGTGCTGTATAGAAAAGAGACGCAAAGCTGAAAACACGTTTCCATCTCCGAACATAATTCAGACTGAAGAATTTGTTAATAGCACTCAAAAGAAAAAAAAAAAAGAAAAAAAAAGAACTCTATTGCTGTTGAACATGAGTTTGATGTTATTTTGGGGAGAAAAATAACTCAGTAAGAAACACATAGTTGCTTGTCACCAGCCAGATTAGCAGTTATTTCTAAAGACTAGTACTTAATTTAAAAGGAAGCATGCTTTAAAAAACTGTTTCAGCTGAGAGGGAATGAGCAAACACCAATTGCTGTAGAAGTGATTCTGCTAGCCATGGAACAGTGCTCTGCTGTAGGTACAAAATCTCACCAAGCATGCAGTAAGGCTGTGGAGCAAGAGAGAACCCTCTGCAAGTGCCTTAGACACTAGATGTATATAGGCTTTGAGAGGAGTTAGGATCTTCAGGCAAGAGCTAACATCATAGACATCTTTGGAATACAAATTTTCTCTTGCTTGCTATAGTCCTTTTTGTAAGCAGGCAATACATATGTTTGCATCATGACTGGTGTGTTTTTTAGGTCATTGATTTCTGCAGGGTCTTGATTGCAGTTGCACCCAGTAAATGAGCAGTTGAAGACAGGAGCTTGTGTTAAACGCAGAGTATAAGGACTGTAGAATTCAAGGAGAAGAAAAGTTTTCACAATGGTCATAATTTGAAGGAAGCACTTGGGAGAAACTGCATGGAGTAATTCCCCTGGTATCAGATCACATGCTGGGAACAAGGAGGGGGTGCATCCTGCTGACTAGGCTCAGGGTGGGTAAACTGCTTTTCTGTGCCTCATGGCATGAGTGGAGAACAACTCACACATGGGAGGGAAAATCGTAGGAGAAATCCTGGCGATAGCTGCTATTGTTATACAGGTTCCCAGTTTGTTCCTAGACTCACACTGCTGAAATTTCTTGGCAGCCTTCCATGGTGACTGGTTCTTTGCAGGAGCCATGCTATCTAGGACAGTGCAATAAATCACTAAGCCATCTTTGCACAGTGGAAAGTGGTCCACGAAGTTTCTGTAAAGATCAGCTGTGCAGAGACCAGTTCACGGGCTGGTGAGCATCAGCAGCGTGGGCTGGAGCAGTCGAAGGCAGCCCCGAGCCAGCTGGCCAGGTCGCTGTGCTTGCAGAAATACCCAGGGCTGTGGTTCTTCACCACCACCACTTTCTGTGCTTTCAAGAACTGACACAGTAGCAGAGAGAACATCATCCTTCAAGGATTTTTTTTCCCACAAAAGGCTATGTAGCTCTTCACTTTAAGAAGCTTTAGGGAGGCTGATAGGATATGGAGAATGCTGGCTGTCAAATGTCATGCTGGGTGCAAGCGCCCTGAGCAGTTTGGCTCTCTCATTTATAGCACGTGCTTTTGCTTTGCACTCAGAAAAATTCTGGAGAAAAAGTGACAAGTTTTGACTTAGGGACTATAATGCTTTCTGAATGGAACAACATATTTGGAAAATAAGTGGTACGAATAAGGAAGTACCTGCTCCAAGTATTATGCATGATTTCTATTGCTTCTTAAATGGTTAATTCAGATATGCACAGATTTTCATTGGTGCTTGTATGTTTTTAGGTTATAGATGGATAGTTCTATTTTATATCAGTGTAGATGCTCACAATTTCAGATAAAAGAAGGAAGCACCCACCTTGTGGCTTGTGTCCTGGGTTTACTCCCTTGCAATTATTTGAAGCTATCCAATAACTATTGCATAAACAGCAGGGTCTTGAAACTCGTCGCAAAGAGTGGTAACTACACTGAAAGGTGTATTTAAATGCTCTTTGTGGGGAAAGTAAATAGGCTTTGCCTTTGAATAACTATCACTTTGCAAGTGAACAGTTAATTGAGTATTCTTAACAAACTAAGCTTAATTTATTAGGCTTCTAATATACTTTGAAGAATTTTTAAGACTAATACAGCTACTGCAGAAATGGAGTTGTCTTTTGACATAATATTTTTCAAAATTACACGCACTCTGTTGAAATTCTATTTAGCAGGTAAGATGGTGAAAGTTCATTTTTCCCCAAATTCCCCTATTGTATACTGATGACATTTCTCATAATTCTGGGTTCTTGTACAATGATATAGAGCCTCTTAGCACACTGTGCATAGATACACCTGTTAGTGTAATAAGTTACATTACATTCTCAAGTGAAAGCAAACTCCTTTTGCATACTTTTTCTCTTCTGTGCTCAGGGCACCCTAACAAGTGTCATTGACAAGCAGAGGAGGATGTGGGAAGGAGCTTGGGAAACCTGTGCTCCTTATGCAGGCCAAGAGAATTGCTGGTTTTAAATTGAAAGTGGAATTTTTATTCCAAGGGAAATTGCAAGCAGGAACAAATTCTACTCTAAAAATGATCAAAATACCTAATTCTGATAAACTTTGCAGAGTGCTTCAGAAACAGTCATTGTTCTTATAGCTGGGATTGTTGTCCACCTTTTTCCCAAGCTTAGTTGCTGAGATGTCTGTGTGCTCACCTAGCAGACTGGGCTAACCAGGTACTGAGAAGCTGAGAAACTGGCAATAAGAAAAAGAAAATAGAAACTTTCCTGAGGGATGTTTTTGTTTTAGTTGAAATTGCTTATATTTACAGAAATGTACAGGTTTTTTTTTGCCAAATTTGTTGATCAGCTTTCATTAGTCTTCCATTTGTCGCATTCCAGAATAGAATAATATTAAATCTGATGTAATATTTTTATGTTTGTCAGTTGGGGTTTTGCTGGGTTTTTCTCTCTTTTTTTTTTTTTTTCCTTTTCCATACTGTGCTAGCCAGCAAGCCTAGCACTGACAAGGCAACTGGTCTGCTCTAACTGGTCTATATACTGAGAGAGTCCCAGCTTACATCTATAACATGGTGTCTTATACATACCAGGATTTTAACTGCATGGGATTCTTGTCTATAAAGCACTGTTTTCTGGCTTATTCTGTGGTGCCACTGGGAATATAGAACAAGATCATGCTTGAAATTGTTGGTTTTTGTCACTTCCATCTATGTATGAGTTTGCAGTCCATAATTATAATCTATATAAATTGTTGCATTTTGCATAGAGTAAAGGGTACTAGGATATAAAATAAAGTGATTTGTGTGTTTGTTATAATAGGATGTTCTTTTCTCATTTTCCTTATACATGTATAATACATTTTAGGTATGGGAAAATTGTATCCACAAAGGCTATTTTGGACAAGACTACAAACAAATGCAAAGGTATGTATATTTTCCTTTATACTGTGCTCCCCTGAAAGTTGTAACTGATTCTATAAAGTGTGTTAATGTTGCACTTTAAGTTCATTTTACCTTTGTTGGTTTGGTTTGGGTTTTTTTTCCCATTCTTGCTCCTAAACAAGTTTTATTCTTGCTAGTGGTTGGTGTATTCAATGCATTTGCCTCCAGTGGAGCTGGCAGACAGCCGGTGTCAGTGGTGCAGCCAAGCCAGAGTGAAGCTGACATGCACAGTGCTGGCTGGCAGCTTGCCTCTATTTTAAAAACAAAAATGGAGTTAAAAGCATCTTTTCCCCTTTTGCCTGGAGAAACTAGGGAAGTTTGCAGATGACCATTCAACTAAACTAAGCATCTTAAAAAATTATACATTGTGGAAATAAGCTCCATTGATTAGTGTAGCTTGAAGCAGCACTTAATTACATGTTCCAGTACTCTAATTGTGTTTTGTTATGTTCTATTGAATGTATTGGGAGCAAAGAGAGGGTTCATTTTCAATGAAGTAATTGCAGCTGGAAAAAAAAAAATTAGAACTCCTCTAGATAAGCTGAATATATCAGTTCATGGATTTTCATCACTCACTGCAATTGCAGCAGTTCAGATCCCAGCATGTTTGTGGTGGGAGAAGGCGTAGTACCAGACACTGAAATACCAGATTTCAGACTTTAATTTTTTACAGTTAAGAGGTTAATTTCCAAGCAAAGTGAAATATTAAGTCAGCTGATTGAGCAGTGTTAATAAGCATAATGCCCATGAACGAGCAGAAAGCTGAGAGGCAGAGGGAGGAGAGTTCGTCATTAATTAAGACTAAGCTTTTGTGCAGAACTTGGAAGCAGTGCAGGGACATAGATTCTGAACTCCCCATCTTAAGCAAATTAAAGAGGCACTGACAGTTCAGAAACTGAAATTTCTAGAAATTTTTTTCCTAGCTTGTATGCAGTTGCCATTGTGACTAGGAAAGAGGAGATGCCCTTTTCAATTATTTTGATTAGTTAATGCCTATGATTGTACTTACCTGATTTAGTCTGTCCATTCTGTCAGTTCCTGAAGTATTCAGTAGTTTTTTTAGAGATACAGAAATTCTCACATTAATTCTTTGAGAGGTTTAAGATGACTTTTCAAAACAGAATTTAAATCTCAATGATGAAAAGCAGTAGCTAGCAGCCTATTGTGACAATACACTGCAAGGTAAGGCTCCAGGGAAACTCACTGTGTGTCACTGAAATGGCAATGGGAACATAAGTAGGCAGAATGCAAATATCTGACTGGAATTTAACCAAAAGATTGACAGCATCTCTGGCTTTTGCCAAAAAACACACCATGGGGTTTAAACTAACTGGAACAACAAGCAATTGAGTTTCTGTATCATCTGGAAGGTGGCAAAGCCAGCTTTGATGGCATGCTTGGTGTCAGTATGTAACTTTGTCTGTATTACACCCTGCAGCGTGTTGGTGATAACCCAGGCTGCCATGGGTGTGGAGAGCTAGTTTGGGGTAAGGGAAGTTAGTCTTGCCTTGGCAGCACAAAACTTGATATGAACTAATTCACTTTGTTTCATGTCAGAATTTAACAATCCACACCACCACGTGTTACACAAAACAATATGCTGCTTTCTTCAGCTTCTTGGCAGCATAAATAAGCTTGCAGTGATGTACAGGGATGCTTGAGTTGTTTTTCCCAAGTTAAGAGCTTTAAAACTTGTTCCATTATAACATTAGACAACGTTTTCTCAGTACAGATATATTGTAAGAGGATTGTAATATATTTTGAAGAAATACTTACATTTTCTACTTCTCCAGAGGTTGTTCTATTGTTAGTTTTTTTGTTTGTTTTCTTTTACCCCAGCTTTAACTCTGGAAAGGGATTTTATTAATACTTGGGCCGCAAACTCGAAAAGATGGGGATTGAAAAATGCAGAATGAGGTTTGCAATAACCTCGTCTAGTGGAAGTAGCTTCCAAACTCTGACTGCTTCTTGGTGAGCCTTTAGCCTCCAATTCCCAGGCTGGATTAAAAATCCCATGGATTTAAGTGTCTGTTAAGGCCAAGGTATATTGCAATTTGGACATCCTGGAATCCCTTAGTTACGTTATCTTGTTCAGAATAAGAAAGGAGGTTATTGTAAATATATGGAATTTGTTTCAATTGATGTTGAGCTTATTTTAATATTTAAAGATTGCATTATATGGCATAGAAAATGCTTTCAGGACAGCTTTTCACATTCTTTCAATAACAGGAAAAACCATTTGGTTTCACTCACTTTTAATATTAACTGTCTTTTATGTATATGCAGTGAGATAAGTAATTTACCAAAAATTGGGTAGATATGTGTATTTTAAACTAAATTCCTCTCCCAGTTTTGAATAAACAAAAAGTAACTTACAGACTTACTTGTCATTTATTCAAACTGCAATAAGAATTTACTTTGGAAAAATTAACAGATGATGCTTTATTTGGTGATCTCTGAAATAATCTGCTGTTAGAGGTTACATACCAGATAATGCAAAGCAAAGCACTTTACTGCTTGCTAGCAATTTGATCAAAATTCTCATAATGAGTGGACATGGAAATGGATTTGTTCCACTAGGGCAGATCCCCACCAGTTCAAGGTTTAAGAACTTTGCTAGGTTTTTTCGGGGGGGGGGGGCAGGGGGCAGAGTCCATGAAGACCTGGAGTTCAAATTGGCCCCCTTGAACAAGAAAATTGTATTAAATAACTGTGCCAGTAGCACGACTTGCCTGTGAAGTGTTTGTTTATAAGCTGGTTGCTGTCTTGTTACCAAAATGATGTTTTCTCTTTCAGGTTATGGTTTTGTTGACTTTGACAGCCCAGCAGCTGCTCAGAAGGCAGTTTCTGCTTTAAAGGCCAGTGGAGTCCAAGCACAGATGGCAAAGGTGAGTTAAAATAACCAGCTAATTCTTGCAATGGGTTGTGAAGATGAACAAGATTGTACAGTGGCACAACAAGGGCAGTGTGGAGTTTCCAGCTGCAGGGCCCTTTACAGAGAGCACAATCCTCAAGCCATGTGATTATTAAGGTAATAAAATGGAGACTTTTGTCTGCCATATCCCAAATAATCTCAACTAATTAAATAAAGAAGCATGAAATTGTAAAGTCTCCAAACTGATCTTGTTGCATTTATCAGTTTATTCGTAATAGTCTTTTCCATTGGCTTCATCAAACAAAAGTTTCACAATGGTTTGTAAAAACTGCAGCAGGCTTAATGAATTGCTTTACAGCACAAAGGTACAAAAGGTTTAATAGATTGTCTGGTTTTTACTAAGGTTAGAAGCCTTGTGATTTAGGGATTAATTTTTAAGTATACCATGGCAAAATTTAACCTTTGAACTTTGTTTCAGCCCTTCTAGTATATTTTCAGCTAATATAAGTAAAATTTGAATCTGAGCATTCATGATAGATACTTTGAAATTCTTAGCCAGCTCTTGGCTGACCTACTTTTGCATCAAGGCAAAACTAGGAATTACTAAAAAAATAACAGAATGAGAGCTATCTTCTTGTTCTCTAATTTTTAATGAACCTTGCCTCTGAACCAGTTTATTAGCCAGATGTGATCTTCAGAGCACCTTCAGGGCTCTTCTATGTAGTTAGGGCAATGATACTTTAGTAATGATACCGTCATGCATTCTTGTTGGGTCAGATGACCTGGTTCCAAAGGAGAGCCATAAACACCTCTACAAATTAGTTACCTAAAGAAAATATTATCAGTATAATCTGTTGATAGAATTCTGGTACCTCTTAAAGCAAATTTATTTTTAGTTTGAAAATTATATACTAATTTAAAAAACCTAAAATCTGGTAATCTCAGAGGCTTTTTTATTAAAGTAGTCTGCTAAAAATCTAACAAATCTTTTATAGTTATCCACTAGGTACAGATTTTTTTCAGATGAGATATTTTCCACAGCTTCTCAGCTAAAGAGAACAGTTAAGCTAACAACATAAATGTCTTTGGATGGATTCCAGGGCAACAAAATGGAAACCATATGTTTCATACTTAATGCGTGTTTCATTACAGCCATGACACAAACATACATGCTTACTGGAAAACACTTGGGTTTTTTTTCCTTTTATAAGGTTTTATGTATGCTTAATAAAGACCATTTATTTAATATTTAGGTTTTAGGTGATCACTTTAAAATATGCCCCAGATTTTTCAAAGTTTTGTCTGCCATCTTATGATTATGATATCTAGATAGGAGAGGCAAAAAGAGATTTTGAAGTAAAGTAAATTAATTTTCTTAATGAATTTTGATGTCTGATTTAATTGTTTGCTTGAGTAGATGGAGAAGCTCTAATAATTAACTATAGTAACCTAATGAATAGTTTCTTAATCTTTTTAATAGTATATATTTCTGACTCATTTCCTCTGACAGTTGCAAGATCAGTAATAGTTCTTCTTGTTAACATTAATGAAATAATATGCGCCAAAATATCCTACAGTTTTGGGTATTTTTCTGACCCTGTGTCAAGCTTGATGACCTGTGGGAAACCTGTAACTATGAGGTTTGCATTCCAGTGAAACTTGTTCTGCTTCTTAACGCAGAGAGAGTGTTTGAATTATTAAAAAGACCAACCCCAAGATCAGCACAATGAACAATACCACAACAAACAGTCACTAGTGACTATGAATTTGAGTGTTTTGATTTTTGTCTGTTTTGAGCCATTGGATTTTTTTTCCCCTGGCAATGCTGCTCTCCTTTCGTCTGAAAAATCCTATCTCTACTTAGATGCTCCAAACTGGGAATGGCCAGTCAGAGTTGCTTTGGCAAGATTAGCAAATCACACCCTTCACATGCAAGACACTATAAAAGTTTGTGTTTATGTGATTAGTATTTTATCCTTTTGCATGTCACCTGTGCCATGGAGTGGTGGTCCTGCAGTGACATTGCTTCAGGCTTAATCCTGAGTGTCACAGAGAAGGATTTCAGGAGTTTCCTGCCTGTCTGGGCAATTGATTTCCTTGCTGACTACCACAGCTGCGGCAGTTTCAAAGAGGAAATCCATGCCTGTTGGGGTGATTTATCCATGGGAAAGTGTTGTAATTACCCTGTACCCAGGGTATGAGGAGCAGCACAGCTCCTTGGTGCTCTCACCCTCCCCCCAGACATGGTTCCTGACCCATAGCAGCTGAGCAGGGAGGAAAATGTTCTTGCTGAAGCCACATTCTGACTCTGGCTGCCATAAAGTCCTTTTTGCAGTGTCCTGCTGTAGCTCTTGGTCAGTGAGATAAAAACTACTCACGTCAGGAAGTTCATCTGCAAATCCTACTTTAGTGGAAGTAGTTAAAATTTTTATATATTAAAATTTTTTGTTTTGTAGAGGTAACTTCAAATTCCAGTTATGTTATTTTTAAAAATATTGAGTAGTGAATTGCATTGTGATTATGACTATGATGATGATGATTTTCCTATCCATGGGGTAAAATCATGCTGTATTTGGCAGTCTACTTCCAAGTTGATCTGAGTTGAGAAAAATCCCACTTGCTATGTTTTGCTACTGCTGAGCAGAGTGGGAAGGCCCAAGGCCCAAGATATGACTTCATGCCAAATCCTGCCAAATCTGTTCCGGGGGTCACTGTTGGTGGAGAAGTGGCCACCACTCAGAGGAAATGCCACGATAATGGAACCCTGTGTTAGTCCATTGCTCATGAAATACCATATCTTCAGCTATTCTGCTTTTTCTGAGATCTGAATTGAGAACCCTTGGCTAAGACAAAGCAGCCTGGGAAGAGTTTTGCTTTGTGCTGGTTACCAGTGTCTTCTGGTCACTGCTGAAACAGATGTTTCCTTTTGGCCAGAAAATGTGGCTAAGGCCTCGCATAATATGATAATTGCATAGCCAGGGGATGGGAGTAGTTTTTGGATGGAAATTTAAAATTAATATAACAAGTTCTTGCTCCTCTCCTCTTTTCCACTTGAGTATTGCTAGTGGTAAGTCCATCTTTTTCAGGGTATGTAAGTGGCTGTGGAAGGGGATCAGATGATGTGAGCTCTACTGGTAACCAGTGTGTTTCAGGACCCACCAGTACCAACCAGTAGGTTAGCTCTTACTCAAGAGATCAAATACATGTCTTGCAAGAGTAGTGTTATTTCTAAAATAGTTAGTAACTACTGGATGTCCAATTTTTATTCTGATTCCTTTTAATTTATCAAAATTTCTTTTCTTAATGTTCTTGTTCCTAGAGGAGTGATTATAAACCAGGAATCATAAGTTCAAAAGCTGTGATTGCATAGAGCTGTGCAGTCTTAGGTAAGATTAGTAATAGTGTTGAAAAGCTCTGACCATTTTGTTTGTTAGAAAAGTTGTGGTTGCTGTCAGAGTGATTCTTTTGAGAACCCTCTTCTCTTCCCACCACCCCACAAGTAAAAGTGAAATAATTCTAGGTTTCTACATTATTCAGAGCAGGCAGAAAGGGACTTTGTGTATAGGAAGACAGATGCACACAGAAAATCAACTATATATTGGTATTTTGAATGGAGATTTAAAATACTGAGACCTTGTAAGGATATTTTAGAAATGGTGAGGTATAAATCCTATGGAGATATCAGACACTTAAGTTCTCATAGGCTTTTGACTTTGAGGTTCACATAAAGCATCCAAGTCACTGCTCAGATCAAGTTCTGTCTCATCAAATGGTGTTAACTGAATTCACCTGTAGCTACTGAAGCAACTGTTTCAAATGGAAAGTTGACTAATTCTTAATTTCCAGATGTAAACTAATGTATAAATATAATAGGTAAAAAAGAGCTACTAAGTAAGATAGTTACTAAAACCCACAGTTCTTCTCATCTTCCTGTCTAGCAAACTTAAGACAGGAAGAGAATCATGTCTGCAACCCAGATAAAGTCAGCGAGAGAATATCTAAATTATACTGACAGCAATGTAGAGCTGCACAAGCCAGCTAGAACACCAGTGTGGCTCTGCCAGCTCAGACTTCATTGAGTGTTAACTCCTTCCTGGCATGGCAGGGACATTTGTACAACCAGATTGTTCATCTCCTGGTAGGTTGACAGATTTCTGAGATAATAGTGAAAGGCTTATATCTACATAAGGAATTACCATTTTTTGCAAAGACCTTGCAATGTACTTTAGGCATCACAAGAAGGATTAATGGACATTCTCACAACTGAACTTCAACCACGTGTTGAAAATTAGTGTACTGTCCTCTCTTTAAAATGGTTTTAGGCCATCCAAGTCCAACACAGCTGTGATGGACTCGATGATCCTGATTCCCTACACTTTGTTTTGAAGACCTTGTCTTCTCATTTCTCTTCAATTCTTTCTCTCCTCATGAGATTTGTAGTTCTTCATATGTGCACCTTCACTATAAGATAGTCAAGATAATTTATGACTTAAAAGGTTGATATTCATTGTTTTCCAGTTTCTGTTTTCCTGTTTTTTTTTCCCTATGGAAGCATAACCTTTAGAAAACATATACTACTTGCAATAGAAACTATGAAAGTAGTCCATGGACATGGAAGATTTCTGTGGTCAGTGAGACTTGTTAATTTGAGCCAAGGAATGCTGTTCTATGTACTAATGTGCATTTTTGTGGGAAGACTCACTGTTTATCCATTCAAAGATTTCCCCAGAGCTGCACATTTTTAGGACTTAGAACTTTAGATTTATAATGTTACCATTTCCTCCCTAAAGCCTTCGCTTCCGCTGACACAATGAAGTGTGGTCCTGCTTATTTGTATTAGTTCTCACATTAACTTATCACTAAATACTTTCAAGTATTTTAAGCTGTGCAAAAAATTAGGACCATCTTAACAATTGTTTCTTATTTGAATTGCGTCAGAATAACAATGTGCTGACAATGTAAAGGATGGTCTCCCATCACATACTGATTTCCACCATTCTTAAGAGACAATTTGTGTTTTCTGGAGTGGTCTGCAGACCTTCAAAGCATCAGACCAAATTCTGAAGCTTGTAACATGGGAGTGGGTATTAGCTTATGATGAATATGAGCCTATTGTCTGAGTTCATGTTGATCCTCTGGAGTGCAGAGATGACCTGAATTTGCAATCTTAATATTTTTCACTCATGGTTACTAAGGAAGAATTGTGATGTACTCTTCATGTGCAGGTAGCTTTATCTTTCTTTCCTAAGCTCTTATACCTTAAACTTAATCTAGGTGACTTTTTTCCCAAGATGAATTGCCAGATCATATAAAGTGTGAACTTGGGGAGGGAAAAGCTGCTTAGCTGCTTGTCCTCATCTCTGTAGCAGAAATCAAGGCTTTTCCACAGCTAATAAGCATAATGTATTGGAGGCAGCTCTTCCTTTATGTTGCTGATGAAGAACATGGTTTTAAATGAGCAAAAATGAGAAACAGCTAACTTTTTTGAGGTTCAGTAATGTATTGCTTATAGTACTTGTCTTCAGTGTGACAACCTTCTGGAGAATAAAATCAGTTTTCATTCCTACAGAGCAAAGTAAGAAAAATAGTTTAGGTTACCATAGTAGCTAGTGCACTTAATCTAACTGGAGAAGGTAGGTATGTTGCAATTTTTTTGTTCTGCATCTGGGCTTCTGAATGCTAAAGAAAGATGACAGACAAACTGGAGCTAACTCAAGCAAATTTCTATAGCAGTTTTTAGCAACTGTCTTGAAAAGTTTTCTTTCTACCTAGTTTGTGCTACTTTTTGTAGGTAATAGTATTAAATCTTACTGTAACTGGTTTTAAATAAATATAATAAATGTTTCTCCTTATAATCATAAAAGTTCTTCAAAATCATTATAAAATAAATTGAAGGTAAGCCAGATTTTGCTTACCTGGGAACTACATTACTATCACTTCAGGAATTGCAAGTGCACTAAATAGACAGTTAACAAACACTTGCATTGAGTAAAGAGCTTCAACCCACAAAAGTCTTATCTCAGTTGCTAAGTCGTGCTGTGGCTTGTTCTGACAAGGGTCTGGTGCTTTTTTTTGAGCAGTGGTGGGCTCATTCAGGGCTCTCAGGGAGCACCTTCCTGCCCTTCTAGCAAAGGGAAAGCAAAATCACTGAGAAATAAAAAGGGAATGTATTAATGAAGTGATAGATTGATCACAATGCTTATTGTAGTTAAATTCTTCTTCTTAATACAGATGTGCCTGTAAAAATAAATTTAAATGTTTAGTCTATTAATCATATGCAGTTCTAGAGAACAAGTGAAGATCATGGTAGTGATTTCTCCCTGAATTGTGTGGTTAACAATCTGTGGTCAGACAGCATTAAAACTGTGGCTAAAACAGACATATTTCAGTGAGACACTGGCCAATTGTAAATTTTGAAGTAGTATCTATATGAAGTCAGACAAGCATTTAATCCCTTCCCTATCAGGCAGAGGATCTTCCTTGCTGTGAGCAGTGCCTAGTCACATGTTTCTGAATGGCTGTCTGTTCACTCTGACCTTACACAGAGCAATAGAAAACAGATGTCCTTGCATTTTGCCAAGTTTCTTTCTTGCAATTTAGGAACAATTCCACACGCACAGGGAGGTTTTTGTTAATTTCTTTCAGATGATGGTAGAGCACTTCACATTATGTAGGAATCCTGATAACCTCTTTCTTCAGAAATAAATATTGACAATTAATTGTTCCTGTTATTTTTATACGAAATGCTGTATCTTATGATCTTTGGGAGCTCTTCGGGAAAGAGCAGCATGTTACCCTGCACGAGCTCTGCTCTCCATCTTTATATTGTTACGTTCTGGTAGAGAACTTCTGGAGACACAGCTCAAGGTGTTTGGAGAGAAAAGACTGATAGAAACTTGATGACTTGCATTGCTAAAAACAAGACTTGCTTGTTTCCTCACTAATATGGATACTTACAGTAGCCCACAAATTCCCTGACGTTGCCCATAATCTGAAAATGCTGAGCAATTTCAGCATCTTTCAGGATCTGCTGAAGGTTCTGTTAACTAAGGAAAACCCTGCATGAGATATGAAGACACTCAAATTAAGCAGTTTTCCTCAATTGTATAGAATTCAAAAAAAAATATATTCAGTAGATTATATGTTAATGGAGGCTTGCTGCCCAAAATTAGACACTGAGTTTAGTAAATCTTTTTGATCATCTCCATAACATAATGTAAATAATTTCAAGAGATTTAAGCTATATAAGGGGAAAGTGGCTTATACAATTTCATGGATTTTAAGCAGAGGAACACCCACCTTTAAATCCTAAGAATAATTACAGTGTATAGGCAAGGTTTGAGCTGAGTTATGTTAGAAGGTATTTTTTGCTGGTTTCACTTTTTCTTTTTTCTTAATTCCAGAAGAGGAATTAAAAATTCAGATATCAAAGGAATTATTTTTCTTTTCTGTGACAGAATAGTAATAATAATGTGAATTAAGCAATGGTAAGACAAGTTTTGGTAAGGAAAAAATTCACAGAACTTGAAGTATTAAACTCCTGCTTGCCAGAGAGAGAGGGGGATAACTTAAGTTGTATGTCTTTCTCCTAACTTTCTGAGTTTTAACTGTTAACCTGTAACCATTTTCCATGACAAAATCTTTCCATAAAGGCAAACATCTGTTTGTCTAGTGCCTTCTGTGTAAGATAGCACAGAGATGGAAGGAGAATCCTGGTTGTGGCTGCTATTTGGAAGTCAGCTTGGAAACCCAGCGTGTTCCAAGGGGAAGGAGCTAACTTGCTGCTTGCAATCTCCCAAAATGTACCCAGATATCTGTTTCAAGGTTTAATAGCCTTCTGGACATGACAGAAGCTGCATGGTGAAATAAGTTATTCACAGGAAGAGAGGAGGTGTTTTGCACATTAATTGGTATAAGTCTTCCACTGTCAAACTGTATAAAATTCCAAATACACTCTAGAAAAATTTCAGTCGTGGTTTGCATCTATGCCAACAGTACTAGGGGCTGCAAATGAGTATTGTAAATTAGCCCTTTTGTGAACCAATGGCAGTCTCTTTCTTTTCTTGAAAAGTGAAGAAGTGAATTAAATTAATCTGTCCTGACTTAGTTGGACTTGTGATCTTTATGGGTCCCTTCCAACTTGAGATATTCTGTGGTTCTGTGATTTATTCTTATAGCTGAACTGCTGCTGTTCCCCAGGGTGGCCGTGGGTTTGCACCTGCAGTGCAGATACCACCTCAATGCACCGTGGAATGTGTTTGTTGGCATTTCAGCTATTTTGCTGGAAGAATTACAGATGGAAGAAATTTCAAGTTGTATTCCAGGATTTCAGCGAGACATCCTCATCTGTTGGCAGCTTCTTTGCTTTTTGTTTCCCTCCTGTGCCTTCTATCTTTACCAGTTCTAGCTATGGACATGTGTAGAAGTGTCTTCAAAATCCCCTTTGTCTGCTGTGGTCTGTGTGTTCCATCAAAGAATCAAATCCGAAGTGACTGAATCCCAGGGAGTATTCAGGCTGAACTAGACTGATGTGGAGGTAGGGTCAGGAAAACAGAAGTCATTTCCAGTCAGCCATTCAGCATGTACCTGACCAAACCCTAATAATTAATAATGCAAAATACAGATTGTTTCATGGGCCACAAGTAAAATTTTTCCATCACAAAATGCTTTCTGTTCAGAGAAAACAATTTCCTTAGAACAATTTCCTCAGATCCACTTCTTTTTCTCTTTTTTCCCAAGAGCTTTGTAATGTGGGTTAGTGGTGAAGTTGCTAATTTCCTTCCAAAGTGCAGCACTGCCTTCCCTAGCAGTAGTGTTACACGATTTTGTGGCAGGAAGTTTTCCCTGGTAGGTGGATAAGTACAAGCATCTAGTGCCCAGCATGTGCAGTGGATGGCAGCAGGGCCTTGGGCCCCTTTTGGCAGGGAAAGTTCATGGTGTCATCCTGAACACAGTGCCAGGATAATGGGGGAGTCTGGTAAGCCCTGGGCTGCAACAGGAGCCCGAGAGAAGGGGAGTGTGCTCTGCCCACTTACCTGAACAGGTTTCTCTGAGTTTCTGCACTTGACTGAATTTCTTTCTCTGTTGGATGATGCTGAATGTGGTCTTTTGGTTGCTTAGTTGGTTTTTGTTCTTTTGGGGTTTTTTTTTTGGTTTTTTTTGCATGTAAATTACACTGTTACTACTGTGAACAAAATGGGGCCTTTTTATCTTTTCAAATATTAAATTTTTTAATGAGAATACTTTTATTCTTACTGTTATTCTAGAATAAAAACATTAGGAAATTAAATGAAAACATGCAAAGAGTCCGACTTTCCAGCTGATATACTGTTTTAGATTATTTAGGGAAGTTTTAGGATATTTGTCTGCAATATATTTTACAGCCTATAATAAAATTAAAACATTAAAAACTTTTCCTTTCAAATACTATTTGGAATTTCAGAAAGTCTTGCTGTGGCTCTAAGTGCAATTTTGTAATGCCAATGCCTGAAACCTCCTTTGAAGCTTTTGCTAATAGAACTCATTAAAGAAGGAAGTTAAACCTACACATCTCAAGTTGCAAAACAAAATTGCCTAATACTATCTAAGTAACAAACCAGTTCTAACACTGTGAAAGCTGTTCTTCATCTCACATTCCTGCCTGAGGAAATTTGAGCTGAATGTCAAGATAAAACTACTGTAATGCTGCCCAGCAATTAATATTAATGTCAGCTATGGCCTCACAGTGAATCCATTTTCTTGTCTTCTCCTTCTGTTGAATTTTCTAATATGAAAAAGAATTCAGATATCCTATGTTAAGATAATTTGAACCCCAAACTTGCCTGTGTACTGTATAGATTCAGTGTTATTTTGGATGTCTCTACTAGGTAACAAAAGAAAAATCATACAGGGTAATCAAATGTCATTTATAATGGACCATAAAGGGGCCAATGAGGGGGCAACACCTCGGAGCTGGAAAAGGTTGTTTTGCAAGATATGTGGGATTTTAGTGTGGCTAGGAATTACAGTCATACCAGTGGCAGAGGCATGCACATCAGGAGGATGAAATGGAAGAACATTTCCCTCCTATAGGTATTTTATTCCAATTTCTTTAAAAACCTTTTTGGAAAACTTCAAAACATTAACTGTTTTGAACTGAATGTGAGGCTTGGGGTAAAAATGCAAATAAGTAAAGGTTTTTCAGCCTAAATTTGCTTCCCCATTTTTAATTTTCATTAGTTTTTGAAACAGAATCATTTCTTTCTATGCCTAAAGGTGTGACCTCTCCCCAAGCATCAACATTTTTTTTTTTTGCCCCCTCCTAGGAAAAACTAACCCACACTGAGAGGTGGTATCCAAGATAGCAAAATTATGCAATTTGCTACTAAGAGTACTGAGATATGATTAATATAAAGGGGACTTAAGGACAAATTGATGCCTGTTTTGCATGAGAGGATATCACAATCCATCCAATATAATCACTATAAGAAATGCTTTAATGGCAAGAGGCAAGTGTTGAGTTTTTGTATGGTTTTGTTTTTGTTGTCTGGTTTGATTCAAACTTTCCTGCAAGCCAGTCAGCCCTCTTGTACAGAAGGAAAATACATTGTGGACTATGCCATCAAATATGTTGGGACCAATAAATATGTTGGGACAATGGGCAGAAACTGATGCACAGAGAGTTCCACCTGCAAATGAGGATGAGCTTCTTTACTGTGCAGTGTCTGGGCACTGGAACAGATTGCCCAGAGAAACTGTGGAGTGTCCCTCACTGGAGATATCCAAGAACAGTCTGAACACAATCCTGTGCAGTGTGATCTAAGATGGCCAGACATGGTCCTCTCCAACCTTACCCATTCTGTGGTTCTATGAAAATTGTGTATGTATATCAATAGAATTGGTTTTAGATCATATCACTGCTGATGCCAGAAAGGTTCTACTGAATGTGGGCATTCTGCAGAGACTTAAATTTGTACCAGGGTAAGAGTGGTGACATGGAATTTCTGCACAAGGACCATGTCACATCCATCTGTGTAGATCAAGAGTATGCTTCAGTAACAGAGCATGGGCAGTGATCACCAGCATGAAAGAGATGCTCCCTTGCCACAGCTGGGAATTCTGTAGACAAACACTGGAAATCACTGATATCAACAAAAGGTTTCTTTGAGGTGTCATTTCATGGCACATACATAGATAACACAAAGTAGTGAGTAGCCTAAGATCAGGGAAATGGCAAAGATGTGACTACATTTACCTCCTCCCTAATTGCTCATCTCCTGGCTGCCCTCCTCTCTCATTTTGTCTGTTTCTAGAGAAAGTTTTTGGAAGACTTTTATATAGTCTGAATGTATAATGTAAAAGTTTGGTGAAAAGTCAAAAATGCTCATGTGTGGAAGGCAACGAGAGTGTCCCACTTGCTTCTATATCACTCTATTATTTTGGTATTATTATGGCAATGTACATACTCTTAAATCCATTTTCTCATGTTTTCCTCATATTATTTTCTGCTTGTCATCCCAACTTTTTCTCTTCTTAATCTACATCGGGCTTTCTTAATGCTTCCCACCACTCTTGCATTTCTTGTCTGCTAATTTCTTTTCTTTATCTCATTTTTACTTTTTTTTTTCCTTTCAGAAAAATTTGAAACATGGAGTTTTAACATGGACTATAAACTTGTCAATTATTCACCTTTATCTCTACTTAAAAATGTCGGTGTCAGCAGTAATAGGAGAAAGGAAACTTTCTCAGGAATGCTACAGGCAGTGGCAGAAGATGGAGGTCACAAATACTAGGAAAGAACAGCCTTTACAAAGGGCCTGAAAAGTAAAAATCTGCACCAGAAGTCATATGCAATTGTTTGTTTTAAATTCAAAATGGTGGTGGCAGCAACAATAACAATTGGTTTCAATTCTCTTTCAGCAACAAGAACAAGACCCAACTAACTTATACATTTCCAATCTGCCTCTTTCAATGGATGAGCAGGAGCTTGAGAACATGCTGAAGCCCTTTGGGCAGGTCATCTCCACCAGGATACTGCGGGACTCGAGCGGGACAAGCCGTGGTGTTGGCTTCGCAAGGTACCTTGGTGCTGTTAGCTGTGCTGACATCCTTTTTCCTTTCTTTTGATTAAAAATGCAAGAATAGGTGGGAAAAGTAGAAATTACTGAAAATTATAGAGTTTGTAAGGAGAAGGAAGACTGAAATGGAGTTTTGCAGCAGGGTTTTGTTAATTCTTCCTTTGGTAGAGCTGTGTCTCTTCTTGCTTAGATGGCTAAATCTAAATTTATTGCTCTTACTGGGCAATTATCTAGAATAAGAAGGCACTCTAAACAACTTGCTTCTCTTTTCTGTACTTCTCCTTCCTCCTCTATTCCTGAGCCAGTAAGCAAGGGTTACGTGAGGCTTCACAGAGACTTCTCCTGTGACTTCTGGCTTGTGATGTTTGAATCTGAGGCAGCAGACCAGAAGGAAGAACCTACTTCCCCACCCCACGCCTTTTTTTTTTTTGTTTTTCTTCATTAGTTCCTTGGAGAAAATGAACTCATCATTGCCCTTTGAACATCAGCCCTTTGAATTTTCAGGCTCATTAACATGATGTCAGCTAGGAAAGAAAATATTTTTATTCACTTATAGTAAATCTCATCTTAAAATATTTGTGTGTTAAGTCAAATATCTCACCCAAATCAACAAGAACAAATATTTTCCATAAATTAGTAAATACCTCCTAAATATTCTGTCCATATGAGCATACTCTTTTTCTAGTTAACGTAGTTATTTTTTTTGGGATCTCTTCATCAAAGTATTTTCTGTACTGTTTTTATTTATGTAAGTCCTGCTTTAAACCTAGTATAGCAATCAAAATTTAGAGGCTTTAAATAGAAGGTTTCTATTATCAAAAATAAAAGCATGCTTCAAATAAAGAACTGGGATTCTCAAAATATGTTATAAAATCTCTGCAAAATCAAATTTCAGTAATTCAGATGTTCAGTCGATATTACAATAGCTCTGTATTTGAAGAAATATCAGAATCTAAAATTAGTGCACAGAAAAGAACTGAACAAATTTATCTCCTGATGTGGCCAAAATTTTTAGGGATTGATTGTCCTGTGAGTTGGCTGGAGGATATTTCATGGCACTGTGATTTTTATTTTTCTTTTTTTTAATCTCTACCCCCACCAGCCCCCTGACCCCCTACTTCATATGTTTGTCAAACTATCAAGTTTCAAGAAGGTATAACAAAGGAACAAAACTAGAAATAATAGAACAATATTCAGTATTTAAGAGGGGAAAACCAGCAAGTTTGGGCTTTACTAAAATTTCTTCCTGTCCCCTTTAAAAAAATCAACTAGTGTTTGTAATATTGTTGGGATAAAATTAACTGGGCATTTTAATTTCATTAGTATATGTGTGTTTTGTATGTAGCTTTCACTTTTTGTTACTGTGAAGGGTAGAATCCACTAACACCTACTATAAAATTCAGGTGGTATTTTTAATTCATTCAGTTTCTTCTCACTAAACTTGTTCATCACCTCTACCTTGAATGAGTGGTATGGTAGGAAATATGGTAGGATATATTTTTTCTAATGTAGCTGGAAGTGTTCTGGATTCAAATGCAAAAGTCAAAAAGACTTGTGTGTATCCAAAACCTAACTTGTATTGAAGAAATTAAAATAGAATAGTTTTAAAGTACTTTCTCAATAGTTTCACTATTATGCATTTTGTGTTTTATATATACATGAGTGAAGTTATTTTTATATGTGTTTATTTATATACATAAATATAGTATACATAAGTTCTAGGATAAGTATTGCTTCTATATCTAATTAGAACTTCTTTCCTTCTACAAGGTGAACATTTTTCTTGCATTGGAAAATTCTTGGAGAATTAATGAAAGCTAAAATTTTCCAAGAAACCTACAGACATTAAATAAATATTTTAATTTCTTGCCTTTGGGAAACTTTTATTAGGTTAATAGGGAGTAATGTATTTTATCAAGTCCAGACTTGAGTCTGAAACTAAATTATATTGTTTGTTTCATGTGAGACAAAAAAAAAAAAAATTAGATTTCTTTGCTGCAGATCCAATAATCCAGAACTTCTGAAAATTCCCTAAGAGATATTTTTGGAACCATTAGGAAAACCTCTTGTGCAGTCTGGCTTTTTGGTGATGTTGGTTGTTATCTATGCTTGTATGTTGTCAGCCTGTGCAGAAAGGATATCAGAATTAAAAAGATGCCAAGACTTAGGAATTTTTAGTCCTGGTTGTTTGCTGCTGAGGCCATTGGCCTAATTTGTGGATATGAATTACAGAACTTAATGAGCAAATGAAAAGAAATTATCTGTTCAACATTAACCAAACATCATCTTGCAGGCAGATGCAAAATCAGTTCTTTTAAAATATATTTTGTTGTAATTGCACATGAGTCGTTCATTGTGACTGAGTCCAAGGTGACAGTCGGGGCTGGCACATCCTCACTGCAGGTGAGGCCCCTCCCAGGCCAGCAGGGGCTCTCCTCCCTCTGCCCAGTCTGCTAAGTCTAGATCTGACAACATGAGTGCACAAACTGCTTAGGATTTTGGATACATTCTCAGTAGCCATCACAGCTATGCTGGTATTGCCTCCTGTTTGGAACTTGGAGACGATTAAATAAGAGCCAGGTGCATCATTTAGTGGAGATGATGTGTATAAGCTAAAAGCTGCCAAGTCAGTTTGGGTCATGCAGTCAGGCAGGTTTATATTTCAGTTTATTACCCTTAAACTGTACAGACAGCCCTGAATCCTCTTAAGAGTGACATTAACCTTTGCTGCATGCAGCATGGACACTAAGGATTCAATTATGAAAGATAGTTAGTCAGTCCTTCTGCTTCTTTCAAGAGGGGTACTTGAGGCAGCTTGGACAGCTACAGTGTAATTTCTGAGTAAATAAGATTATTATTTTCAGTTTGGCGCTGACTTTGGTCTCAGAGTGCATAAAATGTTCATTGAGTTTGGCTTTACCTTTCTGAAGTTATATGTTCTTAGAAAACATCTTCCCCATTGTTCACATATGGGAAAGCAAGCCAGAGCAGTGGAGAGGGGAAAAGCAAGAAATATGATTTGAGAAAAAGCAAGAAATATGCTTAAAAAAAAGTTACAAACATGTGAATCTGGTTGAGTGTTTAATTTATGTAAATTATTCTTTATTTTCAAAGGATGGAGTCAACAGAAAAATGTGAAGCAGTGATTGCTCATTTTAATGGAAAATTCATAAAGACACCAGCAGGAGTTTCTGGTATGTTGCATATATTTCTTACAAGATGTATGAATGGGTTAGTGCTTACATGGTGGAAGCCTGTTACACTGATTGTTGTATCTGGCTTCTCATTTAGAGGCAAGCGTATTAAAATTAAACTATGTCTTTTTGGATGGCTGTAATGCTTGCTTGGAACACAGTATATCACTTTTCTGTTGTAAACTTTTTCTAAGAATCTAGTAGTGTTCTCTCCTAGCAGAGAAACAAGCAGCTAAGATGCCAGCTACGTACAAATTTACATCCCACGTAATCCCAGATGAAGTGATGAAACAAATATCTATCAGAACAGAATTTGGCTGCTTTTCCATGGACAGGGCTTTTTTCAGAGGCAAAAATGGGCTGGTTTTGTCATCTGTTGATGATTTTTTCAACACAATTTAAAAAAAAAAAATTCTTAGAAGAAAAATGGAATCTGCAGCAGTGCCTGGCATGATCATTCACTGGGGAGCTGCAACTCTCAAGTCAGGTTTTAGTCCTTCAGGAAAATGGAAGGAGGTCAGCATAGAATGCTGCTTCTAGAAATATTGTGCAAGGCAGAATTCAGAGAAGGCTTAATACAATTTTGTTGTCACACCAAGTTCCTCATCTGTTTGTCTGCTTTGTCAGCACTGTTTCTAAGAGAGAAAACGTATATTCCATGAATACTGAAAAATGAGGAGAGGAAATTCAATGCTGCTGAGTAAAATAGAAAGTAAAGAGGACAATAGAGAAGGAAAGAATACATGCCTGACATTCCAGGCAGCTTTCAGTAGGCATTTTATTGAGATTCCCAAGTGGGAATTTTACATATTACAGCATTGATGTGGTTGGTGATGCTGCCTTTATCCCACTGGTGAAATGTTCTGTGCAACCAGGCCCTGTCACTGAGGAGGAGGAAAGTAGCCCTCGGCAGGCAGACAACAATGTGGCTTGTTTAGTAAAACTCCAAACATGCCTCATCCCTGAAAGATTGCTCCAGTTTGAGGCAGTCTGTGCTGCTGTAAGGATGGAAAATGCTTCAGAGCACAGGAAACCACTCCCTTCAGCAAAACTAATCTAATGCAATATTTTTACTTCCCTAACCTTGCTTTCGCCTTTGCACAGGGATTAATTGCTGATATTATTATTTAGTTAAAACTATGTTACAAAGGTTTGGTAAATTTAAGCGCCTTGTTGCATTTGTTACTTTTAATTTTTTCCTTGTTACATGTAGTAAAAATGTTACAGCCTAGGTATAAACAGACAGTAATGACACTTAAGAACTGTAACAGAAGCTCCTATTAGTGCTTTTTAGTTTGTTAATTTTTATTTTCACTTGCATTCTCCTGTTTTCAATGAATGAGCCATGAAGCATGTCATTGCTAGTCATGCTCTGTCTCCAGTGGGTCTTTGCTGAAGCTGGAGTTGCACCCTTAAATGATGAGGTTCAACTGAGTCGAAATAAAAAGTTGCTGCGTGGAATTATAGGAATGATTTTTGCACTCTGAAGGAAACATTTAACATAAAAATGTGATGAATTAGAGACAAGAAATTTGCAGAGAACTGTCCATTGTCTGAATGTGGAAACTAAACAGGGGTCTCAAGATGTAATCCACCTCACGGGCTTGAACTTCTAATGCTTACTTTGCAAAGCAGTTGTCCAGGCTCTCTGTCTAGAACAAGTAAAGAGGAGCACACCTTCAGAGGCTGTCTTTGCAGTTACAAAGGGTGTCTAGCTCAGTCACTCAGAAATAGATACCTCCAAATGTTTGAAAGTCAGTTAAGTGAGATTGGCCTCACCTTCCATGATACTAAAAATGAGTTAAATAATCAGGTGCATAAAGGAGTGGTGAGAACCTTGGTTTTTAACTACCCTCAATTTTGTTGCGTAGGGCACGGCCTCAGTTCTATGTTTCAGTGCTGGCACTGTGAAGTTTCATTGCTCCTTGCAAAGGCTTTTATGGAGATCAAATTTTTCCCAGAGTTCCACACCACGTAGTGAGTACCTGTCCAATAATGCAGCCTTATATGAGAATTCAGTTTATGCATAATAGTATAATGCAGTCTGCCAGGAAAGTGGGGTGGAGTCATGAGACAGCTGCGATTTTGGACTGCCTGCAGAGAGAAAACTGGATGATAGTAGGAAAGCTCTTGAACAAGCAAAGATTAGGAAACTGTTTTGAAATAGATTAGCAACCATTGGGATTATAAAGGATCAACTTCAAACACATGCAAAACAAAATCATAAAACCAGATCCATGTTTAAATTAAAACATTGTGTCCTGGAAACTTGGCTAAAATCAGCAAAGGGAGCTGGCTCTAGAAACACTGTTATCAGGATGAGGAGGGTAGGAGGGATGGGCCTGTAATGAAATAGGTGTGGGAGGAAGAACATTTGTTCAACAAAAACATGCTTTCATAATGCAGCTTTGTTATTTTAACTAAGTTTGGGCTTAAATGGAAGAATGTGTTAAACAGTTATAGAAAGCATAAATGAAACCTCCTCTGGAGCATGAGAAGGCACATAACGAATAAAACCTCTAAGAATCTGGGAAGGCCAGGGATAACACAGGGTGGTGTCAAAAGTGTCACCTCCAGAGTTAGGTGAGTGACTGGGCATTGATGATGCTAAACCCTGATATAACTGGCTATTCAGGCTTTATTTAACTTTATGAAATATATTTAGTATTTAGTGTGTCTTTGTTTATCTTCAGTAAAGAAGAAGAAGGGTTAGCTCAGAGAGCAGTTTGAAATGCACTGCAAGTTAGTATAATTGTGAAACTCTTGGAAGTGATGTGTTAGTTGCACCATTTGTTGCTGGGCTTTGTCCTTTTTTTTATGTAAGTTATTGTATTAGTTGGTTGTGTTTTATGGACTATGACTTCCTCTCCAGTTTGTCACCAAAAACCAAACTCAGAACTTTAATTTTTGTACTTAATTATCTTCTCAAGTATGATATATAACTATATATTTAATTGTTATAATTTTAAGGTAACTTTTGCACTTAGTTTCCCTCTCCTTCTTAAGTCACTATTGTTTTCAGTGAAGAATGTAATATTTAAAGCTTTTCTATTCTCCTGAGAAATGTATGATGTGAATTGGAGGAAACAGACCAGACTGGTATCAAGAGCCAGGAGCCAGCAGATGAGCAGTGAGAGCAGAGCAGCAGCATACTTATCCTTCCTCTTCTAAAAATGATACTCAGTGTTCACTGGCTTTTAGTCTTGTGATTGATCCATAGTGATAGTAGAAATTATCTTCTGGACAAAATTTTGAAAGGCAACTCCTCCCAATCACAGTAGCATGTAGCTGTGTGGCGATACACAAGAATAGTTATATAAAAAATTACCTGAAGCAGCTGTGCTGTAGAATATGTAAGTTATATGTAAGTCTGAGTGTATTTGTCTCTCTTATATTTAAAATGAGAAATATAGAAGTTTAAAAGTTACAGAAGTTATATGCCTGTTCTATAGACTTTATGGATTGTTTAGTATTTCTTTTACTGGAAAAGAACTTAAGTGAGTTTGGCTTAATGGGTTTAAGGTAAAGAGCACTTTTGCTGAGCAGCCCATGCCATTTTTACTCCAGGAATGGCTGGTTATGGTGATGGTGCAAAAATCAAAAATTATCCATGATGCACCCCTCTCTTCCCACTTAGGATAAAGATATTGGTTGCTCAGATTCTCTTTTAGGGGAGAAGATTGAGTGTGTAAAATCTCTGCTCCTGCCTGTGTTCTTGACTAGACTGGGAAGAGGTCCACCAGGAATGATACACACTACAGTTTGAAATGATCTGGCCTTGGACATCATTCTAGTGTGGGGAGGAGTGAAAATGGAGCCCTGAAGTAGCTGTCTCCTGTCAGTCATATTCTAGTGTTTCCTAGTTTCTTACCTTTACAAATTATCCAGCACTGAAGATCTCTAGTGAATTTAAGCTACTTGACCATAAATTCAATTTTTCTTTCAATTACCGTTCACAGATCCTTTAGAAAAAACACATGAACCACAGCCTGAAAACCACTGCTACAGGGTATCAAGGGCCAACAGTGTTGATGTTACTCCTGGTTGTCACACTGAAGGCAGAGGAACAAAAATTTCATCCTTTTGATCAAGATCCTGCGATTAGCTTAGCTGGTCAGAGCGTGGTGCTAAGGTACCAGCAATGTAGGTTTGATCCCTGTACGGGCCATTCACTTAAGATTTGGACCTGGAAGGGACCCACAAGGATCATCAACTTTGAATATTTTGTGAAATCTGTGAATTACAGACTTTTACTGCTCTAACTCCCATAATTTGCAATTGCTGCTTAGTTTTAAGAAGCAACATAGGATTAGAAGAGAAAAATTCTTCTTAAAACCACTCAAAATATCCTTCTGTGACAAATTATGAAACCTTGTATAATTATTAAAGCAATGTAATCCTGAGCATTATGTTTAAGGGAAGACTAGGATGGTGAAAAGTATAATATTTAATTTCTCTTTAAACATATAAAGCTACCCTGATCTTGAGTTGCACAATTTCTTTTTTAATTCCCACTGCCTTTGGCAAAAGTTTCTAGCTGTACAGGCTTGCTCTGTCATTAAAGTGATGTTTTAATATCAGAATTCATTAAGTCCCGTATGCTTTGCACTAGAAAATAAGCAATGAAAGTTTCTGAAAGATGCAGTTTAATTGAAAACTGACGAAAGGAACATATTTTTAAACTATTTTGTTGTATTGTTCAGTAACTGAAAGTAGGGTTTATTGAAAAGTTGATAAAATTAGCCATGTAAAGTCAAGGGTGTAAACTCAAGGTCCAACAAAGAACATCCGTTTTGTTCTTGCATTTATAGTATCACCTGGTACAAATTTGGATAGACATTGAGCAAAGACAAACTGAATTCTAATGTACAGATGTGTGCAAAGTGTCTACAACAAGGAAGAATTTACTCTCTGGACTAATACTGCATTCACATCTCTCGTCTGTAAAAACATTAGCCCTGGAGGAGAGTGGTTCAGGGCAGGAGGAGATGGTCAGCATTTTCCACACCCAAGTTCTAAAGCCCTGACCTGATGCTGAAGGCCAGGAAAGCTCATGGTTGCAGATCCCCTCAGTAGTTGCAGCTCAACGGGCACCTGCAAACCATTGGCAGTGTTGGTTTGCACTGGGTGTCAGAAGAGTGAGCACCTGAAACGTGGTGTCCTAGCTGCAGAAGCTTAACTCCACTGCAAGTTGTAGCCTTTTACATCAGGTACCTCTCAGCTGTGAATGCAACTCTGAATATTTGTACTCTGCCTTTGTCTTGCACATACAGACAAGTCACTGAATGATTAATGATCTGCTTCATCACTGGGCCTGCATAGTTCCCAGCAATTAAACAATAAAAATGGCTCTCCCTTCCTTCCTGTACTACAAAAGATTGCTTAACTGGTCTGTAGGACTTGTGAAAGCTTTTTGTTCAAATATGTGTCTGTCACATGCGTGAGCTTATATGCAAGAGAGAGAATGTGTTGCATATTCGTGATAACTATGAGAAAAAGTAAGCTGAAGAAACAAGGTTCAGATTTAATTTTGAAGAGAGTAAGGTCTGTCTTCATTCTTTGGTGGGAGGGAGATCAGCAGGTTGAGATAAACCCAAGAAGGTTTATCTGCTTCTCATGAGCCTCCCTCCAGTGACCATCAGTCATTGTGTTGTTGCAGG
This sequence comes from Vidua chalybeata, assembly GCF_026979565.1. Lineage (NCBI taxonomy): Eukaryota > Metazoa > Chordata > Aves > Passeriformes > Viduidae > Vidua > Vidua chalybeata. The sequence continues at coordinate 22,741,609 of NC_071536.1, forward strand.
AATGAACACGGTATTATTCAGGTCACGTGTATGGAAGAGCAGCCAAAACTTGTGGGTGGGCTTTCCACTGGAGCTGTCCCCACTGTCAGCATTCAGATCTTGAAGCAGAATCAGGGAAGGCAAATGCTGTACAGCCTTTGTGTACAGCACAGAAGTGCTGGTATTAAGTAGATGGTCTGCATGGAGTACTTTTAGCATGAGTTGGAGCATTCCCAGCATTTGATGGGTGCAGTGAGGAGCAAGGGAAGGTGGAAGGTCAGAGAAGCAAGGGTTCCCATGGCTGGATCTGTGTTCAGTAAGATGGAGCACTAACTTCTAGTAGATCACAAATAGCTCTTTAAATGTGTGGGTTTCTTCACTGATGCAGGTTTAGGATATTATGTATGCAAAATCCAGTACATGCGTATAAGTCTTACTCCATTTTTTCTTCCTCTTTAAATTTGTCAGAGAATTTTTACAATGCAACACAGAAGATGTTTAATCATCTAAAATATAGCTGTTTTGAGTTATCTACTGACAAAAAATTCATATTTCTACTTAAATTAGGTTTTTATGAACATTTTATTCAAACAGTTGGACAGATTTACTCTGGTTTTTCTTTTTTTTTTTAAGAAAAGATCTGTATGTTGAGACAATGATGACAAATGCAAGCACAAATGATGTTTTCAAAAAAGTTTTTATAATTCATTGTACGGATTTTTAATGAAAGCATAATGCAGCTTTAAATAAAGCATTTACTACCTGTGAGTGCTATAATACAGAGTGACAGGGCCAGAAACATTTTTCTGATGTCTTTCTGTACTGTTTTCATGTCAGACAAATTGAATTTTGAAATGAAATTTTGATTTTTCATCCAAAATTTTATAGTGCATATTTTGGAAGACACATATGCTCTTCACAAAAATAGATTTTTTGAAATAATGTAAAAGTAGATAAAGATATTCAACTTGGGGAAGAGCTTTTTTTCATTTAAGGCAGTTAACGTCAGTATTTGGACCTCCTCTCTCAGCGTCCAACGGATTTTTGTTTTCCACACTGTGTAAAACCAATCAAAATTATTTCAGACTGGAATATGAGAAATTTATCCATATTGACTAACATATTCTGAGATTACCTCCTCTTATTTCAGCAGAACCGTATGTGGACTAAAATGCTGTGTGCTTTGACCAAGGTTATTGGTTGTAGCTTTTATAAAGGAACATCAAATCATCCATCACCATATTGATATAGTACCTTTTTGCTCCAAATATGTTGATACAGAAGTTGCTTCACATAATGGAACACACCAAAGCAAAACTCAGTTTTGATAATGCCAGAAATCCCCTCAGAAATACCAGGTTTTGAAGACAATATTTTCCAGTTTGTCTCCTACTTAAGGGTTTCTGTTATCTCCTTATTCATTTAATCCATCATCCATAGGTCTCCTATATTTTTCCAGTGTCATTAGCCTAACCTTTTCCTGGTTTATTTTATGATTAGAGGGTTCTAATTACTATTCTCTGAAGGATAATACATTTTAAATTTATTCAGTTGTCATGTTTAATGTAATAGTCTGACACTCTGTATAACAGCACCCAGGTAGGAGAAGTCCAGGTCTCTGACCTGTGTGGTCAGTGCTGGAGGTGAGACAGGGAGCCACACACCAGTTCTGTCGCCCTTTTTTATAGAGAAGGCTGTCAAAAGATGTGTCATGCAGGAAGTGGATATTTTTCCAGTAGAAACAGAGCTAGTGTTTTAGGTGTGACATTCAAAGCCAGGGATGACTGGGCCTTTAATGCTTGTTTTGTGCCAAAGTTTTAAAAGTCAAGCTCTTTGCGAGGTTACGCATCCCTGAGGTTTTCAGTACCAGTCATCTTTTGCAAATGTAGACAGGGTGAAGAGACATCAGCACTCACCATGGTTATATTAATAGATTTTGTTGAAAATTTTTCTTGGGGTTGTTTTTTTGCAGGTGGCCTTCCCACCCCATGTGTTTACTCTGCATTTGGAAACTTGTATGTTTTCAGGTCCAGCCATGTCTCATGAAGATGTTTCCAAACAGAGAGTGACTGGAGGAGTGTCATGGTAAAGCTTAGACAGCTCATGTGTCAGGAATTATTGGCAGAGAAGCGTTTACATCCAAGTCATAACAGTGCTTCCACCCTGTGATTATGGAGGGTGTGGTGTGATGCAGCAGAGCTGTGCTTCAGCCATAGGTACTTGGAAATGTGGAAGCTAAGAACAGGGAAAGAAAGAACGCTATGCAAACCTTTTCATTGCTTCAATTCTGACATTAAAAATTGAGGTCATGGTCAGGATTGTATTAGGAAAAATAATAATAACAATAACAAGAAAAAATAATAAAGTATGGTGATGCTGTTTCATGGCAGTATGCAAAAAACCCCAAAGTACAATCTTGAAGAATTTCTGGTTGCACTGGGTATTCTTTATAGAGCAGAGATAAACTGGGAATGAACAATTGTGGCATTTTCTTGGTGCAAGGCCTCAGGGCATAAAGGTGCCTCTTCTGGGTGAGTAAAACACTTGTAAATTTTGGGACATTACTGAAATCTCCAAGGGGTGGGGAGAATGTATTACAGACCTTTGGCCAGATTTTTTCTCCATCCTCCTTAGATATACTTCCAAAGAGACAAAGCTCAGAATTCAGATGGCAGCTCTTGTTGAACCCAGACCAAGAGACACACACTCAGGATATACAGACGGTGTTTCCTTCCAACAGGTTTTGCAGCAGTAGTTTAAATCACATAGATAAGGCATTCCAGATGCTCTGTTTTTGTGTGGCAGCTGTCTTTGTGCTATGCTGAGCAGTTGTTGATGCTGTAGTACAGCACTGTGTTATTTAAGTGTCATATTTGGAATATAACTTAAAACCATACCTCATTTGGAGAGTTGAACACCTGTGCATCAATGCTACTTCAAGTAATTTTTCTTCTTTCTTCTCAGTTCCCGCAGAACCTTTGTTGTGCAAGTTTGCCGATGGAGGACAGAAGAAGAGGCAGAATCAGAATAAATACATACAGAATGGAAGAGCATGGCACAGAGAAGGCGAGGTGAGACTTGTAAGTCCTCCCTTCAAGCTTTAGTGTGGGTGTGCAATAATGAATACTCAGGAAAATGATAGGCATTGAGACTTCTTGGCTTGGGCCTTTGGCATATTAAAAACGTGCAAGCAGCTTTTACCTGACAGTTTGTGTCGCTATAAAAAAAATACTTAACTGTGTCTTTCTTCTGAGGGGAAAAGGCAAAATGTGAAACGCTGAGTCCTATCTCATTAAAGTGAAAAATAAAATCTCCTTCAACTTGGTCATGATATAAACCTCAGCTTTTTAATATAAACATTCAGCTTTCTCATATTATTAAACTACCAGAAACATAACTGTACTTACATGCAGTAAATAATCCTTTGATCTATGCAACACTAAAATGCACATCACTTTCACAAGATTAAAATAGTATACCAGTGCCATGCAGCATTATTATTTTTAGTCAACAATTGTTTTAATCTTTAATGTTCAAGATAATCGTTTTATAGACTTACTGTGGCTAGCAAGCCTAGTCACCTCATTTATATTACACAGAAAAATGCAAATGTGCCTTCTGAAAAACTGCACTCCCCATTCAATCTTATAGGTTATATATTGTAGGCAACATCCTAACATAATCATCTGCATGCCCTGAATCTCAAACACACATGTACTTTTAGCCAGGTGTTTAATAGATTGCATTTTGTTCCTCATAATGGGAACATGGAAACTTGTATTCACAAACAATATTGCTGATTCTCTTCACTGTATACTTACTTCTGTCAAATAAGCTTTCCCTAAGTTTTTGTAATAAATTATTTCAATACAAATTTTCAGTTAAAAATGAGACAACTAAAGAAAGAATAAGAGAAATAATTTGCAATTTAAATTAATTTTGTCAACTCTTTCTTTTCCACTTTTTTTTTTTTTTAAAGGCTGGAATGACACTTACATATGATCCAACCACAGCTGCTTTACAAAATGGGTATGTTGAGTAATGGCACACTAAGAAAAAAAGAGTTTGCATTATGAAGGATGCACAGAACTAGCATTTAATAACTATTTCTGCATTTTCTAGATTTTATCCATCACCCTACAGTATTACAGCAAACAGAATGATCACTCAGACATCTATTACACCATATATTGCTTCTCCAGTTTCTACGTACCAGGTTTGTATTTAGAGCTTGGTAGCTGAAATATGGCTTGTTGGAACTTATGTTTATTTGTCAATTGTTACATCTGGTTTTATGAGGTCTCCAATAATGCTACATTTTAATGAAGTGGCCTCCTTGTGCTGTACAGCATCAAAGTGACAGCCTGAAAACCTGAGTGTGTGTTTCAGGAAGCACAGTGATTTAATGAGACCCTGATGTCTTGCAAAACCAAGTCTCCAACTTGTGCTGATGGCTGAGGGATTTGTAGTCGCTTCTGCATTTCATGTGAGATTTTTCATTTTCTCTCAGTCAAATTTTTTTAATGTCACCAGTATATATGAAGTCATTATTCTTTATTTAAAACCTAATTGGTTTAAATAAATTCATTTTTAAAGATGTTTTTCCATGCATTTTGAGCTTTTCTCTGTATTTTTCTCAGAAAGACCAACAATAATATCTTACGTAGTTGTACTAAGAAGGGTACAGAAACATTCTTGACATTAGAGAAGGAAATTTGAAAAAAAGAGCTCAGAGTTCAAATTACTTAAGGATTCAAATTCAGTGTTTTTCTATTAGGAGTAAAGCATTTAATAGCCTAGGACAGTATTTCTAAACTAAAGGCTACTTTATTTTGAATAATAAATTAAAACATGAATTTTTGGTGGATATTTTTGGTCCAAAGCTTTCTGAAGAGGGATTTTGATAGGTGCCATTTTGAGTCCTCTCAGGGGATATATTGCTATACAATTCAACACATTGGGAAATTATATGGAACAGTTTTAGTACTTTGATATAGATCTCTTAGGAATCCTCAATTTTAAGGCATCATACATTTCAGTTTACAACCAACTTACTTTAAATACAACTATGGCAGTTTCAGATGTGTGCTCTGTAATTACTACTTGAGACATGCCAATTATTGCAGTGTATAATAAATGATGAGATTTTTTGGCATTTTACTGTTTAACACATAGATGGAGTAAACAGCAGTGATTCAGGTCATAAATAACCCAAACTAATTTAATTTAGAAAATTCTTACCTCTATGTGTCAGGGGAAGAAGAGGCTGTTTGCTTTCTAGTGAGAAAGACATGCTGAGCTTTCTGATGAGCTCTGTGTGTGAATGACTGTGGAAGGGTGTGTAAAGGAGAGGTAGAAGGCTGACAGAGGCACTGTGGGCCATTTCATCAGCTGTCTCTTGCAGAAACTGCCATGTAGCCTTCAATTCCAAGTGAGGAGGATGAGGAAGAATTGTCTAATATTAGTCTGGAGATCTAATGCTGTCTTGCATGAGCAAAGTATTGTGTAGGAGTTAAAACAACATTCTCTGGTGTGAAGGGCAGCTGGATTATTTTTATATTAATTTCTGAGGTAACTTATGCAACACAATGTTTGCTCTTGGCAGACAGTGCTAGACAGTATTTTTCAGTATACTGACTCATTCTGCTTGGTACTGCATTACCTCAGAAATTACAGTAAGTTCTTACCCAGGAAAATATTTCAGTAAAATTAACTGCTATTCTTTATTAAAATATAAATTATTTATCAATAGACAGCTCTCTAATATTCAGAATCCAAGTAAAAATTGGAAGTTGGCATGGAAACATACTACTTAGCAATATAGTATTATTTTTTAGGCTTATTGAAATAGGCAGACCACAATCCATTATGTTTCCAGAAATGTAGTTACCAGTATTTCAATATACATGGCATGGAGCTTAAATTATTGTGGATGGAGTTATTAATATCATTATGCTTGAAGTGACACAGTAATTGGAATTGGAAATTAAATTGAAGTATTCTGTACTGGGGAGGAAGGAGGTTCTTGGCCAGAAGAGTATTAGTCACATCTTCATTACTGATCCCTTCTTACTGAAACCTGCAGCTTTCTGTTTTCTACACAACAGGACGTATCACACAAGCAAAGTTTTTGGTTTTTGTTTTTTTTTTTTCCTTTGAGGCATGGTATAACCTGCTCCTAGATTTATTCTTATTCAGGTAAACAAATTTAATAAAGTTTTGGCTAGTATTTTTTTCTGCAACCCCTGTATACCCAAATGACTGCACTGAGCCAGTTACTATCATAGACTGAGATTAGCCAAAGCTTTAGTCAGGCTGTACCGGTATTTTTGCCATTAAGATTTTGCCTGAGGAAAGGGAGTGTTCCAGTCTTTTCCATTCCATTTTTGAACTCCTGTTTGCTTTTTCCTGACTGAAAAAGAAAAAAAAAAAAAAAAACAAAGATGCCAAAACCCCAACTCTGGTTTGAAACTAAGTACCAAAAGGAGGCAAAAAATATTTCCATCTGCCAGAAAATACCTCACCTGGATTTTTTTCAAGGCTGTGTGTTTACCTGTCCTGTTCACAGGACTCTGGGAATAATGGTAGAGGCATTTAAAAGGCTTTAAATGTCCAGCAGCAGTGGTGTGTGGTGCAGATCAGATTCCTGCCCCTCCTGACACACCTACAGCAGGTGGGGAGGAAACATTTTTGTCCCTACCTTGAGTATTTCTTGCAGCACACTTTTTCAAAGAGCTGTTGCAACCAGCTCTTTTTAACCAGGATAATAATATAACCTGTTACTTTCCCTATTTATATTTCACTTTGTCATGCAAAGTTAGGCATTCTACTGCAATTTGCAATTGAAGTATTTGGGCAGTCACTGATTTTGGAGAGAAAATGTGCTTGTTGCAAGAGTAGGGACTCTCATCAGAACCTCCTCCTCTTCCTGTGCTTTGGAAATAACACACCACAATGTCTCAGAGAACAGAGCACCTAAATCTTCTCCTTTTTCCTGGACCAAGATTACCACAGAATTCGTGATTTTTTTTTTTCAGTTGTGAAAATACAATAATTTATTTTAATCAGATAACACTAGAAGGCAAATAGTGCTATGCTTTCTGAGATCCCAATTACTTTTCCACAAAGGAATTTCTGAGATGGAGGGAGCTTCATTTTTCAACGTAGCAGAAATCTGCCATTCATCTGTTTGACCCCTTTCACTGTACTTGATAGTTTCTGAAACCTGCACTAAAAACACCGTCTTCTGTTCTGAAAGGTGTATGTGGTATATGGTTTCCAAATCTTGTCTCTGATTTACAGTCACAATTAATACATTTTTCACAGAAATCAGTGTTGTTCCACAGAGGGACTAATTTGGTTAAAAAGTCAATAAATGAGGAAGGAAGCATGTTAACATGATTTAAGTTATTACTATATCTAAGTTGGAGTAATGTGTAAAATGAAAAATAAAATGCAAATTTCATTTCAGGTTCAGAGTCCTTCTTGGATGCAGCCTCAACCATATATAATGCAGCACCCAGTAAGTTTTTATGCGTCTCCACTGTTGTATTTATCTATTATATAAACACTTTACATACTTTAAACCACAGGAAGTATGTCAATTCCTGCCCAATTACTTCCATGGATCAAAATGAAAAGTGAAACAAAGACAGTAACCTGAACTGGGGCCTCATTTTATTTGGACAAAAAAGAAAGCTGCCTTCAGAGTATTGATGTGATGAGGATTATTAGAGAAAGCTTCCAAGAGGAAACTTAGTGGTGTTTTTTTTTTGGTTTTGTTTTTTTGTTTTTTTGTTTTTTTGTTTTTTTGTTTGTTTTTTGGTTTTTTTGGGGGGTTTTTGTTTTGTTTTGTTTTGTTTTTGTGGTTGGTTTTTGTTTTTGTTTTATTTTGTTTTACTTCAAATGGAAAGCACTTTGGAAATGCTAAATGCTTTACATACTGTCTGCCTTTCAGGAGCTGAAATTGGAGACCCAGTGTTTTAGAATAGGTCTACAGTAGTTCAGACTGGATAATTTGTGAAAGACAGATGGATGTAGTGATATGAATGACATTATGGACACTCACTTGAGAAAACCTGCATAGCTTGTTCTGGCTTCACCACTCATGAGTAATGCTGGTCTCCCTACCCTTTTGGCTGTGGCATCTGTACCAGACTGTCAGGCATTCTGATCTCTACTCTCCTGTGATATTTTGCTTCTTGTCTATGTCATTTGCCAATTAAGTACCATTACATCTGAGACTTACTGGGTTTCTTGAGATGAGCTTTACTAATAATAACAGGCACTTTAATACATGCACTCCCATAGTTAACAAACAGGTCTGTTTCCAGATGCAGAAAGGATATTGTCTTGACTTTAATTAACCTCTCCATGCAGATTATAGAATGTAAATCTTCTTGGCAGAACATTTTCTTCTTGGGCATGCAGAGAAGGTGGTGTTGAACCAGAACACCCTCTCACACACTTAATTGTTGTTGTATTTGTGGTTTTTGATGTTAAATACACATACACAGAGTAGGTTTTAACTTCCTTCTCTAGCAACACAGATTTTCATAAAACAACATCCTGCAAATAATGCTGTGAAAGACAAGATGTGTTATAATGGTGTATTAGTTTAGATGTATTCGTTTCACAGGTACACAAGATGAAATTTCATGGTTGAAAATAAAGACCTAGATTCTAGACTGAAGTTTGGTTTTGGCCTGTGCAAAGACAGGTGCTGTCTTGCTCATTTGCTTTTCAGAGAAGCCTGCAGTCTACAGACAGGAAATTCTTTCAGTGTTTGATGTGCCTGTGACTCATTTCATCTACACTGATCACATGGTTGTTTTTTCCAAGTATATTCTATACTTCTTTTTCTTTCTTTTTTTTTAATTTTAAGGATTAGTTATTGATTCAAAATACTTGCTTTCAGTACACTGCAATTATTTCGGTTTGTTTTGAGCCTCCATTAATTTCAATCAACACCTTCTGCAAGCATAAGTCATACAAAGTATTTGGAAATGTGTTTTTGTGGAATATGATTGGTAAAATGAAATTTCTTGATAGTCTTCCATTTCAGTTAACTCTGAAAACCTGTGTGCTGTCCATATTTAGCAATCTGTGCTGTCCATGTTTAGAAGTTTAGAGTATAATTTTTATGAACCTAAAAAATGGTACAGAAGCAATAGAAATGTCATCAAGAGCAGCTGGTATTTAGACAAAGAATCAGCGTTGCTAAGTCACTCTTCTGAAGTGTGTGTGCTAATGAAAGCAGCCACTAAGTAGGGCAGCTGTCTCACATGTGAACATCGTGTGTGATGGGTAGCAACACAAATGTTCCTCCTCCAAAGCCACCATTCCTAAAGATGAGATAAAAGTTTCTTCCTGAAGCACGAAATTCCAAAGCTTAAGCTAAGTGAATCTGTACCAGGTAACATGTGCAAATTTTTGCTTTCAAGTCAGCATCTGGTTAAACTCATATTTTACAAAGCATTTTCAGCAGGTCTCTCAAGTGTATTGCACATTGAATGTCCAGTGGGAAGTCAAAGCAGGTCTTCCACCTTGAGCATCTACGGATGCTCAAGTAAAATATTCAGAATGCCCCAGACTTGCTTTTTGAGTCAGTGCCTGGGATCAAGGAGAGTTCTTGTGGTGCATCCCCTCAGAAGGACAGTCCATACTTTGACTCTCAAATCAAAAATTAAATCTGAGTGCTGCAACTATTTCTTTGTTTCTCTGTTTCAACAGGGTGCTGTTCTGACTCCCTCCATGGACCACACCATGTCACTACAGCCTGCATCAATGATAAGCCCTCTGACACAGCAGATGAGTCATCTTTCATTAGGCAGTACTGGAACAGTATGTAGCAATTTGATACAAAATAGAACTTACCCAAGTAGAAAATACTGCATGTAGATCACAGTATCCCTGTGCAGCTTGCATGTGGGAAAAAGTAATCCTATAAGTCATCTTATGTCCAGTAAATTATTAGGAACTATTTCCATTTTAAAATTATATTCAGCACCTTTTATTCAGTCTATTAACTGATCAGAAATTGGAAATGAGTAAATAAAAATAGACCAAAACAAACGAAAGCCACCCAGGAGGTAACTTCAGAGTTGCATCCAAAAGATTAAAAATAGTTTTACTCTTTATATTCCTTTCTGCAACTCTAGTCTCTTGAAGTGTGGAACAGAAGTTAAATCAGAAAAGATTCAGACGTACTTCTAAACTGCAAGACCCTTCTTTTCAGACCAAGTGGAGTTAAAAAAAGAAAATATGATGACTGGGGTTAACAGAGAAGGAAAAGTCCTTTACATAATCTTTGAAGTCTAAATTTAAATTTTCTCAAAATAGATAAATGACTTTTCTGGAAAGCCTATTGATTTCAGACACAAAAGTATTTCTCTTATGTATATTGCTTTAGGGAAACAGTCAATATCTATTAAGCAATACCATGACAGGTATTTTGAATACTTTTATATTGGGCTTTCACTCAATGTAATGGTCTCTGTCTTTCTAGTACATGCCAGCCACAACAGCTATGCAAGGAGCCTACATCCCCCAGTACACACATGTCCAGACAGCAGCAGTTCCTGTTGAGGTCAGTATATTTTATAAAAGACCAGAGATAAGAAATATGAATACAATTTTTTTTTCCTAGGAAAATTACTGCTCAAAGGCAAATATTGTAACTGTGAATGCCACATGTATTAAAACTATAAAATGCCATTATCTCAACTAATATAGTCAGTATTACAAGAAAGAATTACCTGTACTTATGGTAGTACATACTCAGAGCAATCTGCTCTCTGAGCATAGCTCAGGCAAACCCTGTGTTTTGTCAAACATAACTCCAATAGTAACAAGCCAGGGAATGTATTGTAGTTTTGATCTTTCACTTAGTTTACCTGTGTACAAAATTATCTGCCAGCAGACCTTTTTTGCAAAGAATCCTGATTTGACCCTGGCATCTCAGGATACTCTGCATGTTTGTCTAATAAATCTCTCCATCAAACACGAATTTATTACTTTCGTTGGAGAGCATAACATAAGTAAGCTAAATAATTTATCTACTACTTTGGCTTACCTAACAGCCTTTCATAGGTCAGTACTACTTTAAAAGAGGAGCTAGACAAGGCATGCTGCAGCTCATGTATTCAGAATGAGTGCCAGACAGTCTCTTCCAGAGCCTGTAAGAAAAAAAAACATTTCATTTCAAAGAAACTCCAGAATTTGTTTGATTCATTTTGGTGCATCTGCCCATGTGGATCAGAGAAGTTCTTTTGGTAATTACCTGATTGCTCTGTCTGCCAGAGCACTCTCAGCTGAATTAATTGCCTGGTTTCTGGGGAGCCTGGTGCAAAGTCCTGTCTACAATTCTTTGTGTTGCCTAGAGCCAACCCCATCACAGTACTCATAGTGTTTGTGTGGTAAGTAGATCTCATTCTTCTCCCTCCCCTTCAAAAGGAGAGGGACAGAATGCTCTTTTACATCTACAGGTAGAAAATACTCTAGCAGTTATTTGCTCTCTCTATTTATATCTATAATGTCAAAAGTTTGAGAGGTTTTTTTTTTGCATTATCTTCAAAGCATCTGAGGAAGTACAGGCTCATTTAATTTCTCTGTTTGCTGAAATATTAATCTAGGTAAAGTTAACACCTCAGATTTGGAATACCTCACGTGAGAAATGTGATGAAAATTTCAGATTTGAAGACTGTTAATTGCATGAGTCAAGTGGAAATACAGATTGCAGGTAATGCTGCTTGATTTTGTCTCTCATGACTTGCCTTTTTATTTGCAGGAAGCCAGTGGTCAGCAACAGGTTACAGTAGAGACATCCAGTGACCATTCTCCATATACGTATCAGCAAAATAAGTAACTGTGAGGTAGGGGCTCATCCTGTCTCATGCAAGATGTGAATTCAAAGATGCTTTATTTTATAATTTACAGTACTCTGTATTGAACTTTTTTTAAATGTCATATAAGTAATAGTGATGATACTATCTGGGGACAGTGAAGTTGAATTGAACTTGGCCAGTGTCAAAAGCCAGGGAAGGAAACATGGGATCCAGAAATGAATTAATGAATTCCGAGTAATATTGTTTTAATAATTTCTCTATACCATGACTGGATTATGTTGGATTTTAATTTGTTCATTTAGCAGTGTGCTATATACAGAACAGCAATGGATTAATGCAAAAATGCAAGAATCAAAATGCTAAAGGGAATTGTACTGAAAGACATATCATGCCTAGTTTAGTGGTACATGTAGGATTAGAAGCAGCTTGGTGGCTGACCTACAGACCACAGGCAGGGAGGCAGTCTGGTAGAAATCCTTGCTGACCTTTTCTCCTGAAGGCTTCCCTGCTCATCCTTTTTTTCTAGAAAAAAAAAGCAGTTTGGTCCAGAGTTTTGTCAATTTGTTTTTAATCCATGTCCTCTTTTGGCTCTAATTCCAGAGTTTTACTTTCCTCCTTCAGGTTTCCTCTTGTTCTGCTTGCATGGCCTTCTTTACTAGCAAATCATTAGCTTTACCTGAACTTACTTCATACAAAATTGTTTTGCTTTCTGTACATTTCCATCCTAAAAATATTACTTGCACTAACTGTTCCCTTGTTCCCTTTTCCATGATCCATGTTTTAAAGTCCTGGAATTTAGTTCTTAGTTCTTCCTTAACTCTTTTTGAGTGCTTTGTAAGCCAGACAACTTGGCTACGTAATTTTTTTACATCACATTTTCTAAGACCTCACACTGAAAAATTCCATTCATCTGTAATAATGTGCTGGAGGCCATGTTAGAAGGGTTTTTCTACAGCCCTTTGGCATTTATTTGATACTGAAAAATCAAAATCAGTTATGTGCTACCATTGTGTGATATCTCTCTAAAATGTATTGATCCAACAAAACACACACTTTGGCATTAGCTTTGATCCTGCAGGTCAGCTGTGCTGTTTGACAACAGTGCTCTCATCCCCATTATTGGCATAACAGCTTCTTATATGGGAAGATAGAAACAAACCAATGGGGAAACTTGGCAAATTCAACAGACGCAGAGCCTGCGTAGCACAGCATATGACCTGTGTTATTCCTGTAGTCGGGCCAAATGCTGGCAACTAGAGGAAGCCCACATCCTTGATTTGCTTCCAGGGCAGGCAGCAAGCAAAGCCACAGGCTCTTCTCATTATCCATCTCCTCGTGTTAAAATCATGACTCCTGCACGTTTCTCATGCCAAGGCTGTTGCCTGGTGTTAACCGCTTTTCAAGGAATTATTTGTTTTGCCTTAAGTCTTCCCTGTGGGCATGTAAAACCTCCTTACCAATAGAGATCTGCGGTAGCCAGTGAAGCGAAGTGTAATCCTGCATGTCACATCCCCATCCTGCCTGTCTGTCCCAGCCTGTCAGTATCTCTCCCTATAGACTGAGGCCAGGCAGGAGGAACAGCCTTAAGTCTCCTGAAAGGATGAGTTGTTGTTGCCATCTGAGACACGTTTTGTATTGATGACTCTGTGTAGAATTCCAAGTTCTGTGAGCAATTCTGTGTGTTTGCTGTAAGCCAGTTCTCCACTTATTTTATTCTTCAGAGAGGCACTGTTACCTGTATTTATATGCAGTGGGAACAAGTGAAATCTGTGTCAGCAGAGGTTGTAGCAGTGGGCACGTGGGGAAGGTTAATATTACCCAGCTGATTTCAGCCTCAGAGCATGGCATTTGGTATTTGTGTCCCTGGAACATGCTGGTACTTGTCTTGTTTCAGACAGGTGAAGGGGAAGGAATCAACAGCTATTTTATGCCCTAAATACAGGGAACACTGCAGTCTCTTGATTGTTGTGGCTTTGTCACTGTTGTCAAGCTGAAACTTCTTTCTAAATGCACAATGCAACACTTTTGGGAATGTCTTATTTAAAGTCAGTACGCATATTCCCATAATTTGGGGGGTAAATTACAACTAGCACATTTGCATGAGTGGAGGCAGTCAATCAGAAATACAGTGTTTTTCCTCTGGCAGCTACATTTAATAATTTTATAGCTTCTTTTCAAAATGTTGCTCCTATGTGAAAGATAGTCAAAGGGACTTGAAAAAAAAAACCAAAACAAACCTGTTTTATATGCACCTAGAAATGTACAAGCCTTAAAATACCAAACTTTGCCTTGCTTTGAAAAATGATAAAAATTGTCTAAACTTTTTTGTCATTAGCTGGGTACTTTTTTAAGCCCCTGTGGCAATATAAGCCAGGACATTAAGAAGTCTGCCTTCAAATTTGATAAGCCCTGGCTTGCTGTTCAGTATCACTATCAGGGAGGCACAGTAGCTCTGTCTGAGCTGTCGTACATAGCCTCGTTGAGGCTGCACCAAAAGAAAGTTATTGTTCCTTTTCCAGAGCCTTGGGGATGGCACAGGAGTAGCACACTCAACCACTTTTGGTCGATTAAAAGGAGCAACAACAACAAAACAACAAAGAAGGGAAGAGCTTTGAGTGCAGCCTCACAGCTCCCCCGTGGGAGCTGTGTGTGCTGAGCAGTCCTTAGGGAGAGAGGGGGAGATGCAGCACAGGCTCTGTCCTGGTGGAGAGCCTTGTCCTGGGAAGGGCCAAGCACCTGCAGTGCTGCCTGTGTTACTCCCCAGGTTTATACCCAGATTCTTTAGTCTTCTCACAGCTATCTAAAATAGGAAATTAGTCCGTTTTGTAGACAGATACGTTAGAAAAAAGGTGTGTGATTGTAACTCTGCTCTAGCTCTGACCTTTCTGTGTTACAGATGTCCAGTGTTGACCTGGCCTGGAGAAGGGTGCAAAGGCTGAAACAATCATGGATTTTACTGATCAATTGTGCTTTAGGAATTATTGACAGTTTTGCACAGGTTCTTGAAAATGTTATTTATAATGAAATCAACTAAAACTATTTTTGCTATAAGTTCTATAAGGTGCATAAGAAAAACCTTAAATTCATCTAGTAGCTGTTCCCATGAACAGGTTTATTTTAGTAAAAAAAAAAGTTTTTATCAAGTGTTACGACGCAAAAAAAAAAAAACCTTCAAATTTCTGGGTATGCACAGATGACCACGAAGACTTATTCACGTGCATGACAGAATTTGTGTTTTGGTTTATTTTTATTTTGTTTGTTTCTTTTTATCTTTTTTTTTTTTTTTTTTTTTGTATGAAATGGATTTTCTGAAGTTTAAAATAGTAAAACATCTAAGATGATGTTCTGTGCTTGCAGTGTGTGAGTGTTGCTTTAGTGCAGTGTTGCAGTTATAGTGTCTGGTCTCTTAGCTTTCTGTTTTTCTTTTAATGTAGTGTGAAGTGTCTTATCCTTTTCTATAAATTCCAATTTGCCTTAAATCTTTCAATGCTGTAGCTGTTTCAGTAAGTAGTCCAAACTAATGGTGTAGAATGCTTTGACCAAATGAGCTGGTCTATTATGCCTTGTAAAACAGCAGCATAGGGCTTTTAAAGTTAGTCAATAAAAATTGCTGAAAATTTGGCTTTTTTAATGTGTAGTAAGTGTTTTTAATGATTTTTTCACATAATATGTAAGGTAGTGAAATGCAAGAGGGGAAAAATGTTTTGTGTGAAACACATTTTCTGACTGGGGAAATTTTAATAGTATAAATTGTTTGTAAGGCCATATGCCAATAGTTCCCTCTGGTAGTTTGAATGATTTAGGAACTCTGCTGTATGATGCAATGTAAAATCTTTTTTTGCCTTTTTTCAGAAACTAACTTGATGTTCTAGTTTTAGCATAGGTAGAGTAGGGAGTTTGGGGTGGAAATATCACCGAATGTTTATGTCCTTCCTTTATACTAATGATAGTGCTTTAGGATGAGGATTGTGCTGAGAGGTAGCAAACAGAAAAGTTGCTATTACAGCGAAATGGCAAAAGCTAAAGGACTCGTTTTCAAACATATGCTGAGATTTAAGTAAAAGCATAATTGATTGGGTACTAGCTCTCTATAGTAGGTAAATAAAAATAAAAAGACTTGGCACTTTTAAAAGGTAACTTTACCAAAGAACAAAGAGCCAGTAACCAATAATTCTGATTTGTCTCAGCATTGCGTCTTCTGTACTCTTTATTTTTGCCGGACCAGTTTGCGGTTAAGAGAATGTGCCTTTTTTGTACATTTGCATTTAGGTTTTATAATTTTAATTGATGTATGGACACAAAAGCATGAAGGAAGACTTGGATCCAAGCAGTGCCACACTTTACATCATCACTACAAGTGTTAAGTGTAAAGAAAACCAATTTTGAAACTATGAAATTCCTGATTCATAAATACACAGTTATTTGTACTTCACATATTAGATAATTCACTGCTATTAAAGCTTTTTATTACGATTGCATATGTTTTAAATTGAATGATAAATTAAGTTGTCTTCCAAAACTGTGTACTTCTCTGGTCAGCTGTATATGATCAGTTATCTACCTCAAAGTTTATTTCCTTTTGTATTGGGACAGGTTGCTGGCCCTCCCTGTTTCCACAGACCAAATCATCCTAGCTCAGGAGCTAGGGCTAAGCAGTTGTTTCTTTCAAGTATTTTTTAGTTTTTAAATTTTGTGTGAGTATTGGAGTATAGATGTCGGTGACATTTCATAGTTTCAAAAGTAAATTGCTGCTCTGAGAAGTGTAGATTCTAGTGAAATGCATAGTCATAAGAGATGTGTTTTTGTTTTTTCTTTTTTTAAAAAGTTGTGGTATTATTGGTTCTATGCTCCCTGGAATATTACTGCTTTGTAAAAGTCCAGACTTCCTGCAGCACCTTGCCTGTATTTGGTAACTTTCCAAACCTGGATCTCTCACTACTTGCTATTTTTGCATTAATTAAAAACTGCAGTATGATAGCTGTGTTAGAGGGAGGGAAGAGCTGCTGCCAGAAATGTCTGAACTAAGTGCCATACTCATTGTCTGGGTAAGATTTGGGAAATTTAACCTCTGTACATAAAGAAATAATCAGTTACTTAAACATCACATAGTAGACAGCCATTAAATTATAAAAAATTAATTTATGAAGAAAGACCTTTTGTACAGATTGAAAAAAAAAAGATTTTCATAGAGATATCTATATGATCAAGAGAGTTAATTTTTTATTTTTGTTTTACTAGTGCCACAAACTTGCCAGTGGTAACTTATTTGTCCGGTTCAAGATAACTCTGTAGTTTTGTTTCCTAGGACTTGTTGTTAAACGCCAAAAGACATTTTTGAACTGTAAATTTGATTAGATTGTTAGCTTTTTCTGTTTTATTTCTTTGAAAACTTTTGAATAAAAAAGATCCAAAAAAATGAAAATGCATCGTCTTTTTCCTTCAGACCTTCCTTTATTGGGGGAAAACCCAAACAGGTTATGGTAAAACTTCTGTGTTTATTTTGAAATGTTAGGAATTGCTTTCTGCTTGACAGCCTGGGATTTTTTCTCCCCCGTCTTTCATCAAAACCAAATTTTAACTCTTTCATGCCACTCTACAAAGTCACTAATTCTTTCAAACAAAACAGGAAAAGATATATGAAAAATATAGGATGAGATGTCTGACTTGGATGCAAGAACTCCGTTCTGCTGTGTGTCAGCCCACACAGAGAATTGTGTGTAACCAGGCTTGTTTGCTGTGGCTGTAAATGCCATTTTCCTGAGGTAAGGCTGGAGGTGGAGAGTCACTTTGGTAGCTCATGGCACAGGATCACTGCCTTCAAATGCTTTTGTCTTCCCACGTGTGCTGGCATTGGCTGCAATACCCAGTTCTGGAGAGCCGAGGTGACACTTCAGTGGGATTCAAAGAGATCTCCAGTGTTGGCCTTCCAGCTGCCATCTTTAAGCCCTGCATTTCTTTAAAGGTAATCTCTGATTTTATTATCCTTTTGGCAGGATCAGTATTGCTGGTGGTGTGTATCAGGTAGAGGACTGCTCTGACCAAAGTAAGGCTTGGGAAGGCAAGAGAGGAAGAGTCAAATTATTGCGTCTGCTCAGCCAAATGCTTTACCCACTTCATGGTCTTGACATGGCTTTGGGTTGATGTGTGTGGCAGGAGAGGGGCTCTGGCCTAGCTTTGGGCACCTCAGGGTGCCCCCAGTGGCACAGAGCAGGGCTGGGTGATCCAGAGGGCTCCTGCTCCTTGCTATGGGAGCTCGATGGGCAAAGGGGAGGCTCGCTAACCCCAGACTGTGCTGCTCTGGAGAGTCTTCTCCAGCCTTGGAGACAGTTCTTCCCATTGCTCACCTGGCTTGAGGGATCCCAAGGGCTCTGCCAGCACCATGGCAGGCCAGGCAGCCTGCTGGGGATGGCAGGTGGGGGCATGCTGCTCACAGCCTGAGCTTTCAGTCATGCAGTACTCATGTGAGATATTGAGAATAAATGTGTTTCCAGTGGAGCTGGCAAAGCAACTCACCTGGGGAATGGGAAACTTAATTTACAGTTGCTTATGCAATGAAGACGTCCTCAACAATTATAACGCTAACTGACCCAGGGGAATGGCTTGAAGTTGTGTCAGGGGAGGTTCAGGTTGGATATTAGAGAAAGGTTCATCACCCAGAGTGTGGCTGGACAGTGGAACAGGCTCCCTAGGAAGTGGCCACAGCAGCAAGCCTGACAGAGTTCAGGAAGTGTTTGGACAATGCTCTCAGGCACATGGTGTCACTGTTGGGAATGGTGCTGTGCAGGGCGGGGAGCTGGACTCGATGATCTGTGTGGGTCCCTTCAAAATCAGCATATTCTGTGATTAATGGAGAGAAAAAAACACGCTGTGCTACTAAATACTCTACTCCTGTAACTGAAAAAAATACCATTTACCCATTTGGGGGGTCATTTAAATATTGGCCCAGTATGTTGCCTGTCCCAAATGCAATGCATGAGAAGAAGAATACAGAAAAGTTTAAAAGGGTTTTGTTATATTATTCATGTTCATCACCATACTGAATTAATCTCAGATTAATAAGCATTCTTTTTAAATTAGATATGAATACCCCTCATACAAAAGCTGTATATAAATAGACTCAGAATAATACAGGCTGGAAATGTTTTTTGCTCTCTCTGTATTTGCTTTTCTAATTATTCCTATGATAAACTTAGCTTTCTCAGTATATTTGATAAGACAATGCTTTTTTCAGGTTAGTATCTTTTGCCTGATCTAATAAGGTTGTGTGCATCATTCCTGTCAGGCAATATGCGGTAATACAATGTCTTTATGTAATATATTTTATTGTATATAATAAAAGTCATTACCAACTAGTTTGTTCAACATTGACTCCATCTTCTTGCATACAGCCTGTTTTGAACCCTACTTGCAAACCTGCTGTTAATAATGTTTTTTACCTGTTAACAAATATGGGTAAGTATCAGATTCATGTGGGATGATTGTGTACCAATATAAATGTTTTGTGCAAGATCTTGCACCAACCCTGTTGTTTTTTGGTTGTTAGTGATTACAATGCAGCCTTTCTTTAGGCACTGAACATAATTTTTTATCTTTCTCCATTTTCTAAGTCAGCTACTCTGGACAGGTGCAAGACAAGTGCAAGCAATGCATTAACAAGCAGTATAACCAAGTACTGTTGAGCAACTGAGCCTTGCTAATGACTGCATATATTGGGCTGGAACAGAGTAAGTCAAAGTAGTCTAAAGCACTTTGCTGGTACTGTGTGTTAGCTTTTCAGGGGAAAAAAGTTAGTAAGTGCTTCTTTAATTTATGCCAAGGTACCTCCACCATACCAGACAAAGTCATGATTGACTAAAACTGTGCCACCTAATCTTCCACAGAAACATCATATCAGAAATGCATTTTATGTGCCAGAATATTTGCATGGCTTTGTACTCCTACTCCTCCTGTGCACACTTCACTGCACTTTTTCCTTTTGCTGTAGTCAACCACTCCAAAATTTTTTGTCAACTTCCACATGTGTTGGAATAAGATAATCTGTCCTGTCCAGCAGTACCTTCTTGTGAAAGCCAGTGTGTTTGGTGACATTTAAGACACGTTACCTTCCAGACGCTTGCCACACTGACGTACTCTTTCAGCTGTGAAAGATCATCTGTATCTTGCCCCCGCCAACAAATTCTGGCATTGATTAACCCAAACAAATCTGAGGCTTTTGGCTTTCTGACTCAGTCCATTAATACTCTCCAGAATAGGGGTTAGGATATACAAAACCTATTCTGTTTGGCAACTTCTCTTTCAGTGACTAAAGCCAAGCTGATGTCAGAACAGCAAAGATTTACTGTGCAGTGATCAGAGGGAGGGTGTAAAAGCCTGCATGTGGAATGAGTCAGTCTTTCCTTTTCAGGACAGCTCTAACCACATCTACCATCTGAGAAATCTGTGCAGCCCACTTCTGTAGTAAAGAAGAAATCATATCACAGGAAAATACTACTGGGGTGTTTTTCCGTGTCCAAGAAGAAAGGCCAGCTTCTCCACAGGCAAGCCTTAACTGTTTAAGTTGTCTTGCCTTTTTCAACACTATCCCCTCACACAGTATCTACATCAGTGGTGTTCTGAATTCTGTTGTGTTATGTTGGTCTCCCTTCAGCTGAATAAACTGACCTCTTTTGACAGCTTCACTGCAATACAAAGGGATTTTTGGAGAACTGAAGGAATGAAGGTATGTGGCACCCTAAAGACATCACGCGTGCACACCGCAGGTGTTCGGGTCAGCCTGCTCAGGCAGCTTTCTAAGTAGGGTCATTGTTTCAAAGCCCTGCGTGCAAGTGTTAGCAAGGGGAATAATATTTGTAAAATGGTTTCTGCACATGCACTCTGCTGATTTTGAAGAAGTCATCTGCAGTAGAAGTTTTCCCAAGTATTTTAACCACCTGAAATTCACACATAGGGCTGCTGATTTTAAGCAATGTCTGTGAAGCACTTAAGGGTAATGGAATAAAGCAATGATTAAACAAGCCCAAGAGAAAATTTATTAGTAGATTTTGTTTTGGTAAATAGTTTTAGCTTTTTCCAAGTACAAATAGAAAATTACCTTTCCTTTGTGTGCTTCAGCCTTTTCCCACTGGGAAATACTTTCATACCAATGAGAAAACACTGCTATTTTTTTTTTCCTTCCAGTTACTGTTAAAAAAACAAAAAATCTATTTACAGGCATTTGTTACCAGCTTGTTTTTGCATCAATTTGTTCTGGTAGCTTTAGCCAGTCTTGAAGATTGAGCAGATTGATAATCTGCTTGATTATTGATAATAATACAGATTGATAATCTGTAAGCAGAATATACATAACTAGGCATGTGAAGCAGTTATTTATTGGCCAGCCCACAGAAAAGAAAGAATTTCACAAGCCATTGGGCTAAGCATGACTGTGCTCACCCAGCAAGGTACCAGCAGTGGCTTTGCTGGCCAGGCAGACATTGGGCAGGAGGGGAAAGGTCAGTCCCTGAGCAGACCCTCAACATTGCCACATTTCTGTCTTCTGCCAAGCTCCGTCAGGGCCCTGGCATGGGTACCTTTCCCCAAGAAACTGACTGACCTAATGCTTCCTGACTTGCCTTGCTCTTTTCTTCCTATAGATTTTACACACTTCTGACATTGCTGCTTTCCCTCTTAAACCCTCGAGCTCCCAGCAGTCCTGTCCCACTAGCTCTACCTCTGTCTATAATTTTACCTTTCTTATCTCTCCAAACTTTCTCACAGCTTTTTTTCCAGCACTCTTAGCAAGGTTACACAGCTGGGCTGATCAGAGTTGGGCCCTCATGTGCAGGGAGCTGTGGAGAGGGAAGGGAGGCACAGGACAGGGGCTGCAGTAAGGGCTGACATACTCCAGGTCTTTCTTGAGTCAGGAAAAATTCAAATGCAGTTGGAAGAAAGGGTTTTCAAAAAGCTCCAAGTGTTGCTGTCTTTGCCAGAACAGAATGAAAACTAGATTTCAAACAGCTCTAAGAGGCCAGTACAACTCAGTAGAATGAAATGCTCCAGAAGCTAGCAGCTGCATGGACTGTCAGTTCCTGACCTCCTTCAGCCTGCTCTGCTCACTTTCCATACTTGAACAAGTTCCAGCTGCCAGTAGGCAGAGGGCTCTGACGTGAGTGGGAAGGAGGGGGCTCATCAGCAGCTCACAGGCTTCACACAGCAAAAGGCCTTTTGCCACTTGTGCAGTCAAGCAAGTCACTGTGCCCTGAGCTGCAGAATTTATGGAACAAAGCCAGCAGTAGGGAAGTAAGCTTGTGCACAAGAGTGGGAACATTTGGGGTTTGTTTCTAGGTAAACTGTTCATATTTAAGAGTGATCTAGCTCTGTCTTTGCTGCAGTGTCTCTTGAAACAGCAAGCCTTACCTTCTATTCTTGGGTGAATTTTGTACAACAGCATTGAAAATCCAGATTTCAGTTATTAAAAAACAATTTAAAAATATTAGGCAGTTACAAAAATTCCTCTCCTAAAAAGTATTTCACGGATGAAACTAGCCAGTCGTCTCTGGAAAAACAGTTCAGGACAAACCATGCCATTCCATGTATTACAGTCCACATATGCACAGCTCATCTCTTCCAAGTGAGGATCGTCTGATCAGCCCTGCAGTGCGTGCTGCTGCCCTGCTTCAAGCCTGCAATTAATTTCCCAAGCAGTGTTGTGCTACATCAGCAAAGCCAACTGTTGGGGCTGCCCTTGTTTAATTGGACTCACAAGGTGAGTGAGGGGTGCAGAGCCCGTGCTCCGAGGGATGCTCTGTGCCAGTTGGACTCGGGCTCTCTCCGCTGCTGCCGCCTTTGGCTGTTGGTGCTGTCGGAGGAGCAGAGAGGGCAGAGCCTCCCACAGCCGCTGATCTTACCTAGGAGCTTAAATAGCTCCTGGTGCAGCCAGCAGAGGGCATCGGGATAAACCGAAATTATCGCAAAAGGTAAACACCCATTCATAGCACGCCATTATGGAGCGCTTATTTACCTGTTATTAAAAGCAAAACCTCATTCTGCCTTTGCACAATACAATGCAAGTGCTCGCATTTCTTCTTTCTCACATCTCAGAAGGTGTTTTTTAGTCCTCATTAAGATAACAATAGCGTTGTCTTTATTAGAGGAAAATAAAAACTAATTTTCATTTGGTTAATGAAATACGTAAGGATACCTTCAGCACACAGCAGGCAAGGGAGAGGAGAAAAAAAAAGAATCTAATAGAAACCACAACGTCACCAGAAACACAAGTGCTCCATGCAAGATCAGGGAGAATTGCTAAGTAGCTTGTAAGTGAAAGATGAACATAAAAGGAGACAAACAGCAAGGGAATTCTGGAGAAGTCAAGCAGCCTGCCAAGGTTCAACCCAGACCAGAGTTAGCAATCTTTTTCCCATTAACTCAAAGCCAGTCTATTTTCACCTAATCTTGGGAGCATCTGTTTTATAATTGCTATATCTTCATAAGAGCCATGACAATTGAAAGTATATTCATTCCAAACACAGTGTAAAACAAATACCTTCTCAGGAAGTAGATAAAGCTGTGAAAGTAAATTGGTGTCTTGGGTGCTAAATGAAAAATCTGTACCACAAACCAAAATTATTCTAAGTATTTAAATGATATTGAAAAAGCAGGTCATTATTTTGCAAAATTCATTCAAGAAAACCTGTCAGTGATCACTAAAGAGGGCTTCTTGCATATCAATCTGGATGATTAATACAAATGTGGCAAGTCAGCAAAGGGGCCCGCAGAAATAGATATTTTTGCTGTTTGTCTCTATCTGTACAGCTTGAATCTAATGAATAATAAACCATAAGCCACAGAGGATAGTTAGTGCTTCAGATCTCAGAAGCTTTTTGCAGCATCCCTTTTGGTCAGGGAGAATCATGTTGCCAATGCATTTCGGATTATTGTGTTCCCCTCTGGTTCTGCTGGACACAGCCTTGCAATTCATCCCCAGTGCCTGAGGGCTGGCCAGTGGCTCTGACCTACACAGACTTGCTCTTAGATGTGGACTACAAGAAGCATTTGTTAATCTCTGCCAGGGATTTTGTCAGTCTTTAAAGTAATTAGATGATTCACTTCTGGACCAGGCCAGATTGCTGTATCAGGCACAATAAAAGACCCAAAGAGCAATCAGAACAAGTAGGAGAGTTCACAGACAGTCATGAATAAAAATACTGTAAGTCTGGAAATATAAAGTATTTCTCTGTTTTGCATACACCCTAGCTTTAGGCTAAACAGTGCACAGACACAGACTTGAATTTCTGGAAAAAGATCTAATCCAGGCATGTGTTTGCAATTTTTGAGGATTTTTTTTTTTAGTGTTGAATGAGGGCTGGGGAAGAAAAGACACAATTTCCACCCCTCCCTCCCCCCCCCACCTCCCCCAGTCAGTTTCAGACCTGAAAGCTTTCCTTTCCTGTGTGTGGCTTCAGATTTTTTTTGTTTTATTTTGGTTTTTGGGGTTCTTAATTTTTTTTCTTTGCAGTCTCAAGTACTTGTGATTATCTTCTTTTGGCATCCAGCTCAATGTCAGCATGACTATGTTTGTCACAGGTTTTATATGCTGCTGCAAGCAGGACTCAAATTAGGATTGGTGTGACCAAAGGACAATAGCTCTGCCAACAAGACAGACTTTTTTTGATCTAACTAGCAGATGCTCTGCAAGCGTCTCTCACTTTTTTGCCTCTCTCTTGCCTAGGGGACTGAAACCAGCCTGTCAGTGTGATCGTACTCTTGGGAGCTACAACTGTTTGCACAAGATCTGAATCTAGCCTAATACCTACTTTAATAACTGCTTCCAACAGCTACTTGTGAAGGCTCTGGTGGTAAACTCCATTTAATATATCATAATTTTAAAGCAGAGATTTTTCCAGAAATGGCTGCTCTTTTTATAGAGGCTGTTTTGCACTCTAGTGGATTATTTTAGATAGTAAAAAATTGTTCCTGTATATCTCTGGTCATCAATAACTTGCATTGACTAGTATTGCAGTATTGCAAGACTAGTATTGCAGGAGGAGGAGGAGGCTAGAAAGAGAACCTGATGGGGTTCAAACCTTGAATTCCATTTTGTTCCCCTCCCCTGTTACTTGACAGGAGTTTTGGAAGAAGAACTAACAGACATATAAAAGACCTGGCATAAAATATTGCACCAGCTTTCCAGGTGTCACTGAGGGGCAGCAGGTCCAGAGGTGTCTCTCCCGTCCAGACTTAAGAGGATCTCAACTGGCTTTAGCTTTTCATGCAAGCCTGAAGGCTACTGACTGCCAGTCATCCTGACAAGGTGATGACTAATGGGGCAATTAACTCCCTCCCCTAACTTGCTGTCTGTCATGGCGATTGGAAAGGAAATAAGAGCACTTTTCCCTAAGGAAACAGGTTGGCAAATGGGTTTGGGTCTGTTAAAGCTTTAGTGTTAATGAAATTTCATATTAACAAAATATCAAAAAATTGTTCCAATGAAGAGCAGGTTCAAGTCCATATTGTCTGCTTTGTAAATTCCTTTTTAATTCATGTTCACATGTTGAAAAATTCACTTTATAGCCAACCTGTAATTCCATAGGAGTAAACTGCAGAATTGCCATCAGCTACTAAGGGAGAAAGATACAGTTTTGCATTGTCCACTTCATACCAAACAGCTTTTCACAGTGTAATTAGTTAATTTGTGTAAAATGAGTTAAAAAGTAGCAGGTAATTTGTTTCCATCACTTTCAGAATGTTGTTTTTAGTTCATAAACCAATTTGACTGGTTGTAACTCATTATCACCAAAATCCAGTCTCTAATCATTAAACCTGATGCTTGCAGAGGTGCCCTCTATCTCTGATGGGTTGATATTTGTGCCCATACAATCATAAAACGTTACTTCCAGACCTGCAGACATGCCCAGAGGACGAAGGTCAGTTTGTGATGCATCTTTGTTGCTGAACTTTATTTGGGCAAGTCAAAATTTTTTCTTAGTTCACACCTTTTAGGATACAAGTTTTAGTGTGGATCTCAGCAGAACTTCCTGAGAGGAAAAGAGAAAGGGAAAGGAGTCACCACTACTGAACTAGCTTGCTCTTTATGCTGACCAAGAAGCAGCCAGACTATAATCCAAGAGCCACTGTGAAAAGCTACATGACTAATCTCTATTTTCATTGTGTGGCTGGTAGCAGGAAGGAGGATGTAGCACAACAGTTAATTTATTGGAAGAACAATGTAGTCATTCATCAGGGCATTATTCTGAAATAATTTAAATGACAGTAGAGCAGCCCACTCTTGAGTTAAGAAAATACAAGTCATTCAAATTCCATATCTAATAAGGAAATTGTTCCACTGTCTTACTGGTTGGCATGAATTACATGTAGCTAATATGTTCCTGTTGCAGACCCTGAGGACTCTTTGTTTATGCTAAATGTGAATATATTTTAGCACATGAATTACTATCCTCCTGCTTGCTTCTTGGGCGCCTCCAGAATAAGTAATACGTTGGCATAACTTTGCCATTTGTCAGCCAGCAGTCTGGTAGCACATTTGCTCGTCAATCTAATTTTAACCTTTTCTCATACGAGCACTTGGTATTTCATGTAAATCAACCAGACAGTCTGTCATTCAACAGGATACTATCTTCATAGTCTTCTGAAGTGTGTGCTCTATTGTATGTGCTCGTTATTAAGTAGCAGAGGTAAAGTAAAACTAATATATTACTTCTGGTTTCTTAATACCAGAATGCCAGGGATCTCTTTATTACCACAATAGAGACAAATGATATGTCTGGCAGAGGTTCTGGACAATGGGCCTGATAATGCATTCAGCACTTTCTGAATTGAAAGGTCTGTCCTGAATGGTAAGTAGTGCAATGCATCATTATAGGCTTCAGAGCACATATTCTAGGTCTGTTCCTGTTATCACTCTAATTTGCTGATAATAATATTAAAACTACGTTCAACTGATGAATTAAAAAAATATTTTTTAAACAATTTCCCTGTGTTTCCAACAAATTTCTTAATAAAATATGATGCTGGGTGCAAAAGAGAATATAATTCATTATGAAATACATATAAATTAGTTAATGATAATTTATTTTCATAATTTGTGTAAAAAAACATGAAAGACTTGGTAGTATATCCTTTACCTTGTAAGGATTTTCAGAAATTGATTTGGCTAGGAAAATAGTATGTTTGAAGTTTAGCTGTTTTGTCAGTGTTGCTCTACCATTCATGAATTTAATATCTTTGATTTTTTAAAACACTAGTGCTCATTTATGCAGCATAATAATAATAATAATAATAATAATAATGCTCCTTCTGGCTTTTTCAGATATTTTTACTGCATTAAGAATAATTTTTTTAAAAGGAAATTGCAGCATTATAATGAAATTGTCTGTGGTGTTGTTAATAATTCATTCAGCACAGCTCAGCAGTTCCCTCAGCAGACAGCAGAGGCAAAGCTCATCCTCTCCTGAAGCTTCACAAAGTTCCTTCTCAGTCCATACACTCTTCAGGTGCTCTTTACTTACAGATTGCACCATGCTCTGATTCCATCCTCACTGTCATGCCTCCTCTTCAGCAACTTCTGTGTAAAATTTACTTCTACTGCAATAGAATTAATTTGCCTGTGTTGAATTTCTGGGTATGAGTTGTATATATATGTAAGATATTCATTCAATTTCTACCACAAAGTTCTGTTTCTGATTGAAGGCACACTGTAATAGAAGTAAAAACATATAAAGTGCTTTCATCACTACCTCCAGCATCTTTTATATCTACAAATCAAGTAAAGGCAGCATTTGTCCTTCAGGATGTAAAGTGATATAACTTAACTTAGCACTTGTTTGACCAAAAGGTTTAACCAAGATTAAATAAATATCTTCAAGGACGTAGGCCTGAGATTTTTGGCCATGAATAAATATATCTCAGATGAATCTGTCCCATAAAATATTCAGGTATTTCTATTACTTAATTTTGTATAACAGGGGTATAAAGGATTTTATTCTCCCTGCTTTGAGAAAATTCTCACATGAGAGTTTGTGTGGTTTCTGTATCTCCGTGTTTCATGCCAGGCAGCTACATTTTTTGCTCTCAGGGGTATATCTAGGCAAATTTAATACAGTCAGTGATATAGATTGTCTTAAGCAATGACAACATTTAATTTCACTGAGCCTCTCAAAAATAATTGTACACATGGTTTTGTTCATTTCATGTCTGGTCCTCTGGTTTACCACCATTGTTCTTGCAGCTGTGAATTTTACCTAGTCCAGGGAAGTGTATATTACCAATAAATGTTTGCTCTGAAGAAAAGCAGTGAATTTCTGGAGATGAAGAGAGTCTGCATTTTATTGCAGGCAAAATATTTTCTGGTCTTACTTATTGTTTGTGCATTAGGCACACAGTTGTGTTCAACAAACATCTTATTTCTCTTCAAATTTCCCACTCTAGATCCTTAGGGATTACTGAAGAAATAATCAATCACGAGGACCTGAAATTACAGAATTATGCGTGGGATGTATCCAGCCTCAGATTTTTATTTAAGAAGGAAATTGATTTTTAATTCTGTGCCTGTATGAAGAAAAAAATAAAAATTAAAATTATGGTAATGAATTGCTACAACTGCAGACAACCTGGGTAATATTTTTTCCTGGAGTACATATCTAAGTACAAATTCAGTTCTAGTTAATAGCAATATATTCCTTCAGGTATCAAGGCCAAAATCCAGCTATTTCTTTTGGAAGTTGTGTAGTAGGCAAGCACAAGGGGGAAGAATTTTGTCTTTCTCTTTTTATGTGATTTTTAAAAATTTGGTAGAGAAGTTTTATTGCTATTTACTAATAGCAAGCCATTCTGTAGCTATTTATATTCCATTTTTAAAGGTATGTAATTGAATTCCCTAGTCTGTCGCAGACCTAGTGTCAGATTAATGTTAATAGCTCAGGAAACTGTTCTTCCTGACTGGTGTTATGTACATATCTATAAATGCACATCAGCATCTGGCACATGGGCTGGACTGCGGGGTCTGTGAACATCAGAGATCTCTGGTGCTGCTGACCTGCGGCTCTCACCTGCGGCCGTCAGGACAGCTCAGCCTCCCCTCACCTCGTGCTCCCCAGCTGCTGTGAGCAGCCTGGGCTTTGGGCACGTCACAGCCGTGCTGCTCCGTGGCCCCGTGTGCCAGACCCAGCCTGCCAGGGCAGTTCCTGCCTCCCTCTGTCTGCCAGGGAGCCAACAATGGGCAGGCAGGGAGGTGCTGCCCACCCCACATGGGTCCTGCCTGGAAGCCTGCTGGGCTTTCTTGCTGTGTCCATGTTCTCCTCCAGGCACTTCTGGCCTCCTAATCAACTGCCAATTTACAACTTTAGGTTCCAATTAGCTTCCAGGGCCTCAAGTGTCACTGCTTCTTCAGAGCAAACTTTGTGCTCTGCGAGCTTTTCCATCCTCTTCTAAGGGACTCTTCTCGCAGTATAACCTACTTCTCCTACTCTGACCTTACTGCTTTGCCTATTAATTCCACTTTAGGTCCATGCCCAGCTCCCTGAAGTTCTTTTGATTGTCATTTGTTCCCCTCCTCCCTCCCCTCTGAATCAACTTCACAGCTGAGGCTCTTCCACCACTGTCCTTTCACACCCCAGCACAGGCTGGAGTGAACATGGAGCCATCTCTGGCCCAAGGCAACTTTCTGCCAAAAAGCAAATGCAGTCATGGGTGACACTGACGTTAAAGAAACAACCTCCACCAGTCCCCACGACTTCCCTCCCTGGGCTCTGTTCTCCAGACATGGTCCTCCCTGAGCGCCACATTGCAGCTCAACAGGCCCCATCTGAGGGTGGCTCAGGAGAGGGACAGAGCTGGAGCGTGGCAGAGTTTTGTGGGGGTGCCCTGCAGCTGCTGTCACCACCCAGACTCTGAGGGATATCCCAGCTGCCCCAGGAACTTTGCCCCCAGCTTGTGATGGGAGTCACCTACAGGCACAAAGGGGGTGAATTTTGCTAAGGGGCTTCATTTCTTTGCAGGCAGGAGTCGGGGGAAGAACAGTACAGGGTGTCAGTTCCACAGCAGCACATCCCACAGGGCTTCAGCATGGGCAGAGTCAGCACAGGGGGCTGTTGCCTCCCCACCTGCGTGCATGAGCCCAAAGGGCAATGTCCCAGCCAGGCATGCTGAGACAGGGTGGAAAAGGAGCTGGTTATCTTCCTATTTGGGTCTTGAAGAGATGGGCTGGTGGTTTTATTTACCACTGTAGGTAGAGGGAAAAGTGTCAGTACTGGTGGTGAGGAGTTTTCAGCTGGGACCTGTGGGGTCTGCCCCCATATCAGAGCAGCCTGGCCATGGGGAAGGGGCCAGTGGCCTGCTGAGCCCACTGTGCCACTGTAGGGCGCCCCAGACATTGCAGCTTCCAGCTCCACATCAAGAAATGCCATTTCCCTGCCTCTTCACAGGTTCTCAGCTAATTCTCAACTAGGTGCATTCCTAAGACAATATTAGATCCTCATCTCATCTCTGGCTATTTTTTATGTCTTTTCTCTTTTCTTACAGTGCTCCCCCAGCTCCTTAACTACTGCCCAGGGAAATGATGTGAACACTGGGTTGCCCCTGCTCTTTACGCCTGGCTTCCCATTCAGTTCCTTAGAACAGTGTTACAGCTGCTTGCTGCTCTGATTTGTAACCCAGCTGGCACTGATGCTTTCCTGTGCATTCCCTAAGGTAATTCTGCCTCCCTGCCATTTCTGCTTTTGTCTGGGACTTGTCTAGGATTCCTCTGTTCTCTATCCCAAACTAATTGTATTTTGCTGCTCAGATCAAAGAACCTGGTTTTATGTCTATTAAGATGAACTTACAATGCAATTTATGAGAAAGAAGCTCCTTTGGGAAGCATGAAAGCAGGTGCCTGTGAGGTGGAAGCACTGCCCTGCAGAAAGAGGGGGCATTAGAATTATAACTGGTACAAAACTTCAACATAATTCTTTAAAATAATGGATGAATTATTCCAGTGACAGTGTGTTGTGTCTCCCTGTGCAAAGAAGGCCTTTATTTCTTCCTTCTGAAATGGGAAAAGAAAGTGGTTGCTTAAATCCTTATTGATGTACAGCACATGAATTCCAGTTTTGATTTTATGAACAGCCTCTATCATCCTGTCTTGTCTGGACTGCCTCATTCTCATTGTACTGTGGGGTTAGACACACTGTCACCATTCCTATAAATAGCCTGCTTGGTTATGAAGGACCAGTAGTGTTTCCCCTGGGGAACAGGACTTTGACTAATGGCATTTTAGACCAGTTTTTGTCAGACTTTCTATAGGAGATAGGGTTTGGAGAGTAGAATGTCTGCTAAAGAAAGACAGTAATCAAAGTATTAATGTTTGAAACACAGACACTTGGTGAGCCTGGAGAATCCACAGAGAAAACTGAAGTTTGAAGGAGCAGGATGGTGGTGTGCTTTTAAAACAGAGGCTTGACTCCAGGGCTGGTAAGAAGCAAGGCAGCTGCCATGTGGAAAAAGAGAAGCTGTCTGTGATCCTGCAGAAAGCTGGGCTATGGTGCAAGGATGTCTGCAGTGCCGAGGAATCTGCTCTGCACACAAGAAATGTTCAAGTGCACTGGGGAGCAGCAGGTAAGGCAACATGTTTTTCTGTAAATTTTTGGAACAAAGGAGGAAGTACTTGTGTGTAGAAAGCCTTGTGTTTCAGGTCTATTTTAGCTGTTAGTAAGATCTTCTGAGTGTGGAAAGCATGGGCAGGCAAACAACTTCAGAGCTGGTTCAGTAAGGATGGAGGTTTTTAAACTTGTGGATGGAGTGGGAATCCCTGGTTTTAAGGATAGAGGTAATTTGGCCTGTGTGACCCTGTTCTGTGAGTAAATGCCTTGGAGACACCAAAGAGAACACACATCCTACTGGCCATGCAGTGAGGGAAGTTCTATTGACAGTGAGAGAGGTCACACACAGCAAGGATTTGAGTGACAGGTAAACAAAGCTTGGTGGCTGTCTTCTCCGGGCTATTAAAAGAAACAAATGCCAAGATATTTGGGGGGTTTTCTTACAACTAGAAACTGATCTGAAATTCAGATGCCATGTTCTACAGCCTGGGCAGATTCCAAGGGTGCATTGAATTGACAGCAGCACCCTTTGTGCAGGGCAACTCTGTACACCCTGCTGAAAGAAAAGAAACAGAGCATTGCATTCAGGGATGTGCCTAACTTCTCCTGAGCAGCGAGGAAAGCGCCACGCTTGCCAGTTATCTCTTCTGTGCGTTTCCTCAGTTGTGGCTGGGGCCATCTGATGAGTGTTTCCCTCTCGCTCCCAGCGCGGCACAGTCTGTCTGCTGTCAGCAGTTAATGAAGTCACTCGCAAGACACCATCCCCTGGGGAAAAGCAGGGCTATGAATAGACCTGTTACTGTATTGTTACTTGCATCTCTGGCTGCAACGCTCTCAGCGCTGCTTTTGCTGTGCCACCATCTCTGATGATTGTGCCACTTCTGAACAATGGTCTTTCAATCTGGAGCGACTGCTATTCGCAATGCCAAAAGTGGTGCCTTTCCTTCTGGCAGGGCTGTGGAGCTCAGTGAGTGCCTCTGTGCTGTCCCCAGTGACAGGCACAGGTTCTGAGATACCACACACTTACCAAGAATGTACAGGAAGTGAATGAGTAAAGTTATTGCAGCAATTTTAATAATTGTCCTCAGTGAACATCATTGTCAGATGCTTTATCAATGCACATCCTACAACAAGGAGGAAAAAATAAAGGTTTTTTTTTCAGAGGACAAGGTTATTTCTGTGCTACTGAAATAGAAAGGCAACCTGTTAATCTCATGAAAACATCACCTCTTTGCCCAGCTGAGCTTGCATGTCTAGGTGTGGTTAAACTTGTGTTTAAAAGGAGTTGTATGTTGGTCTAGACAGAGGTGAGCTATAAAAGAAGCAAAATCAGCAAAAATAGAGATAAAGATTGGTGAATCATGATGACATATTGCTCAAAGTATGTAAGATCATGCAAATACTTATCATGCTGAGTAAGGCATACAATCATTATTTGTGCAAGTAAAGCCAAAAGACTATTCAGTGCACTTTAATGACTATGTTTGCGACTTAACCCACAATAAATTTGCAGTTGAACACCTTTGTAAGAAAATTTAGCTAACAATGCCAATAAATGGTGAAAAAGAGAAAAATTAATTAAGGCAGCATTCACTTTGAACATTTCCTGTTCTCTCTTTTGGAGATGCCACGGAAAACTTATTTCTAAAAGATTTTTTTTCATATACACTGTTTATTATTTTATATCAGAGTTGATGATCTTAAAAGTCTCCCTCAAACCAAGCTGTTAAAATTTTAATTCTCAGAAAGCTATAATGAGGTTTTCAACAAAATGAAAATGTAGACTTTTCTACATTCTGATCCAAATGTGTAAATCATTCCTACAAGAGCAGAGTTACAATTGTTGTTGCATGAGAACCTTTGCTCAGGTGCCTCATCCTCCTGCTTATATAAAACCAGAACAAAAACCAGCCCCTTGTTACTCATACTTTTCATACTAATTCTGGTTGGCTGAATTAGTTTAAGTGATTCATGACCTATGTTAAAATTTAACACAGCCTTTAATGTGTTCAGCCTGACACATGGTACCTTGTAATATTGATATATCTCACCGACCAAGCAATCTGCATCAGTTTGCTGAAGCACGCCTTGAGGGGAAAATGATACAGTAGTCCTGATCTACTTCTCTGCCAAAGCTTTAATTAAACATTCATGCTATCAGTTAAGAGTGAAGAAGCTTTGGGAAATGCATGAGATGCCGGTCCTGTCATTAACAATATTTCTTTCTGGAAGTTTAGGAAGATAGGAATATACCTCTTAAATCAGACATCTGTGACCTGGTTAGCATCTCAACGGTATTCAAAACTCGAATCTGTCTTGCTCTCTGGTATCCTATACATAAGAAAACACAAATCCGTCTGATTTTCTGTACTCAGCACTTTTTCCAGTAGCACCCAAAGCAGACAGTGTTTAGCAGTGCAGAACTGGAGTAGTAGTGCTCTGGCAGTGGATCTCATCCTTTTCCTGGGGTACAGAGTTGTGAGTCTGGGGATAGACATCTCCTTAGGGTTTGTTTCCCATTACTGGGAGCCAGACAGCCTGAAGGCTGGTAAGGCAATCCTCAGCCTTCTGCAGGCCACTTGTGTGGGAGGTAGAGCCTGGTCCAAATGAGATTTCATTTAGCACTAGCTGCCCCTGAAATGAAGCTCTGCCAGACCACTTAGGAATGGCACTTGTATGATAAAGCCTTCTGGCTGTGTCTGCAGAGGTGTCTTATGAGGATTATGGAGAGATTGGTTTTTCTCCACTCAGTGGAACTGTCTGGGGGTAGAAAATGCAAATGCTGCCATTTCTCCCCAGGGCAGAAAACCTACTTGGAATGATGAACCATGGCATCCTTAGAAGATGCTTCTTCCCTCCTTGGGAACCCATGCTAGCAGCAATTAATCTCATCCAACAGTGGTGGATATTACAACCACAGCCAATATCTCAAATGGTTGTTTAAAATCAGCTTCAGCAAGCTTTGCTCCCTTTCTGACCCTTTTCTGGCTTCCCCATCTCTTGTGCTTGGCTGTCCTCCACCCAGGCTTTCAGGCTCAGATTTGGAAATCCCCTGCTCCTGACAGTGGACTGTTATTTTTCTGGCAACATTTACCTGCCATCCTTGTGGAATAGAGTCAAGGCCTCTGTGGTGCCTGTGCTGTTATTCAGAGTGTTAATAGACATTGTAAACAGATAGAGATTGTCAGATTTCTGCCACAAGGACTGCACTGAGGAATTTCCTCAGCCAGGAAGGCTGCCCAGGTTGGAGCTTGTGATACTTTGTCTGACCTGAGCCTGGATTTGTTCTAGTTGTAAGAGGAGAGAAACTACTTCTGAGGAACGACCTTCCTCAAGCTTCACTATAACAACAGAAGCAGCACAATACCAGGTTCATGAAGAAAATTATGCACCCTAAAAACCATGAACTTAGAAGAATATCAGCAAAAGGCCAAGTCTTGAAAGATTTGTTAATATGCAAGTTAAGAAGCATGAGCTAAATCAAACTGTCATTGCTCAACCCACAAGCACAGCAAATAAGAGGGGATTTTGAAGCAGCAGGGAAAGAAGAGAAAAACACTCCTTTTAAAGTGGTCAGGACAAATCAGATGGTAACGTATGAGAACATAAACATCAGTTCAGGATGAAGGATAAATAGGCTTTATTACTCCCCTTGAGCAAACTGATGATGCAGAAGACCTAGTAAAAAATAATGTTTTTATCAGTAATGCGATGCACAGGCATCGTGAATAGCTGTGTGTCAGCACAGTCTGAATAAATAACTGCAATGGTTTTGTTTACTTCTCTGTTTGCTTAAAACTGTGAATATTGATCAAATTTCTCAAAATTAGAGACAAAATAGGTTCATGAGAACCTAACAAATAGACACTTTCCACAAGTGCTGACACTATTAGATAATCTAAATTCAAAATTTTAGCATGATTTTTGACTGTTACATCATGTACCCATCTTGTCTAATATTCATATTAACATGACGCAGGCAGAAGAAGGTGTTTCTGTTTTCCCTACATGCAAGGAGGCTGGCACACTACACAGCTGGAGGGGAACTTGCCTGGCTCTGTAGCATCTGATCTGCCCGAGTTAGGAACCAGTTTGCTCTTGACTGTATCTATGGGAATGGCAGAGTGGGGCACCTCCTGTGTGTCAGCCCAAGCCCTGTGTCTGCTGCTCCCTGGAGGTTTGATTGTTGCCATGTCCATGACTTGGCACGGTCCTGAGAGCCAACCAGTGTTTGACCTGCTTGAATTTTTTCTTGTTTTTTTCTGTGGCTCTCAGACATTGCCAAGCACATTTTTTCTGATTTTAGAGGGCACTCAGATACCTCTTGCAGATTAATGTTAACTCATTGACCTCTTTACCTTTTTCTTGTACTGTTTTAAAATTTTGTGGTGTTCCTCTGGTAGTTTGACACTCAAATGTCTCTATTGATTAGGGTGGACAGGGTCTTGCTCTAATTGAGAAAATCTCATCCACCAAATCAGTATCTTACTATAGATCAAAAGAAAAATAATGTTGGAAAGAATCACATCATAACTGACTGAATAAATAACTGACAGTTATGAGTCAGTGTCTGCATTTCTTCCCTAACACAACGCTGCATGGTAGACTGGCTTTGAATAGGTTTTTCCCCATAATTTCAGGTAATGATTAACTCCCAATGACTAAAATATCTCCAGGAGAACTGATGAGACATTTCACAAAGCTACTCAAGTTCAAAAGTATATTCAAGCTTTCACTTTAGCTTTTTCATGCAAAAATACTTATTTTAACAGAAGCTATTTTAAAAGTACCTTATAAATGAAAATTCATCAGTACTATTAGAGCATAGTTTTAAGTTAAAATTATTGTATTCCAGGAAAATACACACACAGCATGTGCATGCAGTTTATTATTTATTCCATTTATAAAACAGAACCATTTTAGTGCCACTGGCAGTGCAATCATTTATGGGATGAAATATAACTGTACCAGATCACATTGTAGGATAAAAGACTAAATGAATGAGCAGTGGAAAGAACAAAAACCAGAGGAAATCTGTGTGAGTAGGTTTGTCCTAAAGGAAAAGCTCCCACTGCAGGGTTTCATTCCTGAAGAGGGTGTGCTAAAGCATGCAAGATAATAAAGAGCAGCAGATGTCTTAAGAACTGGTGTTATGAGGAGTGTTGTAAGGAATTTAGCTTTTGAGAAGGAGGATTTTCCACACAAACTGGATGAACTCTGTTGGAGCAAACATGGCATTGATTTTCTGGAACCAAGATTACTATAATTGGTACCATTATAGTATAGCAGATCATGTAGCATGTTACAAAATAATAGATGATAACATATACATACACACACACACACACACACACACACACACACATCAGTACAGTAAGTAAAAGAATTCTAAGAAATAGGAGAGGATGTTGGGGGACACTCATAAGTAATTTTGATGCCTGGTTCTGAAAAGCAGAGCATGGTGAATAAGTTAGGGAGAAAGAAATATCAGATGGGAGAAAAATGGACAGTCAAAATCAACATGGACACGAGTGGGAATGTGGTGTGTGTGTCTGGCTGTTAGGAATAAAAGGGATGTGACATTTTAAAAATAATTTGCACATTGTCATAGAAGATGAGCTGAGATGGTTGTGTACAAAAACTGCAAACACAGGCTAGAGCTGCAGGATCCAAGATGACCCAAAATCTTCCACGATTAGTGAAGGGTGGTAGATGGGTGATCTATGACTGAAACACACTTAAACTAATGTGCAGTCTTTAAAGAAAACTAGAAATAAATCCAGTGGCACAGAGATATCCCTCAGTAGCAGTGAAGTTGCCTACAGAAGCAGAGAGAGGTGGCCTGGGCAGAATGGAATCTGTCAAGGTAAAGGTCTTCTGAAGGGCCACTAACAGTTTACAGAGAGGTCTAACTCAGATGACTACAAGCACAAAAGAGAAGCTCCCAAGCATTGCCTCACTGCAGGAGATTTTAAGTCGTCAGAAATAGAGTATAAAGCAAATGTTGCTGATAACAGTAGAGCCAGTTATTCCAGGGTGTAATAGCTGGCAGATTTCATCAGCAAGCAGTCACTGGGCTACCATGATGCTATTCTAGGTGATCTTTGTTAGGTAGTGATGACATAGAGCAGCTGGTTGTAGAAAATAACCTAGCTAAAGTTATCCCAACTTGGTTAAATTGAAAATAAATGAAAGAATGAATGAGAATAGGCCTGTTAGTTTCTCAAAATTTGTCCTTGTGAAGTATTGTACCTAAAGAAATTAGTGATATTAACTGGATGAAGGCTCCAAACCTATTGAAATTTAATTTAAATAATAATTTTTAAATCTGTAATTTGTACTGCAAGGAGACAATGAAGAGTGCTAGCACCTTACAAATCCTTAGAAAAGAAATAAAAATATTAGGAGTTAGCAAAGAGAGTGAAAGCCCCCATCATACCAGATCATCAGTGAAAACGGTGTTTTGGGAACCCAGAAGCGGAGGGTGCAGTCAGATCTGTCAAGTTTGCAGACATACCATCTGTAACAATATTTGAAAAAGTGAAAGTTTCTCCTATCACACAAGTAAAAGGGAGTCTGGTAGGTGGCAAGTACTCTCTCTGCTAGAGATTAAAGACTATGTAGGTACTGCCCAAACCAAACAAATGCTCTTTCTTTTTTTCTGTAAAGATGATGGTCCAAATCTTGGAGAAAAACAGAAGCATCTGTAGAAATAAAAGCTAACATTTGCAAACTTGAAAAATTTATAAACAAGCTGCAGTAAGCCCTTAGTGAAGTGGTGTTTGTTATCCATCCTAAATTGCTCAAAGAAGAAAAAGTCAGTTTTCAGGTGAAGGATCAAGTTTTGCTTTAAAGATCTCCCAAAACAAAGAAGAGATAAAAGGCAGAGGAAAAAGTAACCTGACACCTACAGCTTCATTAACTAAACTTAGTAATCTGGAAATTTTGTATGCATTTTGCAAGAAATAATAAAGATCTGTGTGAAGATAAAATACAGAAAATTATGAAGGAAGAGAGACATGGAGGTGTCAGGTAGAATTTAATAGTGCAAGTGCTGGATCACACCCAGACTGAGGTAGAAATGATTTCTGCTGTAAATTGTGGCAAGTTGATTGGGTAAGAGGAAGACCGTAATGTCTTGGTCAGTCATAGAAGGATCCTGAGAGAACTGGGGTGAAGCCATGGGAAAAGCCAAAATGGTCCTCCTTAGATATCATGTAGGAGACTTAAAGAAGGATACCTGAGTACAAACACCATTGTAGGAGGCTCCTCTGGTCAAAGCTCCTCTGGGTACTGAGAACAGTCTGTCAGCCATAATTAGGAAAGTACATTGAAAGAAACACAGAAAAGCAGTACTGGACAAAACAAAGAATGAGGGATATACAATTGCTCTCTATAAATACATCAAGGGGAGGGGAAAGAAGGGCAGGGCAAATACTAGAGAGGAAAGAAGCTATTTAAGTTGCCAGACAATGTTGTCATTAAAATAAATGGATATATATTGAAAGTTAGTCCACACAGGCTGGAGCTGAGGCAGTTTCCAGCCATGAGAAGAGTGAAGTCTCTGAAGCAGTCTTCTAGTAAGGGTAACAGGAACAAACCACTGTAGGTGTGGGTATCACATTAAAATGGAAGTTATTTGCTTGCAAATTGGATGATACAAATCACGTAGCTCTTGCATAACGGTGAGTAGAGCCACTTTCTCTTTGCCTCTCTGCCAGAGAGTCAAGCAGTCTGACAAGACTTATGATGGATTTCCATAAGTTTATTAAGACAGCTGTGTAAGGTGAAAGGACACATTTTCAGTATCTATAAGATCCTTTGCAGTGTTGTGGCCTCTCGTTTTTATTACTGTGGCACTAATATTTTTTGAAACTTCTGTTGATTTATTGGTTCTGATAGAAAGCATGACTCTATGGCCTGTGCCATACTGACATGCTACAAAATGTTAAGAATTAACTTTTTTAAAGATTGGTTTAAAATTTTGATAAATCTGTTGAAGTGTCAAACTAGAGCACAACAAACATGAGATAAGAAGGATAAGGTATCAGTGGATCTAATATTATTGACCGCATTTACATGATTAATCATTTTGAACTCTTGGAAAACATTGTTAGAGA
Organism: Vidua chalybeata; assembly: GCF_026979565.1. Taxonomy (NCBI): domain Eukaryota; kingdom Metazoa; phylum Chordata; class Aves; order Passeriformes; family Viduidae; genus Vidua; species Vidua chalybeata. Next base: position 22,781,128 of record NC_071536.1, read on the forward strand.
AAAATCTGGTCTGCCTCATTCTTTTGATATTACTCAGCAAAATACTTGGAATTGATTTAGTTTGATTTTCTTTTTATTTAGAGGTGTCTCTATTTACATATTCCTAATTTTGCATGGGCTTATTAGATATTTAGTATCAGCAGTTCTGACCAGTACTTTAAGAATTACAGAAGCAGTAATCATTCTGTATAATATTGTTTTTCCAATGTTCTTTTTTGCATGTGAGCATGTGAGCAACCACTGTTGGTTTAAATTTCCTTCCTGCTTTCAGAAGAAACACATAAGAATAAGGCAAGATTTATAAAATATGGTAATAATTTACACTGATAAAGATATTGCAAATGATTTCTGACACTTCAGAAACTTGTAACAAAGCTTGTACCAAGCTTATAACAAAGACAATGGAAGTAATGTTCTGTTTAGTGTGAGAAATGGAATTTGAAAAAAGGATGCAAACAAAACTACAATTCTAATATAACATAAGTGAATAAATAGTTTTACAAAGATGTGAATATCTCCAAAGGTTTTTATATAAGTCACAAAAAAAAATATTATTAAAAGGTAATAGGACTCTCAGCATCACCTGTTTCCCACGAGCTGAGAGTGCTCATTTTCCTCCTCCGGAGAAGCAGAGTAGCCATAAGATGGCAGCACTCTGCACAAAAGGTTTCTGAAACCATAAATTCTGCTCTTTTCTCAAAAAGAGACGACAGCTGCTGACGAGGGTGAATGGCCTCAGCGCTGGGTGTCTGTAAATGGAACCAAACTGGCCGAGCCCAGAATAGCTCTGGGAGGCTCCAGAAATGGAGCTGCTTTCATGCAGTACCTGAGCCCACTTTCCTCAGTATTTAGCAGCTGCTTGGGTGCTAGGCTAAGTATTCTGTTTTGGTTATTCTAAAATAACCTTATTCAAACACTGTGTTTTAGCAAAGCACTATACCTCTGTAGGTCTAAGTATGGGAAGAATAGCTATAAAATTATTTTCTGTGCATAAAACCAGAGCAGAATCACTTTTTTCAAGTGATTTAATCCCAGTTCCATAGTTTAGAATTTACATATGGGTGCTCAGGCCTGAAGACATCGTGTTTACCCAACCTTACAGTCTTTTCCAAAAGCAAGCCTGCCCTGCTGCAGGGCTGGGATACAGGGTTGCCTTTCCCTTGGTGCTGTTACAACAACAAGGCCATCACCTTGTCCCTTCTGTGATGGGGCCTGCAGGTATGGCTTGAATTTAGCATTAATCTGAACAAAGTAAGTTATGAAAAGCTAAAGTGCAGGGGTCTGAGGAGCTGTGGAGTAAGCGCTCAGCGTAGTTCCTATCCCCAGCATGATCATCCACCAGCACTGAGCTTGCTCTGCTGTCTCTGCCCCACATTCTTATGTAGGGAAAGCAAGGGGTGCCATGTAACCAAGAAAAGCAAGCACAAACCAAAGTGAGATTTGATGGGATGTGTGGAAGTCCCTGGCATAATTTGAGTGTTGTGGGCTGGTTGGCAGTCCCACTCCATTTTCCTACGAGTTCCACCTGAGCCCTTCCACAGTTCAGAGGTCTGATTATTTCTCTTTGAGTGTGAGAGTGTTTTCAAATCTGAAAAGCAAACAAATCTTTCACGTTGCTCACCCATGCCAAAAAAACTGAGAACAAAGGTTTCTTCACACCCTTGGCTGGTCAGAGCTGTGGGCAAGGTGAATACAAGTAGAAAACACCCTGAGTTTCCTGCCTGCTGCTCGCTTACAGTTGGAGAGCAGTCCTTCGTCCTTCCTTCTTTGCCCCTCTGCTTGTTCAGAGACAGGTTGTTGACTTCATTCCCTGCCCTCCTCTAACAGCAGCACACTGCTCCGGAAACAAGAGGAGACCAGAGCATGAATCACAACCTGAGTCACCAATTCCCAACACCTTGTTTTGCTCAGAGCTGGAGGGGAAAATTCCTCTCCTCTGTGTGATTCTCCATCTCCTGTAACCCTCCAGAAGAGGCTACAAACACCCCCCCGTCTTCTTCCAAACTGCACTCCATCACGTGTAGCCATGCTTGCAAACAGCACCTGGAGGTTAGGAGAGACCACATCTCACTGGGCTCTGTGGCAGTGTTTTGGTCATAGGCCCCTAATGGGATATGATATTAGTACACTCCAAAACACAGGAGCTGGAATGAACCAGTTCCATCACTGTATGTTCAGATCTTTGCTTTCAGCAAGCTCCAGGTCACTCCCACAGGACTCAAATGCTTACAGCAGTTTCTTTGAATGTGTGTCATTTTCTGTTGGAGCAATACCCATGTCCCACCATGATGATTAATAAAGAAAGAGAGAACAGATGTATCAACTAAAAAAAAAAAAAATAAAAAGGCAGCAAAATAATTAAATAAGCAAAAGTTTCCTGATTTTGCTGATTTGTTACTTTCACCTTCACTGTGAATTTCCCCATTAAATGCAACTGTTTGTTAGGGATTGTTGCTTCCTCTTGAAATGTTTTTGCCAGCTCTCCCTAAAGCATTGTCAGATCTGTACTGCAGCAGAGACAGAGACAGGACAGTCCTTGCAGTGTCTTTGCAGTACTTGTGTGTGGTTTCTGTCTGTGCTGGACTGGCCTGTGTGCAGAGCTCTCACACCACTGTGTGGATACTCACATCATCTCTAGGTCCTTAAAGATGAATCAAAGTTTCAAGCTTAGAAACTTTTTTCAGCCTTCATTGTTTAGCTAACCAACAGGCATCCTCTGAAACATCTGCCATTGCTGTTCTTTGGAACTGGGTCTATCAGGCTGCTGGGGCATATATTTCTGTGCAGACTTTCCAAAGAAAATGCTTTCCATTTCTGCTGGCCCAAGAGTATGGAAGCACTTGACTATGCAGCTATGGAACATATGTCTTCTTTGGGAGAGAAGTGTTTTAACCTGTAGACTTTTGTAGAATCTTCACTTACTTCCTTTCCAGTTAAAAAGTTTGACTAAAGTCTTAAAATCTACTTTCATTCCCTGCTAGAGATTGTCAGGAGCTTTGAGGATTTGATTGGGAAGCCAACCAGACAGGGAATAAAGTCACCAGATGATTCAAGTACAAAGCAACATGCCTCTGGTCTAAGGAGTGCAGCCCTTTGCCTCTTCCAGATGCATTGGGGAGTAGGAATAGGGTGGAGAGAGGGGACACTCTGCCTCACAAACTTGAGAAAGCTTTTCTCAAGCGCAAGAGGTGCCTTCCTGCACCTTTGTAAATATTGAGAATCATCTCAGCCAGGGGACATTCAGACTTTAAATCGTTCCATATTTTTCCAGGTTTTCAGGTGTGAGTGTGTATGACTAGATCCCTGGGAATCAAGAGCTGGCTTGTGTGTGAAGCTGAGAGGTCAGGGCTATATTTGTGCCAGGAATGGAGGGAAGACTTGCATTGTTCAGCACTGCCTACACTGAACGATAAACAGCTGTTTTCTGTTCTGATGTGTCATTTAAAAACTGTAACTCTGATTTAATAGAGACCAGAATTTGCTCCAAAATGATATAGTGGCTGATGAAAACAATCATAATTGTGTTATTTCTCTAGTATAAACTTCCTTTTTGTTGTATCTCATTGAATCAATGCCTTTAATTTGTGTAGGTGATGAGAGACTGTATTAAAAACCTTATGAAGAATGGGATCCCTGCTGTCAAATCAAGTAATGCCATGACCCCAAAGCATTTTACACATCCTTTCCACATCAGCATGGCTACTCCAGATTGAGATTCTACTCTTCTAGTGATAATTAAAGCAAATAAAGCATTGATCTAGCAGAGGAACTTCCTTGTCAACTTACCTTTAGTTTTCACAGGTGATGTTTCAAAACAAGAATCATCTGTCTGCTTCCTGTCTAGATGTTCTTACCTTGCCCAAGGTTTACTCTTGGTGCACACTGTCTCTCCTTCAGGACCTCTCTTAGGCTCCTGCTCTCAATTTTTTTTTTCCTTGTCTCTTTTTGTTGTTGTTTATTCTACTACTTTCTTTTCCTTCTCTGCTTTCTCCAGACAATCCAGGGTGACCTAATAGATCTATTAATAGTCTAATAGATTCCTAATATTTTACAGAAACTTAGCTATTTTATTCAGCAAAGGCTTAATTCAGATAGTCTTTGGCAGCCGCCTCACTCAGAGGCAGGCACTTAGCCTCCAGCCATGCTATTCTTGCCAAGACCTATACAAAATATTACCTCACAAACAAATGGAGAACTGATAATATCAAATAGAATTTGTAATTTTTATGTAGGCTGTATTACTAATTCTCTCTACACTTCAAAGTTTGATATCTTGAATCCAAGAATAAGCATTTGCTAATTGCCAGCTGTTCAGCTGACTGGTCCTTAGTTTGAGACTTTGTTGGTGGCTGGTGCCTTGGGGTGGCTGAAGCACTGCCATGGAGCCCTGTGCTTTGAAGTGTTGCTGTTACCAGGGGCCAGTAGCCCATAAGAGCTACAAGGTGACCTTCTACACTGAATGAGAAAGCACTGGGTTTTGGGGGGCTGCAAGGCTGTAGACATAGTAACAATCTTAAAGGACACATACACAAATGTCAGTCAGACCCAGGGAAGTAGGATATTTGAGTAGCATATTACAGGAGGATGTTTTTCTTAGCAAGAGCAAACACTTTTGGTTGATTCCACTTCTTTTTGACCATATGTAATTACATAGAGTGCTCTCACAGAGTTGTGTCTTCACAAACTCAGCGAACATAATCTATTCAATGCTTTTTTCATGCCACAGAAAATTGCTGTAACTCAGCAAGTGCCTTACAAAGGCCATTCTGAGGCACAGAGAGCAGTTGAAGGAGATTTAGGAATGTTTTGTAAATAGAAATGTTAAGATACGGTTCTGGAACAGCCTAAACTGGGCTAAATTTGGCCTAACAAATTCTCACCTTTCCTGCCAGTTCTACCTTGAACTCTGGACTGGGCAGCCACAGAGTTTAAGGGACAAAACAAGATGAAAACCAGCCCTCCACCTTCCCCACAGAAGGTGATTGGGTTTTGGTTGGATCAGTTTGAAGCGCGGCATGTTTGGGCATGAACGATGACTAGTAAAGAGCGAAGGGGTGGGAACAGAAGGGCAGAGCAAAGGTAGTCCTGATGTGATCCAGTGTGAGTTGCTATTGAAACTACCCATAGTCTGTGTAAATACTAATAAAATTGGATGTGCCTGGGAATATTTCCAGGCACTAAAATGAGATTGTCTGTGCTATTAGACTGTTAAAATGCTCCCTGGCATGAATTTGGCCTCTTCCAATCAACACTCACTGCAAACAATTTCTGGGCACAATTTGGTTGCTAGAATGGTCCCAATAGGCACTTTGCAATCATAAACTCAGGTCTTTCTGTGCCAGTTGGCCTCAATGCCCAGGAATGTTTCAGGCATGTTGAATTTAAATAATACAGACTCATCCCTATTTTGACTATTGCAAATCCTTATGAAAAGACAAGACTTGTCTTGAAAAAATGATTTTTAAAACAGACAATAGCAGAGCATAAAAGATGGGAACGCATGAAATCTGGAAATAAGGAATTTTATTTCCTTTTAATAAGGTGGTAAGAAATACATATTTTGTGTTCATTTCAGGTTAGGAAGGTGGAGGAGAGATAATAATAACTTGTTATGCAGTTGTTTCTGTGCTGTAGAATATCTGGTCACTTATTAGGCAGAGTTAAGGCTGACATGATTCTTTTTTCAAGTCAGTTGCTGTACTGGGAATAAAATTATTCCTCCTTCTATTTATTAAAAAAATCTACAACTGCAGCATTTCCCTTCCAGTTTGGAATGGTAATAAAATCAATGTACTTGGTATCTTGAAGTACTGAAGCAAAGTCCTCAGTTTTAATCTGTGATTAGTTTGGGTTTTTTTTTCCTTCACAATTGCCTTTATGAGTTTCCCTCCACATCAGGAAATCTGAAAAACTGGGATTTTTTCCTTCTCTCCAGGTATACTCATTTGTCAATCTCAATGATCCGTCTTCCCTCAGGGCACAATTAAAGGTGTTCTTTTGAAGGAGCTTTAGAAGGGTTGTTGTACAGTGCAAACACAGTCTCTTGGCTGGGTTGCTCTAGGACCCAGAGTGACTGGGACTGACAGAAATCTTCACCTGAATGAATTTTCCCCGTATGCCTTATAAGGAGTCCAGGAAAACAAGGAAGTGATAACCATGTTCACGTTACTGTGTGCACAGCTTGTCCTCTCTACCTGCCCAGGTAGCCCTTGTTTTCACTTTTGTTCATGGTCCGTCCTGCTGGGGTTGAAGTTTCCTCGCGATCCGGCGTACGTGACACCTGAAAACGTACCCTCCAGGAATGCATGCTTTTTACGACATTCTACCTTTATGCAGATGATAATTAACAAGCTAATATTTTTTTTTTGTCATGCAGCCAGCACTGAAAACGAATGGGGATTGAATTGCTTTGCCTCTGTTTCCTATTCCTGCAAAGAAATAACTATGTGCAAGGTAAGGCTCAGGGGTAGGGAGATCCATTTCAAAATCATTTTGCATTGTTTCTTGCTTGAAATTGACACTAAATAACTTTCTGCCTTCTGTATTTAATCTTTCCTTTCTATTTAATGACCTTTTTTTGACAGACTGCTGTAGGGCTGCATTGCCAATTCATCTACTATTTGGTGGTCATTACATAGCACAACAGGTTTGAAAGAGACAGACATTTGAGCAATTTCATTTTCGCTAATCATAGTTTGATCTGCTAAGAATCTTTCATATTATACATATGGCTGAGTGTTTCACTGGTAGTTACACAATGGACAAAAATCATATCAAGTATCTACAGGGCTGAGTGAAGCAATATTAAGCATACAGAGTGAGCATAAATCTGTTCTTATAATATCCCTGGTTATGTGAGAAATGACTTACCTACACCATACCAGAAAGACATGTAACACTCTATCAGGTGCACTGGAGGGAACAAGTTAACATGTTCTAAGTGAATGCCACCCATAAACCATGCAAAAGGAGGTATGTTAATTGCCAGCAATTCTGAGGTTTTTAATCTTTATTGGAGAGTTAATCTTTTACCAATAGAACTACTGTTTAGAAGAAATTTTATCAGTAATCCTAAATATGGCTAAATATGTGCATTTTTCACCACCCATATTCTCTAAATGACAAGTTTCTTCATAAATTGAATGACTCAGCATATTATTAACAGCCTTTTATTTTCTTGGATTTAAATTCAGGGACCTGTTCTCAGGAAAGCACAGTGACTTGTGAAGATTGTTTGCTTTCCGGACCACACTGCGCTTGGTGTTTGCAAGAGGTAGAGTGATAAAAAAAAAATTTCAAAGTAAGATTTGAAGTCTTTGTAGTCACTTCGAGTGATGATGAAGTATTGACTTAATTGGGTCAGCCCAGGGTTTTGTAATGCATGCAGTGCTTAGTGAAGCCTTCCTGGGGAACAGAAGTGGAATTTAATCTACTCTCCATGGTCTGTTATTCATAGTACGGTTGTTAGGATGTTTGTTTGTTTATTTATTTGTTTTCTTGTTTGAAAAAACCACGAAAACATCAACCTTCCAAATCTAAGGCAGAAATAGAAGTGTTATTAGGGGGTCTCAGGTCATTAGCCTGAGGGCTGGCTCACCCCCAGCACTGATGATGAAGCACCAGACACAAAGTCAGAGGCCAAACTGTACCTTACAGATTACGTGCCAAGCCAGACAGTGCAAACAGAAGGTTTGCAGGTATCAACAGTGCAAAAGTTTGCAGATGTAAAACTTCCATATAGAAATTATTCATCTGTGGTTAATTTTAAGTATGACAATGTCGGATTTATAATTCGTATGATATAGATGTGTTTTGGCTAAAACATTGGACTTTAAAAATATATCTGGATTTGTTTCCTATGCCTTTGTTTCAGATTTTCAGTGCAACCCTGGGGAAGTGACTTCACATTTCTGCTTTTAAAACTTTCTCCTGTAAATGGTGCTAAATAAAATCTCCCCACTTCACAGTAAATATTCTAGCTCTTAGTTCATCAGCATTAACAACAAAACATCAGCTATTGCAACAAAAACTTGACAGAAATACTAGAAAAATGAAGTCTTTTGCATTTTTGTTTCTGGATTGCACCTTTGCTGCTAACAGTTTTTAATGTTTTTATGTACAGCAAAATGACACAGCATGGGACTAAAACACTTTATGAAATAGCTCAGAAAGAAAAAACTGCATGTTTTATAAAGAAAATTCTAAAAATATACATTTTGCGATTTGCAAAATATATTACCATGGAGGTCAAAAAGACCCCACATTAGTGTGTTTGCAGTAGTTTTTATATCTGTACTAAAACCCAGGATTTTGTTGAAATTAGACCCCATAATTTTGACTACTGCCATGTATTTTCAGGGAAAAAGAGCCCAATATAATTTATTGATTCAAAAAACCCCAAAACCAAACAAAAAAAAACCCTGTGGAACTGTTGAAAACTTCATTGTAGTAAACATGATTTTTCTTCTTTGTTCATAAGCTCATTCATTTCTTTGTTAGAAAACAGCACATCAAGCATGCAAAAGGCATAGGAGCTTTAGTATCCAAGCAAACAAAAGCACCTCTAAAGAAACCACTATTTTCTGTCGGATAAGAACGCACTTTGTAATTGTATTTGAAACATGAGGTTGTCTCTTCACACATTTTGAAAAGTTACAAACTGTGTAACTAAAGGAGATGATATGGATCTCCCTGTGAAAGGTTTATAATGGTATGTGTAATTTATGTGTGCTGTATTCAAGAAGCAGTGGGTGAGAGTTTTGCCTGAGCAAAGGCATCAGGTTCAGTCTGAAGAATAATAAACCACTGTTCCCAACAGGTGCCTCAACACTTCCACCAAAATATATAAGAGGCCTTACAATTTTCAGGAATGAAGGGTGATATTTTGGTGGAAAAAAGGCTCATAGTTCTGTTTTTAGTACGTTTAAAGTAAATTTGTTTTGTTTTGCATGGAAAGTTTTTCAGTGACTGAATTCAGAGCATTTTTGTAGCTGAATGGCTGATCCATAGGTTGGTTGCCCAGACCTAGGAGAAAAGAGCTGATGCATGGTATGGGCCCATGACTGTCCACTGTTCCAGAGCTGAGTCTGACAGGCATTGCCCAGGCTTTGGTCAAAAGGGCTTGCAGGCCAGAGCAGTTTCCAGGAAACAGCTGACTGATTTTGAGAATCTTAACTCTAGACATAGCTCTGGGAAATGGTAATAAGGCACAGAAGCCTCTTTGTAAAAGTAACCATTAACTTCAGCACCATATGAGGTTAGTACCTACCCTGTAGCAGTGCTGTGGAAAGGAATGCATACCAATGCTTTGAATTGAGTAATGACAATTAACTGTAAGATATACAATTGATATCTACACGCTTTTGATTTCTTCTGGCTGGTAGAAGGTGCTGGACCAAATTTAGGTGTGGGATGCTGAGAGCACCACTGGTGCTGAGGAACACTGGGGACAGGCTGTGGTCATTGCTGGACACCAGGCAGAGGAACAAGGACTTGATGCCTGCTTCAGTGAACAGGTTAAATGAGGAGAAAGTGCAGGCCAGAAAAAAAAGAACCAGTAAACACTGGGTACCCACAATCTGTTTGTCACAAGTTGTCCAGGAGTTTATTATCAGCAAGACCTCTTCTTTTATTAAATGGTGTGCTTCAATCAGCAGTTCTAAACTGCATAGGAAAGACTGATGCATTTGCGGCATAATTCTGTGATAGAAAAACCAGTGGCTCAGAGGGGCTTTGTGTTATCATTCCCAGTACTGTGAGAAGCCAAATGCAGTGAGTGGCACGATTCCCATTCCCCAACAATAGAACAGTTTCTCCCAGGATAACAAGTCGGTATAAGTTACATTAATTATACACCTGTGTGACATGACCCATGAAGGGCAAATTTGGGTTTCTGTGCCACCTGTATCTAGTTCTGCACTAGTTTGCACAAACGTGCACCTTTGTTTCCATTCCCTGAGTTGGACTGACCTTTTGTGGGGCAGGTGCTTGTGGCTGTCAGTAAAAACATTTAACTCATCCCTTCCTTCTCCCGTTTGCATTAGAATTACACAGACTCATCTGGAATTCATGGGAGGTGTGATACCCTGGAAAATCTTTTGTCTAAAGGATGCCAGCTGAATTTCATTGAGTTTCCTATTTCAGAAGTAGAAATTCACAGAAATGATCCCCTAACTGCATCATCCCAGAAGAACAGTTCTGATGTCACACAGATTTCTCCCCAGAAATTAACTCTGAGGCTGCGACCAGGTAAGTCACAGCTCATAGGTTTATTTCAGACAGTGTGATAAACTGAAGCTTCTTGGATTGAGCAATCTCAAAAATATCTTGACAGAATAAAGATGAAAACCTGTGTTGAGTCCAAAATTATCTCTTGACTCATCACATGACAACTAGGTTCAGCTGCGTTCAGAATATTTTCAGAAGTGCTGGGTACATCTTAAAAAAAAGATATATATTTTTAGTTCCTCTCTTCTCTTGCCAGTGAGGTGGCAGGGAGAGAATGAAAGCCCCTGGCTCCTCCCCAGCCGAGCTCCTGTGCCTCTCCCCTGCTGGTCTGGCAAACAGAGTATCTCAGAGGCGACACAAAATCTTGCTTTGAGGATTTACAAGGTACCAGTGACATTTATGGTAGCATTCCGGAACCACCCTGGGGTCCCTCAGATTTGAATTTTTCCTGGAGGAAATTTGGAATGAAAAAAAGTAAGAGACATCCAGTTAGGTCAGGTCATAGTGTTGGAACTGAGAATAAAATCTCTGTGTACACTTTGACTTTGTTTAAAATTTTAAAGGATATGACAGGACCCCAAATTGCTACCTCTACATTTAATTAGCTTCATATCTAAGTTTTCTAAAGTTGCATACTGCTGAAGAGATGTTTTCATATTTTTTTTAATTATAGCAATCAGTTTTAATTCTGTGGTTATGGCATTACTGAAAACCTGTTAAAAAAAACCCCCAAACATTAGAACTACTTTTAATTTTTCAGACCCTCATTTGAGATTTTTTTGTTGACAATCTTTGAAATATTTTTGCAAATGCTACTGGTGGTTTAAAATACCAGATAATTGTAACCATACTGAAGTTTATGAAGAAATTGGCATTGCTCATGTTTTCTGCACAGAAGTGCTGATATGTGTCCCACCTTCCCCTGACCTTAATAGGACATGAAGAAACAATACAGATCAAGGTTCACCAGACTGAAGATTATCCAATTGATCTCTACTACCTCATGGATCTTTCAGCTTCCATGGATGATGACCTGAATACAATCAAAGAACTGGGTTCAACTCTTTCCAAAGAGATGTCAAAACTGACAAGCAACTTTAGACTGGGGTTTGGATCTTTTGTTGAAAAACCAGTTTCACCATTTATCAAAACTACAGCTGCAGAAATAAACAACCCTTGCAGGTAGGCAGGGAAAGTCCCAACATCTGTTTGCATGCCAACACTGTCATAATCTTTAGGCTAAAATTAATTTCAGCAGCTTCACTGGAAACTCTCCCCTCTTCCAGCTGCAAATGAGTCAGTTTGTGGAACAAGATTTTGGTTCTCTTTTTCACCTTCTGATCATTGTTCTGTTGAATCTTAAGTTATTAGGATAGAGGAATCTGGGAGTGAGTGAGTCTGCTTTTTAGCTTTTGCTGCTCATTACAAATGTGCTTAATATGTTAACAAAAACGTATGTGGCATGTAGTTTTGTGTTTTTCTTTAATTTCTTTCATTTTCTAATATATATATATATATATATATATATATATATATATATATATATAAAAAAGAATTTTATGAACTATACTAAAGGAGTTGCAAACTCAAACCCGGCACAGAATGCCAGTTTCATTTAGCCATCAATGCTGTTCTCCTGCTTTTTTTCCCCCCTTAACGTCTATCAGTCTCCCCAGCCTCTGGCTGCCCTAGCTCTTTGCTAACCTGTGCAGGGGAGAAGCTGGGCTCTGCAACCTGGAGCAGGACTGCAGCCAGTGGTTGTCTCTGAGTGCCATTAAGGAGCTACAGATCCCAATATACTTCAAAATATGAGATCAAGGCACAGCAGGAGGCATGGCAAGGGCTGCACGTTGGTAACTGGCTGAATTACTCTGCTCTAGGAGGCAATTCCCAGCCTTTATGCAAATTTTTTCCATTGCCCAAGATACTGAATGCTCTTTAATTATCTTAGGTTTTTCACTAATTCTTCTCAGGCACAGACAAGGGACAGAAGACCAAAACTAATCCAGGCAGCCCTCTGAAGCAGCCATTCCAGTGATTTTTCACTCTCTGTTATCCATAAGCTGGCTCACTTTTCTTGCAGAAGCGTACCATACGAGTGCTTACCCACCTTTGGATATAAAAATGTTTTGCCCCTAACAAATGATGCTGAAAAATTCAATGAAATTGTGAAAGGACAGCGAATTTCTGCTAATATAGACACTCCAGAGGGAGGATTTGATGCAATTATGCAGGCAGCTGTTTGCAAGGTAATTGAAATTTCTAGGTATAATATTATTCCATATATTATCTCTTCAAGTATTATATGTTGGTATTTCAAAGCGACAGATTTTTTTTCAAAAATTTTTAACACAAACCAAGAGCCTCATTAAATTTGTGTGAAAATACTTTTGGCTGTACAAGGAAAACACGCATATTGCAATATTTTAGTCTAAGTTTCCTTTTAATTGCCCGGGACAAATAAGCCCAAATATCGGTATAATTACTGTCTGTTTTTCCATTTAAATATTTTTTATTAACTATGTTTAGAGTAGTAAGCAGATTGATATGAACATGGCCAACTCATGTTATTAAACACAGGGATGGGGAAACAAAATTTTAGCCAAAGACAATGGAATGAACATTATCTCTTAGGAGATGTGTTGCCTGTGATACTTCCTTGAGAATGATGCTATTCATTCATTTTGAGATGCTGTTCTCCAAATATTTTGCTGGTTTTCTACGTTGTGATGCAATATAGCTTGCTAAACTGATGTGTTGTAAATGACAGGAAAAAATTGGCTGGAGGAATGATTCTCTGCATTTGCTGGTGTTTGTGAGTGATGCTGATTCCCATTTTGGGATGGACAGTAAACTGGCAGGGATTGTTATTCCTAATGATGGGAACTGTCATTTGGACCACAATAATGAATATTCCATGTCAACTGTTCAGGTAATTACCTACAAATTTTGTACATTCTCATATTCTGGAAATTTAAAGACTAACACAAACAACTTAGAAAATTAGTGAATTACACTTTTAGCACTGAAATGTCTAAAAGCCAGGGAATCCAGATATTTAATGTAATCTATTTTATTTGTAACTGCATGTTTCTGTAAAGAGAGAACAGTGTGTTTGTATAGAATCAGGATAGATTATAACTAAGAAAAAAGAAAGAAAAAATATGATTTCTAGAACAGGAAAGCCCATGGAATTAGACTAAATAGTATTTCCTTCTGCAGGAAAGGCAAGATTTGCATTAATTATGTTCCCTGAAAGGGTGTGAATTCAGGACCAGTTCAGGAATTTGCAGGACACTGTTCCTGGACGAGAACGTACCAGCTTAAGATTCAGTGTTCAAAAATACTGAATGTACACACTATGGTGTTCATTGTAGGACAAATACCGTTGCTCTGGTGCAGTGTAACTCTTTGGATTAAATATGTATATATAACACAGATGCTACTGAGCTAAAGCCCCCACTATGGAATCTGGCTCTGTACTTTTCACAGAGGGGTTTCCAGCGTGAGGAAATTATATGTGCTTTTATTTTGTATACGTGTATTCCTAATTAAAGTTTATACTACACAGAGAACAAAGTGTTCATTATGATCACTTGAATGTGGCTTTCATGTGAAACAAGAACTGAAAGCACATGAGAAACAGATTTATGTGCCTCTCTTTTGTTTGCAGGAGTATCCAACAATTGGACAATTAATTGACAAACTTGTGCAAAACAATGTTCTATTAATTTTTGCTGTAACAAATGAGCAAGTTCACATATATGAGGTGAGCAAACTAAAATGTTCAGTTTGGCAATGTTTGTTTTAAAGTTCGCCTTTTTTTCACAGCTGATACAGTAATTCTAGTACTAGGACTGGATTCTAAAAGATATTTATGTGATAAAAAATAACTAGGAAATTGTATATCAGAGGGAAGCTCTTTTGATTAAGTGCTTCTTCATGTATTGATTTTGGTGTTCTATGGTAACTTTTAAATCAGATTTCAAGTTGAATCACACTAATCCTTTAAGTCAAGGATTGACAAACTATGCATTGCTAAACTATTCAGTATCATCATTATCATTAGCCTTTTGTATTTAATAAGGCTAGAGGAGAGCTGAACCTTTTCTCACTTTTATAAAACAAGAATATACCCGAAACATGCAGTTATCTTCATGCTCTGAGATCTTGGTTTGTTGGGTTTTTTTTTCCATTTTTCTTTATTTCTGTGACCCTTTTAATTCTTATTTCATTTTCTGTCCAGTCCTGCTCCTGGGAAAAAAATCTTCACACACTAAAAGAGATTCTAGATAAGAGTTCATAATTGGTAATAAGGGGTTTTGCAGCCTAAGCTTGGCTGCCTGGCTACACCCTGCTGTGTGAAAGGAGACAAGCAGAGAGAAATTGCTTGCCCAAAATTATTGAGGTTGGTTTGACAGGAAGCCAATAAGGATGATCCTGCTGGTACAATAAGACCAGCTTTCTGAAGGAGAAGCCTTTGCAAAACATTCTGTATTAACCCCAGAAGTACAGTAATGAGGAGAGGTGCTCCTCTGCTGTGATTGCCACATGGAAGATAGGAAAGAAAGAGAAGGGGAAAAGAGAGAGCAGCTGAGTCCTTGAGGTAGTCACCAATAGGACAGTTTTCTATTTCTGTCCTCTGTGTAATCCAGGGAAGACCCCCCAGGTACTTCTGCAACTGATTCTAGGGGTGGAGTTGTTTTGAGTAAAACTGATGCTCCAGCTGCTTGACAAAAGTGTCAAGAGTCACAAATTGCATAAACTGATTCTCAGATTACAGCCTTGACAAGGGAAGGAACACTCTGTGTCTTGAAGCACTGACTGCCTTGCATTTTTAAAGACTGTATTGAGTACTGAGCTGAATCATGAAAATTTAGATTGATAACAGTAGAAGTCGACCACTTACAAATGCAGTGGCTTCAACTATTTCTTAATAGAGATCCAATTAATGACAGGTGAAGCATTTTTCCTTATAGGTGCTTTTTTTGATAGGTGCTTCATGAATAGGGGCTGTTCGAGGAAGGAAGTTGGTAAATACCTGTTTGACTTACAGAGCCTTTTTTTGTCCACAGAAATATTTCTCTTGCTGATGGCACTGTGGTTTACCTTGGAAATTGCTTGTGGCCACCAGCATTTTTATTAAGGTGTTTCTATTTCAGTACCCCTGTGTCAGTATCAAGGTTACCAAGAGGCACCCTTTGGTAACAGGGAACACTAAACAAGGGCTTATAGCTAACACAAAATACAAATCATGGTTAACCCATCTAGGGAATGGTTTGCTCTTGTTGCTTTCTTTGTTAGAAAAAAGGAAATACACCTGCCTTCTATTTTACAGGGTGTATAATAATCCCACTGAATATAATCTATCTGCTGATTTTGTCTTTTAATGCTGCTTTTTTCCACTAATGGAATATTTATTTTATATATAATTATATATTATTATATATCCACTCATTCCATTAGTGGATAGCTGTATTTGTCATGGTCTGCATTTTGTCCTGTAGGTGATGTGGA
Organism: Vidua chalybeata; assembly: GCF_026979565.1. NCBI lineage: Eukaryota > Metazoa > Chordata > Aves > Passeriformes > Viduidae > Vidua > Vidua chalybeata. The sequence goes on from NC_071536.1 coordinate 22,796,872, forward strand.
AAATCAGCCAAGGCAAGTATGAAAATCATACACAAGTGTCACAGTGCAGTTTTTCCAAACAACCTTTAAAGGGTCTATGTAGTGTGTGAAAACAGGGAAATAAATACTGCCATGTTTTCATCCTTGTGATGCAAATTTGTAATATAAATGTAAATAACCAGTGTCTATGCTTAATAATGTAAAAAGAACAGAGCAAGACAATGAGAATTATTCTTGTGGTAAGGTCCCTGCTCACGTAGCCTGGAAGTGGTGGCAGAGGACTCTAAAAGTTTTGGTGTTTCACTTCTCTTGGAAAGCTTCAGTGGTGGAGATTCTGTAGTCTCCCTCAAAAAACCCTTCCATTTATCCTCTGAGGTGAAAAGATTCTCCCCAAATATTTCAAATCTACTTGAACTCAGCTTCTAATTACATCAGATACCAATACTCACTATTGCTATTTATAATTGAGTTCTCAGGGACAAGCTTACACTAAAATTACTGTGAGGACTTAAAAAGCACCTCTTTAAATAGACTTGATAGATTCCATTACTCTTAAGTGCAGTGTTCAGACTGTCAAATATATATTTTGCATTTCTAGCCCTGTATAATCCCCAACAATTTAGCCCAAAATAATTCAGTCATGTAATACTTTTGATCCCCTTCAACTGAATGTTCAGTTTATCTGCTTACATGTGTATTATTATCTAACACAAATCTTAGGGGTGGCACAAGCACAGAACACCTATGCTTGTAACAGAGCTGGTGTTGCTTTTAAAACTTCCATGCACCTAAAAAGCTACTGCACAGTAACATCAAGAGATTATTTAGATCAGATGCAAGAGAAAATTCTTTACACTGAGCCCTGATAATTGAAGATTATTTTTTAAAAGGATTTTTTTAATGGTATTTTATAATACATTCATGTATGTCTAACTTCTAGCATCATTAGTCTCAGCTGAGTCTTGCCAAAGCATCAGGGGATGTTTTCCTTCTATAAAAACTATTCACTCAAAAAGCATCTGTGAATATGTCAATAATAATTATATTTTAACAAAGCCTACTTTGGTAGAAAAGAAAACACCAGTCTTTAAGCTTTCATGAAGTAGTTGCTACTCTGATGATATTATTTGTTTTCAAGCAAAATGCTTCAAAAATGTATTCAAACTTAGATAAGGAAAAGAATCCATCTTTAGTCCTGACTAAGAAGCATTTCTTTTGAAAAAAAATTACTCTTTTTTGGATGAATTATTTCTTTTTATATCACAGGAGAAATAGGTTGAAAATTAGGGTTTTAGGCTGTATTGCACTGCTGAAAATTGAACTAAAAATACTCTATTCTCTACACTCACAAGAATTTAAAATTATTTTTATATATTTGGCATGGCACACTATTAATGATAAAATTCTTATATCATCTACACTGCTAAAATATAGAAATAACCCCACTGAGCTCAAATACCCAATTGTCAAGTTTCTTTTGCATGAATTAGAGTATCCCTATAAAATGGCAGCTCACCTCTTAATTAATATTTGCCAAAGGACTAAATTCAGTGATATCCTTTGGATGCTTTGCAATAGCAGCACCCCAAAAGCATCCATCTGCCTCACCTTGGCAATGGTTGAACAGAAATATTTGCTAAGAGGAGAGGTTTAACCAATGGACTGGAGACACACACTCAGCCTGGGCTTGAAATACCATCCTTGTATCACCATGCAGAATTTTTTTTTTCCTAGAGGAGAGATCAACCAAAGTGTTCAGAGCAGCATATCCCTGCTGTTTGTTTTGCATACCACAGATTAAAGGGGACTGTATTTTAAATTCCAGGTTTGTAATCTTTTCTCTCAGAAGGTCCACATGTACAAAACACAGTTTCAATATTCCAAGAATCCTTGAGAGGACACTAATCACAGGAGGAGTCAGGAATGCAAAGTCGCCAGCTGTAACATAAAATGCAGTTAATCCCACTGATTTACAATAGCACTAGAAATCTAATGAATGATAACTATTCCATACATAATACATAAAATAATCACAGAGCTTTTGGAGATATGAAGGATAAGAAGGATTAAGGAGTATCAAATTACCCATGTTTATTAATAGTTCTCTGGATATTTTCCTTTTATTTAAAATAACAGCATTGATATGATAATGTGTAAAGGAAAACTAGTGCTGCAATGCTTTTTTTTTTGAAGATGAACACATTGTTTTCCAAAGGTATGGGTTAAAGCAAGGGAAGTTCATGTAGTTAACAATTAGGTAAGGCAAATTTTAATTCACGGTATTTAAAATGTAGCTGTCATATATCATGTTAGTGTCACAGTGTAATTTAATGCAAAAAGAAAAGAGAATTTATCACTGAAATAAATTGCTAAATTGGCACTGTATTATTCACAGAAATTCAACACACAATCCATCAGAGCCACAGAGCACTGAGATACATATGCAAAGATAAAAAAGTGGCTGATTTGCTGAATGGAGGGTCCAAGACTCTTGAGCGGTGCAACAACAGTAGAGCAGCTGAATCTGTTTCTGGATATTTTTATTAAAGAGATATATTTATATTTATCAACAGCTGTTGGTAAAACATATCTTCTCTTTAAATTTGAAAAATTAGAGCTTGAAGGATACTATAGTATCAAACTTCCAGTAACATAGAGGTGATTTAACAATATATGTTCAATGAATTTTAAATGAAACCAGCTCTTCTCCATCTGACATTTTCATTAAGACACGTGCAATGGAGACTACAAGAATCCTTGAAAATGTTAGTGTTATTTATTTAACTCGGCTTCAATCTACTCGATTTTGTTGTCACTGCCTTCATTTTTGTTTGGGTTTTTTTTTTTGTTTTGTTTTGGTTTTTGTTTTATTGGTTTTTTTGTTTGTTTGTTTGGTGGTTTTTGGGGTTTTGGGGTGGTTTTTTTTGTTTTTTTCTTTCTTTGGGTTTGGGGTTTTTTTAGATGGTAGCTCCTTGTCACCTAGATTTTTGTTGTGCTTTAAATTCATTTTTTATATTTCCAGAATTATGCAAAGCTTATTCCTGGCGCTACCGTTGGACGACTACAGAAGGATTCTGGAAATATTCTCCAGTTGATCATTGCTGCATATCAGGTAAGATGGGTACAATGCAGCTTCTTCCTTCATGTTTACATGTTTGACTTTGGTTTGGTAAAAAGATGGGTCTTTGATTCCTTTTATGAACTGATTCCTTTTATGAAACTGAATGATTACATCATTTTTTATGTTAGGTGCTGACCTTAACAGGAAAAGTGTTTGCTCTGAGGATTAAGTAAGCACAGAAACAAAATTCCTATAACCTTCTGTCAATCCTTAGTTCTGCTGGAATGCTGAATTTATATCATAATATGAAGAGAAATTGCCTTCTTCATATTCCTGTATTTTACACCTACTCTTAATGCTTCTTTAATATTCAGGTCTCTCAGTTCCACATCTCAACAGGGACTCAAGTCTCTCCCTGTTGGTAGCTGCCAGCAGAGCAGACAAAAAACTGCTTTGCAGGAATATCTGGGGAAAAAAAACACTATTCTGTGCTCAGTGCTCTTCTCTGCTTTAGCAATTTGATGCTGCCTCTGTGAGGCTGTTCTGAGGTTTTCAAAAAGAACAATGTAGGAGCCAACAGGGGTTTGTTGAGGTTATGCCAGGACTTGAACGGGTTTGTTTAAGTAATACAAAGAAATACTTTAATTATGTCAAGAAAATAAACACAGCACTGCTCTTCAGAGCTTTGTTTGTAAAATGCATCCTGGGTGCCTAGTTCTCTTCTGTCAGAGGAATGTGTTTAGGCAGTTGTACAGATTTTTGCACAGATACATCAATTTACAAATACAATCTACGCCATAGATTTCTCTGTTCCATCTCAGCCCATTTTTATTAAAAACCTGCTCTACCAGTTGTCTACAATGACAAATAACCCTTTGCAAATAGCTTCTGTTTATTTACTTACTTTTTTTTCCTGCTCTTCTTTCTATCACCTGACTAAGATAGTCATCACTGTGCCAAAATTACTTTGGTCTTAGTGATAGGAAGGAAACCAAATTCTTCTAACTCTTACAAAAGCAATGAAGGCAATACAATTGCTGAATTATGACTTTTTTAAATGAAATGCAAAATACCAGGAGTTTCTCCATTTTATGAAAAATTATATAAGGAGAGAACTTCAGGGTTAATCTTGGGAGTGTACAAATTTTAATAGATAAAGATGAGGAAATTTTCTTATGAGCAAAGTTATTGCTAAACTTTGAGTGGCAATAGAATTTCACTCCTGGATTCCAACCTGCTGCTAGTCACATCTTGTTCCTATCAGCATTTCTTCAAGCTGGCAGTCTAATGTATAGACAGAGGTTCCTACATTTAATAGCTGAAATACCACTTTGTTTTCAGTAAGCAATGGTAAAAACACACAAAAACCGTCCCAGTGTTGTGTCCTGGTGCTTTTGCTGTAACATAAGTTGCCTCATTGGAATATTGAAAATGTGAGGACTGAATCCTTGCCTCTTCTCCATAGCATCTGCTTCTGTTCCTATGGCCTATGATTTTTTTCCCCTACTCTCCTTTTTGAGCCTGATATTTTTGGCTTCTGTTGCCTTCTATGACATGAAGGGGTTCAGTTCCACTGTGTCAAGGCACAGTTTTCTTATTCCTATTTTAACCTACTTCTAATGCTTTAAATTTTCACTGAGTGCACCTTAGTTCCTGAGTTGCAGGGTTTGGTGAATAACAGCTCAGCATTCACTTTATCTTTGTGTCTTCATAATTTCATTATATTGTGTCACTGAGACACCTTCCACACAGCAATCTTCTGTCCAAATTAGAGTCCCAGTCCTTTAAGTGTCTCCTTGGCTGCTTCATCCCCTTGGTAATTTTATCTGACCATCTCTTTACTCTGCCTGACTCTCGTGAGTGCCTCCTGAGATGTGGAGCCCACAAGATCTTGCAGTACACAGTGAGGGCACACTAAGGTTTATACAAAGGCACAGTCACGTCCTCTGCCTTGTCCTCAGCCTCCTGGTTCTGTTGGCTTTTTAGCTGCTGCATGCTTGGAGCAGAGCAGGCCCCAGAGTAGGCAGTGGTGATCACGATGCATCTCCCGAGCTGTTTTGGCTGGTCCTGTTCTCATCTGTTCCACGGGCACGGTTTGGAGGAGCTCTGAGCTCTGTGCTTGCTGCCCTGCAGCAGTGGCAGGGAGGTGACTGTAGGAAGGCTGCTCCTGCCTTTGGGCCATAACTTGTCACAACCTCATCCAGGCACAGCATGTCTGGACCTCGCACCAGAGCTGCACGTACGTTCTTAAAATCCCACGTTTCTTTCAAGATGTAAGAAGTGTGCAAGTAGCAATATGTCACACTCAAATTTTCCCAAAGTCCATTTTATTATACTTAACCTTAAAGGTTAACAATCTTATTGTTTTGCAATTGAAAAATCTTCCAAGCAGGAAGCACCAAAAAACCCTTTATTTGACAGGGGTAAAGGTATCTGAATTTTTTTTTGACTGTGAAGAAGGAAATGACACAAGATCAACAGTTGAAAATCACATGCAAAACAGAACTAATGCTACTTTTGTCAGAAATTTTTCATTATACTCTCAGAAGTGTAGCTCAATGCCCTGTGCTTCTCCATGCACAAGAAAAGAAATAAATAACTTTTGCCCCCTGGGAGTAGAGTTAGGCTAAATCTTTTAACACTTTTAAAGTCTTTTTGAGTGTTTACTTGCTGTGCAAACACGAGATTTGATAATGCCATTCACCATGTGTTGCCATATAAAAGCTTCAGAGAGGAAGTAGGCAAGTTAAGAAAGTCTGAGCTGTCAAAATATTTGTTTCAAGGAGTTCTATGTTCTTTCCCAGTATGGTTCATTTTCTTCTGGAAGCATATTTCTGCCTGCTTTGTTTAGCATTGAATTCTGCAGAACTTCATGTTGCAGAGCTGTAGGCTAAAATGCTTTATGACACATAGCAGACCATTTGATTAAAGCCATTCCAAGAGTTCAAAATTTCAGAAAAATTACCCTTTTTCCCCCCCCAGGTTTTAATCCCTACACTTACACAAAAATGAGAACAAAGAAATAATGTATTATAAAGGACAGGTAACACAAGGGCGCAAGTATTTAGCACTTCTTTGTCTCTTGTTCCATTCAGAAAAATTTTTGAACCACAAATGTTTCTCTGTGAATGGCTTACAGCTGTTATTTGCTATTAACTGTCTGATATTTGTCCTTAGACTATGGCCAGACAGCTTAGTAGTTTTAAAACATCATTAGAAGTACTCATATATATTAGGACCTAAAAACCTTGAATTTATCACAGTTTGTGTTCCTTTTCAGTGCTGTAAGCTGCATAATTTGATCTCTCACAACAGCAAGGTACATTCAAATGACCCAATACAGACTCCAGAATTCAAAATACTACAATCAGGTGTTCAGCAGCATTTAATTTTCTCTCACCATTGTACTCTGTTTGCACCTTGTAATTTTGCAGCTAGTGGAAGAGGGACTACTGGTGATACACCCTGCAACATAAGCACATGCCCACAGTCACAGCTTTACCCAGAGATTTGCTGGTTTGGGTCCTTCTGGGAGAGCCCAGCTATGGCAAACAAATTATTATCGACAACTCTGCATTGTTTCAATAGTGACACAAGCACCTACCTCCAATCAAAGGGAAATGGAAATTTCCCTTATCCAAAGTTACCAGCATGACAAACCTGATGCCCAGGGCACAATTTTACAACCCTAAGACAAATTTCCTAGGAATCCAGAACATGTACATAGGACAGGGAGTTGTTTATACAGGTTTTTACCTATTATATTTTTACTTTGATTTACCTCACCAGACCTTTACTCCATTGAGTCATCCTGCTACCTTGAGCAGAATGACTCACTGAAGGAAGGTCAGCAAGTTCTCTGTGCTCTGATTGAAGGGCAGGCGGTATTTTGCAAGCAATTAAACTTCTATGAGCACAAAGTCAAGTCAGAGTGATGTTTTCTCAGCAGTTGCTGAGGTACTTTTGAAAAATTTCCTTTTACTGGATCAACAGACTAATGAAGTCATAGGGAATTTCCCCATGGCCTATGATAGGCTTTGGATTAAGGTTATGTAAGCAAAGCTGCTATAAAATATTTTAAAGACTTAAAATGTAGATACCTAGTATGAGCAATTTCAGAAAGGCAGTTTGTGACTCACAAAATGGAAGTTTGATGAAGAAATTGATTTAAATAATGGGGATGTTGTTGAATACAGGTCAAAATAGTACAAACAGCTCATGAAGCAGGAATTTCCGTTGTGAGAAGAAAGGAAGGGAGGGAGCAATATTGACACAGTTCGGCTAATCAGGAAAAGCCCAGACCTAGCAATGCAATCAGGGACACAAATCCACTCCTCAGAAAGTCCAGACCTGAAACCTATATCAGTCAGCAGAGTTGTGAAAGGTGATTTAATAAAACATTGAATTTGTTCTCCTGGAAGGGCAGGAAATTAGCCCTGTGATAGCAGATATTAAAGTGATACCAACATTGCTTTCCACTGAAAGCTGGATCTGTCAGCATTTGCTTTATTTTCCTTGTTCTCCATTTTTCTTGCAATAGAGGGCTCTGTAAACAAAGTGCCAAAGCGTGAGTGTGCTCCTGTGTAAGCCAGGATAAATTACAGTTCACGTTCCACAGAGGTGGAGCAGTGGCAGCACATGGCTGTGTTATCACGCCATTCATCTCACGTTTTTTTTTCCTTGAAGGAGCTGAGGTCTGAGGTTGAATTGGAGATCCTGGGAGAGACGGAAGGGCTCAATCTCTCCTTCACGGCCATCTGTAACAACGGGACCTTTTTTCCACATCAGAGGAAATGCTCTCATGTGAAAGTGGGAGATACAGTAAGTGCAGAACATATTCCCCAAAGACATGAAGTTCATATAATTTAGGACAGCAAGGTAGAGTTTGCTCTTTATTAAACGATCTTTGTCCAGACAAGTTACGAAAAAGCAGGCAGTGTCTATGACCCTCTCTTTCTGTCCCCTGCCTGCACTTCCTGAGCACCTTGCAGAGTTCTCTCTGCTCCCAGCAGCCCCATTCTGTCTTCTAGGTCTCTTTCAATGTGACTGTTAGTCTCTCTTCTTGTGAAAAAACCAGAAGGCTTATCAAGATAAAACCTGTGGGACTCAGCGACATGCTGGAGATGGAAATTCATCCCCTCTGCAGCTGTAACTGCCAGGCCAAGGCCGAGAAGAAGAGCCCAAAGTGCAGCCAAGGGAAAGGCTCCCTGGAGTGCGGGGTGTGCGTGTGCAGCCCCGGGTACGTGGGGCCACGCTGCGAGTGCCACGAGAGCTCCCTCGGTGCCAGCTCCTGCAGGGGCCCGGCCGAGCACAGCTCCTGCAGCGGGAGAGGCGACTGCTACTGTGGGCAGTGCCTGTGCCACCCGTCCCCCTACGGAAAGGTCTACGGGCCCCGCTGTGAGTGCAACGACTTCTCCTGCGTCAGGCACCGCGGGCTGCAGTGTGCAGGTACGGCCCTCGGTGCTGCTGTTAGTGTCCCCACTTAGAGCTTTAGGGGCTCACCCTTAGCTGGGAGCTTGTGAATTTGTATTTTCATCATGTATTTGGTCGCAATCGGTTCATGTAAAGAATTATTAGTTATGAATGGTCTTTAGACTTAAAATAGTTTCAGCTATGCCATTATAAATCGGAAGTATTTACAAATTAGGTCATGCACTGCCAGGAGACAAGATCTGCACGGAGGACTCCAGTAAAGAGAATGGAGCTGCGCTGGCTTACAGCCAGGATAAACAAAAATCTGATCCTCTGACTTAAAACTGAAGATTCTGGGAGAGAAAGAAAGATGTTAGGAAGAAGAGTTGGAGAGAGAAAAATATTTTCTGTTAAAGAGAATAACTTTAAAGATCGTCTTTCAGATTATTTTTGAATTATCAGTGACTGATTTGAAGTATAATAAATGTTTTTCCAGGCAATGGTGACTGTGACTGTGGGGAGTGCAGGTGCCACAGTGGATGGACTGGTGAATACTGCAATTGCACAACTGATACCAGTGCCTGCATTGCTGAGGATGGGACACTGTGCAGTGGGAGAGGTGAATGCATCTGTGGGACATGTGCTTGCACCCATCCAGGGGCTTTGGGCCAAACGTGTGAAAAATGCCCTCTCTGCGGTGACCCCTGCAGTTCCAGATGGTAATGTGGTGGCTTTAAACCTCTGATGTTTATGTCATCCAGGTATCTGTTTCCTATACTGCCTCAGCAGTGTGTTTACTGCCATGTCTGTAAACTGGATTTACAGAGCAGAACCCAAGAGCTTCTTTGTCCTTTGAGGTGGGTAGTCACAACTCGTATATCAATCATTCACGAGCATTATGCTTGTACAAAAGGACTTTATGTGAAACAATTAAGTCAACTTCAAGCAGAACAGGTAAAACTTTACATTTCCACTGCTGTCCCTGGCTGTACAACTAATCAGAATGGTGGCCTTATCTGACACTTACATGGCCTCACAGAAAAATTTGGCATTTATATTACCATTCTCATACATATGAATGAGTAAGGTCATGTTGTGTACTCAAGTTTCACACATTCCCAAATTCATAGTCCAAATTCAGTTAAGCCTGGCTAAATTAAAATGGTGTAAGTATAATAAACTAGATTCTGGGAATGAATAAGTGGGTAGCTGTATGTCGTGTATAAGATGATGATAAATAGATTGTAAATGGTGAAATGTCTTCTGTCCACTGAGCATACTCAATTTATGTAGCTTTCCTGCTGTGATGCAAGGTGTCTGCTACGGTGCATGACAGGAAAAGCAACCAAAAATACACAGGTTGTGAAGATGACCACTCTAAGTACACCATTGGTCATACTTGTATTACATGAGCTCTTGTAGGGCTACAGTCCAAATGGAGCAATCTTCAGCAGAAATTTAAGCTGACAGTTGGACTACACTTCACAGAACACACGTTATTAATGACCCTGGCTTTGCTTTCCGAGTGCTGAGCAGTTTAGGTTGCATGGTTCATGATGATGTCTTGTCGCCTTATTCAGAGTTGAGACCCATTTCTCTCCAACACTGTATTTTCATACCTGTCATTGCAGTCTACAGTGTATCTGAGTGAAAAGCTATTCTATGATGTGATTAATTCATCGATCTCTTTCAGAGATCGATTTCTTTTAGTGTTAAATTTGCGCTAAGAAAACTGAGCCTCTCAGTATGTTCAAAGAGAATTTCTGCATGCAGCTGCTCTAAACAAAAAGGACAATACTGCTGCTTTGCTCTGCCCAATTTGGCAAAGAATAAGAAATATAAAGTTACATAATAGGCATTACATTAACCCATTTAAACATGTATATTGTATGCAGAGTTGGATCTTTTGTTTCTGTTTCAATGTCTTCCCTTGCTGAAACACAGGGCACAAAAAGCCAAGAGAGAGAGAACACTGGGAATACCTGGGAGGGTAACTGAGGGAGCTGAAAGACCAGGTCAGAGGGGGTGGAGATCAATGGCAAGGCAGCTGAGGAAGATAGTGTAGCATGAGAAACATGGTGAATATGACAAAACCACCATCAGCACTGAATTTATCTCCATGAGATAGAGGCTATCCCATTACCCACTCACTTTTACTATTCACCATTTCCAGAGCAAGGGATAAGGTCACCTCCATCCCCTGAAGATAAACTCAGCAGCCTCAGCTTATTCCCATGGATATATGTAACTCAATGCAACAGGAGATAGCCAGGGTTTTTTTTGATGTTTTGTTGAAGTTCTTCTTTTTCGTTTTTCCTTTCCTTTTTCCTCTCCTCTCCTCTCTTCTTCTCTCCTTCTTTTCTCTTTTTTTTAATGAAGTCAGTCCTTCAGGCTGCTTCTCAGAGTCTCAGCCGCTCAATTTGACTGAAGCTATCTGTGAAAAATAAGCAAACACATTTTCCATCAGAAATGTTCATGTATGAATTCTGTTTGTTGTTTTATTTTCCATTCATAAACCCTGGATTTATTAAAATCCTCATTGAATTTACAGGGACATTTCTAAAGGAATTGGTCTAGACTCTGTGTTTTTAAATAGTATTTCAATCATTCCACCACTGAATAAAAAATAATTTTCCTGTAAGTTTCACTAGTATAAATAGGATCTAAGCAATTCCTGAGACAAATAACCATATTCAAGAGACAACTGTTGAGACACCTGGAAAGTATTTTAATGCATTATTCAATAGATTTGCAACAAAGGCAAACTCATAGTAGGTGCCTCAGCTTGATCTCTTTTAAGTCAATTTCAGATATTGTTCATCTGATAGGAATTCCTTCAGCTGGTATGTAGTGTGAGAATATTTAGTGTTCAGAATATTTATTTTTTTTAATTTTTGAAGAGGAATGTTACATGTGAGTAACCACATGTCTGATAGACATGAATAATGTTGCCTGGGGTTCTGTCTGGTAGCTAACAAACTGGGAGAGAATAGAGGACAAGCAGAGCTTATCTGCAATACCTTTTATTCAGGTGGGTTTTTTTTCTTCTTTGGTTTCATTAGTTTTTTTTTTTAGTGGCAGTACCTATCATATTCCCGAGAACTCTATCTATAGCAGAAGACCTTTTATTTAGCTGCTTTTTAAAATGTAGATGCTTTTGTAATATTGCTTTGTGGCAGGAAGAGAATGATGAGCTGCTGAATTATTTTCCACAGGAGCTGTGTGGAATGTCACTTGGCTTCTGATGACAAGTCACTGGGAGATTGCAGTGAAAAATGCAGATTGGTTGATGCAACTGTCAGCATGGCAAAGGGTTGGTATATTCAATCTTCCTTTCTTGTGTATGAGTGATTAGCAGGGGGTTCCACTTTCAGTAATTTTATATTTGAAAGTAGCATTGTTTTTCTGCTGTGGAATTATATTATGGGTGATAGGGGAATTACTGTCTGCCTATGGCTCTTCTGAGGCAAGTAGGAAATGCAGAACAGGGCTGGTATAACCCTTCCAGGTAATTAACTGATTGGATCATGCCTATTTTCTAAGTAGTTTATGCAGGAAAGTATAGAATTTCATAGATACCAGTCCCTGCAAATCTGTGATAGATGAAAGTTCCTGAGTTTAAGTTATGCCTGTATCATGAGTTCCAGCAGGGCTTCTTCAGCCTTACAAATACAAAACCTGACTCCAGTCCTTAGGCAGATTCTTGATTACAGCTGGTGACTAAACACAGCCCTTTAACCAGCGGCAAAGACATTTCTTGTATTCTAAAAGGCCAAGAACACCTTTCAGCTGTTTGCTTTAATTCAAAAGTGCTCTGCATCAATGGAAATTTCTGGAATAGGAATTGATTTTGAGTAAAATAGTACTATCAGGAAAAAACCCAACAACCCCCACCACAATCAAAAAAAAAAAAAAAAACCCAAAACAAACCTTTAAATCCAAAAAGTGCATTTTTTTTTCCTTTAAAGGAAGGTGCCTGCTCAGCAGGCAGCCTGTATTTATTCTAGTGGCAATTCTAGTCCTAGCCCTATGGCAGAGGCAATTGTTAAGTAAGGCAGGACATAGGCTAGTTATATCCACATCACAGATATACCATAGGCATCAAATAAGATAAATGTAAGAATGAGGATGAATCCTCACTCATCCATGTGTGCATGTCCAAGGTTTGTGTCTGCACAAAGAACAGCCTATCCAGAGCTGTGTGCATGCAGAAATGTCACTGATGTACATCCTTCCAGCAAGGTTGCACCTTTTGTTTTTGATGGCAATACTTCAGTATAAATTTATAAATATAAAAATATCTTTACAGGCTTAAAAGACATATAAGCACTTGTATCTCTTCAGTTAGTAAAGTCTTCAGATTGCTTTTGTAAGATGGAAGATATTTGTAGCTAGGAATATAAAAAACATTATACTTTTAAATATAATGAATGCTAATCAAGAGCAGAAACAGCCTTTTTTATGGTTCTGTTCATATATAGAGGTCACAGGAATATGAACAAGACAATATCATCTCCTGTTTCTGCATATTTCCTTTTTTTCATATCCTGTGCTTCCCTGATTAGGACCTCTTTAGATTTAAAATTTATTTACTGCAGTTAAAGTCAGCTACTTCTTTAGATTTAAAATTTATTTGCAGCAGTTACTGCAATCTTCATGTTCACATCCAGATGCTTCAAAAAAAAAAAAATAATAGCAGCTGTTGCAAACTGTTTCATCTGAAATGCTTGGGTAGCCTCATCAAGAAGTCCTGAAAGAAAAAAAATAACCTTTAAAATAATAGCTAAAATAGAATCATAGAATAAAAACTATTACCTGAACAAAACCCACCAATCTAAAAGTGGTATAACTAGCACACCACATAATATTTAAGACAGATTATTGAGCAACTTCATGGAGTAGTATACTTTTTTTCTGGTTTATATTTTAATTTCTTTAATGCTTCAAGGCTTTTGGGGAAAGAAAAAAGTAAAAGCTCTAATTAGCTCTTCAAAAATTTTGTTTCTCTTTTGCACATGGATGTTGCAACACAATGACTGGAAGAGTGAAGCAACAAAAAAGCATGGGCTTTACATTTTCCTGTTTCCTGGGAGTGCCCTGAGTCGTGCCTTTCACCTCCCTGCTTTGGTTCTGGGTTTGCCAGGGGTTTCTCCTGCTCCCCACCAGCAGGTCAGGTCAGTCCAGGGATCTGCCAGGGCATGGGGTGTCCAGCAGCTCTGCAGGTGCTGATGGCTTCACATCTGCTGGGCTTATCTCCACAGCAGGCACCCCTTCCAAACTTCTATTTTCATTCACTCCTAATACTTGAACATTTAAATTAGGCTACTGCCAGCACCCTAGCCACAGGGCACCAGACTGCTCCTGCCACAAGCCCAGCAGGGACAGTTATACTTTCCTTGGAGAACCCAAGTTTTTCCTACCCCATAGTGCTGACACCTCACAAATTCCCAGTGCAGCAGCAAAGTGGGTACTGGAGGCTGAATAAACCTCTATGTCAATGCTGCTCTGTTATGAGTCAGAGTGAGGTGAACTCTGCAGAAAAAAAGCATTTTGTTGAGCAAAAGGCAAACACGAAAGGGCATAATGACATTTAAATTTACAGTCAACATTTTTTTTGTTGAATCTTTAATAAATGTATCTGCTAGGAAACAGTCTTTCATGTTTTGAGTCTCCTGCTTGCCACTGTTACCTGATTTCTCCTCCAGTGTGACTCCAGTTATTTCAAATACAATTTAAATTACCAGAATTAGGCTGCAGAAGAATGTGACAATTCACTGTAGAATGCAGAAAATTACACAGATGTAAATTACAGGAATTTACCTACCTAGGCAAATTTTTATGCTGATGAACTGCAAATAACATATGCAATAGTCTCTCTTTAGTAATCCCTCATTCTAAAAATAACATCAGAGAAATAAAAATGCTAACCATAACCTGGATTCTGAATAGCTTGAACTGGCATTTTTGCGTTCATTTCTACATCATTGCACATAATCAGTATTCTGCTCCCCATGCTTTCAAAGTACAACATTAAACAAAAAATTACCATGTAAAAATAACTGATCTATGTGCAGTTACTGCCTTCTGGATGATATTTGGTATATGCTTGCAAGTTTTTATCCATTTTCAGGATAGCTAACAACTATCCTTATCCTTTTTTTCCTCTTGGTAAGCAAGTTAGTATTTTGAGTCTGCTTGCTTAAAAGAGTTGGGAAAGTACAAACATTGCAAAACTTTTGACAGTGTTACTGGAACTGTGACGTGCCAACAAGAGCCATAAGTCTGCAGTTCATGGCCCTTCTAACAAAATCAAATCTTACTAAATCAGCTGCTCTAGGCTGCCTGTCTCCTTGGCAGATAACACAAGGTGCTGCCACCAAGGGCCAGCAACAGGTTAAATACAAGGCTCAAATCAAAAGCAGGTTACCATTAAAATCCAACCAGCTAGGGTTCTCTTTTTATAACAAGCAGAGAAAAGGACTGGAGGGTAGTCAATAGTTCCATATTTTCTATGGTGTTTAATAGTATTTTCCGTAAGACCAAATCTTATGATAATAAGCAATACAGAGAAGAAAAAATGGAGCAAGCATGGCTTTTTTCAATGTAGTGTAGATTTCTTTAAAATGCTCTATTCTTGTCTGATTTCTATTCAATTACTCTTCATATTAAAGTTTGAGGACCTCAAGATTTTTACCACAATTGCTTATGAAATTCCATTAAGGGTTTTGAATGCGGAGAAAATAATGATCAGTGGCAATTATTTTAAAGAAATGTTTTTCTTTTTTCTAAAAAATGAATCCTATGAAGTTTGACTAAAATATATTGAAAAGCATACCTAGATTTCCAGTGATATCTCAAATCATGGACTATATGGAAGCATAAACATTCAGCCCCAGAGGTATTATTCCACACAGGTATAAAGTATTTTTTCCTCTGTAAAATACTGTATTATAGTTACCCTCCAAATGATGACATTTCCGGCTCTGCACGTATACTCTCACTTTTTGATTGCTTATTTGCTTTATATTGTCCCTCAAAGTCAGCTTCCTTCTGTCTCTCTGTTCCCTTTGAATGAATTTTTATCAACTCCCCAGTTAGGAATAACCTGGAAGGAAGAATTGATTAAATTTTTCTGCAATCAACAGTAAGTGGAGGGATATAACGGGAATAAATGGGGTCAGACTGTCATCTCAGGTCACTTTGTTTGCTTCATCCAGAATCCCGTTACAAAAATCTCAGCATGGCAGTTTCCTGTTATTAATCTTTATTTACTCTTGTAACAGTGCTGGACACACAGTGACCTTTGAGGAAATGAATGGCAGCCCTTTTAACAGCACCCACACTGCTTGATGTATGCATATCTACTTCTGAAACATGAACTACAGGTGGCAGGAGTAGCTGCAAACCAAAGGAACATACTTTGTTCCACTGGTTACTTTGTCCCATCATTTGGGCTATTACATCTTGAAACAGCTGCCAGTTAAGTGTTTTGGGAGCACTTCCAATCCATTGAAATTCACAGTACACTAAAGTAACAAGGTGCACTAGATAGTGCAGATTGACAACATCTGGATCAGTTCTTTGGAAATATAAGTGAAAAATCAGAAACGAAACAAAACTGGGAATGGAAGAAAAGCCATTAAATTTAGTAGAAATTCTGAGAGTATTTTTGCTTTTGTCTTTCACTCTTTACCATCTGCAGACAACGCTGTGACAAACATGATGCCAGCTGTCTCTCTGGTTTTTAAAGGTTAAATTTCATTTGATCTGATGAATTATTTTTTCCTTCCCTCTGCAGATTATTCAGAGGATAAATCCATTTCCTGCTCTTTGCAGGGGGAAAATGAATGTATAACCACATTTCTACTGGCTGTGGATGAACAGGGAAGGACAGTCATTCACAGCATAGAACGGAAAGGTAAGCAGTGAATATTGCTTTTTGTAGGTGAAATCTGATTTAAAACCACAGACAAGGTTAGCCATCTAGAAGCAGAGCTCTTTGAAGCAGCACATCTCCTCCTTGTGTTTGTAGCTCTTCTCTGCCCAGCCAAAGAGCTCCTCAAGTACTTATTTAATGCAGTGGTCACATAAATACTTGGCCTTTCATGAAAAATGGGCAGCATGATCCTTGGGCTGTAAGAATAAGATATTTTTTTCAACAGCTTGTGCAGTTCAAAGAGGATGATACTAAACACCATTTGCATTATGTGATAAAACTATAATTTGCTTTGAAATTATATACAAAAAGGTGCTTGTAACAAAGGTAGTATTAAAGAAGCACACCTCTCAAACTACACCCCTCAATCCCTAAGATTTAAGAATCTAAAGATAAGATTTTATCTTTATTCAATACTTCATTTCGCATTTTAAGTAGATTTGACAAAAAAAAAAAAAGAAGAAATATCTTCTTTTCACTGACCTCGATGAGTTCATTGAACTCTCTGTAATGGCCCTCCCACAACACTACAATAACCAGTTTCACTGTCATCTGCTTCTCTGCTCCTGGACCTTAAAATGTGAACTGGGATGAGACCTTAATAAATTCTCAAGAAATATAATTTCACTCATGGAACTGAAGTCAATATGGCACCAGTAGCCAGAACACCAACCTGGTGCTCAAACCAGGGCCCCTCAGAATTAGTTAACTGAGGCCATCAAGCAAAAACAGAACATAAAATGCAATCATGTAAGACAAGCCGGACTGAAATGAATTTTCTAATGTTCTGAAACCATGGTTCAGCAGAAAATTTTGTAAAATAGTAGTGTTCACCAACTTTCATAGACATTACTTCCTAATATTAAAACAATCAAACTTCTTTGGGTTTTGGTGAAGCAAAAATTTCAGTTTTAATTCTGACTCTCTGAAATATTTTATTGAAAAATTTATTGCAGAACTTGAAATGCAAAATTCCTCCCAGTTGCCCAGTCCAACATTTTCAACAAATCTGAATGATTTTTTTCCCTCATTGTTTTCATGAGAGAAATTCAGTTTCCTCTATTTTATCAATATCATTAGTGACTTTACCCTGACCTAGATCTCACTAGAATATTTTCTTCTGCTACCCACAGAATATCTGTTAATTGAACTAGAGCTCCAGCCACAATAATGTAAAATTCGTAATTTTGTCAACTTAGCCCTGTTTTTTATAATTATATTGAAACAGATCTGAAATCAATTTTTTGACTTTTCTCTTCAGAATCTGTGTCTATATCCAGCAGCTGCTAATTGTCGTGGTAAAAGAGCAGTGGAATAAGTTAGCAAATAATTTTTAAAACATTTTAATGCAATATTTTTCAGCTGGTTTCACAAACCCTTTAGGAAGCTAGCAGGAGGAAAATAATATGAACTTGAAGGAAAAGGCGTGCCCAGCTCATGGCAAATGAGAATCTCAGCACATCTCTTGACTGTTTTTAATTGCCTAAAATTTATTGATCGGTTATCCACGGTCATAACTGGTTTTGTTTCCACAGACTGTGCACAGCATCCAAATATCCCAATGATAGTGGTGGGTGTCACCCTTGCTATCCTTCTCATTGGCATTGTTTTACTTTGTATATGGAAATTACTGGTGTCACTTCAAGACCGAAAAGAGGTGGCCAAGTTTGAAGCAGAAAAATCAAAAGTTAAATGGCAAACGGTATGTGAAATACATTGATTTTATACAAGGTCATTTAGTTTGGTTACGTGATGCACAACTGCCTCTAAAATTCTAGGTGTTGATTTTGTTCTTTTAAATTGATAGATTTTGCTGGTGGGTTTTCACCACATCTACTATTCTATAAAGTAGAATAATGTTTCTTTAATGGATGAAAATTATCTCGTGTTTCATCTCCCGGTTTAATTTTTTCCACATGTAAGAATGTGTAGATAACTGGTTTTTTTATTAATAATTTTTAATTAGTAGCCAGTCTTCCATTAATCCTAACAATGCTGTTGTCTGCCTGTATGATTATCCAAGGTGATATCCATGATTATCCCTCTGCTCAGAAACAGAGCTGTTTAGGAAAGAGATGTTGTTCCTGGCCTCTGCCATGATCCAACCCCACTCCCACCGAGCAGGAGTGGATGGAACTGTCCCAAATGCAAGGGAAAGGACAGAGAAATCCAGGCCTTGTTTTCTATCTATAGCTCTGGGCACCTAATGTAAGCTGACACCACATGTTCCCTTTTCTTCTTTCTTTTCCGCCCTTGACTTTTTTGCCCTTTTGCAAAAGCTTTAGGGCTTCTGAGGATCTTTTCAAAAAAAGCATGTTGAGTAAGCATTTCTGGCGGGTGTCAGGAGGACAGACAATGTGCTCACACGACTCCACTCTCCTACAAAGTCCCGTGATTGCAACTTTTTCCAAGAATGGGCACTGTCAGCCTTTCAGCTTGTGACCTGAGAAAAATCACTAACTTACAGGCAAGGCCACCTGAGAATGTTTCCTTGATCCTTCAGGACAGCTAGGTATGCTAAGATGGAAGGGAAGTTAGATATATACAGTTGATAGAAGCATTTTAATTTTCTTTTCTGTCACAAGAGGAAAGGATAGGAAGTGATTGGTGAGAGGCCAGGATGAAAAGCTCAGGTGAGACTTGCCCTTCTCCCAGCACACAGTAGGTACTGTATGTGACAAGAGCACCATGACAAGTCACACCTATCTGCTGAGACACTCTCTGTGGTTTTGTAATTGTCTAACTGCCAGATTTGATACACAAATTTTATGGGACACTTTTGATGAAATATTGTTTGATGATGTGCATTACTTTAATCTGGCAGGCTGATGTGAAGGGAAGTGTGTTCTTGAGCCCAGGCTGGTTTGTGCTGCCTGAATTCAAATCAGTCTGAATTTCAGTGGTTTGGAACACAAGTGAGCTACCAAAAGCTATTCTGAAGTCCTCAAAGATATATTACTTCTATACAGACATTGTGTGACTCCCATTTAATATGTTTTTATTTGGGTTTTTGTTTGTTTGTTTGTTTTGGTTTTGGTTTTTTTTAGGAAACAAATCCACTCTACAGAGGCTCAACAACCACTTTTAAAAATGTGACTTACAAGAACCAAGATATGCATAAAAGACCCATGGCTGCAGATTTCTATTAGCACCTGCAACACTACAAACTGTTTTACTGGCAGGAAATCCAAATCTAAATTTGTTTCTTCTCAGAAATTATGATTATGTGATATTTCTTTACAAGTTGCAGTGGTATAACTATTCTGTTGGAGAATATATATCTTGTGTTGGGACAAATAAAGATAACATATTAGTAGTAAGGGTTAGTAGAAATATTTTTTAAATGACCCTTTATTGTTACAGCCCCCATCTTAAACCAATGACATAAAGAATAATTTAAATTTTGTCTTTAATACTGAAGATTATAAATTATCATGTAAGCTTATTTTTTGTTAAATTAGATATATACAGTGAACTTCATACTACTTTGCCCATACACACAATCCCATAAATTAGTGTTTCGGAATGAATTTGTACCAGTCTATTTGGTGGGCTGGTTTAAATTTAGAAAACATTTTGGTTTTTTCATGAATGCAGTTTAAACTACTAGGATTGAGCTTCCTCATATCACCTGTGTGACTGAATAGTTTCTCACCAGAAAAAAGTAGTGATATTGCCTGTCTTCTGTAAATGTAAGCTATACAGAAACATTTCTAATTCTTATTTCTTGTCCTATTTCTCTGTTTCTTTTCCTTATTGCTCTTTGATGTTCTTTAAGGACCTAGGCCCTGGGATTATCTCAGGGAAAGTTAAATCAAGCCAATCAAGCCTTATTCACTTGCAGTTGTTTTCTGCTCCAGACACAGACTGCTTTTTTTATTTGTAAATTAGAGATCCCAGTAGACACACTTTTAAACCAGAGGATTAGCAGAACTCCATTTTACATCCTGTAAATTATTTGGGTGCTCACAATATACCTCACATGCCGGGCCATCACACAAAGTGGCTCGGGATCCCTTTTCATGCAGGAATGTTCACACAAAAGGTTTATTACCACACACAAAGACAGTACTTTTTCATTGATATGTCCATAGTTGTGAGGTTCTTTCAATGTCCAACAGCCAAACTGCTTATTCTTGTGCATAACAACATAGTTACTTCTTTAGGGCTGAGTTGTTTGGTTTTAGGTTTGGCTTGGTTTTTTTCCCCTCAAACTAATGAACAAAAAGATCTATGGATTTCACTTAATATTCATTTCCATTATGTTAATGAGGAATTTTAAATCTCCATTTTAGCTAATTACAAATGAATTGCAATTTTTAATTGTAATCTGATAGCATGCATAGCACTTGAAAAAGGAAGTATAAAAGCAACTAACATGCTGGCATAGAAAAATGACAATATTGGGCTACTTTAAGGTAACAGTAATGAACTTTATTTTTTAATTTAACTTTTCAGCTGCATTTTTTGCTACTCTGAAACAGATGGTCAAAATGTACATATGAAGGTACTTAGAAATGAAGACTTAGAAATTAAAGGTACTTTGGCACTGTTACAAATGATCACATACATTCCCTAGGGTAAATAGGGAGTTTGATCTGAAAAATTATTGATCTGAATGTATTTGATCTAAAAAAGTTGATGTCCATTTTGTAATAAGTATTTACCAAGTCTGTGCAACTTCAGTCTCCATATCCTCCACAGTTTCTGGAATTGAGACTGGTATATGGGCTAGCTCTGACCCATGCCTGTTTTAGGGCCTGATCCAAAGCCTACTGGAGTCAATGGCTACAGACGTGGATCTAGTTTCAGTGAAACTATTAGTTTTGGTTTACAAATATTATTTTGTTTAAACAAACTGGTTAATACTGCCTATTAGTGAATTAGAACATATATCTGTGCAAAAAGAAATAGTATCAGATGCCTTTGGAAAGAAGGTGATGCTGGAACCACCAAAATTATGGCAGTGAGATGGAAATGATGGCTGTGACTAAACTGGAGCAGATTTGCATCTGTGTTCTGGTATTCCTGCATATCTCATAGTGGAAACTGCACAGATAAAGGCTCACATCTGTGGCCCTTCCAACCCCTGGACTCCCACAGATGTCAGTTCAAGTTACACGTGGGACCAAATCCTGTTTCCCTGGCACATGGACAAACTCGTGGCATGCAAAGCTGGCCCCTGAATCTGCTCAGATTCCACTTGGGTGAGGATTGCCTAAGGGCCTAGGGAAATCTGGATTTCACCCATGTAGGTTATCTGTTACTCTTTTGTTTCTCATGTAGAAGTCAGCAAATTATAAACTTTCTCTGAAAGAAGTTAAAATATTTTATTACTTTTCAAGTAATAAAAATATTTTTATTACTTTTCAAGTAATACAAATCTATACTGTTTATTAAATGCCTTTTAAGTTCTGTTTCTGAGATCTGACTTTGCTTCTCAATATTAGAGTTGAAAGCCTTTCCCCTGTAGGCTGCCCATTTCAATATTCCAACATATCTCAGCCTTCAAATGTTAATAACAAAGCAGTGTTTGCATTTCGTATCAAATGCTTGGTGCTTACATTCCCTGCTCCTACAGGAGATCTCATTTCATAAACCTTCTCACCCTCTTCCCATCACTTGTGTCTTCTGATCATCAGAGATCCAATTTGTTATGGTTACAGTCCAATTGCTCCTCCTAACAATCTCTCTCCAAATTATCAAAGATGTACAGGAGCCAGGCAGGATGATTTGCTATTTCCCTGTTCTGACTGACTGTACTATAAATTTCCTGTGCACCTTCCATGTTATCAGGATGGAAATCACTCAAACAATTGAAGAATTCATCAGAAGAGAGAAATTAGAAGGACTTGGTGAGGAAGGTTTCTATAATTGAGGGATATCATTGACTCATACATATGAGCCATCCTTTAACAGCATTCATTTAGATAATAAATTTTGACTAAACTCCCAGATTTCAAGAACTTTGAAGATCTCACTTGGCATTCACCCTAGAAACAAGAGTGGTATTCATCCCTTTTTATTAACTATATAATTTTCATCTTGTAGAATTTTTATCAAAGTTCATATTTTTTTCTTTTTAATTTTTTTTCTCCACCAAGCTATAAATGAGTTTGTGTGTGGTAAGTGGGATGAAAAAGTCTTTCTGCTGTTTTCACAAACACTGTTTTGACCTGAGGCTGGACCTTGAGATTGGCCAAAACGTTTTTAATAGTAATACTTCTATTCACTAATGAGCTAAATTGAATAAAAGAATAATCATCAGCAATTTTCTGGTATTTGTACATCTCATACACCCTATAGAATAGTAATTTCAGTAATGTATGTTAAATGGATAACTTTTCATTTGATTAATAAAAGGTGCATGATAATTTGTACTGTAAATATCCAGATTGCATTCAAGTTTGTTTTGCAATGTAACTTGTGGGTACTGAGTCTCGGATACAAGATTTAGGTGTCAAGTGCAATACTCTCCATGCCTCATCTGCCTTTATGTAGTTTGTTTTGCAGTGTGTATAACAGAGTTATTGCCCCCAAGACTTATCACACACAATCTAAAAATAAAAAGAGACAATTTTTAGCTTCATCTATTTGAAAGGAACCAGTAAATCATTCAACTTGTTTGTGTAAAAAAGGAGTTATTTGACCTTGAATAAAGACTGTAAAATTGAATCATTTTATAAGGTTTTTTGTTGTTCATTCTTCATTTTCCATTTTGGCCTGTGTTGTTATCACTGTTTTCACATGATTTCACAAATCTTTGCAAATTTTTCATGCTTTGTCATACCTTAGAAACTATTTTCCTCCCCACTCTAAAAGACAGCGCATGAAATTTAATGTCTAGATTTTTTTCATTTGTGATCCTTTTACTTTTTCAAGGAATGACTTAATGGATGAATGTTGCGAGCAGCCTATTTCTGGAACACTGATTGATGACATATGTCATTCTTTCTTTCTTCAGAACTAGATGATCTTTAAGTTCTCTTTCAGCCCAAACCATTCTATGATTCTTTCACACAGATTCCTAAATTGCACAAGTTACTTAAAGCTAAAGATCCACCCATTCTGTCAGCGTAACAGCAGCAATATCTTTTTGGAAATACACAGCAAAGTGCACATTTTCTCTTTAGTCCTTTCTTAAATGCTGGTTCATAAGTCCTCACATATGAGCCTGACTCTATATCTGATTTACCAGAAAGCAAAATATTGAAGATAACAAAAAAAAAAAAAAAAAAAAAAAAAAAAAAAAAAAAAAAAAAAAAAAACAAAAAAACAAACCTGTCTATTCATTTTTATTGAATACAAAATAAGGTATCTAAAACAAGGATTATTTCACCTGAGAAGAAATTGGTTAAAGAAAGAGGCAAAGTAAAATTTCTTTGGGTTTCCCCATGCATATATTCTCTAATGAACACAGTAAATATTTTATATTAGCTGTGGGATTTTGGAGTCTAATTTTGGAGCATGTAAGCACGGCTGAGAAAACATGATCAACTCTTGTGGGAAGGAGTGTACAAGGTGCAAAGGCACACCCTCTCCCAACCTGTGAAATCATGTCAGCACTGAGCAAATATTATGCCCTAGAATTTCTGCAAGCATATATATTTGTTCCAAGTGTTACACCCAGTCAAGTTTTTTTCCAACTAGACTGATAGGACTTTGTTAGTGGTTGTCTGTTCTTCCTGAGTTGTTCAGAGTCTTCTAGTAAATCTAGAGTGTAATATTAATAGCTTTATTTTGGGAACACATTAGGCATTCTTTTGGTGGCAAGTCTTTGCAAAAACTGCTTCATTCTTCTATTGATTTCACAACAACAGTACTAGCAAGATTGGCAAAAAAATGACTGTGTTACATAGAAGGATGAATGACACAGCAGGTTTTGCCAAGGAACTCAAATGGAAAGGATAAGGTGAAGAAAGGCTTTGAGAAGCAAAGAAGGATGGGTCAGAGGCAGCTCTGGCCCCATTAGCCATCTGTGTTTAATTTCAAGTATTTAAATACTGGATTTTTTTCCTTAATGCCATACCAAATGAACATGAATATCTGCCTGCTACTAAATTTGATATAATTGCCAGTCAACAACCAGTCTGACATGCTAGATTTATAGTAAAATTTCTACCTATTACTAAATCATATACTATAACAAACTATTCTAGACTTGTGCCAAGTGAGCATTTACTGAGGGAAGAGGGATGGAGGGCTTGGAAAGGTAAGGATTCACCTGGGGATGGCTCATGTGGCACAGTAAGTGCCACACAGGTAGTAATTCTCTCCATTTCATGCCTGTGAAAGAGCAGCTGCTATTTAGCAGAATTTAGAAGCATAAACTCATAGTAATGCTCTTGTCACCCTTTAAAGGAGGTTTTCACTTTGAAAAATAAGTTTCCAGCCTAAAGCTAACCGGCTAACAAATAAAACTAAGTCACATTTAGGAAAAAAAACCCCACATTCTGACTAATGAACATAAAACTGGCAATTTTCAGCTGGGGATTTGACTTAACCTGAAACTGGCCAGTATAGACTGTTCTATAAGGTCATGTTAACCAATGTGAGCTCACAGGGACAGAAACTGCAGAGCCTGGTGGCTGCAGCAATTACCTGGGAGCATGGGAGACTGGAGTAGTGTGACAGAAACACACAGGTGGGGCTGCAGAAAGAAAAAAGGGTGTCACTGGTCGAGGTTGGGATGTGTCGGAGGAGCTAGGGAAGGTGGGAGCAGTGCCTGTAGTGACTATACCCAGATGTAACATGGCTGGAAGAGCTGATAAATGAAAGTAATTCTGTCTCTGGGGTAAAAAGAAAAACATATAAGGGAACAGGAAGGTGGATGTGCTGCTCAGCCTAGGGTTAGGGTTATGCCTAGGGTTAGGGTTCAGAAAACCACAAAGCCCAGAGCTCCAAGCACACCACAGCTACAAAAGGCATGCCAAGGGGAGCACAGGACTGCCAGAACATGGCTCCCTCCACACCTCTCTGCTTAGCACCAGCCTCAGCCCAAGGCTGCAGCGGAGTGGATTCGGGATGCCTAGGAACTGTCCTTTTTCAGATACAAATTATATATTGGATAGTGCCTCCAAAAAAGATGGAATTATTGCTTGCTGGGCACTGCTAATGCTAGGAATTTTGGGCCTTCTTTTTTTTTTCTGGTCTGTTATTCCCACTTTGGCTGATTGGGGATAAAATGAGACCTGTCTTCAGATTATGAGCAGAAGTTACTGTGTAAGGAGGTGCTGAACACATGACACACTGGCTCTGTGTGTGTGCTTTGCAAAAGTAATGGGTTTGTAAGCAATCAATTTGTAAGCAAATTGAATTAGTGTGAATTTAATGATGGGTTTTATTTGTGGATGCAGGTCATGAACAAGCACTGGATTCATATCTTTGTATAGGTCTCACAGAGAAGGTGAAGTCTAAGAAAAGACAGGGGAAGGAATTGAACATTTGTGTAGAGCACCTGAATAGCAAAGGCAAATCAGCTCAAACAAGTGCAGATCTGTATATATATCTACATATAAATATAAAACTATGTATACATATCTATATATATAGATATGTATATTTGTATGCACAAAAAAAGGAAGCGAACAGGCCATTAACATAAAGGAAAAAATATTTCTAGAAAGTGGGTTCCAGATAGAAAATAAAATAAAACAAAGAAACCAAATCAATACAGCAAATGCCTTAAAGAAGACAGACAAAGCTTCAAACCTGAACACCCCATCCCCAAAAATTGGAAAATTATACCATTTAATGAGCAAGGTATTATTAACTGCCATCAAGTTTACTTCAGAAAATGTTGCCAATCATGTTGGTTCTACAAGTCATTATGCCAGACAAGAATTCTTATTATTGAAAATTAGTAAGTATACCTTAGCTATAAATAGGCAGGTCAGTATAACTATAGCTGCACTAGAAAGGATTTACCAATTTGGTGAGAACAAACTAGATTGAGGACAGTAAAAAACTGTTTAGTCAAAGAGAAAGAAGTCAATAGCAAATAAAATTACCAAGGAAAACCACTTAGAATTAATTAAGTTGCTATTTTGCATTTAGCAAAATATTTACAAAAATACTTTGATAATTATTAGGAATACATAATTAGAATGTGATTACTTTGATCTTGCTGTAATCGGCAGAAAAATCCAGTTGAAGTGGGACTCCTTCCCACAGCAGCCTCATTTTTGCTCTCTGGCACTATTATTTTTAAATGTTCTATCATGAACAGAGCTGAATTTCTCAGTGCGACCCAGCAAGAGAGCCCTTTTCTGGAGCTCAGTACTCAAAGCAGTGGCCAAAAACTTCAGAAGAGATGTAGACAGGTCTGAATGGCCAGATTTTCATAAATGGCTCATTAACAAGCTTCTCTCCCAGAATCTGAAAATTTCAGAACGCTGCAGCTTTCCTGAGAAGAGGTACACCACAGCCCCCTGAGAGTTACAGCCCTTCTGCCTAGCAAAGCCAGGTCACTCCTAGACCAGCTTCTGCAGCAGTATTTCCTGCTGTTTGTTCTGTCAGGCACTTTTATCATTTGTTAAATGGGGAGAAACTCCTCCACTTACATACTTCTTTCTAAGAGTTTATTTTCTCTTGCTTCTCAAGTCCTCCATCTACCAACCAACAGAAAGAAGTTTCCCCAAGCCCAGAGGCTTCTCTTTTCCAGCCTTCTGTCATGGTTGAAGTAGACATGGGGGAAGGGTGTCAATTCCACCACTGCATTGTTGTTTTTTTTTTTACACTTATGTACATGTTTATATACTTACTTGTCTGCTGTGCATAAAGATCATACCAGAAACATGCTTTTTGCAGATTAAAAACTAACAATCCTGTGGATTCCCATAAAGTTACTCTATTTTTAACCAAGAAGTTCTGCTTTTGAGTTTCTGCAAGACTGAAACTCAGCCCAAGGGGGGCAGCTCTTGCAAATACTCGACTGAAGACAGAGGTAACAAAATGGAAGATGGCAATTCTTTTTCCCCACGCCAAAATATAAAATGTCTTCGAGGTTAAAGCTGACCTAGTGAGAAACACAAGTCTCCGAGTGCGGTCTGGAACAGTGGGGATGTTCAGGTACAGAACAGCGAACCTGGGAACACGGACTGTGCTGAAGGTGACGTCTCACCGCCAACGTCTCTATTTTTTGGTTTTCTGGTTATTTAAAAGATAACAGTACTTGGGGTACAGACAAGAAAAAGCAGGTGTTTTCAGATGGAAAATAAGGTTACTACACAGTATTTTGTCCATGTGAATCCACAGCTCTGACGTAGCTGACGGCCGGAGCTGCAGGAGCGGCACTTCCCGGCGCGACCTTGCCCGCACCCCTCCCGCAGCCTGACGGGGGGAGCCCGCGGGCCGCCCCCCGGGGCCGCCCCTCCTTCGCCGCCGGGGTGGGATTGCCGCTCTGCCCTCCCCGGGCCAGGGCCGGCGGCTCCTGTCCCGCGGCGGAGCGGAGCGGAGCGGGGCGGCGGCGGGCGGGCGCAGCGCCGGGGCGATGCCGGCGGTGCGGCTCCGGCTTCGGCCCCTGGCCGGCTGCCTCCTCCTGCTGCTGCTGCTGCTGCTGCTGGGCGGCCGCAGCGCCGCCGCCCTGGGCCGGGACGCGGTGCCTTCCCTGCGGAGTGAGTGACGCCTCGGGGTGGCCCGGGGGTGGGGAGCGGAGCGGCGCGGCGGGCGCGGGCCCCGGGCACAGCCCTGCGCCCCGGGCGTCCCGAGCCCTGCCGCCGTGCGGGACCGCCGGGCTTCCCGCGCCCCGCCGAGCCCCGCCGAGCCCCGGCGGCTCCGGGACGAGGGGCCGGGGGTTGTCCCTCTGGATCTGCTTCGCGTCCTCACTGCTTATTCCGCTGCCCATTGCAGTCCTCCATGCATCCGGAGAGGACAGCGATAGTTTTATTCTCATTTCCAATAAATCCCAGTTGCTTTCTTTATTATCACATAAGCATTTCTTATTTTGGAGGGAAGGAAATGGGAGGTAAGGAGGAAGGAAATGAAGCTATCTTGTTCGCCTAGTTTTGTTACAGCCGTTTATTCCCGATTAGCTGTGTTGAGCCCAAGTAAACAGGAACTTGGAGGTAGTGGTCAGCAATTAGCTCTTCATCTGGGGCTGAACATCAGCTCCAGGCTTCTCTTCTGGGAATATGTTTCTTGTCACCTTGATCTTGTGTGGAGGGGCATGATGTAGAGACGTGGATCTGTTCTTGCAGGCTTGCTGTTGCTCCAGTTGTCTCATTGCCCCACTTAAAGACAGAGCTGAGCTGGAGTTCGTGGAGCTGTCACTGAACCTGCCATCTCTCATGTTTTACTTCTGCGGTGAGCTGGCTGTTTCCTGGCAGTCTTCAGGCAAGCAAGCACAGCTCTCTTGCCAATTGCATTTTGTATGTGGGGAATGGAAACCACATTTGGAAGGGGGCTCAAGAATTATGGTCTGGCTGTTCTTGGCACAAGTTGCCCCAGAATGAAAAAGGGACATTATTCACAAAGATCATCCAGATGTGTTATTTGTGTACACTGGGAAAGAACCTTATCTTTTCTCAGTAGTCACTGCAACTCTTAAGGGCCTTACAGATAAAGGCTTTCAAAGTTTGAGAATCCTTCACCTTTGGGTTGTGGTCTTGCTCCTCCCACCCCAAGAAGGTGCTGTATGGAGACGCTGTGTGCTGTGGATATAGATAAACTTTGTCAAACTCACAATCTCCATGTGGATCCGAGTATCCTGGTGAATGAACCTCATTAACAGAGTTTACTAGTGCTAACATCCCAGTTCTTCGTTACCTAGCAAATGAACAGTGTATTTTCTGGTTAGCAAAGATAAGACTGCTGTTGAAAAGATATACCCATAGTATGAGAGGCAGAAACTCTTTCTAGCCATGTAAATAGAGACACCTGTGTTGCCCATGGAGGATTGGGTTGGATAAGAAGGGTGAAACCAATATGAACTGCAAAACTTCACTGGTTTTCACCTGCTACCAGTCAGAAGGGCTTGCTTCTGCTCCATCAGACTGCCAATTTCTATAGCCATGGGGAAACAGCCACTGTTAGCAGTGGCACAATCTGCAGTGCCACCTCTTTGTAAAGCATAATGTGTTCTATGCAGAATTTATAACCAAAACCTCTCCATAATCCACATCCTCTCTGCTCTGCTTGTTGTATGCACATTATATTGTTGAGCTGATCTCCTGTGTGCTTGTTAGACAGCACTGTCATGGTGCTGCTTGAAACATCTTCATTTTTTAGGGCTACACCTAAGCTCTATGCACTAAACTCAGACATAGCATCTGAGTGGTCCTCTGCATCTCATATTTCATTTGTGGGCTATGTCAATTTGAGAGGCATTTTTTTATTGTCATAGTTAGTGCTTCAGTATGCTAGGTGTAGTGAATTACAGAAACTTGAAAGTATGCATGGCAGAAATTATCACTGTAAAATCTGAAAGCAAAATGGAAGTGCTGCTCAGATTCTCAACATATAAAGGTATTTTATGCTCCTGAGGCATAAAATAAATAATCTCACATATAATGTGAAAAGAACTCCTTGGGTTATTTACCAATGGATTTCTGAGTTAATCAAGTAGCTGAGGTGTTACAGGCTTACATTTTGCTGATTTTCAGTTCCTCAGCTGCCCTCTTTTTTTTCCAGTCTATATGATCAGTTAAACTTTTGCTCCCAAGATGTTAAACAGCTGACTTTTTTCACTTTTTTTCACATACTTACACCATGATGTCACATATTTCAGTGAATTTCTGTGTGATTCCAAAAAATCTGGGTTGTCAGGCTAGCCCCACAACATCTGCTCTTTTGGAAGGTAGTCACAAATGGTTGAACAATATGTATCAAATAGGAAAGGCATGCTTTAACCCTTGGCCACCAGTTCTAATGGCATAGATAAATCCTGCTGTTTCTGTGTCCTATTGACAATGCAATTTGCCAATTTTCTTTCTTTCTCTATAGTTGCAGAGTAAAGAATGAATATGGCAATGTCATTCTTAAAATATTTAACTTTAATGGTACTCTCCAATCTGCATTGGGAATTATTTCACAGTATGCAGCATGACTTGTTGTATTACTTAAACTTTTGCTCCATTACTGTGACCTTTACTCTGTCATGGTGACCAGTGGCTTTTTTCTTTAAACATGATTGATGTTTTTGGGCACCTCTTGTTTTCGTTTGAGGTTATTTTTTGTCTATCCAGCTTGAGAAGTATTATTTGGTTTTATTTTTGTGAGCTTGCAAGTAGTCTACATGTTTAGAAAAATCAGCTGGCAGTAAAATTAGACTAGTACTCCTTAGTTTTTTGGAGCGTCAGTTATTCTGATGGATATTTTCAGTTTTCTTCCTAAATAGCTGCAATTAAAACGTTTGTCTTTTAATACTATACAGTCAATTGCAGTATTCTACAAACTGAAAGTTTGTTGGATTTTCTTCCCCCTACAGATAAAGGGATATTCATTATCCAGAGTGAAAATTCCAGCTTGTGCATTAAAGTGGACAGAGCTGGCCTTGTTCTGGAAGACTGCGGTCAGCTCTCAGAAAAGATGTTATGGAAATGGGTATCCAACCATCGTCTTTTCAACATAGGCAGCAGCACCTGTCTTGGGCTGAACATCAGCAGACCAGAGCAGCCACTAACTATGCTTGAATGTGATTCAACTCAGTACTCATTGTGGTGGAACTGTGATGGAAAAGCGTTAGTTGGTGTATCAGAGTTCAAATTAGCAGTTGAAAACAGTAAACATATTGTGGCCAAAAAAAAAACGACTTGTCAATGGAAGCAGTATATGTCCTATGATGAAGACCTTTGTGAACACCCATTTCAAGGTAAGAATAAAATTTTGTCATAGAAGCATAGATGGAAAAAGTTTCAGAAGTTCTGTTGGAGGGAGATCAGGTGCTTATGATCCCTTCCAGTCTCTATTGCAGTTTGGGCCTCAAAGTTTGTGGGATTTTTTTTATTTGTAGTGGTTGAGATAAGCATACCACACAATTGATATTCTTTTGTTGAATTGACCCCCAAACCCACCACTATCCTTGCAAATCAGGAAATGCTCATTTCAAATCACCTCTAAAATTAAAAGGGTTACTAAGGATTTGCTGTTGCCTGTCCTGCAGCTTCCATTATCAGATAACCCTAAAGAGAGATAAGAAAGGATTTGGAGCTCCTGTCACTGAAAATCAGTCTGTAACTGCAGTGTACATGGACCAATGTCTGCAATGTTCTGCACCTGGACTCTGAACATGCCAAAGTTTGAAACAGAGATCAGAAGTTTGATAAATCCTGCTGTGCAGCTAGTGAAGGTGTAAGAATGTACATCAAGATCCAGGTCTGCAGACCTGAATATTTTTCTAGGTTTAAGGACTAAGATAAACCCACTGACTTCAAGCAGCAACAGACAGCCTGTACCTTTACCCCTTCCTCAGCATTTCTGTAAGAGGGAGAGACCTGATGTTTGCACAGTGTCTCAGACTGAAGTTGTTGATTTTCCCCACCTGAACTGGGTGTTTGGGTTCCAGATGTGGTCTTAGTGATTTCCCCTGTAGATGTAGCTCAGCCTCTGCTCTCACCAAACTCCTTCTTTGGCACCTGTGATAACTGGGAAAGTACTACAGTGCTTTTTCTTTTTTAAAACCTAATGGAATTCATACTTAAGACCAGACAGAAAAATACATAAATCCATGGAAAGTTGTACACAATTGCCATGTACACACAGTGAGATGGAAGTAGACCTGGTTTAGCCCTATTACTGCAACATCTCAGAGAGGTGAGGAGAGGATCAGCATTAGGCAGGTACTTCTAGCCTAGTTTTAGGACCAAAGTATTGAATTGTGTTGGCAAAATCTCTTTCAGGTTCTGTTTTCCACCTTCTACCACAACTCATGCACATGCAAAGGCAAGCCAGCCTGTTAGTCCACCAAGCAAGGGGTGTGAGGGATAGCTACCTTCAAAATAAAAAAAAAAAAAAAAAATATATGTAACTGTGGTAAGAGGTCTGTAGCAATTGAATTTCATTTCTTGCCAGGACTGCGATACTCCCTCTGTAGCTGGCAGCATGGTAGCAGGCAGACAGAAAAGCAATTCTGAATTATTTTTTGACCTGTTCCTTGTATTTTCTGTTCATTCACATCAGAAGGGGATTTACAATGTGTAAACTGCTCTTTTATATGTGCACAGACAGCCATTAACTCTAGAAACTCTCTAGGAACCTGGAGGTATGTATTGATTCTGTAGTTGAAGGACTTTGGTCTTAAAGCTATCAATGTGGAATCTTTGATAAACAATTTCATTCAAAGAGTGATTGTGGTTCTTTGACCTTTTTTAGAAGCTCTGAGGTTTAAGAGACACTCACTGAGGTAAAGCTTTTACAGCTTTCAGTTGCACTGGATTCTCTCAGTATTTTGGTCCTCGAAGTGGAATAGGAAAATATTTAAATATTTTGTAAGGCATTGATTGTGGCAACAGATGTATGGAGCATTTTTACAGATGTATGGAGATTTTTTAGCTATGGTATTATTCTCCATGGGATAAAAACTTATTTTTAAAAGTCTATTTAATATTCCTTTGTCTTGTACATTTCCTTTCCCAAAGAATGCCAAAGAGAGTGAAAAACACATTAGAAATCCACTTTATAAAGATTGGGAGAAGCAGGGGAATAATGTTAAATTACTCATCTGTCATAGACTAATAAATAATTAGAATTTGCATCTGAGTGTGTACTGATTTAACTAATTGTTGTTTTATGTGGTTGTCCAGAAATGTAGATGCAGACTTTGTGTTAATTGATCAGATTTTGAGGGCTGTGGTTTTGTTTGGGGTTTTTTTGTTAATAGAGTAAGTTACAAAAATGTGCCTCATGGTGACAAATTTCATTAAGTTATTATTTCCATATTCTATTTACTGAAATTGTGCTGCTCACACTTATAATGTTGTATTATCAATTATAAATTAAAATTTAAATGTCACTTTAGACATTTTTATCACTACTGCTAAATACAGGAATAATGACAAAGGGGGGCAAAATTTTTTTTTGTGATCTGCATTCTTTTAATCTCTGTTTTTTTTTTTTTTTTCCAGAAACATATACCTTGCTTGGAAATTCTTTTGGTTTCCCATGCGTTTTTCCATTTAAATATGACAACAAGTGGTATTATGAGTGTACCAGAGATGGAAAGGAATCTGAGTGGTGTGCCACAACAACTCATTACGAACAAGATGAAAAATGGGGGTTTTGCCCAAGTGCTGGTAAGATGTTGCTTGTCTTCTCTCTCCCCCCTCCAAGACTTTATTCTTTCTTGGTAATACTAGGACACAGTCTGGTTTTGAATTACTTCCCTTCTGTTAGAAGGGAATGTCTTTTCAAAAAGCACAAAGGAAGACCTTCAGCAAATTTGTTATAGTTTATCATTTGACCTTTGAGACTCAAAGCCCTCATCACAACAGCAAAACCACAGGGGGCAGCAGAAGGACCCTATTCTGTGCAGCCCACTGACCTTACCCTGCAGCCCAAGCCCTCTGTCCCAGTGATACACAGGCAGCTTATGTGGAACACAGCCTAAGGGCTGCTCTTGCAAAGTCACGTTCTGCTTTTGACTGCCTTACATCTGGCACATTCCTTTTCTTCTGTGCACTGCTTGGATATGTCTTGGGCCTAAAATATTAAAAGGCAATAGCTTTGAAAATACTTGCTGTTGAAAAGATTTTGGATGTACAATCTTTGTGAATATTTCAGCTTCTTGTATAAATAAGCAAAATAGTGTCTTCTATCAGTAGAAGTGGTTTGGAAAAGCCTTTCTTGCTAAAGCTACATTTCAGATCTCTGTTCCAAAGCATGTTAAAACCAGCTGTTAATGTGTCTTTGTAGTGGATATTTCTGGACAGCCATTAAAATAGATGGTATTTGCAGCCTTGCTTATCCTTTTTAATTATAGGAAGTTTATTCTCTTGAGTACAAGGTCCAAGGAGATCCAGTGAGTGTTGCCACAAGTTGGGTGAGGTGTTCACAGTTTGAAAATTTCAACTTCTCAGCTTTAGAAACAAATTATTAGCCAGAATAAATTAAAATGTAGCTGTGTTGGCTTCATGAGAGTTGTGAAAATCACCACCAGCTGCAGATCAGCTCCCCAGTGTTTTATCAACCATATGAAATTCAGAGCAACATTTTATTTCATTAGTGCCCTATTTGTGTTTACAAAGTAACAGAAAAGGCAATCATAATCGTGCTTCCAGTGGGATACTGCTGTCATTAATTAATTAAATGGTTCAAGGTGTAGTGTTTCTGATTGGTTTGGAGTCTTGGGCAGCTGGTGACAAATCTGTTTCTTAGTAGAGAGTGGATGTGGTATCTTTTGGAAGAAGAACCCCAACACACACATCTGCTACCAGTTCAACCTCGCGTCCGTGCTGAGCTGGCCTGAGGCTCGGGCTGCCTGTCAGCTGCAAGGAGGGGACCTGCTCAGTGTCACCGACCCTGAAGAGCAGAACTACATAAGTAACTTAAGCAGTGAGTAGACATTTCTCTGTAGAAATTGGACCTTGTAGGAAACCTGTAGTTAGATTTCCTCCTTACCTTTGCAAAGGGGTAAGTTTTGGAACCTAATACCCTGTGTGATGTCTCTCCCATTGCTCCTTCTGGGGCTTTGTCATGTAACCCACCTCAGTAGAGCTATTTGAAAGAGCAAGGATGAAGGTAAGTCCCCACCTTAATAAACTGAAGTGCAGAAGTGGTGGTATTAAGTGAGGGTGTAATTTTCTCAATTCTCCCTCCCCACAGAGACTCCCATTCATCTTGCAGCTGTTTGTTTACTTTGGGAAATTATACGTGTGTTTACCTTCTCTACAATGTACCTTGGTGTCCCTTTCTCCTGCTAAGTTTTCCTTGTAAGCTGGACTTCACTAAAAGGGAATGATAGGAACATTTCTGCAGGCTTAAAGTAAATGTCTTGTATGGAAAAAATGCCAGCTCTCTAAATACATGTTAATCCTTCTCTGATAAGCAATTTGCTTTTCCCCTTGGAGCAAATGTCTCAGACAAATTGTGCAGAGCCTTCTGAAAGCAAGGATTTCATGGGTGTCTTAGTGTGAGTGGAGAAAATCAAGTGGAGGAATGGGTGGTGGAGCTCTGATGCAAAGTTTGCCTCCGATTTCTTGTTCATTGCTTCCCACTATTGCTGGTTTTCAATTGAAGGATATAAACTAACAGGAAGTTTTAAAAATTATTTAATTGGCTTTTTGATATGCCTGCAAGGCTGTAAAGGTTTCTGGAATTTATTTGGTTGATGAAAAGCTCAAACAGGCTAGTGTTTATGTAAACAGGCTAGCATTTATGTAGCTGCTTGTTCTAGATCTAACTTCTAAGGTCAGCTACAACTTATGCAGGAAGGGTTTGCAGAATGAGTGGCTTTTGAAGGATTTCAGGTTTCTGAGTTTATTCCTTTTCATCTCTGTGTTGATTAACAAAGTAAGTTACTTTTTCTATGGACAGGAAAAGAAGCCAACAAGCCTGAACTTTCTGGAGAGTGCTTTGAAGTTTTGTTTTATTCCAATTGTAACAAGTCAGGACAGCAGGTCTATGCCTGTAGATATTTTTAAGCTTGGGGAAAGCATGCAGTATTACTTTGTTTATTTTTTCTGTTTCAGGGCAGTTAAATTCCACAGACGTGGTGCTGTGGATGGGCCTGAATCGCCTGGATGAGGACGCTGGCTGGCAGTGGTCAGATGGAGCACCACTAATGTTTGTGAACTGGAGAGCAAGTACTTGATGTTCCTCTTGCATATGTTATAGCAGCATAATTATATGTTCTCTATAACTGCAGCTTGATACAGCACTGCTGTTCCTACAGCTATGTTTGAAAGTTGAATTAAGTGAATGAGTGCAATTTTTTTTTTGTTAGAAATATTTATTCATATTCACAAACTGAAAGCCTTTCTAGGGATATAATGTCAAGTGAAATCTATCTGTTCAAAGCATTAATGGTCTAGTCCATTTGTCATTTGTTTTTAAAGATGTTTTTAAGGTTCCAGTTGCATATTTAAAAACTGTAGCTACTTTCATGGAGGAAAGGAGTTTTAATTTTTTTTATGTTAACAAGATGTAATTACCATTAGCACATTCACATGAGTTTTGTGACTTGGTTTGCTACATTTTGAAGTCTGTCCACCAGCAATTAAAGACACTCAAGCTTGTTTCAGCCTCTCATCTGAGAGCAGAAGCCAAGGAGGCATTGCCACACATGTAATGCATGGTAAATGTTCCACTGTCCATAGTACTAGTATAATATTACTAGAAGCTTGGCTATGCAGGAATGTTTATATATTAATTCAAGAAGTTGCAGAGAACCTTACAACACCATTTTACAATCAAGAACTGATTTTTTGTAATATTGTGCTTCTCAAAAATGTGTTTGCAGATGTCTCTGATAACCGTTTTAAAGAAAATCATTGTGCAGTGATTAATCCAAGACTGAAGTACGGCTGGAACAGTTATCTGTGTGAATCTGGATTGCCTTTTGTATGCAAAAAATATTTAAATAAGACAGAGCATGAAACACTGGGTAGGTGTCTCAGTGTTACTGTATTCTATTTGTGGGTGTGCAAGGAGAGCAAGAGAGGCCACCTGACTATAAAGTCAGCAGAGCAGGGTCCCAGCTGCACTAAATGTGTGGCTTTGCTAGTTTAAGTTGAATACAATTTACTTTAACTGATGTAATAACACTTTCTTCTGTTTAAATTCAGTCTTTGAAAACAAAGCAGTCTTTGTTCAGTGTCTTAGAACAAACAATTTTAATACAAGTAGCATTTACTTGATTCCTTACATCATCAGTATGCTCATTCTCTTTTATATTACAATAAGAGCCACACTTATGAGTTGCAAAATAGGTTTTCAGTGTGAATGGAATTAACCAGTGGCACACAGAGAATAAAGTTGGATAAATGTAGCACAAAAATTGCAGAGATTTTTATGATGTGCTGTACTTTTGATATGCCAGAAAAGTGTTGTACATGTACTTCAAGTGTTTATACAATGAGTACAGGATATATAGTGCATAGAATGACTCAGGGTCCTGTTCTGTGAGAAAGTTAAAAATAGAATTTAGTTTATTCTAACATAAATTTTTGGTTTTATAAGAGATACTTAGATGGGTTCAGCTCCTTCCTAGTAACTTAAAGAAAGTTTAGCAGCTTGTTTCAGGTAGTAAGGAAAGACTATACAAACTTTCTGTAGGTAGTGCATCTGAAGAAGCTTTATCTGTCTTTGAACCAGCTTCAGAGGTAATAAGGGAGATAAACTGTTTTAAACTGAATTCGTGTTTGCACTAGTCCAGCAGCCTGAATGGTTCAATCATCAAATAAAGTGGAAGAAATTTTAGTTTGCTTGGCAGGTGATGATCCATAGAGCAGGTGTTTTGGCCTCCTTAAGTCATCTTGGAAAACTCTGTTTTCAGCATTTTAAGGTTAAAAAATGTGTTATGAACATAGCATAAGTTTGGCAATTCTGTTTAGTGCATCTGAACTTTGTGTGCTCATTTAAAGATACATGGCAGTATTATGCCACTCGTTGTGATGCTGGTTGGTACCCACACAATCGCAACTGCTACAGACTTCATAAAGAGGAGAAGAGCTGGAGTGATGCTTCTCTGTCATGCCAAAGTGAAAATAGCAGCCTCATTAGTGTATCCTCCATGGCAGATGAAGAGCTGCTTCTTAACTTGCTTGAAAGTGGTGAGTTTGGGGAGTTTAAGTGTGCAGGTGTTTCTTGAAGTGTTTGTGGTGCTCTTTTGTGCAGCTCTTTAACTTGTTACCATCTAAGCACTATATTACATGGCACACCCAAATTATGTTTGCAAAAAAAGAAACTGTTGCATGCCCATTCTAGGAGTCTTAAAAATGCACAGTCACCTTTTCCAATAACCATTCTGAAAATAAAGATATGACTCCACAAAGGAGATGCAGTGAGGCCATAGTAAACATGCTAGCTTTTGTCCTTTCCTGCTCTTGCCTGGTTCCCTGCAAACTTGCAAAATATTCAGTCATCAGCCTTATACTAGAGTTGTGCTTAGAAGCAAAACCAATTCAGTGTATCTTTGGCTTGCAATATGGCCTGATCCACACTGCAAAATTGCTGCTGTTATTATGAGGGCAGAGCCCTCTTTGATGTCAGCAGGGCGTATCAAAGCACCTCTGCTAGTTCACATTGTCCTCAGAGGTAGCATAATTACACAAGGAACTTAATGAACAAAAGCTCTTTGATGCAGCAATGCCAATGCTTTTGTTGTCATAACAGCAGCAAAGAAAAGTGAGTATTTTCAGCCTGCCACTGAACCCAGTGTGCTGGCAGAGCTGCACAGTTCAGTTGTGAGTTTCTGTCGCAGAGCTGGGGCAGTGTCTTGTGGAGATTAGGAGGTTAACCTCCATCATCTTCCTCACCTCTATTAAGACCCTCCATAGATAACAAATACCATTATTTGCAGGGATGCCGTAATGGCTAGATGTAATTGTTTTCAACTTGAATTCAGCTTCAGTCTGCTGCTTCTCTCCAGCCTGCTTCAGGCTTCTCTTCAGGAAAAGGGCTTACATGCCTGAAAGCCTGAGTGCTTTTTCTCCTGTAGTAGCTGGTAAAATAAGATTTTACATCAAAATGCAAGCCTTGTCTCTCCTACATTTGTCAGATACTGGCTACAACTGTGCTGTCACTGGACCCTGTAAGTCTCAGAGAAACCTAAAGCTGAGTGTGCCATGGAAAATTATATGAAGAAATATTTCATTTCCATGTCAGTTTTTCTGTCCCATACACTTCAAGAAAGTGCATATGCTCTTAATTTGTATTTTTTATGATTTCAAAGCGTATTAACATGTATGTTGATTCTATTTTTGAAATTACTTCGTTTTCAAGAGCAGTAGAACATAGTCTCATCAGTAAGATTTCCTAAAGTTTATATAGCTTTTATTTTTTCTTGAAAGAAGGACATTTCTATGAAAATCCTATTAATAATTTTAATAGTAGTGTCGTGTTAGAGGAAAAACAGGCTTTATCACTTCAACATTAAAATCTGAACTCACTTATTCTTTTACAGAAAATGTAACAGAGACGTGGATTGGATTATACAGTAATAACACTCCTGTTGTTTTTGAGTGGTCAGATAGCACCCCAGTAAAATTCTCTAACTGGCACAGACAAGAACCTAACACCTTTCAAAGAACAGGAGAACTCTGTGTTTCAGCACAAGGACCTGTAAGTTTTCTTTTTAAAAGAATTAGGCACTTTAATTTAAGCTCATAATAATTTTGTTTCTTGCTGGTGCATACTTTTTTAAACCATGACCTGGAGTATGACTTTGTTTTTGATTCCTAATGTATTAATGTTATGATAAATGCAATAGAGCCTTTAGAAACCAATACATTCTGCAGTACTGATGCACAGAAAATTAATCACAGATTTTGAGCTTATGTTCAATAGAAAGTGCTACATATATAAAGCCAGCCAAACGGAAGAAAACAAATAAGAGTGGGTATTTTGATAAAGTAATTTAAAATCCAAGTAATGTGTATCATAATTTATGATGCATAAGTTCTGGTCTTGAAAGTTTCAAATTAATGTTTTGAGAAACTGTCAGCTGTGCCTGTATTATTTTTGTGTAAATATCTATAAATTTTATGGAGCATCTTTCAAAACAGTAGTCTAGGTCTACATGGAAGTATAGAAGTTGGTAGCAGGAGATTGATACCAGATCAGTCAGGGTTTGTAAAACAGGGAGTAATGTTAAAACAACACTGTCCTGTCTTGTTAGTATTCATGGCACTGTCAATTCTTTTGCAATGTGGTCATGCATTTACTTTACTTTTGCAATTAACAGTACTTAAACTCACTAATACATGACTTGCATAAGTAGCATGATAATTTAAAAAAAATTTTTTGCAAAGTATGTTTTGTCTGAGTGTGAAAAGTGTATCAAGAAGACTTTCTGTTGTCTCTACAGTAGTGGGTCCAGGTTGCAGTCTTTAACTCAGGGGAAAACTAAGACAATTACAATGACTGGGAAAAGTCTGTTCCTACTGGAAGCAGAAAATAGGCCTTTAGAACAATGGGGGGTTTTATATTCCAAAGTCATATTTTACTCAGTTTGCAAGTGTAAACAAACACAAATGAAAAAGTAAAATACAAGGAAAAATATGGTTGAGATAAAATTCTTCAAGCACTGTTTTTGATATATGTCTAGTATGTACAGATGTGTGAAAATTAAATGATACAAAGTTTGTAATATCTTGAGTAAGGACTGTTCAAATATGGAGATTAATCTTACAAAGAACTGTGATAGCTGGAAAGAAAATTGCTCTGGCATGGCCATGGTATTAGTTAACTAAGATGCTTTACATCCTGAAGACTGAGTCAAAGAGACAAACCATTTGTATGATTGATTTGGGATGTCCTGCTGACAGTGTTGGTAGAAATAAATGAACCATCTAACGAAAAGTAAATGGAGTGAGAAAAATTACCTTTTTTTAAGTGAAGAGTTAAAAGAGGAAGAGAGAGTGTGATCTAATGTTTGTATAGATATGCATGAGAATATGGGTATATATGGAATATGCTCCCTTTTATTCCTTAGGAGGGACATTGGAGGATTAAAAAATGTGAAGACAAATCTTTATATATCTGCAAAAAAGCAGGGGAATTTAATAGTGTCTCTCCTGAACTGGAATCAAATTGTCCAGAGGTAAGTGGGTTTGTGGTTGTTTTAGAACTATATTAATGACATAGAATTATATAGGTAACCTCTAAATATAGCTACAGAACATATGGATGCAAATAGAGAGATAATTTTAGTTCTTCATATTAAAGACATGCATGTTTTGCTTGGAAACATCTCATTGTTTGCTTTAAATGTATATAAAGTAAATTTTAATGTAAGATTAAAAGCCTTCACAAGATGCCTTTCATGGCTTGTTGTTTCATCAGTGATTGTGACCCAAGTTCCTATTTCTTTCTAGATCAAAAGTGAAGCCCATTTGTCCACCATCTGTGCAAATAATGGCTGTTATATGATGCCTCATCCCACACATGGTTTTCATACATTGAAATGGAATGTCAGGGTGAAAACATACTGGTTTCATTGACACAGAGGGTGAACTCTTCCACTTGTACATTTGCTTTCAAACACAAATGGGGAGGAGCACAGCTATCTAACCAGGACATTGCATCTTATTTTTAGGCATTTAGGCTCTGTGTTCTGGTACTAAAAGAAAGCGTGTTGAAGTATCATTTAATTTACCATCAGTTCCTTTTAACAGTGTGGAAAGAGGAAACTTGTTGAATTTCTGTTATAGTCAAAACTGTGGAGGAAAAAATTTCTCTTTTCTAAGCTGCTTTATTATTTAGCTCATTGTCTTCCGTTTTTAAATTTCCTGTCTTGTTTCTTGGGAAATGAAGAAGCACAACCAGTTCAGTTGAATTATAAGAATTTTAAAATATATTTGTTTGGAGTCAGATGCAGTCTTTTGCCAGATGTAGTGTCCAAATCCAGAGTTCTTGTCATACCATTATGGACATTACTGCTTGATTCCAGCTTTACATTTCCAAACGTTTAGGGTGACTGCATTTATTTCATTTGGACCGATTTATTTCGTCACTCAAGAATTTTGTGTTTTATTAGTGTAAGAAAGGTTTGTCACAGTCCTGACTGGGTGAAAAATGTGCAGGGCATCAAGGTTTTCTTGACAAGCTGTAGTCAGCAGTTTGACAGTACTTCAACTTCTTCTCAATCCTGTGCCACTCAGGATTGCATCTCAAGGTATTGAGCCACTGGTCAGTATTTATTCTCTTGCTCATTTAAAACAGTTAATCATAAAACCAAGCAGGTATGCTGCATGAACTCATGCCAGCAGAACTTACACCAGGCCAGGTGGTGTCTTTTGGACATCCAGGGGTGAATAGTATGAAGTAAAAGACTAATAATGAGATAACATGAGGCAGGCTGACCACTGACACAGTGTTCTGGTTCATCTGATATCCATATTTTCAGTGACCTTGAGGGTAACTGCTCTTCAACCATGGTAGGAAAGAAAAGATCTATAGGGATGCCAAGGATCATCAGATAAAAGGGGGCCAAGTTTTTAACAGCTATACAATAATTAATAATCTATAAAATAATGTTCATTTCTTTTAAGGGATGGGAAAGACATGGTGGATATTGTTACAAAATCGACAGTACCCCTCGAAGTTTTGAACATGCTTCCAGTGGTTATTTCTGCCCACCTGCACTTGTATCAGTAACAAACAGGTAGTTAATCTT
Organism: Vidua chalybeata; assembly: GCF_026979565.1. Classification (NCBI taxonomy): domain Eukaryota; kingdom Metazoa; phylum Chordata; class Aves; order Passeriformes; family Viduidae; genus Vidua; species Vidua chalybeata. Next base: position 22,839,529 of record NC_071536.1, read on the forward strand.
ATTAGACAGTGTGAAGATACCTCTAACAAGAGCTAGTCTAACTTTATAAAGCGTTGCATGGCAAAACATATTACCATTGTGAAATAATATTTGCTTGAGAGGTGAGCATAATTACTAACATCAGCTAAAATCAAAGGTGTGCTTTGCCTTACTTTTTAATTGAAAATTAATTCAGTAAAAAGCAATTGTTAGGCTAATAAACACTTCTAGCAATGTGCACACTTGGGCATGCAGAAATCTAAAGAAAATGCTTTCTGCAGGGGTATCTAACATCTTTAAAAAACTTTATTGGTGTACTTGGAAGGTGTACTGAAAAATATCTTCATATTTAAAAAATATAAAATTTTAATCAAAATCAGTTAATGTTTTATAAATGTTTCTATTTATGTGTTCATTTTATGTGGTTTCTCAGCAAACAGGGTAAGAGAGTAAATGTTTGAAAGCATTTGTTGCTGTTTCCCCATGCCTTGTTCTTATTTGCCCCTATTACAGCTTTAGCAAGAGCTTTCTCCTCTGTAGGCATCCAGATGCTTGGGTTTTCTCTGCTGTCTTTGTTATTTACCCTTTATGTTGGCTTTCCATAAAAGTTTGACATACTAATAGATCAACTACATCAATACTTCAACTGCTGCATATTTACTGTTAAAAAAAAACCCTAAACAACAACAACTAAAAACCCCCAAACCCCAAAAAAAGAAGGAGGAAATATGTGCTCCCTTTAGACCAGGGGAAGTAACCCTCAGCAATCAGATAAATAGTAGGGTAGGTATTTTAGGAAAACACTGGCTGCCCTGCATAAGGATTTACATCAATGGGAATTTGCTCTGCCCAGTGGTTTCAGGATTGTGCACAGGGTGTGCAGCACTGAGCTGCAGTGTGACAAAGGTCCTTTAAGGGGGAATAAGGGACAAATTCTTGCAGCTGAGCTTTGGCAGCTCAAAAGTGACAGGGAGCTGAGGGCATGCTGCACATCACTAGAATCATGTCTTCTGTCTTTTTCTGCTGTTTTATTTTTATTTTTTTCACTTCTTGGTGTAGCCATCACTAATTATGATACTATTTTCCAGTTCCAGTTAGCAGCAGTAGCAAGGAGTAGCAAAAGAATGTTAGTTTAGTGGTTTTGTTAAATTACTGCTGGGGTTTGTTGTTCTGGAGTGAAAACTGCAAAAACTTTTCACTTATTGATCCTAAAACATTCATTACATAGTAAGTTGTAGAGGAAGGAGAGTAGACATAAAAAGAGAACATGCAGAGGAAATGAAAATTAAATACAAGTTCTGAGTCACTGACAGTGTTACATTCATTTTTTTTTACATTAATTTAGCCATTCTTTTCAGAGTTTGTGAAACCAGAAAGTCAAATGAGTCTTTATCAAACTGGAAAACGCCTTTGCTATTTAATTTTCATTGTCAGCTGATTATATGTCCTCATAAACTGAAGCATTCTTGTATAATCCTATACCAATTATATCAAAACTAATTGCATTTAAGTGAAAATTGGATTACTATGCACAACAGTAATTACTTGCAAAAAGGTGTATATCTCTCACACAACTTTAGTGAAGAAATCAAAGAAGAAAAAAGTGATTCTTTGAAGTCAGTTCAACTGGTGCTTTGGGCGCTTCAGATCTGGTTTCTTGGTGCTGGTTTGTGTGTCTGCTGGTTTCAGAAGGACACTTTTGTGCAGAGATTTTTCTTTTCTTTCTTCTGGAGCCTTTTCAGACCCCACTAACATTTTTCCTTTATACATGGATTTTTTTGTGTTTATTTGTGCATCATTAATACATTCTGTCTTTACATCTTGCAATTCAAACACTGAGGTTATAAGATATGATTCTAGTGTTTCTTTTATGTGCTCAAGTGCTGGAAAAATAGGGAAAAATTGTGGCTTGTGCTACAGACTCAAGTTCCCCACAGCATTCTGTAAAGAAAATAAAGTACCTCCATTATATTCTTCTCTTCTGAGATAATTTAAATAATGTTATGAGAGCTATTCACTGAAATACCAATTTATCTATTTTATTCTAAAAACCTTTATTTTGATTATTTTATTAAGGTTTGAACAAGCTTTTATCAACAGCATGATCCGCAGCATGGCAGAATCTGAGAGAACTTATTTTTGGATAGGATTGCAAGACCTTAACAACACAGGAGAATACTTTTGGCTCAGTACAGCAGGAAAGAATCGCTCCATGAGCTACACAAACTGGAACAAGTACCAGCCACGTGAGTAGCATGCTGGTAAAAAATAGAGTGGCTTGGAAATGGAAACTGGGGAGGGTGCTCTCTTCTGCACCAGTGTCTTAGCAGGGACTGAAGAGTCCCTGTCCTTTCCTCTCTGCCTGGCCAGGAGAGCAGAGAGATAAATTTACATCTGCTGTTGGCTCCATAACCTGAAGTTGCCCACAGTCAGGCCCTCCTTACAGGCACAGCTAACCCCTGAAATTCTTCTTTTCCCATGAGGTGTTTTTCATACATTCCTTTATGAACGATAATACATTTGTTGTATACATCGTATTTTCTTTTTTTTAATATGGTCAAAACCCAAACTTGATGCTTTCCCTACATTTCTTCATGAGCTTTTCAAGGGCTTCCTGAGACTCTCAGCAAAACATCCTAGAAAAGTAATGAATTTTATTCAGTAACAGTCACAGTTTGAAATTTGCATTTTATATGAAAAATAGGACAGAGCTTGCCAGATACATTTCTGTGAATGTGTGGAGGCTTCTTCTTCTTCCCCTTTAGTTTGATCTTGTTTGCTTCATAATAATTCTAAAGAAAATAGTCCAAGGAAACAAAAATTGAACACTTGTTCAACCTTTGAAACATAAACCACTAAATAATACCTGAAAATAGAGACATATTTATAAAGATACTCCATTTTAATAATGGCTCTCTGATTTGGACTCTTTACATTTTTTGCTTTACTACTGCATTTTGCAAAAGTAATGTTTTTAATTGCATTTCTTCTCCTGCATTTTGTGAGAGGAACTGTTTGTCCTCGTTCATTTTACAAGCTCAAGCCAGCCAACAGAGGCTTATAAACTGGCTACTGACCAAAGAATTTGCTAGTTTTGTAAGTTCATTAAGGTTTTATCCAGAAACTCATGTCAATAAAACAGCCACTTGACCAAAAAAAAATCACAAAATTCAGATGTTTTATTCTGATATTCAGCACTTATTCCCGTGTCTAGGTCGTTCTGGAGGATGTGTGGCCATGCGAGGGGAGCACCCTGTTGGTTACTGGGAGGTGAAAAACTGTAAGAACTTCAAAGCAATGTCATTGTGCAAGCAAAAAGTCAATTCTTATGAAGAACCTGAACTTACTTTTGAAAAATATTCGAGTTCCTGCTATTTTGGATGGGAGTCAGAACCTAATCTGCTCAGTTGCTATAAGGTACATGTCATACCGGCTTTGAGTTTTTCTGATTCTACATCAGCTTAAGAATGTGCTGCTCCGAAAACATTTTTTATGAGGCGTTATTTCTTTCACTCAACAAACAAAAATTTCCTGTTACCATCCTGCACTGCATTTAAAAGCGAGAGAAAGTAACAAAAATCAGAGCTATGCTTGGAATATACCTGGCTTTAGCTTGGAAAAACTGTGACTAATATTTGATTTTTATGGGTTTCTGAAAAAACTGCTCTCTAAAATGAACTACATTTATGACAATGTTTATTTTATTGCAGATATTTCACAACGAAAAAGTTCTGATGAGAAGAACATGGGATGAAGCAGAAGTGTTATGTCAAGATTTTGGAGCCCATCTTGCTAGTTTTAGCCACATCTATGAAGAGACATTTTTAAACAATCTATTATATACCATTTTTGATAGGTAAATATCTTTTTAACACCAACAAGATTTATCATAATCATACTAATCTACAATTTACATTATTCCATCCTCTTTACTAGTGTCCAAAGAAGTCCCTACTCTAATGTGAACTTAAAAATGGGTGAAATGCATCAGCAACATTGCAGTGTGATTCTTTTTGAAGATGATCTTTGTGGTAAATGTTGAGCAGCTGTTGTTGTCAAGGTGGTGTTTTTGTGAGTTACCATTCTTAGTTGAAATGGAGGTTCTACCATTTTAATCCTATTTTAAATGTTTTCATCTTGTAAAACATAATCTAACATTTTAGAGGGAAAGCAAGAGTTTACTTCAACTAAAAAGTTAAGAAATGTATTATGGAATGATATATTGAATTCAAGAAGAAATGAATATGTGTGTTTGTACTATTAAAAATTATTTCTGAAATGGGAAGTAAAAAATGCATGAGAAATATTATTTTCTTTTTTTCTGTTATAGAACAGAAGAGAGACAGTTCTGGATTGGATTTAATAAAAGAAATGCACTTTCTGGAGGGACGTGGCAGTGGTCTGACAGAACACCTGTAACTATCTATTTACTCTGTATTTCAGTAACCTTTCAAGTCATATCTGAGCATACGTTGAACCGAGGCAAAGGCTTTTAGATGTGGGCAACTGCTGTTAATCATGTCAAAGTTGTTAGGCTTCATAGCTATTCACTTATTTTTATGAAGAAGAAGTCTGATAAGAGTGAGTTGTACAGGACATTCAGAAAACATGACTATGGACCCAATTATTTGTATTTTACCATCATAATTTAGGCGGCCCTCTAGTTGTTGCTTAGATGTTCCTATTGTACACACATGTCTAAATCCTTCCTTTTTCTCCATGATGAGGTTTTTAAATGCTACATCTTGGGCTGGCTGTGAAAGAGAATGAATGTGCTGTTTTCAGGTTGTATCATCGTTTTTGGAGGACAAGTATCTTGAAGATGACTCAAGAAACTGTGGTGTGTTCAAAGTAAACAGAACAGTCTTTCCAGCACACTGCAATGAAAAGCGTGAATGGATATGCAAAATACCAAAAGGTAGAATGTTAATTAACATGCACTGTCTGTTATACACATTGCTTGCAATTCAATAGAGACAAGGAAAAAAAAATCTAAAAGTCTCCTTTTTAGCCACCTCTGGAGTTCTCACTGGTCTTCTGCATGAAATCATGGAAAAGCTAAATGGGTTATTCCACTTATGTTTGTTGTTCAGTTAACAGATCTAATGTGAACAGTCCATTTAAAAACATGTAGCAAGATTACCAGTTAGTTGGAAATACTCATTCAAAGTTGTTATTCACAAAAACTACTGTAAATGTCTTTTAGTGAGTGTGGCGATTATTTTATTTTATTCCAAGTTTAACTCCCTTTTTTATCCCTGAACAAGGATAGCAATATTCTTAATGATTTTTGGTTTGTTTTGGTTTTTTTTGCAGGTGTCAAACCAATGAGTCCAGTTTGGTACACAGCTGGTAGGAAAATATTTTCTTTTTTTCATCTTGAAACAATATCACTTGGAAATAAAATTTAAGCCTTTGTTAAAAATAAAATAACTAAAATATTCTAAGTTGAAAATTTACAGTAAGGAACTCTGTAGGAACTATTAGTTACAGATAAATCTGCCACTGTTGTTTAGGAACACCAGAACATCAGATACTGCTCTTGATAGTGCTGCAGTCTCAGGGGATAGAGTATTAGAAAAAAAAACAAACTCATACTCCATTTTTTGTCACCACAAATTGATATGTTAAATATGGTTCTGCTGTTCCTAGTGGTATATTTGTCCTCTGACATGTGGCTGCAGGCAGGCCATGGGGGTAAAAAAAGATGAGACTTGAAATGAGATTTTTGCCCCTGCACACCACTGACTCTTGCTCATTTTCTAGAACTGCCCTGGTCATATTATCAAGGAGCAGAATATCTTTTCCATGTCAGCCCTGCAGAATGGGAAACCTGCAAGTTTGTCTGTGGCTGGCTTCGTGGTGGATTGGCAATAATAAATTCTTCTGGTGAACAAACCTTTATTCAAAATAAAATAAGGAAGGTAAGAAGCACCCCTTTTAAAAAATAAACCCTCAGGTGGTAATTGATTATTTTCTGCCATATCTTTCAGAGAAACTGTCTGCCTGTTACTCCAGGTAGAATATGAAAGACATTTTACTTTAGAAATAATGTTCTTGCTGTCTTCATTTCCCGTAGCTCTCCCTGAAGTCCTGTTTAGCTTAAGAAGTCAATAACATTTCAAATCAGCAGAATCATCTCTGCTAATGAGCAGATTGACCAATCTGCCTCAAAAGACCCAAGAGGAGCAAAAGCCAGATTCCAATCCCAAAGCTGGGAAAGTAACTGGGGGCAAAGAGAAAGGTGTGTTTCATGTGTGGTGTACATCCCTCTCTGCTTCTTCCTCTCTGCCCACCCCTCCCAGGCCAAGGGGAGCTGTCATGGTTCCTCCTTGTGACAATGGATTTTTATATGGGGGAAAAAAGATATTTTCCGCTAAATTTCCTCCTCTGGTTTACAGCAGAATTTCCCTAGAACCTTTCTGATGTAACAAACAGCTTTGAAAGTGAGAAATAGCTTCACAAGCAGATGAATTCCCAAGAAACTGAATCTGTTTCCTTTTAGATGTTGTCAGTAAAATCAAAATAATGACAATTTTAAAAATTATTGCAAATATTCTGTCTGCCTTACTGAGGACAAAATTCTACATCTGTAATGTAAAGGGATATTGTAGTGTAATCTTTAAAAGAACATCTGGTTCTGGGGAGAAAAGCTCTTGACCCACACTTATTGTGTACAGGCCTTCTCTGCTTTTAACTTGTAACAGAAAGCATAAATGGAATTGTGTTGTTGTAATATGGGATCTTTCCGTTTCCAAGGAATTATGTATAATTTTAATCTCCTATTTAAGTAATTAAATATTAAAGCATGATGAAATAGATTTAAACCAACAGATCATGGCATAAAAAGCTTTTAATGAAAAGCAACATAACTGGGTATGCTGTCTTGTCTTCTTCCACATCTACCAGAGACTGTGATGAGATGTAATTGCTACATTACCTGACTCTGAATATTTATGACTTTAAAAAATTATATAAATTTTTAAATATATATATATATTTCCAACTTAAGATCACTTAAAATGGATAATCAGAATGCTGCTTTAAAGTAATGTTTACTTACATGAGATCTTTTAAAAGTGGATTGATCATTAAATTCAGTTGGTGTCTCAAAGGTTTATGAGCATTCTGCAGTGAAAAAGCAAAGTTTAGTCTCTTTATACTGGAAATCAGCTTAACTTCTTAGAAGTTTTGTCTCAGAATACAACATACATACACAGACATTTTAAAGCCTGCTGGGTTTGGCTGAGCTTTCTCAGATAGCCATGTTTGTCCCTGAGTGATTGTAACTATTTTCCTGTGGAAGTAGGAGTAAGTGTGGCAATCACTAAAATAATACTCAGCAGTCCAAATAGACTTTGCATGTGTCATTTGAAAACTTGGTTAAAATTTCTTAGCATGGAATTTGGAATCACATTTTTCACTATTTCTTTAAAAACTGTAATATGTAGGCTGAGTGCTGTGATTAGAAATCTTAAATTCAGGGGCCAGGCAATACCAAATCAGAGAGCATTTCAGAGTCTTTTGTCAGAAATGTGTTTTCCTCATTTGATATTGCTAAATAAGATGTGAGCTGAAGAAAACCTAACTGTAACTCAAAGGATAGTGTGGAAGGACAACACAGGCTGGACTTCAGTTCTTTCTGACAAAAAATAAATGCTTTACAGATACAGGGTGGCTTTTCTAGTGCCCTGCACATTCAGAACGTCTTGTTTTTTCTTCCAAAAGCCCCAAAACTGTGATTAAGTGGCTAACCCTGAAATGAAACCAATTCATAGATGAAACTAGAATCAGTTTGGCAAAGCAATAACACGTGGCTGTTGGAATTACATTATTTCTATGGCTTTTCAATAAAACTTGGCCTTTTAGAAGCAAAGGTCTATATCCTTTCGTGAGAACAGCAATCAATCTGGAAAGCATCTCTAGAATATGCTGGTATGAACCATACAAAGTTAGAAAATGTTTGGAAAACATTTTGGAAACATCAAGGATCAGCACTATATTACTGCTTAAAGGAAATATTTGCTATTGTTTAATTTTAGGAATTGGGGGAAAGCAAATTATGGTCTAAGATGATAGTCTTTTCAAACCAGATCGGCTGTAAATTCCTAAAAACCGTAAATTCCTGGGTTCCAGAAGACACATCAGCAATCCTGTGGAAATACAGGAGCTAAATCATGCTCTACTCAAGTGACTAATCCTGCTGAAGTTACATGAATTAACATGGGCAGGATTTAGCACCTGTTCTTCCCATTGGAACCCAATGGAAATGCTACTTGAATACACTGTCTGACTTTAGGAGTTTGTTAATGCATTGGCAGAAGGGCAACAACATCTAAACACATAGCAAAACATTTCTTTTATAGCTGTCGATTAGTGATGTTCAATGGTGGATTGGACTGCACGCAGAAAACCTCACTGATGAATTTCGGTAAGAACTCGTGTGTGCTGTGAGTTGTGCCTGGCATGCCCTGTCCCAGTATGGTAGGCCAAAGCAGTTTGGTGACTGAGTGGGATATTCAAGAGACAATTCTCATGTAAATATCATTCAGGATAATACTGCTCTTAATTTATCTCCATATTGCAGTATTCCTTCTGACAGGGTTGTGAAAGACATTTATATTGACCTTGGTCACAGTGGTTGTTTGTTTACTTTCTTCTCCCTTGCATCTCCTTTTGAACCCTTTAATGGAGGGTGTAATTTTAGGTAAGGTCAGGAAAAAGTGAAATTTCATTCTTAATGTTTCTGTGCAGCTGGAGAGATGAATCACCAGTAATGTACCAGAAGTGGGATGAAGGGAGGGAAAGAGATCTGCAGAAACCTGGGAAAAGATGTGGCTTCATTTCATCACAAACAGGTTTCTTTTATATTTCCTTTTGCTGCAGTAATTGTAACTTGATTCTGTTGTTGGCCAAAGGGTTTATATTTTTTTCATTGCTTTTGAGAAATGCAATCCATATTAAAGTCTTGTTCCATGGTTATAATTTGCACGACTGCTTCTGTTATTAAGGAAGGAATAGTGAAATATCATTAACACGCTCAGAGATTAGGTTTTAGGTTTTAAAAGTATATTAATAGATACAGCTCTCTAATGTCAAAATACAAAGATTTCAGTGATATTGATACCTCAGTTTTAACTGGGTTTTTATGTGGAACAGGAATAATGTTAATGCATTGCTGGTGTTCACAGTTTTCTCATAATCAAATGACCCACATGGACTTGGCAACAATTTTTCCTTCATCAATACACTGTTTTTCTATCAGCACATGACTTTCAGGTTTCTACCTTATTTTTGATCCCATAGCCAATATGCTGAGGGATTTTTGGGTGCCATAATTTTGGTGCTAGCCTTTCAATCATGGCAAAGTTTTATATTTTACTAAAGTATTAAAAAACAAGTCACAGTGCTGCTGGTTTACTGACTTCTGTCATCTCCCAGTGTCTGTTTTCTGGTGATCTGCAAGTCATATGACACAGTAAACAGGTCAGGTTCCAAGGAAAATAAAAATAGCCAGCTTTGTATTTGTGAGAAGAGCTAAAAAAAATTAATGCAGCTGCAGTCTTGTAATCCCAGGCTTGGAAGTCAAAACTGAAAAAACATAAAACCTTATTTTTTTCCACATATAATCTTGGGGTTTTGATTCATGATTTATGAATGCTTGAGTTTGCCATTGCCATATTTAGTATCAGATAAAAGGAAGAGATGCCTCCCCTCTCGGCTGGCCAAAAATTTGTTGAGTTCCCTGAAAAGTGTGTTTTCCTCCTAAGCAGGTCAGCATTCCATATCATCATCTGGATCTTGCCAAAAATTTTCAATGTAAGGAAGTCAAACTATTTTATCTGGAAGGCATCCTATTTTTTCATAATTTAAAAACAAATAAATGGTTTTATAGTCATATGTTATATGACTCAGTGTAGAGGAATTGGTTTTACTTGATAAAATTAAATTGGAAATAAAAGGTTGTGTCCATAGACCATCAGATCCACTGTAATGCAGTATGTCCAAATGTATTTGATGCAGAATCTCCTTTTACTCAAACACTAAACAAAATCTAAGCTGTTTAAGAAAAAAACCCTTTCCAGTTCTCAAACCAACACTGAACTGTGATTTTTCTTTTTGCTCAGGACTCTGGGGTGATGAAAACTGTACTGTTTCTCTTCCCTGTATTTGCAAACGTAAAATTCCAAAGAAGATAGAGAAGGAGATTCCAAAAGACCCGAACCAACAAGGAGCATGTCCCAAAGGCTGGTTGCACTTTGGATTCAAAGTAAAACCCTTTTTTTATGCTGTTTCGTTGTTCAAAATGCATTCCATATGTAGGTCAGAAATTGTACGTAAGGATTACTTAATATTTGAAGATTTTCTTGCTTTTTCAAAACAGGGCTCTTAGGTTTATAACCACTGACGTGGTGTCACCAAGATTTAGTGCTGTTAAGTAGCTGCCCACACTTTAAGAAGTTGTCTTAACAAGGTGTTAAAAATTTTACTTTAGTTTCAGGGAGTAAATACTCATATATGCACAAGCTATGCAATTGTATTTGTGCATTTGCCATAAAAAGCCTGTTCCAACCTCTCTTTTCCACATATGACAATTCCAAGTGTCTTTTATGATCTTAAAAGAGGTCTCTAACCCCTTGATGTGCTAAATGGATCCCTAATTGCTGCTGTCCTCTGTTTCAAATGGGCTTCATTAAAGATAATTATAAGCCAAAATGAATTTGCAATTGAGGGTCAAAAGGTAACTATTTCATCTGGTTTCTCTTAAATGCCTAAGTTCCTTAATAGCAACATGCATTGAGGTGGCTGAATTTATCCCAATGCTAATTTATCCCAGTGTTCACTGCAGTGACTGCAAGGATAAATTTAACCTCAACTGTTTGCCTTGAAATAACTGATTTGAATGCAGTCCACATCACATCTGAAAACTAATACTGAGCATGCTGGAGATGTCCATGGCAGGACAGAAACCAGTGAAATATTTAACATTCAATAACAGTATGTGAAGTGTTCTAGTGACCACTCTTAGTGATTGATGAATGGCTGGAGGAAAGCAAACAAAGCAAGGTTGTTTGTTTGGGTTTTTTTGTTTTGTTTTGTTTGTTTTTTTTTTTTTTTTTGAAACAGTGCTTTTTAATACAAATTCCAAAGGATCCAGAACATCTGAGAAACTGGTACTCTGCACAAGAATTCTGCAGTAACTATGATGGGTCACTTGCTATCCTGGAAGATGAACTGGAGCAAGGTAGAGTGCTGAAAATATTGTTACATAAATAACGTCATCTTCATTAGGATGCTGTAGTAAAGTTTAATCTTGGATACAGATTTAGGAAAGAAGATTACTCAACTCTTACCTATGGTTCCACTGCTTCAAACACATTAATGTTTCTCAGTTTGCCAAAATTTAAAGGTTCACTGAGATATATCACAGATATATTTTAAGGAATAATTGCAAATTCTTTTGTGCTTACCATGCTTTGAAAATACTCCCAAAAATGGAATACCCATTTAAAAATTTGCAATTTAAAACTTCTACCTTACTATCTCATTTTTATCTTTTAGTAGTACTTAAAATCTTATCTGTAGTATGGCACCAGGCTGGAACTGTCAGAGAAATAAATGCCAGCAAATTTGAAAATACTTATGAACAAAAACCTGTAGTTGAATTTCACACACACTTTGTAAAACCACTTATTTGAATGTGGGAGGAATCTCACTGGCTATCTTTAGTTAAGAAATCTTCAACTAAAACTAGGAAAAGCTTCTTCACTTGGACTGTATAGTGGTTAGACTGGTATTATTAGCTAATGGACTAGATCCTAACCCAATTGAAATTAACCAATTTAACTGAATTTATAGTTAGATGATACTGAAATGCCACTCATTCTTATTTTCTAGTAACTGTGTAACATCATTTATTGGAAATATTTTTTCAATGCTTTAGTGTGTTGCAAGAGACTTGATCTATCCCTAAATGCTTTATTTTAATATTTATTTAATTTAATTTATTAATTTAATTTAATTATTTAATTTAATTTAATAATAAATTTAATAATTTAATTTAATTTAATTAATTATTAATTTAATTTATTTTAATATTTATTTAATCCCTAAATGCATTATCCCTAAATGGTTTATTTTATTTTGTTTCTGCTTCATTTTCTAGCTTTCATAACAATGAATCTATATGGGTTGAAAACAAGTGTTTGGATAGGTTTCCAGAGTGACGATTATGAAAAATGGTTGAATGAAAATGCTCAAATGTATTCTAACTGGTCACCAGTTGAACTAGTGGATGTGAGTATTTTCAGGGGGGTTGTGACAGTGAGAAGTTGGTTTTATCCATAAAAATCATGACTTCTATAGGACAGGGCCAAATTTGTTACAGCAGTTTAGGCTGCTCTTAATTTTTGCAACTTCAGAGAACTGTGGGCACAGGTTTACAGGCACAGCTAGAAGGAGCAAACAAGGCACCATTGAGACAGACATTCACATAATTTGTGGTTCTACTCACATTCTCTTGGAGCTGGTTTTAAGCAGACAACTTGGAATCATGTGGTTAGCATTAGATGCTTGGTCTGAGCAAAGTTTAGGCACAAGATTATTAATTTCCTATTTTAATACATTGTTTTACAACATGTTAGTCCCAGTTGGAGTTAGCATTTTGGTTTGTTCACTGAAAGCTTGTGACTTTTTAATTATGAGTTGATTGTTTCAAATTGTATTTATGGGACTGTTCATTGTTCTACCTAAATGTTTGTTATAGAGATTTTGAAATAATTATTCTCCTAAACTTAAGTTAATAATTATGTATTGTTTTACATGGTGTATATTTAAATTAATATAAGGTTCTGTGTTGATTGCAGAGACAGCATTTTAACATTCAAGATCAACTTCCATTGTGTACATTGGTATCAAATAACCCTAATTTTTATTTTACGGGAAAATGGTACTTAGAAAACTGTCAGAAAAATTATGGGTTTGTCTGCCAAAAGACTCAGGGTAAGGTTTGGTCTTGCTTAGCTTCTGTTCTCTTTTCTTACTATATGGAATTTGTCTTACTTTGTTTATATCTAGAAGCAGCTTTTTATAAGTGTCTCTAAAACAAAGAACATAAAAGACAGTTTGCTGTTTAGACAGACTAGCTCTACACTAATAAATCAGTAGCTGGGATGTAGAAGTAATTGCTAAAAAGTATTCTGTTATTAACTTTTCCTCCTAACTTTGAGCATTTTTTAGTGTATCTTTGAATTAGAAATAGAGATGAAATTTCATATTTTCTCTCATGGCTGCAGAGTAACCACAAAAGGCTAAATTGAGGGTGATTTTGATGAAAATATGACTAAGGGTGGGGGGTTGTAACTTGCAGTGTTAGATCACAAGAGACTCTAGCAAATACATTTTTCTGAACACTGTGGACCTGACTGGCTTATTGACTAGAGCTTGGCTTCTTTTTTCTAGTACCACTCTTCTCTTATTCTGGTACCATAAAGTTCCCTTGCCAGAAGCATGAAGTGTTTGGGAGGAACGTGGTTCGTTGTGTTTCCTCAAGCCACGTTCCGGTGCTGCCTCTGGGCTGGGGGCCGTGGGCAGCTCTGGAGCCCCTGCCAGGGCAGCCCCTCTGCCAGCAGGACACTGCCAGGACACGGCACCCAAATAGGGCAGCAGCACATTGGTGACCCTGAGGCAAAGGGAGGGCTGGCATCTGAGCCTGTGGGGAGTCTCCTCGGCAGCTGCCTCTACTGCGAGGGTGGTTTTGTATGGCTCAGCTCTATATTGTATTATCACCCCTGCATTTAACCCTAAAATGCAGAGACAACACTCTGCTGCTGCTGTCTGGGAGGGGAGGCACGGCCAGCTGGGAAGCAGAACAAGTACCAGCTTTGGGCAGTGCTTATGTGCCACTCAAGCAAAACATAGCTGGATTTTACATCATTTATTGGGAACTGCAGTTGTGGGAAGGGCTGGAGTGATCCTGTACATGGTGCAGAAAAGATAAATAAATGTGCTTTCCTGCTGGTTTGTTTCAGTTACGTCCCAAACGTTTGTATTTTAACGCCTTGCTGCTGCTTGAGACGGAGGAGGCATGGAAAGGCAGGAAGGGAAACAGTTGCCTTATGGTGGCTGGGATTCTGGCGAGGGTTTGGGCTGCAGTGGCTGCTCAGGATCCTACCCACGTTTCTCAGCTGTGTCACTGAAAGTCAGGAATAAAACTCTCCAACACTGTAATTGCAGTGTTAGAAAGCTGCATTATTTTATTTTGGTGCCAGGCTTGCAGGGAAGATCTCCTCCTATTCCATGCCCTGCAGCCAGGCAACAGACTAGTTGAAATCTGTGAAACTTATACATATTCATTACATTTCCCCAAACTCATACATATATGCTAAACGTTCTGTGAATTCTTTTGCATATTTAAATCACTTCTTGGAGCTTATATTACATTACGTTACAGTAGGGGTCTTTTGAGGGTCTCTGGTGGCCATTTGGGGAACGTCCCATTCCTTTAATTATCCTTTTTTGGTCATAGCCCTCCAAAAAAGTTTATTTTCTTGGAATGAATCCCAGTGATGTGGGCTGGTCAAGATATAATCACTTTGTATAATCACTTGCCCACGTTAATACGAGACCAAGCACTGCTGGTTAAAGCTAAAGGAATTCACAAGGTTTAAATGCTATTGGTTACAATTGAAGATTTTCCCAGCAGGGAGGTGGATCTGAGAGTGGCCCTTGGGCCTGGCTATAATGCAGCTCGGCACTGCCCCATGCACAGCAGAGTGCTCCTGGGTTAAATGGACCATCCTGCCTCCCCAGCGGGCCTCCCATGGCACTATCCCAAACTATCAGGCAGTTCAGTTTGCTAATTCAGCAGAAAACTTCCCAATATTTTTCTCGCTTCTTGCTTTATTTATTTATTTTCATCTAATTACTGTCATTTTCTGCAGCTTTTTACAGGCTGTAAAAAGGATACAGGCTGTGTCAGCTTTGTGCAGGGTCAGGCAAACACCAGACCAATGAATTTGCAGCAGGAAGAGCAGAGAAGCAAGGAAGGGAGTAGTGAGACAGCCTCTTGCTGGCAGTAGTGAACTGCTAAATTTGCTCAAGTGTCCAAACAGATGTGTCAGTTCCTGGAAAGATGAGCTGGTGCTTTGCTTCTGCCATCCTGCCTGCATTCCGTTTCCCTTTTTTTGAATTATTTTCTGAAGGAGACTAAAATGAAAGAAAGCAGCAGGGGATTTGAACTGAACTCTCTTTTTAAAATTTCACAGTGCCTTCCTAAAACCAAGGAGTTTTCAATTTTTTAATTTGTTTGTAACAATAGTTCTTATTTTTTTAGAAGCTGCTCAGCTGTGATCAAGTTGTCTGTTTTAAAAATAAGTTCTTTTTCTTTCCTGTTTGTAACAGACACATCCAGACATCTTATCAATGCATCTGATATGTATCCTGTGCCAGATACTTTAGAATATGGAAACAGAATGTATAAAGTAATAAGTGGGAATTTTACATGGTCTTCAGCATTGCAAGCCTGCATGGCAAACAGTGCAGAGCTGGTGAGCATTACAGACCAGTACCACCAGGCCTTCCTCACCGTCATCGTCAACCGCCTGGGATACAGCCACTGGATCGGGCTCTTCACTTCCGACGTACGTAGGAGCCTCCCGGCTGTCAGTGTGATGCTGCAAAGGAGATCTGCCAGTTACAAGCTAGTGAGCTGTGTCATTGATTTGAAGTCACAGAAAGTTTGCATCTAGAGATGAAACACTGGAAAATTTGAGCCTTAAACTTGCTTTTTTTTTTTTTTTTTTAACATAATGTGTAAGTCCAGTGACAGCCAGTTTGGTACAAAGACTACTGAAAACTAAAAGCCATAGAAAACTTAAAAACCTGGGGAAAAAAATCTCTTGTAATGTTGACATTGAAATTTCGTTGTTTCATTCGTAGTAGCCCAATGGCCCAAATAACTGCTTGCTGAAAACAGAAAATTAGATGTAGTTTGTAGTCTCCCAGAAGTGAGTTAGGAGGATCCTTGGCTCTGCCTTTTGATTATCCTTGCTGGGCCTTTAGCAAATTAAGACATTCTGTAATTCTGGTGAGGATGCCACCAAAAGAAGATTAACTTGTGTGGTGCTAAATTATATTAGAAAAATAACCTGAAATTTGTTTTGGCAGAATGGGCTTAACTTTGAGTGGTCAGATGGGACCAGGTCTTTGTTTACCTTCTGGGAAGACGACGAGTCCCAGGCCTTTGGCAGCTGTGTTTACATTGATACTTCAGGGCACTGGAAAAGTGCAAATTGTGAACAACTTCTGCAAGGAGCAGTTTGCCATGTGCCACCTAGTAAGTCAGTCAAGGTTTATATTAAATCTTTGCATCTGCAAATGTGTGTACTGACAGTGTAAATATGTGAAAGGAGGTTAATTGGCTAAAGGTTAAACAATGTTAAGCAAGGCTGACTATTACTTAAAACTGAAGTGTATGTGAAACCATTTTTTTCCAATAAAACATTGGCCATCAGGTCTGATCTGTAGAAGAATGGAAAGAAAATTTTCATAATAGAAAAGAAACAGGAAAATTTATTACTTTGTCTCTTCAGTGAACACTATATTATCTGTGAAACATGAGGATTGCTAATGACCTAGCTTGAATGGAAATAAATCCAATTTGTTAAAATTAACTGTGGGATGGGAGAAGGGAAGCATTTAGAGCAAAGTTTAAAAAATTATCATATCTTCACTGAGGAACACATCAAATATTGTGCAATTTTATTTTTTTTTTAGTAAAGGTAAGAATAATTTTCTGTATCCTAAAATATCTTGTTTCCTGCAATACTCTGTCAGTCACCTGGGCTTCAGTTAAATCCAGAATTCAGGTCTGGAACTCCATTCAGTGCCAAACTGCAGGGTCTTGTGGCAGCATCCAATTCTTCAAATAATTCCATTCAGTGGTGTTGATCACTTGGGTCCCTGGTTAGTTCATGGACATGACTTTCAGTTATATTGTCCTGATCCTGCTGTTGTAATCCAGATCAGAAATAAAACCAGCTGTACTCATTTAATACAAATATATGCAACTGCTAGATTTTCACTTTGAAAAAAGAGAGGCATAACACAATAACATGCTATTAGCATTACTCCAAAACAGTGTGTGGAATGTTATATTAATGTGTATTTTGTTGTGCCAATAAAGCTGTGCTGTTACTTCTATCACAGAAAAGAAACTCAAAGCCTATAAAGGCTTATGTTCAGAAAAAACTGTACCCTGGATCAAATTCAAAAACAGTTGCTACAGCTTTTCCACAGTTCTGCAGGGCATGAGTTTTGATACAGCATATGAGGTCTGCAAAAATCAAGGTAAGTGATTATTTTGTAGCTACCAAATGTCATTGTGATATCTTAAATCAATATTTATTTTCTGAAATGACTGAAATCATGGCATATGTTTTCTCTGTTTCAAGATAACGATAGTGGAACTCATAAGCCAACTATGAAATTGGAGGCAGCATGCATCAAAAAAATGTTCCTTTCCATGTGAAAATACTGATTTCTACAATAAAACATAATATGAACATTTTTCCCTTCAAATTTGTTTTAAAGGCATGTGAGAACAGTTTTGTATCTGCTTGAGTATTTTCATAATTATTACAAATTTAAGAACTTAAAATGTATAACCAGACTTTTCAAGCTCTTCAATTAAGATTCATAATGTTAACTTTTTGAAATACATTGTTAAATTTTAATGGCATGGATTGCTTGAAAATTTGTTCTGTGTTTAATTTGAAGGATCAAATCTTCTGACTATTCACGATGAAGATGAAAATGCCTTCATTTTGGAAGAATTACACAGTTTTGGTTATTCTGTACAAATGGTTTGGTTGAACATTCTGCTTGTTACAGACAGTAAGTTTAGGGAAGAGTAGAACTGTATGTAAGAATCTGGTTTGGGTGGTGGTTATTTTCCAAAAACCATTTTCAATAACCATGTTTCAAAACACTTTTGTCTTTTGAGATTTTGTTCACTGATTTGTGCCTGTTCATAATGCAGTAAAACTAGTGAGGCTTTCTGCAATGGTTACCAATATTCTGAACACTCAATATGCATACATGCATGTAAATGCCTTTTCTTTCTTCTTAAAGATACACTACAGATTGTCTTCTGTGTTAACTACATAGGATGTTTTTAAATCCTTCAAGAAAAGAAAGTAATACAGTGGCCAAACAGACAAAATCCTGGTATTCTGTAATACCATATTTTTCATGTGAGGGTAAATCTAACTGAAACAGAAATATTTCTCAAAATACTATTCTATTTTGTATAATTTTCAACTTCTGCCCATAGATGAGACAGTCTCCTGGTTTGATGGTTCTCCTTTAAATTATTCTAACTGGGGCATCAGAGAACCTGAATTTGATAATCTCAAAGGGAATTTCTGCATCAGCTTGAGGACCACAGATGGAGTCTGGCAATTATCTCCATGCAGAGAAAAGAAGGGTTTTGTATGTAAAATGGATACAGGTAAAGAAGGCAATTCTGTCCTTATAACCATTGTTTTACTTGTTCCTTGTTGCTTGCTTACTTGGTGTCAGTTTTCATTTTGTTAATTCTGTTCCTTGGCATTGGGGAAAAAAAAATACCTCTAAAAGCCCCAGGCAGCTGGGGTGACCTCTGTTTGGGGAACCCAGACAGCCACTGCCAGCTGCAGGAGCCTTCCTGTGCGTCAGGGTGACCTCCACAGCCCCTGTGGCGAGGGCAGGTCCAGCCTGGGAGAGCTGTGCAGGCACCACAGCAGTAGGAACACGGGTCTGTGAGAGAGATCAAGTGTTTCCAGAGCCCACACAAAACCCCTCAGTCACTGCTGGACCCACTAGCCAGGCTGATCTGCCTCTGCATGGTTCTCTTCATGAATTTGTGCTTTAAAAAGTGGGCAAATACTGCTGCTCATCCTTACACAAATGCCAATTAATATATCCCACCAAATTAAAGGGATTTTAAATAGCATACTAGATTATGTTTAACTTGGCCAGTTGGAATAACATTGACATGAGTCAAATTAAACAAAGAACAGCTTATTCTTGTTGATTTTAGGTAGATTGTCTTCTCAGTATTCATTTTAAAGTGAATATACATAATAACCTTTGTGGGTCATTTTGTGACTGTTCTGGATTTTATTTCAGATATTGATACAACAGAATCCTCTGAAAAAGGTAAACTCTGTACTTTTTTTATAAGGAATAATACACATTTTGAGCTGATATTTTGTGAGAAAATATTTTTCCCTGTTAAACCTGTAATTTGAAATATGTGACATATAAGGAGTAGTAATGTTTTCCTTAAAAGAGCTATATGTTTATATTTCAAATTACTTATAATTGTAGCTATATTTGCTTAAGAACAATTTCTGTTCTTCCCTTTCAGCATCATACGGTGGGCTTGTAGCTCTGGCTGTTCTTGTGACATTGGTGATGTTGGCTGCCATTTCCCTTTTCCTGTGGTGCCTGCACAAGGAGAATAACCAACTTTTCCGCAGGATACTGTGGGTCAGAAACGCCTATTTGCCACAGATTAATGCTGATAGTCCTGCTTTGGAAGAAAGCATCCTCATTTCTGACTTTGAGAGAAGTGAGAACAATTAATTGATCAGAAGTAGCAAGTGGTCTTGTCTTCCGTGTGACACTTCACAACCTACAGTGGTTTTCTCATTCTCGGGAGTCCCTCGGGGTGCCCATATGCTGAGAAACCCTCTTGGCCATCAGTATCAGTGCTGCAGGAGCTCCCTACCCTGGAGAGCTTTTGCTTTGTGGCAGGATGAGGTAAGGATGCAAGGCAGAGCCATGGAGAAATGTTCTTCTCTGTGACAAGCCAGGAATTGAAAATACTCACAGACCATAAACCTCCAACCACTCACTTGGAGCAGACATGGTTGAGGTCCCAGAGCAGTGGGCGTTTTCATGCAACTTTTTCCTTTGGGAATGTTTGGGCCTTTGTGTTTTGTTTTTATACTTTGCAGAACCTGCTTATGAGCTGACATTAAAATTTGGCCTTGAATTTAGGAACTCTGAAATATATTCCAAGGATTGTGGGGAAGACTTTTTTTTTTTTTTTTCTGGCAAAATAGACAGTTATTTTTCGGACAATAGATTCTTGCCACATTGATTTCCAAGCTTGCAGGGAGATGAAGTCACTCTTGACTTGGGACTGCCAGAGTTTTGGTAGTTTGGCCTGTGATGCCTAGTCCATGTTATAAAATAAATTAGTCTAGACATATAATGGCATATGGGCTTTGTAATCCTGAACTTATATTTATTTGAGACGCATCCAGCATCCTATTAAAGATTTAGCTATGTCATCTCTCACCTAGATTATTTCAGACATGGAATCCCATCAGCCTTCATTAAAAACATTTTCAGGCAATGTCTGTTTGAAGAAAAATCCCTGTTATAAATCTTTCTGAAGGAATGGAACAAATGGCCTTACTGTTCACCTGCAGTGTTCCTGTGTGCAGTATTCATGGACACTCTGCTGAGACCCTGCTCTCCAAAGCTGGGGGTGACATGTGGGGAGCCACATTGCTGTTCCCCAAGGGTGCTAGTCCTCTAAGCTCATGTAGGAGACGCTTTCCCTTTCAGTGTTCATACCAAGGTGCTAAGAAAGAAGATGAATTTTGCTGACCCCTTGCTCTGCAGGCTGATGGTTGTGAAGGAGCCAGCTCAGGTCTCTGTGCTGTCTCAGTTGCAGCAGCCCAGGACAGAAATGTTTATTCTCTCTGGGATTCCTACCAGCCAGTCCTCCACACACCTCTCTGAAAACCTGGGAGCTTTTTTTTTTTTTTATTGTAGTGTGGAAAAACAAATGCTTAGTGATGGTTATTACTTCACAATGGATTTAGTGTCATTTCCACCATCTCTAAAAGCTGCTGCATTTGTTGTTCTATTTCTCAGTTTCCTTGTTTTAAGGTGACTCATTCTAAAAGTTTTGCAAGAGCCCTGAGATGGAGGTATGTTCCTCAGACTTAAGCAAGCAGCTAAGGCCAACTGAAATGTTTTTACACAATATTTGTGCACATGCACAGGAATGTATGACTGCCTTTTAACTAGATTTCACATGGCCAAAAATTGCCTGTTCATGCCATAATTATGTGTAGGGCAATTTTAAAAATTTATTTCATACATAGAATATTTCTGTGCTGGTTTACAGAACTGGTTTACTCTTTTTGATGACTTCTAAAGTTGTAGCTATCACAAGTTCTTAATCTGTTTTTTTTTCTGTCATATAAAATATAAATAGCTTTTCTGTGTACATTCTGTCTAGCAGTTTGACCCCATACATTAATCTTCAGTAATATTTTTTTAAGTTTTGGTTTAGTCCTCTAGATTTATCTACTGGACTGTTTTTATTTGCAGTCCATTATTAGAGTTTGTTGACTGCAACCTTTGAGTACAATTGCCAGATAATCTGTTGTTTATATGTATTAATTTTGATAGCTTTTTACCACCAAAAGAAAAGAAAAAAAAAGCTTATAACCTCTTCTTTCCCCATGACTATTTCACCTATTCAAACTACAGCTGGAGGAACTTAAACCAATAAACTCCCTTCATCACATTCACTGAGAAGTGTATAAATGCTGCCTTCTTACGGTATAGCAAGCAGAGTGGCTTGCAGGGTAGTTTTTGTTTGCAGGACTAAGCTGGGTCATCTCTGAGGACATGTGTTTACTGGGCTGCTGTTGTTATCAATGCTGTTGATAGTTATACAGACTCTGGTCAGATTTTGATGTGGTTAATGAAGTTGTATTTTTTCACAAAACTTGACATAGATGTTTTATCAATTTTTCTTGAGGTATGTTTTATTCGTTAAAATATATCTGAAGGATAATGACATAATCAATAAACCTAACCTCAAAATAGTGATTGTTGATTAACGTTGATGTAGATGAACTTGTTTTAAAGAAAAAAAAGTCCAAGCAGTGTTTTCTTCCTACTTTGAAATGGTTTTGAAAGAACAGACCCTTGGATATTTATTTTTAAATCTTTCATCATTTAACTTTTTTATAATTGCAGATATTATTCACTCAAGAATGTAATCAATGATTGCTTTCTAGTCTTCCTTATGGATTTTGTTATCAATGGCTTTCAATTGTTCTCCCTTAATCAGAGGTCTCCTATACTGTCCCTGATCAGAGTATATGTTGACTGTGGTTTTATTGCTGACTTTGATGACATTGGCAGTGAGATTCACTGTATTATTTCAACTGGAAAATTAAAGCGTGACTAATAGTTGTCCATGCTGTAATTTTTCTTGAATCTTTCCCCAGCTTTACTAAGAAGAGAGGCTTTAGTGTCTCACAAGAGTAGTGCCAAGGCTTTGCCCTGGCTCATCCTTTGTGAGGACAGCTGGCTCCAGCCTCCTTTCAGGCTGTGAGACTGGACTAGACCTGGGCACGGCCCAGGATCTCCACAAACAGGGTGGTCTGAGCATTTCCCAGGGCATGGATGAGGATACCCCAGAACGTGCGTGCGAGAGGTGCTGGAAGGAGGTGGGAGCCAGAGCACCAGCAGTAAGGATGGTGGATGGAATCATGGCATTAATTTACAGATATTCTCCCAGCCTGCTGCCTATTCCCTGAAGTAGTGAGCTGAGGCCCCCAGGGATGAGTGATGGGCTGGAGGAATTTTTCTGCTGAATTGTGGAGGGTGTGTTGTGTGGGAGCCTATTTGTATCCTCCACAAATGAGGTAGAGATATATGGACTACAGCACAGCAGTTGGATAGCACCAACATGCTTTGTGTGTCCAAGGACTGGGTTCAACAGGGCCTGAATAGGCCAGTGAACGTTGTGGGTTTTTTGCCATGTTAGCTTCTTTCAGTGTTCTTACCCAAAAAGAAGTGTTTACATCTTTTCATACCACATCTTTCTTGGGTGTTGGAAGGGTATCCCCACCAGAGACAGGTACATTCAGGTCAACATGACAAACTTGTCTGCCAGATATTGGGGTTTGTCACCTGCTTGTCTTTGCAGATCTCCATCTGCTTGTCTTTGCAGATACCATTCCAGGAGAAAATTTACCTCCTGGTCCCTTTAGCAATCCTTGCAGCATGTCTCTGAGGAAAAGAGATGTTCAAGGCAGCTGCCACATCCCAGGCAGACACAAATCTGTGATAGGAGCATTTGCATGCTGGTGATGCCCAGCATGACAGGACACAGCAAAGGCTTGTTGTGGCACAATGTTTTAAGTGGGCAGCATGACTCCTCACAAAGTCCTTTCTGGCTGTGCCTCTCCTGGGCACTGCCCTTCCTTGTGCAGGGATCCTCTTCCCTCCCACTCTCCTGCCTCCACTACCTTTGCACACACACACTTTTGTAGCTGGGGCATGACCAAGGAGCCACAAGCTGTTTGAAAATTTGTGCTGTACAGTCCAGAGGGACCATAGGGAAAAAATAGTAGGTTTGCATGCTCTGTTGACACTTGACCAGCTCTGGTTCCCAAAGCACCATTGCACAAATTCCCATTTATTTTAACCCCTTGCTTTTTTCTTTCATCATGTTACCCCTCCCTCAGTGTAGTAACAGGCATCCTCAGCCTCTTGTAATAATAAACCCACTGTAATGAAAGGCATGGCATGCACTTCCTCCAGGGCATTTGCTTGGTTAAAAGCTAAATTGCACACATTCAGCAACTGGGCTCTAAATCCTCAGCTCAAAAAAAAAAAAGCCCAACAAAAAATCCACCAAAAAACAAATCCACAAAAAAATAGAGGCCTCTACTTGAGCTATGATAGTATTATAATATTTCCTTTGGCAACTGATGGAGTGTTGGTTTCAAACTCCTGCAGGCCAGCAGTGATATCTTAAAATCTGGTGCAGCCCTGATGCAGATGTGTGAGTGAACCATCAAGAACAAACCCACAGGCGTCCTTGCTGCTCTGAGATGGAATGATTTGAGCTGGATCGTGGTGCTTGGAATAACAGTCAGTCTCGGTTTGGCCAGTAGATGGTAGTGGTACACACAGAGCTGACAAAACAAGCTGTGCAAGAGAAAATATCACAGGGATCTGCTCTGGATCCTTTAGAAGTTTTAGTTAAACAAACAGCAAAACTCCCAACTCATAGGACAGCAAATAAGAGTGTGGGTTCTGAGCCCTGGCCACAACAGCTTTAGACAGCTTTCCAAGTCTCAGTGTTCCTACTCAACCACTTCAATGGCATGCATCGAAGTGCTCGGAAAGGGAAAATGCAAGTCCTTACATTGGTGTGTGAGCTTTTCATTTCTATAGTGAGTAAAGTGAAAATCCAGTCGGGTTCCTTAATAAATAAGCATATCTTGGTGGTTTCAATATTTTGATTCTGATGCCTTTCATGAAAAGGCAACTCAATGAAAATGCTTCAGCCATGTATCTCTCTGGATTTATTTTAATATTTTATTTCTTGACTGTATTAGTACAGGCATTTGCTTATTACTTTTCAGGGGAAATGAAAAATTAAGACATAGAAATGACTGCATAAGTAATCATTCCACTGCACCGTTGAAAGTAGATTCATTTTCTCCTTCTCCCAATTTATTCTCTAAGTTGCCCAAAGCATAAGAGTTCCTGACCCCTTTCTGTATCCATTATCTTTATGCATGGAAGTGATTCTCAACTGCAATTGTTTCCAAAAGTGCACTGCTAGGAAACAGCAAAAGTACTTCTACAACCTTATCCTACCTTTTTCTTCACCTCAGCCTAAAGACAAAATTTCTACTGTGGTTCTCAGAAAAAAATGCTTGAAAACATTTTCTTTTTAGTGAGCACAACAGCTAAAACTGTAGATGCAAAAGAAATCTTGAAATGCAGAGTGGGCCAAAAGTTCCTCTCCTCTGCATGCTAGCAAAGGAAAACAGGGAAGCCTGTCTTTCTGAACCATGCACAGAAAGGCACAAAACTAACAGCCTGCTACCTACAGAGGTGGATGGCCAGCAGCAGTGGTGGTTGTCACTGGGTGCATGAAAGGCGTCCAACACCATCGTGTGGACCAGGAGAATGCACTAGCTGGGTCAGTGTCTCAGAAAACACAGGAGAACAACATCTTCCCTGTATCATATATATATATATATATATATATCTTATAAGATATATATATCTTATCTCCATCTTATATAGATGGATGGTTGTCTTTTGAAATTAAAAGTTTCCATTTATTTTGTACAAAAAAAAAAAAAAAAGTGTTTTTACTTTTTTTAACTGAACACTGAAAATTATCCCATCAAATCTGTTCCTCTTCTGCAGCTGTTTATTCAGGTCATTTGTTCTAAAGCCTGATCTCAGGCCTTTGATCCCAGCCATAACCTGATTAAATCTGCTTTGCCACTTATTTCTGCCATAAACCTTGTGTGTGTTGTAGATGAGAAGCCCCTGGAAAGTCCCCACAGAGCTGAGAACAGACAGATTCCACCTCATCAGCAGCTTTGTGCTGTGCTGCTTCACTGACGCTGGATTTGGGACACCATCTCAGAGCTTGATGCTTCCAAGTTCATTGAGGTTTGCAAGCAGAATCCTTAACATTGGACATTGCCAATGAGCTGGAGTACACAGACTTTTAATATAAAGTAAAAGAATATTCTAAGTCATGTAAGGCTTCATTTGTTATGGTCCCAATCCAAATCTGCTTCATCTGTATTAGTTTCTTTTGGTAAGTTACTCTTCACGCTAGCAGGCTTACCTGTTATGTACCTGAAATCTGACAACTATCTAAAGGCTCACATGACCTAGGCATGATATTTCTGGTGTTTAATATTCAAGAACACCAGAAGGATTCTTTCTGAAAAGCTAAGAAGCTAACATTTCTGTTGCTGCATATCATGCCCTGTTAGTCTTGCGGGATGAAAATTATGTTGAGGGGCAAATTGAATTACTTTAATTATTGTTTCAAAAGCACATCTTAAAGATGGAATTATACATATGGGATGCATTGTGGCTATAAGAGACATGACCTACCATTCAGATAAATGTGGAAATGCACCGAACATCTCTGTGAGGCTTTCTATCTGGAAAGAACAGATATTTAGAATACCTACAGAAACAGTGGCTACTTTACCCTTTAAAATACTTGTAGTAGAAATAGCAGAGTGGCTGTTCCCCTCTCACCATATCCAGGAACACAGCTGATGTAGCCTTTATCCCTGCAGGCTCCTGGAGTGCCCATCTCACTGACAGGGCACCTCTGGAACAGACACACCACATGTCAGAGTACCTGGGTGTAGTTAAGTTATGGAAGAAGGAAGAAAGCCAATGTGGGCTCTTTTCTTCATCTTGTCCTTGACCATCCACCCCCCCCAACCTTCCAGAATCTAGTCTGGGTTGAGGATATGGTCTTTCATTATTACTATTTATATGTAATTTTGCTTCATTTTTGTCTGATTCAAAGAATGTAAAGGTAAAGCTGGGGGAGTCTCAGCTGCTCTTACAGGTTGGTCAACCACTTGCTCTGATGTAGCACAAAGAAAGGAAGAGCACTTCACTGGTGAAAACGAAAGTATGAAGAGAACAGAGAGCAATTATTCCTGCTATTTGGGAAGACTAGAATGAGAATTAAGTGACTGAACCACAGCAGGAAATACTTGGGAGGTAACTGTGGGGACAGCTGGGCTGACAATGAGCAGCCAATGCAAGTGGTAGGATCAGCGTGCACTGTTACATTCAATAACTGTGATTTGGAAATAAACAAATCAATCCACCACAGCTGCTGGGGTTTGGATTTGATTCACTGCATTGCTAAATGGCTCCTTCAGGTCACCCTGGGTAAAGATGAGTAAGCCTGACCTGAAAATACTGCTTTGTATATGTTTGTGGGACTGCTGATGCATCATCCCTTCCAGCCCAAACCCACCTTCCAGCTTTCTGACCCACACAAGTATTCAGCAGCCAGAATTCGGGATCTCTGGGCACAAATTCCATGCAACTGGGACATAAGAAACACCTCCACTTAAATTTGTGTTTTCCCTCTTGATAAAAGAAGTTGTTTCATAATTAGTGAAGCTGAATCATCCAATTCATCTACTACAGCAGCCAGTGGGACACAGGCACCCAACTTGCCCTGGGTACCTAAAATCCAAATCCAGGGTAAAGGATGTGAAGGCCCAGAATCACTACATAAGGAGCACAAAAATACAAACTTTTTTTTTTTTTTTGCTTTTGTTTCTTTGACACTCCTTTTGGCTTGTTTGTTTGTTTATTTGTTTGTTTTGAGTTCTTGAAGCACAGACCCAGATGATGGGATGCCTGATGATCTCTTTACTCAGGCTGTACTTTGAGGATGTTTTTATGATGCACCTTTGAGTGGTCCCATTGCCTCAGTGGGTCTGGAGCTGGACCCAGGTGGGGGCAGCCTGTGGGGAGAAGCAGCAGTCCTCCCTGCTATGCAGGAGGCAGCATTGTTGCAAACTCCCCTTTCTTCCTCTTGTGTAACATGGTAGTGGAAACATCAACTTCCTGCACAACAACTGCCTGGTTCAAAGCACTGACATCTGACTGACTGACAGGACAGCTTTTGGCAGGCTTACAAATATCTGTTCCTAGCTCCATGTGGATCTGCTGAAGTAGATCTGTGTCCAAATCTGGTTCTAGAGCTGTGGGATAGACTGCAAAGCCCATGACGTTTAAAGCAAAGCCATAAGCTATGAGAAAGGGCAGGAATGGTTGACCCCAGTTCTACCAGGATCATAAAATCATTTAAAAATTTCCTTTATAAAATTTGATACATTTAATCTGTTTAGATAACAACAGCAAAATGAAGAAAAATATTTCTCATGTAGACATTCTTCAGTCTTTTTGGAAAAGATATTTAAACAGAGCACTAACACAGCTTGGAGGTTTTCTGTCTCCCTCTGGGGACAGAGGAACATTCATGGGATGCTGAAAAAAGCAAAAAACCTCACACTGGAGCATGTTCCCAAATATAAGGACACCCAGTACAGATGCAAAACTTAACCAAAGGTGCACAGTGCTATGTCAGGGCCAGTGTTTATTGTTTTTATGACTGTATTTTTAAGCAGTCATTCTTTTGATCCATACTAACTGCTGGTCAGGGAAAGAAAAATAAAGCTTACACAGAAAATAACAAAATATTCTGGCTGGAGGCCAAAACTTCACAAAAGAATACTGAAGCCTAATATGTTTTGTTTGACGTCTTTGTTTCTGATAGATGTTGACTGAATTCAGGAGGATGACGGCACTTTGAACAAAACCAGCTGGGGAAGTCAGTTTGCTAATTATTAACCCTCTAGGGAAGAGACTGGGTTGAAAATGTGCATTCCAAACATTCTGGGAAAATATAAACCCTAATGTAGATCTCTTTGGAAAAGGTATACTTTACACTGGTTTGTATTTTTAGGAGGAAGGGAGGAGATAGATTGTGATCTATGACTGAATTTCTCAAGATGGGTAATAATTCAGTCTTAGACTTCTTTTCTCCCTCTAGTAGGATTCAACAGTCCTGAGACTGAAGTAAATATAACATTAAGGAATGACTATAAGGAATGAGGAGAGGTTCTACATTTATTGGGGTAGAAATCATAGGGGAAGGGGGAAAAGGCTGTTGTCAACCTCTTGACCATTTTTCAACAAGAAAAAGGGGGATTTTCAAAACTGTTAAGCAGAAAAAAAGTGTCAAATTTCATACTGTGTCTTACAAAATATTATTCAGAAGCTACTGTTATAAATACTCAGATACCCAAATGTAAAAATATAAATCCTGAAAAGTAAGAAAAAAAGTAAAATAGTCTCAAACAGTAGACTCTGCTGTGAAATATTTACATCTCATTCTACCCAGATGCTCTATTCCTTCCTCTGTAACCTGGCCAGAGATGTCTGTATAGAAAGTACAGGGATTTTTTTTTTCCTCCATTTCAGGAGTTCTAGGAGTAAAAGAAGAGTTAGATATGAGCACTACACCAAAATTCAGTACAGTTCAGTGTTTAACTAGTTCCAGTCTTAGCTAATTATGGCATGAAATGAAAACAGAAAAAAGAGACGAAGGGGGGCGGGGGGTAGAAAACCAAAACAACCAAAGATCGAAGATGAAAAGAAACTTAGGAATCATTTTCAGTTTGCTTAACATTGGAGCTATTTTCCTGCTTGACATGTTGGTTGCAGCACAGAGACATCGGCTGTTACAAGTAAGTGCCAAAATAGATGTAGTAGAATGCATTATTGTTTAAAACAAATAGATCATATAGGATGCTGAAATGATTTTTTTTTCCTCCCCATAGTTCAGTGGGATGCCGTTAGGTGTCAGTTAAAAAATACCTTAGTCTTAACAAGCTTTTTAAAGTTAAACTTCTTGACAATTAGTTTAACATCAGAACTGTGCATATTTTTGCCTTTTTAATGTTGTAGGTGGTATTACATGCCATCGGTAAAGTGCTATCCAGTAGAGAAAGTGGTAGATAGCAAAGTACTTTCTAAACTTGTTCATTCTCTGACTATTTGCAATTCTTGAGTTGCTTTGGTATCCCTTGTTCATGTATGTGTTTACTGACAGCTGTTACAAATGATGAACTGGAGTAATTATGGAGAGTGCCATTTCCTGAGTGCTGCAACAGTCCGCTGTCCCTCCAAGGACTGATTTAAAATTGCAACTGGTTATGTAAAGTGAACACTTAGAGTATTTTTGACAGAAAGCTAATTAATTTCATGTATCCCAGAATGGCTATGAATGAGAGTCCTAGTTTGTTATCACACACTTCAAGATTAGAGGGAAAATCCACACATTTGCACAAGAATTAATGCAAAAGGGACCCAGCCCTGACTGAGTGTCAGCTGTATGAGATGCCTTCAGTTGTGGGTCCTGCTGCTTTCATCCTGCCTGTGTGAAAGTAAGAACAGGCCTCCAGCCAACAAACAAACCCAACGGGTGGAATATTCAGGATGTTTGGGCATTCTCTGCTGTTTCTTTGCTTGGGTAGGTACAATACTAGTAAGTAGCCAAATGACGTGAGAGGTTAGTCATTGAGTCCATGATTAAACCAGATTTTATTTCTCTGCTTCATAGAAAAACTGGGCTAAGTGAAAGGAAAACTGTTCCTTTTACTGTTGTGCTGTTTGTTGGCAGGTACAGACAAAAGAATTTGCCCAATGCGGGGAGCTGGGGAGCAGGTCCAGGCTTTGTTTCCTGGCTTCACTATCACTGTGTCATGTTGGCCAACTCACCTGGTTTTTTGCTTTGAGTTTTCCACATATAAAATGGAGAAAAAACCTTATTCTTTGGCAATGTTCTTTTGAGAAAGATTGCCAAGTACCATGCAAGCTGCAAAACCAACACCCTATTACTAAGGAGAAACACCCTTGCAGCAACAGTGTGAAATACCTCATTCCATCACTGTTTCCAGGCTGCTTCCAAGGCCGGACAGAAATATTTTGTCAGAAATTTGTTGGTAAAATTTAATTTTCAAAGGGTTTTCTCCCAACTAAACTTGAAGTAACTTTCGCTCTAAATTCAGGCTAATAGCAGTAGCAGCAAGGGACTAAAATGGCGGTGTAAAGAAATGGATAAGTTAAGTCTATTTTCAGTTATGTATTGGGTTAAAAATTTGAGACTATCATCCTGTACTTTTTTATTAGTGTTCCTATGGTGTTATGTTACAGCATTAGCAATCTGTCAAAATCCATGGTACTGTTTATAAAAATAAACTAATTGAAGGCAAAGTGATCTCTCACACTATTTGTGTTTGCTCATGCTTTGTTTTCATGTCCAACACTTGTGTTTGAACTTGTTTTGTTAGAATAATAAAATATACTCGGACTTGGAATCTCCACTAACCTTTGCTTTTAAAGTCAAGACTCTTGGCTTCCCTTTTGCTCATTTCTAATTTGCCATGTCTGTCACGTCCTCTCTTGCAGGGCTTGTGGTTATAGAAGTGTGAGGGAGTAAAGGTTAAAGATATATACGAGGTTTAACAAATACGGTTATTCTTGCCATAAGGATTGACTTTTGAAGTTAGTGTTTGGTTCATCCTATTTTTAAGGTAGATCTCAACTGCATTCCATATTTGTGCCTGAGTTAAAGTTAAAATCAATATACTTTTAGCACTCTATCTCTCTGAAGATTTCAGGTTGTCAATTCAAGGGCTAGGTTTGTAAAGAGAGCACAGTTCAGCCACCAGACTTTATACCAATAAGTAATATTCAACAGTTCCCAATAAGACCATGGGTGAGACTGTGCTCCACTAGTAGCAGTACTTTTTCATGGGGAAACAGAATAGGGATACATAAATTTCACTTTGTACTCTAGTAAATATTTCAGTGCTTTGAATTAAGTGCATCAGCTCCAAAAGGAAACACTGAGCACTTACTTTAGCCTGGTAGTTATTGAATTAATCTGGATCAATGTGGATTCAGATTCAGAAAAAGGGATTGTGTTTGAGTTTTTAATAGCAAATATGCTCAAACTGTTGTGTATGATTAAAAAGGGGACAACAGCATTTTCTCTTTCACTGTCTGGGAACATTCCTAGGGCACCAGTTCATTGACAGTTTAGGGAACAGTGAGGAGCTAAATAGCTCTGCACTGCCCAGATTTCTGCAAGTGTATTGGCAGAAAAAGGGAGACTAGAGAAAACGTAAGCCTGCTGCTGAGTGGAGTTGTGGTAACACAGGAGGCAGACAAGTCAGAGATATTCAATGCCTTCTTCACTGGTCTGCAGGATTTGTTTTCAAAAATCCCAGGCCCCTGAGACCAGTGGGAGCATCTGGAGCAATGCAGGCTTACCCTCAGTAGAGTAGATCAAAACATTTAAACAAACTGGACACAAACAAGTCCGTGGGACCCAGTGGGCTGCATTCACAAGTGCTGAGGGAGCTGGCAGATGTCATTGCAAGGCCAGTCTCATGTATCTTTGAAAGGTCACAGTGATCAGAGGAGGACTAGAAATTCAATGCAGATGCCATATCTTGCTTCAAGGAGAAGAAGAGGGAGGATTTGGAGAACTACAATCAGCCTTGTCTCAATACCCAGAGAGGTGCTGGAGCAAATAATTCTGGAAAATATTTCAAAATATATTAAGGACATGGAGATGGTTGGGAATCATCAGTATGGATATATGAAGGGGAAAATTATGCCTGATCAGCCTGATAGCCTTCTGTGATTAAATGACTAGCTTGGTGGACGAGGAGAGCGCAGAGGACGTTAATCGTCTTAATTTCAGAAAGGCTTTCATCACTGGCTGTATGATCATTAACCAACTGCTGACTAGATAAGTAGATAGTGAAGTAGATTGAAAACAGGCTGCAGTGCCAGGCTCAAGAGATTATAATCAGTGGTGCAAAATCCAGCTGGAGGCCAGTCACTAATGATGTACTCTTGAGGTCAATACTGGGGCCAATACTATTGAACACCTTCATTAATGATCTTGGATTATACAAGTGAACCCTCAGTTGAGGGTGAACAAGTGCACCCTCAGCAAGTTTGACTTGAAGACTGGGAGGAGTGGCTGATACACCAGATGGTTGTGCTGCCATTCAGAGGGATCTTGGCAATCTGGATGGATCAGTTGAGAGGAATCTTATGGAATTTAACAAAGGGAAATGCCAAATCCTACACCTGTTGAGTAATGTCCACACACACATTAAAGGGGTTGAGGACCAGCTGGCTGGGAAGCAGATTTACAGGAAAGTATCTGGGAGTCCTGGTGAACACCAGCTTGAGCATGTGCCAGCTGTGTGCTCTGTCCTTGTGACACAGCTGGCCAACAGAATCCTGGGCTGCATTAGGAGCATTGCCAGTAGGTTCAGGCAGGTGATAATTTCCCCCTGTTTGGCATTAAGACACATCTGGAGTGCTAGATATCCATATCTGGATTTCCCAATGTAGGAAAAATATGGTTTCACTGGACTGAATCCAGCAGAGAGCCACAAAGATGATTATGGGACTGGAGTGTTTGTCATATGAGGAGTGGCTGAGAGCTGCAGGAGAGAAGCCTCAGGGAGATATTATCAATGTATCTAAAGACCTAAAGTTAGGGAGAGTAAAGAAGATGAAGCGCGACTCTTCTCAATTGCATTCAGTGAAGGAACAAGAGGCAATAGGCACAAAGTGATCCATAGGATATTTTTTTTTAACAAAAGAAAAAAGGTGATGGTTCTTTTTTGCTATTGTGGCCATCAGAGAGATGTCCAGAGACATTGTGGAGTCTTCATACATGGGGATATTCAAAATGCAAGTGAAACCAACCCAGGGAAATCTGCTCTAGTTGACTCTGCTCTAAGCAAGAGGGTGCACTAAATGATCTCTTCACATCCTGTGATTCTTTGACCTAGGTACTTTAATTTATTTCAACAGCATCTGAGTATTTCTTCCAGGTTCACTGTTTATAGAGATTTGTGATGCTTCCAAAGTTTTGCATGCTGATGTGACTTAAACTGTGGGCCACGTGTCCCTGCTGGGTCATTTAAATACTCTCTATGATAGATCCAGACCAGTTTGTTCTGCATGGCCAAACTGTTTCAGTTTGAAATAAAAACAAATCTTAAGAAACTTGTGGACTTCATAGAATAAAGTGCCACTGCTTAATAGAATATATATAAAACTAGATGGTTTAGTACTATGAGCATATTATTGCCTCCAAAAAAGAGCAAGAAATGTAGATGCACTCGTTAAAGTAACAGGACTATTTAGGTAAGCATCAATTTAAAAGATCACAAATTAGAAACCTACCCATACTTCATTACTATAACCTCTTGTTTGGTTTTTGGTTGTTTTGGTTTTGTTGGTACTTTGTAATTTTGTCATTTATTTGGCTATATTGAGAATTAAGACATATACAAATCAAAGAGTGGTAATAGTACTGTTTAGGTATTTTGCTGAATATACAGTGTTACTATATTTTTCTTTTTCCTCTTTTTAACATTTAAAAATACAACTAGAGTTACTCATGCAGCATTGTAAAGTATGTCTTCCAGAAGCTGCCATAAAGAGCTGCGTTACTCTTTGACAACCTCACATAAGGAAAGAGACTGGGCTTTGATTTTCAAAGCCAGGAGCAGGTTCAGTTTGGACACAGCTAATGGTGTCTACAATAGAAATATGTCACACACAGAGGTGATCTCTGAAGTGACCAATCCTGAAGCCTTTATAGCTTAAAATCTACTCTGGAGTTTTACCTAGAGGGTTATTACTGGTTAGTCTGGCAGAGCACTGCAGATCTGAGTCATGAGCGATCTGTGCTGCTCTGTACTATCTTCATCTTTCTCATTCTCCCTCGCGTGCTCTGTGTCAAGCACATGAAACCAGCTCACCAGCAGTACTTGTGCAGTGATGACAGCCTGATAGCAGTACCCTCATAGTCTCTCCCTGATTCACCCATGGTGTCAAGCACAGATAGAAGTCCTATAAACTCATTTATATGCACTGTCCACCCACCAACTTTATCTCAAGTTGTGTGAGTGTTGAGTCACAGACAGGTAGTTCTTGTTCAACTCCCAGCTTCATGTAAGTTGTGGGTAATAACAAAAGCTATTTCAGTCTCACAGAAATAATGACTAAGGTACAAATAATTTCCTTACAACAAAGGCCCCTTAAATCAATAGAAAAATACAAAAAGCAAGTTCTTGTGAGGAGGACTTGCTGATTTGTTCACCCAGCAGGAGCTTTCATCCAGATAAAGAAATAACTGGTGGACCATATCAACCAGGACACTCTTGTCTGCATGCTTGCAGACCTCATCAAAAAGCTGTCTAAAGGCCTAGATGGTAAATACTGTATTTAGAGAAGATGCATTGGCACTGCCCAAGATCATGTTTATCCAGGTGCACATGAATTTTATCCTGTATTGTAGTTTGTACTGCTTTGCTGGCTACTGATGTTAGGCTTGCCAGCCTTTAGTGTTTTCCATCATGTCATCTCATTTACCCTCTGGAATCTTCTTTATAGAGATTGGTGTCACACTGCCATTCTCCAGACCACAGGCACGTGGAAAGTATGAAGAGAATGGTAGGTCCATTTGTAGGCTCTCACTCAGTACTCAACACTGCCTAAAAAAACTCAGATGTCTGCAGATTTGTTACTCTGCCTAGTTTGGTTTATAGCCTTTCCCAGTTAGCACACTTTCAAGAATAGTCTCTGCTGTCTCTCAAAAAGAAGGGTTCAAGTATGGAGATCATCAATTTATTCCAGTGAACATATGCAAATAGATCATTTAGCTTCTCTGGAAACATTTTGTCCTCTCCTCTTTTTTTTACCCTCTTTTTTTGTCCTTTGATTTGTCAGACTCCAGTGGGCTTCTTGGTCCTGATGTACCTAAGGCAAGATTTAATATTAGTCTGGATTTGTTTTGTGAGTTGCTGCTCACAGTTTTTTATTGTTCTTTCATTGTGCTTTTCATTAACGTGTTGGTTTATGATCCTTTCTGTGGTTTTGCATTGGGAGAAGACTTTAAACTTCTGATTTCTAATAATGTACCCGGTGGTGAGGTTATTGTGCCCACTTACTTTTGCCAGTTCTGAAGACTTTAGTAGATGGCACACACTGATGCTGTGCTGTGCATCCTTCAGGGAGTTCAGCTCCACTCATAAGAATTTGCTGTTCCTAGCTGCTACCTTTTCTTTCCTCCTCACAAGCTTTCTCACTGCTGTCTCTCTCCCTTTTGAAACTGGGTGCAACTGCTGTGAATGCTTGGCCTTTGTCAAGCCTCTGGGAATTCTGAATGTAAACACAGGAACAGAAACCATGAGCTGAAGATGTAGGTCAAGACCTTGCACATAAATGAGGACCAAATGAGGGGCTGCATCTATTCTGTCTGGCTTCCCTGTCCCTCTGCTCTGTGAAGCAATATTGATGGAGTCTAGTGTAGTCTGTGTTACATAAAAATGCTGCAGTGTCCCAACAGCATGGAGGTTACATGAAGTGCAGTGCTGGTTATATTTCCCACCCTCTTTGCCCATCTGATCATTCTCAGCATGCTCTCTCTGTCCTTCTGGTCAGGCAGGCAAGTGGCAGACTCAGGACTACATATGCTTAAAGGTGACATTTTGATGCATTGGCATTCTGTGCCACCTGCTGGGTTCCTATTTTGTTTACTTGATCTGCTTACAAGATCTCATTAACAAATTTCATTATCCCATTACCAGCAGAGATGACTCCTACCTTTTCTGTATATTTTATATTCTGGTACTAAAATGTCCTACATGTGTGTAGCATGTCATTGCCTTTGTCCAAGACCAGACATTCATCCACTTATTCATTAGATGTTTAGCATTGTTATAGAGGTATGTGTTGTTCTGGTGTTTGCTTCCGCCTTAATTTCCCATTTGAAAGGTATTTTATTTGTTTTCTTATTTTTTTCTTATTCTATTTGTTTTTATTATTTTTTATTTGTATTTTTGCTCTCTTGACTCTCCTGCACTCAGAAAGGCACAATTTCCAAACATTTGCTTATGGCATATTGAACTGTGTGTTCCCCACTCCTGCTGCTACTCAGTTTATATCTTAATCAATCACACACACCAGCATTTAAGCCCTCAGTGAGTTCACTGTTTCTGTACAGACCCTTTTTATCTCAGAAGTACTCCCAAGCTCAGATCAATCTGGAATTTTGCCCTTTAAACCACTCTCTCGTCTACTTGTTGAAAATTTGCTCCTTCCTGGTCAAACATAAGGCAGTGGGGGCATTTTAGAGATTGCTATTAGTCAGGGATGAATTCTGCCTCCAAAACATGTGAGACCCAAAACTACAGGCTCTACCCCAGCACTTTTAGGTAAATGTTCTGCTTTTCATGTTTAAGGAACCAAACCAAACCAAACCAAAAAAAAAAACAAAAAACAAACAAAACAAAACAAAAAAAAACCAAAAAAAACCAAACAAACAAACAAACAAAAAAAAAAAAACTAACAAGAAAACGCACACCAACACCTTTCAAATTTAAAATTAAAAGCTCTTCTACCCGAATTAATTTTTATTTGCTTCAAAAATCATTTTCCAAATCATAACTGATTTTCTTTTAAATCATTACTTCAAATGATGTTTTCTGCAACAAGTATAATGTGGTACAAAATACCATCTTATTTGCCAGTTCCCACAATCATAATTTGAGTAATAACCCCACACTGACACAGTGACAAGGCAGAACAGCTTTTGAGGAGATTGAGCATATAAACTCTGCCAGTAGACCTACTAAACCAAGGCACACTTTCTGTTGAAAATGCACAGTACAGATGTCAGAGACCTTTTTTAAAGTGCTACAGAAGAGTATCATTTACCACTTTACAATTTCAAGCAGTTGTCTCAATGTTAAAGTATGGCTTATATTATTTTGTCATTGTTCCAGAAGCACACAGAGATCCTAGCAGGAGCCAAAGCCAAAATAACACCAAGAGAAAGATATTCCTTGCTATCAACAAACATGCAATGTGGATGTGTCCACACTCCCTTCTTTGTCTTATTTCCCAAACCTGTTTCTAGTATTTCAGTGGGCCTGAATATGAATGCTTGAATATGTATCAGGGCAAAGCTGAAGGCAGCACTACAGAAGTTGCCACTGTCACATTTGAGTAAAAAAGGAGGTTGATATTAAAAAAAAAAAGGTCTGTAATTCCTTTTATTATTTCTGACAGTTATCTACTGCATGCAGTAGAAGAAACAGAACAGTTTCTAAAATGCTATAATAACATCTAGGTATTTATTATGAATGGTGACACTTAAAGAGAATCAAATGTAAGGGTCCCTAGCAATAACAAACCCTTCAAGCACAATAAAAGCCTCAAAACTTTGGAACTTATGCCAAAGATGCATACAGAGATTGTAGAAGAGATGTAAGAAATACACATAAACTCAGCTGAGAGAACATTTTACTCCATCTTAAGTTTACTGTGCAATACAACAGTTTCATAATGTGCTGAAAGGTTAGGCCACTGCAACTGCAAACAGGAAATGTAGAGCAACAAGCAAGAAAAGCCATCTTCCTTTGTGTTCCCTTTTTGCTAAAAGCATAACATTCTTTGATGTTTAAAAATAATTAAGTCCTCAATATACATTTAAAAAAACAAGTCAGCAAAAAAATAAGTGTCCATGAAGAAAAGACCATCCAGATGGAGTTAATGCAAAGCTTACTTGAAGTTACTGCTTAAAGATTTCTCTGGATACAATCTCTCTTTATCCAAATCAGTTGCTTTTCAGTGACTTTTTTCACAGCCATGCATGG
This sequence comes from Vidua chalybeata, assembly GCF_026979565.1. Classification (NCBI taxonomy): domain Eukaryota; kingdom Metazoa; phylum Chordata; class Aves; order Passeriformes; family Viduidae; genus Vidua; species Vidua chalybeata. Next base: position 22,877,667 of record NC_071536.1, read on the forward strand.
GATCAACTCCATCAAACTAAACTTGTGTATCTGTCAAGAAAGAATCATTTGGCTTTTAGCTGCATTTATGGTAAAAGTTGCAATTGTCCAACTTTCTTCTCCATTTAAACTATCTTTAAACATGTCCAGGGCTGATATTTTAGACTATTAGTAGGCACTTTACTCAAACCAGAGCCATGTTCTAATATTAAACTTAGCAGCAGAGTCTAGGTAGCACTGAAATCTTTGTCTGCTCATCTTCTTTGTGGGTACCATCACCTTCTTGGAGAGAGTCCTCTCCATCAGGAAATAACTGCTCCTGTAACTCTTGTAAGCCTTCATGTGGCTGTTGGGTTTGGTTTGGTTGATTTTTGGGGTTTTTTTTAAGTTAGTTTTTGGTTTTGTTTTTGTTTGTTTTGGGTTTCTTGTTTTCTCCTGTAAGGACTTAGGCATTGTAAGCACCGAGGTAAAAAAAGGCAATAAATACCTAGTGATCCCTGTTCAGATGTCCCAGTTTCAAAGTCATTGCTGGAGGAAGTAGAGAAAAGCAGAAGTTACCATCTCCAGAACCTCTTGCTATTCTCATGAGATACTGTAGGCAGCAAATCCTTTTCCACCATTCCCTTTGTGCTCACTGGCACATGTGGATGCACTCAACTTAGCCAGAAAAACTGGATTACAATGTGTTGAATGTAAAAGGAGGAAGGTTGCTCATGCAAAGTATCTATTTCATGTGGTGAGCAGAACAGAGATGGGGTGAAGATTTACGGATAGACAGGTGTTGACATTTTCTACAGGCATTGCTATTGTTAAAAACATATAGGCATAAGGGCAAAAAAATTATCCTTTGATAAGCAACAAAGACTCCTGCTAGAAATACAAGGCTCTTAGTCATGATATTGGCACCTTGAAAGGCTTTTTGTTTGGAAAAGCAAAGTAGTCTTCTTGGAAGCAAAAGGCTGCTGTGCATTACTGTGAGCTCTGTGGTTGGGCCCTCCTGTATCTGAAATTCTGTATTTGGTTATCTCTACAGGCATGGTTGAAATTTGCTCAGCCATTAGCTCTGCTTTGAAGTGAGCTGTAGGTATTCATAGGCACATATAATGCTTGTGACTTGCAATACAGAAACTGCTAACTGATTATGCTGAGTGATAGTTACTGTGCAGCTCACATTAAATGCAGAAGCCTCATTAATAAAGGATAAATCCTATAAGAAGTAGGCTTTGGCATTGTTACAACTTTGATAAGCTTTAATACAAACCCACTTTTTCAATAAGAGAAAACTGTATTAGAGTTCCATAGGTTATCACATGACATATACCAAATCTCATCTTTTCCTGCATGTTCTTTCTAAAATTTTGGTTGGTAGTGGGCTTACCAGGACTGTACATCTTGTATCTCCTCTTACATTAATGTATAATAGAATTTAAGTACAGGACATGAACATGGACCCAAAACTGAAACTAAGAGGCACCAATGCAAACTGCAATTTTTCCTATAAGTCTTGGGCATTCTTTAATTTTTGAGCCAGGATCAGGGTTTGAGTCTGTATTATCAAAGATTATATTTTATAAATGGATAAACAAAAAAGGGGTTGGAATTGAAAATGTGTGTCTGAAAGCATATGTTACATATATTAAGATACCTTAGAGAACCTCTCCTCTATTAATACACATATTTGCTGATACACGTGTGGTAAGTAGGATGCTGGTAATTTCAGATTTGCTGCTACGTATTCAGTAAATATGCACTGCATGCTATTAGTTTCAAAGTGAAGCTCTACTACTAAGCATTCCCAAACTGGGACAGTCAGTACATTTATAATAACACATATTTGGAAAGATTGATGGGAACGAAGGGTTCACAACTGCTTCTTGTTTTATTTAAAAAGATACACACCATCCCACCACATATTTAATTTTAGTTTCAATAGCTTGCTTTTGCATCAGGCTCACCAGTGGGGAATTTCTGCTTCCCATTCTCTGTGTGGAAACTTTAAAGCTTTGCTCTTCCTGAAAATGAATTATTTCTGGTAACACAGATTTGATTTTGTTACATCTACAGACTCCTCTCTTCCTGGATCTGACTTCTGATTTTTCAAATAGCTCCTACCTTGGCAGCCATGTCCAGTTTCCAGCAGGAGAGAACATTTGTTAACTTGCAAGTATCTGTTTCTGTTCACTGCATTTCCATTCAATTCCCAGCCTGGCATACCTTCAAATCCTGTGTCCCCAGGAGTACACATTCCTACATGATGGGCACACTGGAAGCATATTGCATTTCCCATCTTTATGTAAATTTAGTATTTCTTTCCATGAACAATGGCTCCTCCAAGTCTAATCAAAATGGGTTTCCCTAGAAAAAAAGTTTTTTCTTGTGACTTCGCAAATCGCTCTTTTTATACAGCTGGAGTCTGAGGTATACAGCCTGTCCAGGTAAGCACTGAATCAGAGAGCAGGTAGCTATAAACCTGATTTCATTTCACATCGTTTCTATCAGTTTCCCCTTTTTTCTCTTTTCCTCCTTCAAGCCAGCTGGTCCTCGCCATGTACGTGTTTTTACTTTTGGTTTCTGCAACTTCCTGTTGCCACCTACAAAATTTTCTCAGCAACACTTACTTGGCACTGCGCAGTGCCATCCCCTCCTCGCCCATCCCCGGCTCAGAGCATTGCAGGTTTAGCAACCCTTGGCTCGGGGATGGCCCTTGGCCCCGCGGCCAGTGGGGATCGAGGATCGCAGCGTGATGTGTATTGTTTGTACCAGTTAAAATATTTTACTTCCGTGTGCTTGTTAATTTTAGATTGTTCTATTCACCTGTTGCCTTTTCTTCACTTTTAGCAGTTTAGCAGTTAGGCGTCCCCCTTTTTCCCCAAGTGAGCGTCTAAGTTTTTTTGGTTTGTTTTTTTTTTTTTTTTTTTTTTTTTTTTTTAGTTTTAACTTTTCTGACCGTGCGACAATTCGATCTGCTTTTCCAGTCTTTCCTCGGGTTTTCCACTTTTTTTTTTTTTTAATTCCTTTCCTTTTTTTTTTTTTTTTTTTTTTTTTCCCCGTTTACTTTTCCTCTTTTTTCTCTTCCTCCCCGCCTTTTCCCTTCACTCTCACGTTTTCGCTCGCGGCTTCGCAGCCCCGCTCCGGCCGGGCCGGCCCCGCCTCGCCCCAACCTCGGGGGCCGCTTTCCTCCTGGCAACAAGTGACGCGCGCGGGGCGGCCAATGGGCGGCGCCGGCGGAGCGGCGGGCGCGGCGCTGGGGCACGGCGAGCCCGGCAGCGCGGCCGCTCCGCGCAGCCTGCGCGCCGCGGGGGACGATGGCGGGCGCCGGGCGCTGCGTGCGCGCCTGCGGCCTCGCCCTCGCCTGGCTCCTGCTGTGCTGCGCGGCCCGCCGCGACCCCGCAGGTAAGCCGGGCGCCCGCCGGGCGAAGGGGGAGGCGGGGCGCGGGAGCGCTGCGAGCGCGGAGGGTCCTTGAGCGCCCCGACGGGCGCCCGGGCGGGTCAGGGGGCGGTGTGACGGGCCTTGCGCCCCGGCGGTCCTTGGGGCGCTGCTCTCGGTGGCAAAGTCCAACTGCGTGGAAACAACCTGGGAAACTTAGAAGGAGAAGCGAAGAAGGCTGGAAAAAGCCCCGGACCTCCCTCTCGGACCGTGCGCTTGGCCTGCGGCGTCGCGAAAGCCGCCGCCGCCCCCGCCGGCCGCGGTGCCACGTTCCCGGTGCCCGCGGAGCCGGGGCCGGGCCGCGGCCTTTGGCCTGACAGCTCGGGGGCAGGAGTCGCCCGAGCACGGGCAGTTCCCGGCAGCGCGCCCCGCCGTCGCTGTTAGCCGCCGCTGTATGCGCAGGGAGACGGAGAAGGAGGCTCGCCTTACCCGACAGGAAGCAGGTGGAAAAGTTTCGCGTTGAGCAAATTCTTGTAGACCACAGCCCCTAGCCTAGTCAGAGCTTCCGGGAAACAAGCTGAGTTCTTCGCTAAGTTGCACCTCACATATTTTTTTATATCCTGTGATAGTAACAGGCTCAGGTTGGTAGCTGAAGATATCACTAAAACTTCATGGCCAGATCATTGAACTGGAGTAATTATTAAGAAATTGGTACCAGAGAGATTTGGTGAGAAAACATAAGCAGTTTTTCCAGGGAAATTTTAAAAAGTGCTTTTTCCACTTGGCATCAGCGTGAGGGTTGTGGAGGAAGAAGTGAAAGGCAATGTGAGAAGAGGCTAAAAAGTTGTTACAAGAAATAAAAAAGAGGAAGAAAGCCATGAGGGAAGAATAAAAACAAAAGCAGATATAGTGCTGAAAAAGCAGGTTTGGTTGTTAAAGTGTCTTAGTAGGATGAAAGGGACAGTGGGTTGAAGTTGGTGTGCTGCTTTAAAAAATTCACTGTAGTAGGTGGGTGATTACAGATTCTTCTTTACAGTGTGATCAGCTAGGTACTATTTAAATACTGTTTGGCACTTACCCGGGGGAAAATTCATGGGTATACTGGGAAGTAGTGATAAAATTCACTGCATTAACATAATTTAATATTTTCCTTCCTGTTCAGCCAAACATATTAGAAAGTCATAACAGAAAAACGCAGTAGGAATGTGATTGACGGTGCATTACTATTAAATACAAAATACTACTCAGCAGATTCCTTATTTAAGCAGCAGAATAATAGCCTTGTGGGTCTGAGACAGCCATGGTCCATTTCAGCCTGATTAGTGAAAGTTCTACACTGTGGAGCCATCTTTATTGTGGCATAGAAATAGTTTTAGGGCATTTTTCCATGGTTTACTTAAACCTACTGCTGCTTGTAAGAAGTGTTCTTTTACTGACAGAGGTGTTAGCTTTTATTAGCAGGGTGATCCATAAACTTTTTAAATGGTATACTGTGCTTTATCAACTTTAATTTTTCTCTTTAATCACAAACTACACCAGAAATTAAAATTAAACTCATCACAACTGAAAATGAAACTAGGGTCCCTATATAATTTTAAAAATTACACTCCTAATCTGTTGTGTGCTGTCTTTGGTGGGATACTCATTCTAAAACTTTCTCCTCAAAGCAGTGCTAGTTAACCTAGGAGTACTGCAGCTGCACCCACAGACTGGTTTAAATGTAAACCTCACATGCTGTGTATCATATGAAAAAAGTACTTAGTAAGTGAATATTATTATTAATTATATTTTATGGTGTCTGTTGTGTGTGTTACTGTGTTTGCAGATAGGCATGAAGACAAGATTCTTTACCCAGTAAGATGGCAAATTAATCAGGGGCTGATGCAATCAGTATGTGTTAAATGTAGAGGAATTCTTCTTATCACTAGAATTGGACCTAGAAGTCTCATTTTGTCTCTCCTGGTTTTATAAAGTCTTGGAAAGAGCTCTTTTTTCACAGAAGTTAAGACTCACTAAAGAACAGGAAAATGCACTGAATGTGGCCTCTACAAAAGAGGTGGTTTTACATACGAACAGCAGTTGTGGTACTTCTCTGAAAGTATTTCTCAGAATGTGATTACCCTTTTAAAAATGAGCTTCCTGTGAAAATGATATGAAATCATAGCCATATGTTCGTTCTTATACAGGCAATGATGCTTTTACCATTCGCCATGACAAACAGAACAAGTGCATACAAGTTAAAAACTCACTGATAGTCATAGATGACTGCAGGGACACGAGTGAAGCTTTATGGAAATGGGTATCCCAGAATCGCCTCTTTCACCTGGGGTCCAAGCAGTGCCTGGGACTTGATATATTCACCAAATCAGTGTCTCGCCTGAAAATGGTTGATTGTAACTCAGAATTAAGGCTGTGGTGGCGATGTGCTGATGCTTCCATCGTTGGTGCATCTCAGTACAAAGTAACTATCAAGAATAACTATGTGACTGCAAGCATAAATGCAACAGACCAGTGGAAAAGCAACAATTCCTCCAGTGATATCTGTCGGTATCCCTACCGCGGTAAGTTTGCACTTTGAAGATTTTTTTATTTGTTAAGGGCTTTTTGAGTATGTCTTTGCCAGTAAGTTCTTAAAATTAGCTATGTGAAAAGATCGATCAGTAAAACAATAGACTGTTGTGCTGTAGAGAGAAACTTTAAAGGTTTTTAATAAAAAATAACAGCAACTGCAGAAGTTGTGTTACTGAATGGCTTTCTTAGCAGATTTAATTCCCCCCCTCGCCCCATATTTAATTATGAAATACCAACCATCTTCTATCAGAACTGACCCTGCCCTCCTCACCATAATAAGCAATTTTCTGTTAGCCGGGTTTGAGGATGTTTTCTTTGCTGGTAGGCCATACAGTCAAATTTAGAGCATGCTGCCAGCTCACAGCCTGCTGGACTGTGAGCTTTGGTATGGTAGTGTGTGCACTTGCCATGGAAGCCAGTATTGTCTGAAATCACATGCTTGCTGGAAGAAATGGTGAAAATGTGCTTTACCTTTCCTTCTTCTGTATGTGTTGATTGTTAAGAGTCCTTGTTCTGGGGGACTCTGCAAAGCACCTGGATTTCAATAGGACGATTAATTATCCGTAACTTACCAGGATAGGGAAGACAAGTTTCTGCTGTTTCTCAGAAGAAAAAGTACAGAAAAATATTTCTCAATGTATTTTTTTTTCATCTCTGACATTGTTGTATATTATCTGTAACAAAAAGACGAGTGTGATTTGTGTGCATTTAGGTTAACTGTCTCTGTACAAGCAGTAACACATGTCTAAGCAAGGGGGATGCATTTACTCATTTTACTTCTTTTTTTTTTTTTTTTTCTTCTTTTTTTTTTCTGCAGAAGTTTATACCAAAGATGGCAACTCTTATGGCAAACCCTGTGAGTTCCCCTTTCTGTATAACAAGGTGTGGCATCATGACTGCATTCAGGATGAAACTCACAAGGGTGGGAAATGGTGCGCCACTTCTGAAGATTATTCTCACGATGGAAAATGGGGAATCTGCTTACAGCCAGGCACGTTGGATTTCTAAATAGACATCCTAAAAGCATTCTGTCACTTCTCTGATGTATAGCTCCATCTTTGTGTGGCTATTAAGCTGTTGCAGCATTGGCTTAAACTGCAAGTATTAGTGATGACCAATATAAAAATCAATAAACCCTCAGTATTATATTCAAAACTTATTCTTTTGAAACTTTCATAATGTTTCTGTATAGTTTTAGTTAAAAGTACCTTCTGCTTCTTTTAAACAGAGGATGGTTGTCATGATATCTGGGAACATGATCCAGGCTCTGAAAATTGCTACCAGTTTAATACACAGTCTGCTCTTTCCTGGAAGGAAGCTTATATTTCATGTCAAAGGCAAGGAGGAGATTTGCTTAGCATCCAAAATGCATCTGAATTAAGTTTCATACAAGGTATGTGTAATTATTCACATATGAATACTGGGAAGTTTTTATAAACTGGAGGCAGCACTTAGTTTCTGTCCTAAATCTCTGGGTCAAAAGTTGATTGCACTTTAAATATTTTGGCTTTCACTTGTGTAGCAAAACTAAGGTGCTAATCTCATTTTAGGGAGTTATTTAAATTTATCTGTATAATTTCATTATAGCAGTTAGGTATTGTTCATACTGTTAGTGAGGAATATCCCCAAAATCTTATATACAGGCCAGAGTGGCAGCTGGTGTTTTAGCAACATGTTACTCTCTTACTGTGAAATTGTCCTCCCTGATGTTAAGTCTTGACCTGGAGAAATTATCCATGTGCCTTTGGGATTATAAAACCAAAGGAGAAACATCTGCAGACACTGGGGGGGAAGGCTTGTGTGGATTTATTTCTCTTCAGTTCAAGAAAGTTTGCATGTCCAATTATAGTCGCAATCTTTCTTTCCTGAAATGCATGCCATTTCAGAATGCATTTTCAATTTAAAAGAGCCCAATAAAAGATGAGCATTTTATACAATTGTTTTCTTTAAAAAAATATCTCTAGGCAAGGATGACATTGCTGAGATCTTCTGGATTGGCTTAAATCAACTGGATGTTTCTGGTGGGTGGCAGTGGTCAGATCACAAACCTCTGAATTTTCTCAACTGGCATCCAGGTACTGTTTTTTCTGGTGATATTGACAACATTCTCAACAGTAACTAGTATTACTTTTTTTCCATCTTATTCCACTTTCAGAGGCATCTTTTACTCCTAGCCAGCAAATCTTTCTATTCTCATTTTATGTTTACAGCTGATTAGATTAATAAATCTCAAAAAAGGTAAAACTTAAACAGCATTTTTGAAGTCCATTTTGGTAAAGTATCCACGGCTTTCCTAGCTGCTAAATTTCTCCTCCCACTGACAGAATGACACTGAGTTCCCTCAAATATTCTGATTGTGTATGCGCAAGGACTGATGTTACTTAGAAGCTTGGGTTTTTAAACTTCAAGGTTGCCTAAATTTGTTTCAAGGTGAAGATGAAAGAAGTATAAAACCCTTGAAAAACCTTTTTTAATTACTCCAAAGATGCTGGTAAGATGAGTGAGACTATTTGGATTTTCCAGGATGAATTTGTAATGTTCTCACAAATATTTTATGAATCTATATGTATATGAGAATCCAGAGTAATAGTCATCAGGAATATTGAAGCTAATGTTTGTCATTCAAGCTGAATTTGAGCTTTTTAAAGTGGAATTCTCTTTTTTCTTTTAGTTTCTAGAATAGTGCTGCAACTGGAATTCTGTGAAAAGTTGAGACGTAGTTTCTGTTACTTCTTTGATAACTTTGCTAAGAGATTTCCATGGGATTTTCCAAATGCGCTCTATCTTGTGGAAAGGTTAAGAACTTTGCTGCTTGTACTATTGACTGCACCTTCTTCTAGAACTGTGACCACTTTGTAGGACTGTAATGCAGAGCTAGAGGCCAGACTATCCTGAGATACAGTGGCATAATTTAGTCTGCAGTCATGGCAGACATATTCATGTCTACCCCGCTTGTAACTTACTGGTGCCTTATAGAAATTTTGGTATCTGCAAGTTGAGGCCATTACTTTTCCTTTCACTTTACCCATCTGAAAAGACCCTGTCCTTGTCCTGCTGTTCTCTTTCATGGAGAACTGAGATTTACCCTGAGCCTGAACTAAGCCAGTACAAGGGGAGCTGAGGTGCTCTGTGTAGGTCACAGCCTGGATTTGTATTGAGGCTCAAAGAAAAAAAAAAATCAAAAAGTTCCATTGGAAAGGGGCTCCAAGGGAAGTTGAAGACTGCAAAAAAAGAGTTACTCTCTGTGCTGTTTCAAATCTGGAGCCTTGTCTAAGGTTTCTGTTATGGTAAAGGTTATGGTTAGCATTGAAGAACTGTGTTTGGAGTGAGGGTGGAATGAGACTGCCAAAGGAAACTGAGGGCTGTGAAAATGGCTCTCCCCTGAGATATTTTTAGTCTGGGAAAGTGCTCAGCCAGGGTTTCTTTTATTGTAAATAGAACATTCCTCCTGGTTCTATGATTAAACATTGGAAAAGAAGTCAAGATTCCTTGATTCTGAAACTTTCTCTCAGAAAAAACATTCTGTGGGACCTGTGCTAGGACAGCTTCCCTGAGTTGATGCAAATTATGTTCTTCAAAGACAAGGTGCCGTACTATCCAAAGAGTGTTATTCTTGTATTGAAAACCAGTAGTCACTGCCTTACTGTGTGATAACTTGTGCTGTTACGTTTTCATTTGTTCCTGTCTATAGATATGCAGAGTTTATCTCCGCTGGATGGGAAGAGTTGTGTGGTGGTGAATGCTACTTCAGGTCAGTGGCAGAGTTACCACTGTGGGACTGAGCTTCCATATGCTTGCAAGAAGTCACTCAATGATGTTTCAAGCGGTCCAGGTAGGACAGTTTGCATTTTTGCGCTTTGTATGTTAATACAAGTATAATGTTCACTTATGGAGTCATTCTTTTCCCTCCCAAGCCTTTTCAGGCATCTCTGCCAGAACATTTTCACAACAGCTTTGGTTTTTTAGCAGAGCAGAAGCAAACTCTGTTTCTTCAGTGTCAAGATGATGTATCACAAACAGTTTCCATTTTTTGCAGCTTTCTCATTCACACATAAAGCATTTTGCAGCAGTCCTGCCCTTTTCATCGCATTTTCCTCTGTGGCTTGTGCCTTCTTTCATGTATTACTGGCAGTCTGTAACTGGCAGTTGCACTCCAAACCTTTCCACCTTTGCTTTAAGCCTGTTTCTCTCACTCTTGATGTGTGTTGACATAAAATGGGACTTACCTGGGTCTTGGATCAAACTCTGTTGAATTCAAATAGAACTAGTCAGGTAATCTTACTGTCCTCTGAAACCAGGCCAAGGACTGAAAATCAGAGTGCAAGAGTTGGTAGTTTGCTCAGTATTTAATCTTTACTGGACCCGTAACAGCTCTTACAAGATAATAATTCCTTTATCCCTGCCTAAACACACACAGAGGCCTTCAGTGTTTACAGTGACAATGGCCATGCTTTTGGCCATTTATCTACACCTGAATGTCCCACCCTTCCCATGCCCATGACCTCTTATTCTATGCATGCTTTGGCCTCTCCCACTTCCCAGGGCTCTCCTGCAAAAACTTTTACTAAAAGTTAATTGTCCTTGAATGACAGGGAGGTCTAGAGGTCTAGAGGACAGCGTGAAGTGTCTCTGGCTAAGGCATGTTCTCTCCAGCTTCCCTTGGAGAGGTGTGTGCATTTGAAGAAGAAATAGTAATCAGTTTAAATTTAACTGAACTGGTTCAGATTTCCCAGTGATACTCTGAAAGCTAGTGGTCAGTTAGCAATTTTTGTCTGTTCTGTGGCTCCTCAGTGGGGTATGTAGAGTTATTACCAGTGTTTATATAGTGTTTTATTCATTTAAAAACATAATTCCTGTGGTTGGAGTATTTTATAGTGTGTTTTGAACCAGAAAGGCTATTATTATATACCTTTCCAGTATCCATTAAAACTAGTTAGAATTCTTGAATATCTTGAGAAGAAAAAAATATTTAAAACTAGGCATTTGTTGAGTTGCATGTTTCTTTCCTGCAATTAATCAATTTGCTTTGTCCTCAGTTGCTTTTGAAATCTTTCTTACAATTACTTTTGAATCTTTCACTAAGACCAGCTTAATGTAATGCAGTCCTGCCTTGCTTTCACTCCCACTAACTTCTTTCTCCTTCTGCCTACTTCATGGCCCCAAAATATTATGAGTTCTCCTAATGCTACATTAAAGTCTATTTGTTTGACTAAGCTGAGACCCTTTCTTACATGAGCCCTGAAGGGATGTGAACACGTTCTGCCTTCTGGCTATTTTCAAGGTGCTGCTGGCTTTAAAGCCAACCCCTTGCACTATTCATTTCTCTTCATTATTAGACTTTTGGAGACATGTGGATACTCGCTGTGATCTGGGCTGGCTCCCCCACGACGGCTTTTGCTACATGCTGATAAACAACCAGGCACCTTGGAGTTCAGCAGATGAGTTGTGCAAAGCAAATAAGAGTGACCTCATCAGCCTTCACTCATTAGCAGATGTTGAACTGGTTGTTACAAAGCTTCATAATGGTGAGTTGGGGTAGTTGTAAAGGTCAAGCACCAAGTGCTGCACACTATAAATTACAAACTGCTTTCCATGTTCTAGCATATGGTTGTCATAACCTCTAGCTTTTAAGTGTGGGTGTTAATGCTGAGCTTGTACTCAGGCTAGTGTTGAATGTTGTTGTGCACATCTAAGCCTCCTGTGTTAGGACTTGTTCTGCTTCAGTCTATTAACTTATTTATTTCCTGGGCTAACCTACTTCTAGTTTTGTAATACTTTATGCTTAATTTGCTTGTTCAAAGAGAATAGTAGATAGCTGGGTCAATTTTTTTTACTGCTGAGTCACTGAACTAATAAATAGTATTGGTAGTGTTTGATGTTATGTCTTTGCATACACTCTAAATTTGGTTGAGAGTTTTTTTGCTTATGTATTCGTTATTTCTGTTTGTTTGTGGTTGGGTTTTTTTCCCATTTCTTCCTTCTCTGTTAAGCTTACTCATAGTCATGTGAATATAAGTTAAGAAACAAGATAACAAACATATGGTCTTTTCTCACTGTAAGAAAAATAATATCACTATACTGCTGCACAGTATTTTTCACTTCTGTGCAGTATGATAAAAAATTTAATTTTGCTGATAACACATTGCTTTCCTGTTAGTTTGAATATTATATTGAAATGAAAATGTTGTCCAAATTTTAAATTACAGATGTTGAAGAGGAAATGTGGATGGGTCTCAAGAGTGATGATGTGCCAACCTTGTTCAAATGGTCAGATCATTCGCCTGTGGTTTTTACCTACTGGGATCAGAATGAACCAAAAGTTCCCTTTAACAGCACTCCTAACTGCGTGTCATATTCAGGCAAGGTAGGAATAGTGTGGTGTTTGGTTGTTGGTTTGTATTTTTTCATTATAGTAGAGGCAGCATTGGTGTGTATGAAAGTCAAGGAGGGGGACAAAGCAGATAGCTGATCTTATTTCTGGAATAATCTTTAAAATACATTTTTCTACAAGCAAATTTCTTAAAATTATTTATCTAGAACTTCGTAGCCATGTACTGCAAAGAATGGAAGAAATTGCTCCCAGCTCTGAGATTACCACATTGTTGGCCAGACAGTTGGCCTTGTCACTCTGTATTTTGGGTTACTGCATGTCTCTGGCAGAAAGGTAGGAAGGAAGGGATATCTGGGTTCAGTCATCTCCCAGAACAATTTGGGTCACCCAGTCTGAGATTGGAATGGTCTAAAAAGGGTGTTGGTGAAGGAAGGAGGTCACTTAGAGTGGGAAGCAGGCTGTGTGCAGCATCCTGCAGATTCATTAGAAAAGTGGAGCATGCATTTGCCTGCTGTGTCAGCAGCCTGGCACTGGAGCTTGTGCTCAGCTCCCCTGAGCTGTCTCTGTGCTACTTCCACATTAAGCTGAGCGCACCTCCTGCACCTATTCCCTTCCTGATCTAAGAGAGTTGGCACCACCCTGGCCTTTTCTTTCCTTTCTGGATGTGATCCAGAATCCTCCCATCCCCATGTGTGTCAGCTTTGTCTGTCCCTTCCAAACATGTGCCTGTGCGTATAATCCAGGGCATCCCACCCAATATCTATACTAGAGGCATTTGGGTTTTCCTGCCAATGGAAACAGCCCCTGCTAACACAGGAATTCAGAGATTGTTAGAATTTAAAATACTTCTTTTTCCTTTCATGCTTACAGCTGGGACAATGGAGGGTCAAATCCTGTGAAGAAAAATTGAAATATGTTTGCAAGAAAAAAGGAGAAATTTTGAATGAAACAAAATCAGATAAAAGTTGTTCATTGGAAGAGGTAATAGGAAGTCTCTATTTCTTTTATTGTCATGTGGCTCAGAAACCTGCTTGAAATCACTTACTTTCTCTACTTCCATTTTTTCTTGTCCGTTCATTAAAGTCTGTGAAACATTTTATCTGAAAAAGGACCTTTATATAGCATAAAGCAAATTTCCCATTCTCCTAAGCAGGCTCAGGGTGTATTATTAATCTCTCTATTGATGAAAGCATTATGAGCCTGGGCCTAGGAGAGGTTGTGTTTATTTGTTTATTTAAAAGAAACTGATTTTATTAGAAATGTAATTGATAAAACCATTTGTTCTGTTGTTTTTGCTCAAATTATGTTTTAAAATTTAGGATAAGCACTTTGCAACATAAAGATATGCAGAGATTGTTAACTGGGATTAGGTTTGTTGCCCTTCACTGGCTCTCATTTTTGTTCTATGACTTGAATAAAGGTGGGGGCTTTTTGGGTTTTTTTTGTTTGTTTTTTTTTACAGTACAACATCTTACGTCTTAAATAAAACTTTTGTCTTTTGAGCTAGCCTGGGATAGCTGACTACTTCAGAGTTACTTGGTTCAGTTTTGTGTGGCATATTGCTTGCAACAGGAAAGATGTTTACCCCTTATCTTTCTTTCTACGTGACCTTTTTACTCTGTCTTTTCAGAGACTACCAGCATGTAGACTTACATCTTTCTGTGCTGATCTGACACTAGTGGCACTGCTAGGCTAGAAAAGAGTTAATGCATTAATGTTTCTTGAAATTTCAGTGTAAATATGGGGAGAAATGTTTGAATTATTGAGAAATTTTGTAAGTTCACACATTTTCAGTATCAAGTATTTTTCTCAGAGGTAATGAAACACTGGTGTATGCCTTCCTAGTATTCTTGTGTTTGAATCCTGGCGTTGGTGGAACAGCATGAAAACTCCTATTGTTTTGAACAGGACTGGGCTGTCCTTGTGTTTCTCTCTGTAAATGCAACAGTGGTCAGAAGACTCTGCCCAGGCAAGCTAAAACAGTGGTGTATTTTATTCCTGTGGCTGCATTATTTTTTACAACTGTGAATCTGAGAGTTGATGATAGTGGACCTTGTGTGTGACACAGTGCATTTCTTTCTTGTGTATGCTGTGCCAGCTTGTGGGCACCAGCCAGTGTTGGCAATGATTTATTTTCTCCTGTAGGTAATGCCTAAATTAAGTTGTTTTGTATAAATGTGCTTTTTGTTTGCTAACCAGGGATGGGAGAGACATGGAAACTACTGTTACAGGATTGATAAAGTGGAAGTTTCATTTGGAGCCCAGTGCAATCTTACAGTGATGAACAGGTAAAGCACATTTGTAATTTGTGAGCAGGTTTAACATCACAATACTGGAGATAAAATCAGAGATTAAAACTGTTGTATGATAACTAATGGTTTATAAATAAAAAGTAGTGAGAGAATTGCTTTTGCCAAGAACTAGAAATGTGTGACAGTGGTAAACTTACAATGTGAAACCTTCTTGGAAGTATGAGAATTCTCAGCCTCCTGACCCTATTTGAATATGGGACTGCCTGGATGACTGCTTGAACTGACTCATGTAATACTTCTGTTTTTTAAATTATCTCAGAAGTTTGGTATCTTTCAAATATTGACTACAATTAATCTGTGAATTTTCAGATTTGAACAAGAATTTATTAACAGCCTAATTAGGAAGCACATGAAAGTTGAAGAAAAGTACTTCTGGACTGGTTTGCAGGATATTAGCCAGTCAGGAATATATTCCTGGGGTACAGTGAAAGGGGAAGCACCTGAAGCTGTGACATACACTAACTGGAATTCCATGCAACCAGGTAAATTTGAAAACGAAAAACATAAAAAAATACTGTCCTTTTATACTGAGCAAGCACTGGAGTGCCATGTTACAGAACTCCAAGCATGCAGTAAAGTAGTAATTCACAATTATGTCAGGGCTTTTTTGGAAACCAGCCAATGGTTTTAAATGTGGTTTTGGTGGCTTTAATTTTAGAATTTTCAGGAGGATGTGTGGCCATGTCCAGTGGAAATTCTCTTGGAAAGTGGGAAACTAAGGATTGTAAAACCACTAAGGCATTTTCCATCTGCAAAAAATATATTGGCAAGCCCAAGGAGCCAGAAGTACTCCCAAAGCCAACTGATCCCTGTCCCCCTGGGTGGCATAATGGATCTGGCCTTGCCTGCTACAAGGTAAAATGTTATTCCTGTTTGATGTTAATTGCTCATTACTGTCTTGGAGGAAGTGAGTGATCAGCCATTTTGCAGGCATAGCTGCTCTCGAGGGCATTTTAAAGGTGCTCCTCACCAGGAGAGGGAATTGGTGTTGATTCAGATTGACTGCCTGTAGATACTGTCCTGCATCATCCTCTGCCATTCCTGGAAGGTGCATTGTGCCTCTTTCTGTGGGCATCTGACTGGGGCCACAGCACTGGCCCTGTACTGCTGCCTCAGGCTCCTGATGCTGTCGGAGGGTGCTGTGCCTGTGTCCTCCCTGCTGCCCTCAGGCATGCACAGACACCTGGATAGGGAAGGAAAGCATCACCTTCCCTTGCCCTTTTTCCTTTCTGTACTCTAAGAGTACAGATAGGAGAGGTAGGATTTTCTCTGGTTTGAATGTGGATATATAAAAACATTCAGCCTCAGTTGTGTTTTACTGTTTTGAAGTGAACAGTGGAAGCAAGCAGCTGTGTTTTTAGCTGGAATGGCTTAAACAAAATTTTACTTAAAAATGCAGATTTTTCTCCTCCTATTAAAAATTAAATCAAGTTAAAACTGATGCTGTTCATTGGATTAATTTTTTTTTCAACTCAGTGTCTGCAATGAACTGTTTCTTGTAAACAGCTCATGTAACAAAGTGGGGAAAGCCAGCTTGAATAACAAGGGTGTGGCCGAGTATCCCAAAGGGATAGGTCTGTGCTGCTGTGCAGCATAGCTGTCCCATAGCTGATGGACATGACAGCTGGCCCTGGCAGATTCTCCACAACTGCTGTTGACCAAATGCAGCATGTCTGTGCAGAGAGATCCAGCTGATGGGAATTGTCTTGGACTGAAACCAAGGGAATCAAGTGGATGCGTTAGCTGAGGTGTACGAGCCAAACTTGCACCTCAGACGCATACAGGTTTCCAAGAACTGTATGCAAAGAACTTTCTTCATGCCAAAGAACTTTCTTCATGCACAGCCCTGAAGTGAGCCCAATTTAAGTGAACATTAGGCTTTATAGTTCACCATAAATTTGAAAGAGCAGCATCCCTTAAAATTACAACTTGACTTGCAGTTGTGGAATGAGCTGGCTGGTGGTTTCTAAAATCTTTCTGGTAAAGAAAAACAGAGGAAGTCCGTCATGTGGAGTATGTTGTGTTTGAAACAAATTTTGTCAGGTAAACTTCAGAGTCTGGCTGGTGTCAAGCAAACTGAAAGAAAAATTGCTAAAAAATCAAGTTCTTTCCCTATGGAAATAAAGTTATTAAATCTCAGGTGTCCATATTTTAGTAGAACAGGAGTGTTTTAAAAATACTGCCTCATGTGTCATTTTTCTGCTCTGATGTTTGGCTGTTGTGAAGTTCTTCCATAGTGAAAGAGTGCTGCGAACCAGGACTTGGGAAGAGGCAGAAAGGTTCTGTGAAGCCCTTGGAGGCCATCTGCCTAGTTTTAGCCACTCAGAAGAAATCAAGGCACTTCATTCTATCCTGAGAAAAATGATCAGGTAACAAACTAGCCATGTTCTAAAACTTTGATTCTGCAGTGGATCTCAAATGCTGCTGCTGACCACAAATGGCAAATATGAGCTTGTGTGTGACACCTGTGTTTCCCACAGAGCACTAAGATGTGGCATTTGAACTGCCTTGCTGGAAAATGTGACGGGAGTACAGCTTGGGCAAATATTTCACATTGCTAGAGGCAGCACAGGAAGAAAAATTTATGTAACGGAAGATGCTCAAAGCTCAAATCTAAGTCTGTTGTTACAAGAAATTATTCCTTCTCTGTGTTGAATTTTGGCACACCTAGATGGTAAACGTACCTACTCTTTACTGGTACATTCTTTAGAGATGAGTTATTATTTCAGTTTTTCAGATAAGTCTCATTTTTATTCATGAAATGCTTCCTGACTAAACTGGGTGCTAACTTTTGAAAATGTGAATAATGTAGTGTCCAGCAATCTGGTTGGCACAGATCCTATTTGGCATAGCTGCACTAACACTACATGGGCAATAGATGGGTGTGCTGAGTGTTCTGGTATCAACAGATTAAATGCTAAATAATTTATGAGTTTAAAGCTTTATTTTTTATCAAATGAACTGTCACTGCAAAGCTTTATTAGGCATTGGTGTGATGTCAGATCCTTGTGTAATATGGTTTTTTTGATTGACAGTCTGTTTTTTAAGAACTTTTGCCTGCTTAAATTCAAATGCTGCCAGTTATGTGATTAAATTTTTTCATCAACAAACTAAATTGGGATTATTACAGAAGCTGACAGCATACAACGCTGTGATTAAATTTTTAAACCTGATGACTGAAGAGGTGCCTTCTTGAGAAACCAGTAAACTTTTTTTAGAAATGCACAAGTCATGAAAATTACTCAGTGTTTATGTTAACAAGAGACAAAACCAAACTTGTATGCTCTATATATAGATAGTTTAGCTTGTATAAAAGCCACTTGTGATTCCTTTGGTAAACTGGCTGAAGTCCCACAATAAAAATCTGTGCACAAATTATTTCTAGCTGCAGACCTTATTAGATGGTTTTGCAATTACAAATTTTGTTTTAGTGCACCTAATCTACTATGAAATGTGAATAGAGAAGTAACATTTTATTTTCCTGCAAGTACTTGGAGCTGCTTTTCAGCTTGGAGACTGTCTGAGGTATTACTTATATTTTCTGTTAGGAGTTTAAAGGTGGAGACTTCTGTCTTTCCAGGAAGTCAGTTGACACACAATGCTCCTGCATTTCCCATAGTTCAGAAATTTCAAACTTAGACTGAAAGATGATAAGTCCCAGTATTTCAATATTATTCCAGCAGAACTTATAATGGGGGTCCATATATTGAGCCTGGTAGAAATTGACTCTGCAGTCGGTGTTGGAGTAACTGCTCATATAAAATATAACTGAAATCACAGTATTTTCATCTGGGCTAACCCCTTTCTTAGCACTTCAGAACATTCTGAACTGAAATACTACATAGTTGATATTGCCTGAGGTATTTTAAATAATGTTTGTTTAGATAACATAAAGAATTGTTGAAGGTAGTTATGCTTTTAAATTACTCAGAGGTGTTGATTACATACATATTTTGGAGGTCAGATGTCAAGGGTAGTTAATCTAAAAATCAAGCTCATTTGAAATAGCAAACCATGTGAATTATTTCACCAAGAACAAATACTTTAGCTACCTGGGAGAAATCATGCTCAGGTGATATTAGACATGATTAGCTGCTGGAGTGTGCTGGCATGCACTTTGTTCGTATGCTCTGTATTTACTCAGTGCAAACTCCAACTTAAAGCATTCATTCAGTGCATTCATTTCAGCTTGGGGAAGGAGCCACACTTCGACTCTCTTGGTTTCAGGTTTTTTCCCCTTGCACAGTTCTCTGGTGACTCACTGAGAATTGTTTGTTTTTAAATGTTAGCTAGAGTCATTTTGGTTCACCAGGAAAAGGGCAGCTTGCCTAGTCCATTCTGTTCTTTACTCAGATTCCACCTTAGAGTCAAATACGAGCCAGAATTGCTCCAGCCAAGTCAGGCTATTGCCATTGAAAAGGAATAGAATTTGCCTGCTAGCCTTCCCTGTCTAGAAGAAATAGGAGATAACCTCATTTGGCTTTAAGGGACGTGATACAGGCAGAACAGATCCATTCAGCTACTTCCATTCTTTTCAGTCTGTGTTTGTGAGCATTCTGCATCTTATAGCTGGTAGCAATGCTGGACACAGGAGAAGAAATAGCTTGGACTGGTTAGAAGTAACGTTTCAGTGAGAATGCCTTACTGGAAAGAAATCTAGGTTGCCTTTTATATGAACAGCTCTGCTGCTGTAATTGTTTTGAGTCTAGAAAGCCTCACAAACACTTGAGTTTGAAAGAAAAAAATCACCTTAACAGAACTGCCAAAACAGCAATAAAGCTGAGATAAAAGTTGTAGTAATTGTGTTAATTCAGCTTCTCTTTTCTTCCACTCAAGAGCAGGTGATTAGCAGGATGTGATTTAGCTAGTGCAGTAGCCTGTTACAGCAGGGAGAACAAGGTGGCCCAGTGGGCTTCATGCAGAGTTTTAGGCCAGCACTGCCTAAGATTAAATAGTGCCTTAAATTGCACCTTTAAGGAGTTGGCCCAGATGTATACTTTGCCTCTTGTCAAGAACTAGGTTGACCTACAATCCCTAAAAGCTACACTTATGCTCTTAATCTTGTGTTGGAGCTGTTATAAAAGGATAGAGAAAATAAGTTTCTATTTTGGCAGTTAGAATTTGATCAGAAAAATTACAGGTTTATAGTCCCTTCACAATCTGAGCTGTATTTATTCGTTCCTGTAGTATTTGACTTTTATGAATGTTTAGCTCTGTGTAAAAGAAAAACCAGCAGTATTCTGCAGAGATTGCTAGAGATTTAGCATCTTTCAGTGTCAGTGTGGAGTCCATTGTAAAGCACAAATTGCATGTATTTTTTAGTTTAAAACTCAGGATACTTCAGGTTTTTAGAGACAGTTTCAGGCATGTAGCTCAAAGAATACCCTGTCACTGATAAATCCATTTTGGTATCAGTCCACAGGATGAATTTTAATGCTTTGCAATGAGGAGACAGATACTTGAAGCACAAGCAAATTCCTTTCAGCTTAATTGCTATCGAGAGTCTTAATTTATCTTTGTCTTAAATGGTTGGTGGAATTCTTTCCTGTGATGAGATGACAGTATAATTTCAGAGGGTTATCAGAAGGCTTTACTGAAGCTTAAAAGTACTGTCAAGAGTAGTGTAGCAGTTACTAAATTGCTCATGGTCATGTCTGAACAATTCCAAAAGAAGCAAAAGAGGTACATTAATGTGTAAGAGCCCAGTCATCTGAAAACATTGTTCTGTGTGCAGGCTAGTAATTGTAAATTGGGAGATAAGCTGGAGAAATTCTTGACCTGACACACTTTTTGTTTTTAATTTATTTATTACACAATAGCCAAATACAAAGTGAAGGAGTTTGAAAAATTGCTCTAGAGCATCAGGTAATTACTGCAAATCGTTTCAAAATGAGTGTCTCAAATTTTCTTTTTAGTAGATATTCCTGTGTGGTGCTCAGCTGCTTAAACTGCACTAAGTCTATAGGTGACAATTAGGAGTGGATCTCTGCCTCTTAATTAGAAGAACAGCCACAGAAGAATGAGCTCCTAAAGGCAAATAGTCAAAAGTCACTTAGCTGCTTGACAGCTTGTGAATGTTTGGCTCACAGTTTTCCCTCTGCAGTGATATGGGGCATTTTGGCTCTTTAAAGGCTCCTTAGTTCTGTCATTGGAAGACTAAAGATTGATCAGTATGATAAAATCACACTAGAGTGATCACACTATCTCACCAATGTCAGAAAACTATTACTGGAGTTGAGAACGAAGAACAAAAAAAAATATATATTTGATGATGGCTGATACTTCCTAAAGGAAACTACCAAGTACTGTTGCCCTTCTTAGATTTCACGTACTTAACTCAAACCCTGGGTTAAGCTGTTTCTTGGTGCTGCACCATCAGTATTTTCAGACTGTTCAGAATCTTTGTGGAGATACGTGTGGAAAGCTAGTGGCAAAGCCTGATTCTGAGTCCATCCCTCCAGATAATAAAGTAATTTCCATAAATTTTCCAAGTTCTGGCTTCAAATCAGAATTTGTCAGTGCTACTTTCTGGGGAGCCTTTTATGAACTCTGACCTCTGCTTGTCAAATGTCTCTGTCCAGTTTTGAGTTAAATTATTTTTGAGTTGTGGTTCCCTCAGACGTGATGTTCTTTTTGTTCAAATCACTTCTCTTCATGCAGATTTAGTCTCCTAAAATATTATAAAGAATAATTGTATCCTTTCCCTGTCTTCAGGAAGATTATACAAGAAAATCTTTAATTCCTGTTAATAACCTAAGCTCTTAATTTCCTCAAATGTCCTGTGTTCTTTCTCTGTATTTGGTGCACCCTGATGAGATAGTGCTGCTGATACAGTTCTACAGGAGCCCTGTAATGTGGCATCAATGCTTTATTGTTGCTGTCAGACCACCTTGATGAGAGTGCCTTTTCCACAGCTCTTCTGCAGTAGGGTTTCATGTAGTCTGTGATTTCATAAGAAACTCACGGTCTTGCTCCCCTCTGCTGCTTCCAGCTGACACTGTCATTCAGAGAAGTGTCTATTGACTTTATTGGGGCAGGGTAGTGGATTGGAGTGAGTTATCATAAAGTTCCGTTTATGAACCCTGCACAAAATTGAATCTTTGAGAATTTGCAGTACAAAACTAATCTTGCAGTTGGATTAGCACCTTTAACTTTGTTACAGCATCTTTTGATTCATAAGCAAAAGAGTATTGTAAAGGTTCTTACTGCAGATTTGAGTAAACATTGTAAACCTCGTTTTTTCAGGTGATTTTGTATCTTAGAACATAACGGAAATTTTAGATTTAAGTGTCTGCTGCTTTTGAAAAATGAGGAAGTAAAATTTAAGAAAAAACCCAGTTCTGACTGGACTAAAATTTCTCCTGCCACTTGTTCATGCAACCATTGAGGCCAGTGGTGTTATGAGGGTGCATGATTGAAATGGGTGCCCATGGTTAGTGTGTTTGTACCTCTTACAAAGTTAAGGGAAATATGCCAGCTCTTTGAGTACAAGCCTTTGTGTGGTTTGAGGAAGAGTGTATTTGAGCTGATGGTATTTGGGAGATAGCCCAAGGTGGACAAGAGAAAGGGAACCAAACTATGTAAACACTCTGTGTGTGACTCTGGAAGAAAAGTGTAGAAAAGAGACCATTGTATCAAATGACAACTGATGAAGTGGTGATGCAGCCCACAGAGGAATTCCCTGGTTTAGTTAGTTTTCTTCTGTGCAGAAGAGGTCCTAGCCCTAGTGTCTATTTTCTCTTTGAAGTACTACAACTTGCAGTAGTAAAACCTTGGTTTTGCTGTTTGGTCCTAAATAATGCCATGCCATAGGTCAGTCTTCCTATTAAATGAGCTGAACCACATGCTTGGCATAAGATTGTATCTTGTTTATTTACAGTAACGACAGATGGGTCTGGATTGGAATGAATAAGAGGAGTCCTGATTCTTTGGGAACCTGGCAATGGAGTGATAACAAACCAGTAAGTTAACTTTTAATCAGGAAGTGTCATGTACTGACTTGTTTCAACTAGGACTGAATTGAAAGTAAATCAATAAATATTTTAATTAAAATTCGTCGGGTCTTTCAACAGATTAATAATTCAGAAGAAGATTATGCACTTAAGAGCTGCCATCCAAGCAGATTTCCAATTAAAAACATATCTTTTACAAGGCTAACCTGATTTCCATCTCCATTATATTGAAATAATTTCACAGAAAAGTAGTAGTAAACATCCAAGAGCTGGTGGAGAGGACGAGAGGACAAGGTGTCTTCATGCCACAAAAGAAGGGAGGGTTTATCAGCACATTTCCTTGTCAGACTTTACCAAAAATACCTTCCTTACTGTAATTGTTTTATTTCTCTGAAATTGTGAGTTCTTCCTCCTCCCCCCTAAAAAACAGATATGGAGACTCAGAACTGAAGGAGTAACTGCCATTCAACACATATTTTAATAGTAATAAACATAATGGGACCCCAGGTTTGGATGGTTATCTCTTGGGATCGCCACAGCTGAATGTCAGATGCTGATTCTTTCACCCTGTCACTCATCCTGTAGGTAACCAGTGTTGTTATGCCACTCGACTATCTGGAAGATGAGTATGATACAAGAGACTGTGCTGCATTAAAGGTTAGTTTCAAGGTTTTTAATAATGTGTGCTTTAACTTGGAAAAATACTTTCTCCAGTTGTAAACTGAATTTAGGTTTAGATGTTTTCTTAGCATAGTGAAAAAGCTGTGTTCCTTTTATCAGTCTAAAAGTGTTCCTTTTATCAATCTACACCTATTACAAATGTTCCCTTAATTAAGTATTTTTTATGAGTTAAGTGCTATGCTAATGATAACCTTACATAGGACTTCTTTTGAACCTTTTTTAACTGCAAAATATTTTAGTAACAATGCTATTCTGTATTGCATAGTGCTATACTGTGGATCTCTTGATATATTACGTATAATTCTTAAGGACGTGTCATGGAATTTAAAACAAAAAAGCACAGAGAGCCCTAACAGTAACTTTTAAAAATCTGTATTAGCTTTTCTTAACTGCAGATTAAGAAAAAATTTGAAACCTGAAGAAGGGAAATACAGTAGCAGGAGAGAGCATGTGTTTGTGTTTATTGTGTGTATTTCCTTGTTTACTTGTGAAATAGACTGTATGTTCTCTGTTGGTTTCTAATTTCAAATGTCAGACCTCAGCTTGATTCCTGATTAAGCTCTTCAATACTTAATTTAGTCTTGATGGTATGAGTTTTAAAATAGCCTTTCATTTTTCTGAAGTATCATGTGACTTTTTGCAGTACCTACCATCCCTTTTAACCTAAATAGAACCACCTCTGCTCTTAGGATTTACTGGGGGAAAGGATAATTGCATCCCTTTCCTTCTGTTCAGCCGTTTCCCTCATTTGCTTCTCCTGTGTTCATGACCCCAGACTGGCAGCCTGGTCAGCATTGAGCTCCTAAAATTTTAGACCCAGGAGAGCACTTTGAAGGGAATGCTGTAATTGTAGTAACTTTCCTCTCCTGCCTACTAGTTATAGACATGTTATTTCAGTAAACAAGAAAAAATTCTCCTACTGGAGAGACCAGGAAGAGTGAAGTCAGTTCAGAACTTGATTGTAAGAAATAATTTTAAATAAGAATGATTGTTTCTGTGCCATTTCAGATGGTTTCTTCTTTTCAGCAGAAATGAGATTCATTTCAGGGGAACAAGTTGCAATAGATAATTTAATAATAAGCATCGATGAGAAACTGGGCACTAAAAATCCCTAAGAAACATTATTTCTAGAAAAAACTTCTAAGATGTTTGTATGTAGACTGACCTTAAGCCCTTTATGTAATTGCTTCACAACATTAGCTAACATGGAGAGTTATAGTTGAAGTTATAGCTGTATCTGCTCTTTTATTTGCAAAATAAATTGTGTGACTAACAACACTGTAAAATACACTGACTTTGCCAAAGGACCTTTTTATTATAATTTAATTTTCCGTTTCAAAGGCCTATGCTGTCCTAACTCAGTTCTCTGTTTCTATTTGTATGCAGACCTCACAGTTTTCACGGAGATCGTTTTGGAGATTTTATTTCCATGAAGGCAGAGACCTTGAATTTTACTTCAGGCCTTTTGATTGTGAAGCTAAGCTTGAATGGGTCTGTCAGATAACAAAAGGTAAACTGCAGTTACATCCATCTGTTTGTATAAAGAGTTTAATACAATGAGTTGTAATTATTGCCCTATAATAGAAACTTTGCAAACAGTATTTTATTGTTTCTTCTCTGAACTGCTAAGAGGACAGTATATTAAATGTCTCACTGATGTCACATACAAACAGATGTACATTTAGATCAGAAACTGACCCTGAGGAGGATGCAGTATCACTGCTCTTGTATTCTTTCTAGTCCCATGAAGTAAGAAGTGCTTTCTTGTGTGGTGATATAAGCCACTGAGTTGCAGCATTTGTGGATTTGACTTAATCTTTCTTAGTGATATTTTTAACTAAATCACCAGAAGTATTTTGGGTGTACAGTTTGCTTCAACCTTAGGTGAACTAGCCTTCTTCTGGTAAAACTGGTGTACTAGCTCCTCATTGTAGTGAAACAGAGGAGTGGGAATACAAAAGAATAGCATGGCATATCTGCACAGATCCAGGCTTTTTCATGCAGTATGAAATGTAATCCAGTAGACTTTTACATTTGAGTTGTTGATTAAAAGGTTTCTTGGGATGAAACTTTCTTGTTGGGGTGAGATTCTGGTAGAAATACTACTTTGATGCTTGAGAGATGAAAGAACCACAGATATGTAAGATGGAGGTATGCAGTACTCCCATTAATTTTATATCAGCTAATTTTAAACTATTAAACCTGTGTATGATTTCATTCTCCTCTTTTTTTTTTTTTTTTTCATCATGAATACTGAGAAGTATGAGTACTAACCATCACTTCTATTATTGCTGGCCACAGTCCTGTTAGAAAGTGAATTCAGTGACTTTTCCTTTTCTCCTCTGGACAGGTAGCACTCCAAAGACACCAGAGTGGTATATACCAGGTAATTTGACTTCTTTTGTATTTTTCCGCTATATGTGTAGGGTTGTTTATACTCAATAGCTTTTATTAGTTTTGTTACATTACTATTGCAATAGCTGTTTGATACGAGAAAAGGTTATGATGGATAGAATTTGATTTTGAGAGAGTTCAAAATGCAGAGCATTGACTCTTCCAGTGTCAAATTGAGATTTCTTAATACATTCAGAGAAAGAAAAGATTTGTTTTTCAGAATTAATTTCTTACTCGTGGTATTTCTTCTGTGTAGATGAAATTGGAATTCATGGAGCCCCGCTTGTTGTTGATGGAGCAGAGCTGTGGTTTGTACCAGATAAAAACCTGAGCTACCAGGAAGCGATTTTCTACTGTCAAAAAAACGATAGTGATTTAGCCTCTGTAGACTCCTACCCAAAACTCAGGACAATACTATCTCAAATAGAAAAGGTAAGGGGGTGTAATCTGTTTTCACAGTTACTTTCCCTTGCAGGGAAATTTACTTGCCAAGTTTTCCAGTATAAGAAAATATTAGTCCTAATTTCTTTTTCCTGTTGGCCTCAAATGGTTTTCAATTGTACTTAAAAGGAAAAGATTGGATAAAATAATTACTTAAATTATTATTATTTATTATTGTTATTATTATTATTTAATTATAATTATTTTAATGGCAGTCTGGTAAACTTTTAAGTTTTTAAATTTAAAAGTAGGTTTAACAACATTTAAAAAAAACGCAAAACTCTCTGAATGGTGAAAAAATGTCATAGCAGGACTGCCATTGTCTGCAGATGTTTAATTAACAATTGTGCTAGTTCCTAATTTTGTGCACAGGACAACATATAGTTTTTCACCTGGTGAGAGGATTTAATTAGAAATGCCAGATGGTCTGATAGGCTTTATGGAAGGGGTTTGTGTTGTTCATGGCATGAAAGTACATTCTTGTAAGGCGTTGGAGAAAAACATGTCAAGTTTCTCTACCTCTGTGACTAATTGTGTCACGTTATTCTATGTTTGGTAGAGTCAAGAGCTTTTTCTATGTGGGTTGTAAAATACTGGATTTTGTTCTTTACTTCCACAGTTATCAAACAGCGAACAGAAGTGGTGGCTGAAGTTTATTGATTATGGCTACAGCTATCATTCACCGTATGTAGAATAATTATGAGATGTTTTATTGTAAGCTTTAATTTGCTTTTTAGGAATTGTTAACTAGAGTAGTTAATTCATAGTAATTTTATTGTAACAGAGTTAGCAATCCATTTCTTGTGTGTGTTATCAAAGCCTCTAGATTTTGGGCTGTTGGCCTTAGGCATCTTAGTTTTCTTCTGTGAATCCTTGAAATGTGTGATCCTAGTAGCTAATATATTCCCTTGATCTTTGAAATGCTTTTATTGGGGTTTTGGGCCAACTTCTATGTTCTGTTATCATTTGGAGAACTGACCAAAAAAAAAAGTGCCCAGTCTATTGACTTTGAGGATTGAGGAATACCCAAGAACAGGGAATAGGACATGTTTAAGACATCACTCTTCTAGTTAGGTAATGCCAAAGTGTTGGCGGACTTTTAGTATAGCCTTGTAGAGCTGGGATGACTCACAGCAAATCTTGCATCATTCCCTTCTTGGCTGCAGAGAAGATTCACTGGCTTCTTACAAGGAAGGTCCTTCACTTTCCAAAATACCACAGCAATGCACTATTGTGAAAAGAAAACCAGAGCTATTTCCTATTCCCTTCACTTGTCCTGGCAATGTGCTGTGATTGCAGCATGGTAATAAATAACCTCATTCTGCACATCTCAACACAGTTAATTTGGGCATGGTACATAACTGCTGAACCTACCACATATTTATTTCTATCCTAGTTTGTGTAGGACATCTAGAAACAGTTAATAGCCCAAATTTTTGTTTGAACTGACATGGTTGCTATCAGAGCTTCTTTGTGAAGGTCACATTGGATTGGAGATTAATTCTGAAATATTTATATCCAGTTTACAGTTATTTCCACGCTTCCATGATAGATTACTGAGAGATTGCTGGTATATTTCCAGAAAGAACTGGTATAGAGGTAAGGTTGTTTTTATTTTTCACCCTCTCTGCTATTGTTGTGTTTATTTGCAAAGAAAAAAAAGTAGTAATTACTCTTCTACCCAAACTCTTCTATTAAATGCAGATTGATACCAAATTAGGAGTGAATGGCTTCTTCGTGATAATCTGATTGACTGTTGAATCATTTGTTACTTCCTCATGGTAGAAGCCATGGTAATATTTCTTAATGGCCAGAGGCAAACCTGAATTCAAATGATAATTTTTTTATGATAGCTTGTCACTCTTTTTGAAACAGAAATTAATTAGGTGAAATCTGGTTTTGATGGCTGCCTTTTTGTGTTTTGCTACATATTCTGAGGTCTGGAGTTTGTCTGAGAGCTGTAGTTAGAGAGGTTGACTCTGTATTTGCAGCTGTGTACATATCTGGAGACTCAAATTCCATTAACTATTGGAGTCATGTTGTAAGAGATAGACGAGTAATGAAAAAGCCGCCTGGTGGTACTTGAAGTGTATTGCTTCCTTTTTTCAACACTTATGTTGAGGAAAATGTGTAACCTCCAGAGAACAAGAAGCTCCTCCTGTCTTCTACCATTTCCATTTAAAGCATGTTTACCCCATTATTCAGTTGTTTGCTGCTGAAATCTTTTCATCTCTGTTAGCCAAAAATTGCTCTAGACTAGGAAGTCAGTCCATTTATGACTGCAGGAGTCATGTAAAGCAGTGCAGGTCAGATGCTCTCTGTGTAGATGTTGAAGGATTTCTTTTGGCTTTTTTTGACAATTAGGTGTACCCTCTTTGCAGAATACAAGGTTAGTCCTCATATACAAAATCTTTTTTTAATAATATCCTGTTTTCAAGTTCTCTCTGCCTGTATGAAGTGTTAATACTGGAAGTAAGAGTGAGACTCTGGATCTTTAGGAATACTGTACTACTGTCTGTTATAAATTATTTATGTTTACCTTCTGCTGTACTGCTATTTTTAATGCTTTCAGTTGCATAGTAGTTCACTGTGGTTGCACCAAAAAGGGTTTCCCTTCAGATTGGTCTTTGTCATGTCATAAAGTATGGAAAGGAAATGGAGTGTGATAAGCATTGCCATAACTGTTTTTTAAAACTTTTTTTTCTGCAGACTACCCAGTTAACTGTAATGTGAAACTGCCCTTCATCTGTGAAAAAAATAATGCCTCCTTACTAGAGAAACATGATCCCAGTTACCGCCCAGTCAGAGGAGGTTGCCCTAAAGGCTGGCATCAGTTCCGGAATAAGGTACAGAGATAACACAGATTCATCGTCCTTGCCAAATCTTCACAGTCCAGTAAGATGGAATGCCTTTCTAAAAGAAAGGAGGAGGTAGCCCCTCTGTTGAGGAATAGACTAGAAATGGACTTTTGAAAACTAAGTGTAGTGATTAAAATAATCTCCTCCCCTTTTTGTCCCTTGTTCAGGATTGATGGTTTCTTAAATTCAAAGCATTTATTTTCAGATTGTTTTGCTTCCCCATCGCCACACATTTAGATCCAAGAACATTGGTTGTATTGTCTAGTCTTGGGCTTCTACTTTGAATGAAGAGAAGGATTAGAAAGGGAGAGGATGAGGGTTCTGTGGCAGAAGCATATTGTGTCTCTTCTGGAGTAATCATAGGCAGCAAGGTGGCAGACACTATTTCCTGAGTTGCCTTAGAGACTAGACTTACCTAAGACTTAGTGAGCAGCTTTTATGATTAACCAACAAGTCAGAATCCATAGTATTATTAATTATTTCAGTCCTACATTTAAGGCAGTCATCTAAAATCTTAATGAGACTCATTGCTGTTGTTTGCTCCACCATTATTCTGTACGTGTGCATCAAATCTGCACATTACGTTGTGCCAAGGTTTGCAAAGTTACTTCACATCATTACAGAATAGACCTTGGAGTTCCCAGGTAGTTTTTCCCCAAAGGTAGCTTATTACAAGTTCCTGACCAGCACTATCTGGCTGCAGAGTTCATGTGCGAGTTCTCATTCCTAAAACAGTACATGATTCTGAGGTAGCAAATAGGAATTACTGAATATGAGTGAGGCATTAGTCAGGGAGATCATTTTATATTTAGCTACTCTGCTGAACCAAATAAACGTTGGCAGCTAGTATCAGGTCCCTTGTTTTCTGAAAAAAAAATAGTTATATTTTATTGCAGGAAATGAGAAGTGAGTTTTTAGGGTTGGTTTAAGAACCTTTACGTATTGATTTATGTCTTAGGCAGAATGGTATGGTGAAAATAATTTTCATTATATTTATTTTGCAGTGTTTTCTAAAGATGAAACCCGAACATTTAACATTTAATGCAGCTAATGAAAAGTGTGTAACTTTTGGAGGCTCTCTTCCATCTATCTCAGATCAAGCTGACCAAGGTATGGTGGTGAACTGGAGCACTTCAGTATGCAGCTTCTCTTCTATATTCAGAATAGTTCTGCTTAAGAACTTGAACTTTAATAACTTGGTTATCCACAGGCATACTAGGAGCATTCTAAAAATCCAGGACTGATTAAAAATGTGTTGTCTGTTGTTTGCATCGCTGGAAACATAACATGGAAATGCAGTTAGCAGACATTTGAACTAGTTTGAAGAGCAGCTTCTCTTACATGATCTTAACCTGTTACAAAAAGAAAAAAGTTAGAAAACCTTGCACTGAGAGTTGAGCATGAAAGGATCATCACTGAATGAAGAATTGTTTGGCTTTGCAAGCTGAAACATAACTGAGACTGTAGACTTTGCTCTGTGAAAAACCACCATAGAAGCTGCTTCCAAGAGAAGCTCAGCTGTGCATGTGGGAATGAGGTGGCAAATACAATGCCAGCTGGAGCACAGGACCCTTTGTTTCTTGCATGTGCTGAGCAGCTTAATGTGGCAATGTGTCCAAAGTGACCCCCTTTGAGCTCTTCAGGACACTGATGGGAGGATGGAAAGCAGGAAGACTGGAAGACAGAACTTCCAGTTCAACTAAGGTCAATGAGAGAAATGCAGTGAGGGAGAAATGGTTCACATTGGCTGCAAGTAATGTTCAGCAATAAACCACTGAATGATATGGCTGAATTTGCAGCTATGTTCTTGTGGATGATTAAGAGTTCTCTGAGGGTGTATCTGAAGTAGCTCAGTTGAATTCTGCAGTGCCCACAGTGCATGTTTTCTTTATAAGCAAATAACCTCTTGCCAAACAAAATATGGTAAATAGACTAGAGAAGTCAATAGTGTACCTGCAGGCAGCAGCTTAATGGTAATTTTCTTTTCACTGCTGTTATTGGGGAGGAATAGGGTTATGTACAGGAATATACATGTCTCAGGCCTGTGTGTTTTTGTATGCATTTAAGGTTGGGAGAGCACAGCCATTCTGAAATGTAACGTAACAGGATCCCTCGTGTGATTTGGTGCATTTGAAAGTGTTTGTTATTGTGTCTTGTTTGTTTTTCTTTGTGTGGTGGAGACCACCTATATGGAAAGGAGACAAGAGTCCTCTTAAAATGTACTTCTTTTTGTGGGCTGCCTCTGCTCCTCCCGGTGATACTAGGGGCTAGTCCTGACCTGCAAATCTACAGTGGCTTTGTCTGGTTCAGAAAATAGGCTGTGGCTAGTCTGGCATGTAACCAATAGCTGAAACATGTCAGCAGTAGCTAATTACATAGCTTCGATTTGTCTTCCTAAACTAGTCAATTTAGTGAATGCCTTTGATGCCTGGGGGGTTACCAAAGCCCATTGTTTATTGCCAGAATGCTTACTAAGAAGGATCTGATTTAAGGTTTACCTGGCTGAATTTTTTTCAGCTAAATCTGACTTCCTTTGACCTGTCTTGCTGTCTCTGATGGTGAGGTGGACAAACTCTGTCAGAATCCAAAAAACATTCTGATTTATGGTATGTAAAAGAGAAAGATGGGAGATAAGACTTCCTCCATCAATTCAGAAAGGGCAGCAAGACAAGAGAAGATATTGCAAGCTTGTGGAAAAGCAGCTGCTTAAATTTGTGCGTGAATAAAAGACTCCAAATTAGTGGGCGGAGGAACAGGTTAAATCACCTACATTCTCCTTAGCTCAGAATTTGAAGGACAAATATCAATAGCCTGCTCCTTTCAGATAAAATCAGTATGAAAGGTGTTACCAGATGGAAGGAAGGGATGATAAGCATTCATCAGTCATGAACGGCTGGAAAAATTAAATTAACACAAACAGGGATTGCATTGTCTTCCTTATAAGAAGTATTCTTTCAGAGATTTACTGTTGTTTTCCTAACCACAATATGTACATTTACTCTTCTGTCCAACAGATTATATAACATCCTTGCTTCCTGGCCTGCCAAAAGATATTTGGATTGGTTTACAGTTCCTGTTCAGTACAAGGGAAAACAAATGGATAGATGAGAGTAGACTGTTGTATAGTAACTTTCACCCACTCCTGACAGGGAGATTAAGGAAAATTCCACTGGATGTAAGTTCTTACTTTTGACTTCTCTTGCCTATTGAGTAATGAAATTTGGAATGTTGTGTCAAAAAAGAAAAAACAATGTAACACACCAAATTCCCCAATTAGTTATTTTAATTGGCCAACAGGGTGGCTGACAGTACTGGAGTTCTGTTTACTTTTACTTGGACAGCTACTTCTGAAGTGTATTTAGCTTAGGAAAACTTTCTGAGTCCAGGCATCTGGTAGTGTCTGTAAAACAGGTAAGCTGTATAAGCTGTATTGCACCACTCCTTTGAAACTTTTTAAACAAGTTCAGACAGCTGGGGTTCTCCTAGACTCATGTTACTTCACCTCTACACAAGTATGTTTGTACCTTATTTGAGTCTGATAAGGATATTTCTGTTTCTCAGCTTTTTGATGAAGAATTTAATAATCAGTGCGGTGTAATCCTCAATGATCCCAAATCACAATATGTTGGAACATGGAATTTCACTGCTTGTGCTGACAGGCACTTCTTGGGTATATGCCAGCGGTCTGTAGGTAAGTCTGAAGAGTCAAAATAAATTGCAGCCAGAGTTTTAACTTAAGGTGCAGGTGCCAGGAGACTTTAATGCATGTAAATGATTTCACTTGACGAGCAAGATTCTTGTAGAGACTGAGAAGGTAAATTTTAGAAAAGCAGAGTGTAGAGGAGGATCTGGGGCTTGTTTTGTCAGCCATTCAGAATTTTTCCTCTTGTTTTTCATAGCCAGTTCAGGGAGAATCTGTTTTCCTGAGAGACTTTGTGCGGTTTCAGTGGAATTGCACTTCAGCAGACAGGTCTTAATGTTCTGTGTGTATAGAGGTCATGTACACTGAGGGGTGGAACAAGTGACTCCTTTTTCCTTTTCAGAAGTGTGGAAGTGAGAAGGCCTAGGAAGGAATCTCACAATATTTATATCCTCCTTAAATACATCCTCTTTTAGTTCTATGAGAATGTAAAGTATCATAGATTTTTAATATTGAAGTTGGTCTCTCCCCAGAGCAAACTTGAAAGTTGGTGTGAGTGGGATTTTTTAATATGAACTAAAAATAATATTCAAATGTACCCGTGTGGGTTGGCCAATACCAATTACTGGAATAAGATCAAACACATATAGTTATTATGTACATATAATTACTGCTATGGGCTAATGTTCAGCATACCCACTTCTGAGTAGGTTCCTTTATATAAATAATCCTTTTAAGTGATGAACATGCTATCTTCTAAAAAAAAAAATCAAACACAAAGAAACCTAGGTGTACAAAACGCCCAAGACTATACCCACCTTCTTCATTCTCAAATAGGCAGAGATTTCCACCTCCACCACCATCTCCATTTAACATACATCTTCTGTACTCAGTGCCAAATACTCCAGAAATTCTAAGTGTGAAGATGTCATAAAAATGTGAAAAGGAGACTTCTATGAATTGAAGGTTGATAATGTATCTATTTATATCAATCTTTTATTAGTCTGGAGTGACTACTCAACGTTTCTTTGCCACAGTTATAGTAGGTGTACTGAGAAAGGTTTTTGACCTGACAGAGAATGTGTCCTGCTATGGTCTGGTCTTCTACTGTGTTAGGGATCTAAGCATAGTTTGGGTTGGGAGGGATCTCAGCAGGTTGTAGAGACAGTTGTGAGAGAGTCCAAGCTGTCTAGGGCTTTATCACCAGGAAAAAGATGGTTCACATTCATTGGAAATCTTAGCATGATTGTGATTTGCAGAATTTCTTGAGATGGTAATCATCAGCAATTATTTTTTCTGAAGTGAACATTTTACTTACTGCCTTGTTTGCAATTTGGTACCCATGATGTGTGATAGCACCCTGGGTTCCATGGTTCTCTTTTGTAGCTGTTTACTAAGTGAAAGCATTTGGCAGCAGACAGAAACCACGTGAAACAATCTGTTTGAGCCTTGTCAGTTTTCTGATCTATTGAAAGCTGTAAATATCAAATTAATATTGTGCTTCTGTCATCTTGTGTTTTGGAAAACGGCCGTCAGCCAATCAATCAGCCATTTATATACTGGTATTTTTAGAATGATGCCTCCCCTCAACGCTTGCAGGCCTTTTTCTACTTCAAGTATTTTAAATATCTAGAGGGTTCTGCCTTTTGTAGAATGAGTTTATTTTTGGTTGTGCATAAAGCTTTTGGGGTTACCATTTGTATGCCTAACCCTAGCACCCACAGGAGTATTTACCTCTTCTTTTAACTGCAATAGCCATGCATCACTGAGCTGTGCCTTCAGGTGTGGTGATGGTAACTGTGATAACACTCTGTGCTCAGAGCACAAATAGTGAATTATATCCCTCCCTATGCAAGCTGGATTTTCTGCAGTTAGTTAAGTGGAGGCAAAAACAGTTCTCACTGTGTTCATGGATGGCAGTAAGGAGTTCTGGAACTGTGCTGTACCAAGATCTGCAGACAGGTTTGCATGAGCATAAATCCACAGGTTCCACGGAGATAAATGAGTCAAGTTTAGCTGTTGCTATATTGCAGCAGAGAGCACTTACTCTCTTGCATTTGTGTATAATTATAGAATATATTTTTAATTCAATAAATTGTTTAGCAATTAATTAAAAATAACATATAAAAATATGTGCATCTAAGCTGAGAAAAAGATATTTAATAATACATTGGCTGAAAATAATAATTATTTTTTTAATATGTATTTTTATATCTAATATATCAATGATGTTTGCTTCTAATTATAATTATCAGCATAACCTACTATCTAAGATTTTTTTTTTCCCCAATGTAGACCAACAGGTTTTTCTGATTGTTGCAGAGACATTGGGAGTTTAAAATGTATTACAGTATATCACTACCTAAATACTGGATTTCTTTCTTATGTATAGGAACTGCTGATAACCAGACAGAGCAAGTCATTAATGAAACATTGAGCTATCAAAATGTTCAATACATGTTAATTCTGAAGAATTTGTCCTGGAATGATGCAATGGCTGCATGCATAAGTAACAAGATGCAACTGGTTAGCATCACAGATCAGTTCCAGCAGGCCTTTCTTGCTGTTCAGGCTGCTCTTCATAATTACCCACTCTGGACTGGACTCTTCAGCAGAGATGTAAGTTTTGTTTTTTCCTCAGTCTGTGGCTTAAGGTAATTTTTACAGTTGTGTGAGGCAAAACCTGAGTTAAAGAAATGCAGTGACAAATTGCTTTCTGGACTAATTGTTTTAATTAAGTGATAACCATCTGGAGTGTCTCAAGATAAATGTTTTAAACCTTCAGTTCTCCAAGTTACATATTCCTGTACTCTACTGGATGAATTGATGATGATGATAAAATTATTTTTAAAAACTGATAATGAAGGGATATATTGTAGGGTGGCAGCAACATAGGTTACTGAGTCATCTCTTTTGTTAACAAATGAGTAACGAGTGTTGCCATTTAATATCATCACCACAGTACCACTCTAGAAAGATGACCCAAAAATCTGTTTTGGAAGGGCAAAGCTAGAAGTGGCAAATAAAATTCAAAATGAATCATTGAATACTTGTGGAGATACACTTCTGAAGTTTAACTTAGATTCTGTTGTTACTTCATGTTATTTGCACCCATGTTTTGAGTTGGAGGGAGGCATCTCTAAGACAGGTTAGTGGGTCTTTCTTTCTCCCTATGGCTTTCTTTGGTCAAAAAAAATTAAAATAATGCAGGGAGTGCTGCTTTTTATCTTCATTAGCTGGAGGACCTCTTGAAAATCTTTATTGTGGATTGAGAGGTGTCTCAGTTGTTACTGGGGTGGCTTGGGCTTGCTGGCAGGGTTTATCTTTTTTTGTTACGCACATACATCTGGAGATACTTGCAAGAAAAAAGTTAGAATTTTTTAGAAGTGCCTTACCTACAAAGTATGGTGGTGTTCACTCAGCACTGTGGTGTTATATTCTTCTATTGTCAGTTCTGAGCTACTGAATACTTTAGCAAATAGGGGAAAACAGAAATTTGAGTATATACTTCATGGAGAATATTTTTAAATTTTTAAAGGAAACAACCATGTAATCTTAGTGAAAATGGGGAAACCAGACAACCTATTTTCCCATCTCTTCAGATTTTTTTTAATCTGTAAGTGACGATCAAATGATTCATTTTGGGGCATATAGCTCGGGCATGCACTGGCTATTCACTATTGCAACACTTCATTATTTGGCCACAATTAGAATGTCACGTGAAAGGAAATTATAATGCAACTGGTCAACAGAACTTGTTACTCCAGTGCTGCAATCAGACACAAGGATACAAGATAAATTACACAACAGTAGGGGGATTTCCCAAAGACTTTAAAATGTTAGATTTTTAAAGGCTAGCATGCTACTTGTATGTGGGTTTTTTCTTCTTGCATCCTCCAGGGCAGGAACAAGTATGATATATTAAATAAATTAAGTATTTGATAATTACTTTCAACTCAATATGGAGTAACTGAGACTGGACTTTCTTCTCAGTTATTACCAGTTTTCCAAGACCAGGAGATTATATCCACCATTGCTTTGCAGATGCAAATGATGCAGTTTGGACATCCCATTGCTAGGCCTTCCTCCCTAAGTACAGTAGTGAAAGATCACCTTTGGATAATTTGCAGTTCAGCTAATTTGTATTTTTGCAACTGCAGAACTTAAAATAACAAAGCTTCATATATTGTGAGCAGGAAATCAGCTCATGAGGGCAGTGGAACACTTACAGTTCTCATCAGAGACACTGAAAATGTCTAGCCAGTGTAAATATATTATCATACCATTTTCTGCACCTTATTTTTTTTTACTGTGTAAGCTCACCCCTTTTGCTTAAATAATGCTAGGGTGGAAAGCATTATGGCTGGCTGGATGGGAAACATGTGAGTTTTAGTCGCTGGTCTGAAGATGATGAAGAAACAAATGAAGAATGTGTGTTTTTGGATACTGATGGCTTTTGGAGAACTTCTGACTGTTCCTCAGAAAATCGAGGAGCTATTTGCTATGCATCAGAAAGTATGTATGCTACCATAATTTTTGTAAAAGTTGACTTTTATTTTATTACAAAATAAATTCAATTATTCCAGCTTCTAACTTCAAAATTACAACTTTTTAAAACTTACATTTTCTCCGACAGTCTGATTTCTATGCCATTAAAAAAAAAACTAGCTTCAAAGACAGGGGGCATGCAACTGTTGGTCCTAATCTAATTGTACCTTAGAAATAAATTCAGCATGGATGCATTGGGTCAGTAGCCTTATTGCCAACTGATTCTGTCTTTGCACTGCTTCTCTAAGACTGTTCCATACTAATCTCTCCCACTTGCCTGTGGGAGAAGATTAAAATATCTCTGTACTGTTTACATCTTAATACTGGGACCTCCTGAAATCTGTTCAGACATGGAAGTCTTGTACAGAGAGAAGGTACATGGCTATATGGAGAAGAAGGGTAGAAGGTAGACACTGAATTGAAAATTAACATCATCTGAAGTTCACAAAACCCTTTTAAATACCTACTAATTATAACAAGACAGGGATATAATAGGATGTGTTTTTTTTTATTTCCAGGAAAGAGCTGTGCTAGTTGTGTATCCTTCAGAAAAAGATTTTTCTGAGAGATCAGCACAGACTTCTTCTCTATGAGATCATAATTATTTATTTTGGTTTTGTTCTGTGAGGAGGCACAAGCCATTGTACATCTTGAGTCACAGTAGTGTGGTGTTATGACATCATAAACTATTTTGTGCTTACAAGCCAGGGAACTGTAGGAAGAGTCCTCCTCACTCCTCAAATATTAGATAAAG
Source organism: Vidua chalybeata (assembly GCF_026979565.1). Lineage (NCBI taxonomy): Eukaryota > Metazoa > Chordata > Aves > Passeriformes > Viduidae > Vidua > Vidua chalybeata. Next base: position 22,915,495 of record NC_071536.1, read on the forward strand.
CCTTAGAACTAAGATGTGTTGCTAGCTGTGAAGCAGCTTATTTGTTACAGTGATCTGCCATGCACTAGAGTCAATAAGAGCTTTTGGTTATTGGCCTACACTTAGCACTTTTATGTAGGGATTTTATATTTAAACCTATTTAAAATAACTGTGAAAACTTGCAAGTATCTGTATTCTTTAGTAGAGCTTATTGTTGGCTTGTTACTTTAAAAAAATCACCATCATGGGGAAACTGAAAATAACACATTTAAAGGATGACAGCTTAATTTGTCTTTCAGTGTTTTTAAGTGGTACCTAAAAGTGGTTTGTGGGGTGCCAAGTCAGGTGGTGTTATTAGTAATTCATGTCCTGATGTTGTCTTGTCTTTTTTTAGAGAAGACTGAAAAAGAACAAGTTACACAAGTGAAATGCCCACATAAGATTAAAAATACACCCTGGATATCATTTAGAAATAACTGTTACACTTTTATGATAACAAAAAATAGATGGAGAGAACTGAAACCTCAAGAAGCTCATCATTTATGCAGGAACATGAGTAAGTACTTTGTCATACTGCAGGTATTTATGGATTTAGATCAGCTTGGAGGAGATGAGTGTTAGATCTGAGTCACTGTCTTAACAATGACAGACAGCAGAGTGAATGTTGAGAAAGGCTGTGTAGCAGTAATGCAGCACTGCCTGATGCTGTTTTCCCTTGCTTACCCTGATAAAAAGTGCCAGAGCATGGATAGGAGAGTTGAAGAAAGAGGTGGCTTGGAACTCCTGAACTCTGAGATCTCTGAAAAATTACGGGTTTTTGTGTTTGGTCAGGGGCTTTGTTATAAATATGCCAATTTTAAATAGTTTGGGTAATTGTTATACCCTTGGCAGCATTCTGGCTTCACAGTTACATTTACTTTGTGGTTTCCTGCTGCCTCCAGCTTTTCCATGTGGAACACTTAAGTGAACAAAGTAAATAGACTGAAAAGCACGTGGACATTTTCTGTCCATCCTGAATTAAGCTTTCCTCTTGGTATTAAACCTTCAGACATTCATCTTTCCAAAAATTATTTTAATTTTTTTGTGAATTAATTTCAATTTGGTCTTTTTCTTAATACTGTTTCTCTGCTAGGGCAGTTCAAGCATGAAAGTTTGCTGGTATTTTTATGTTCTATGTGGAGAATTTTCACTACATACAACTTGAAGTGACAGTAGGGCCCACAAACATCTCTGGAGCGGAAATCTTTCACTTATCCACAAAACCAGGGATAGAACCATAGATAATACATTTGAAAATTGTTTTTGCACTGTTCAATTAGTTATGTTGTAAAGATCTGGCCTTTACAGAGGTTGACCTATCTGTAATAATTGTTAACATGAATAGAAAAAAAACTTTATTTTTTAACTTAAAGGTGAATTTGTAAGAAAGTAATGTAAAAAAATTTTCAACAGACCCCGAAGCATTTGTCCTGAATGTTCGGGATGAAGAGGAGAATAACTTCATTACTGAGCAGCTTCATTCCTTCAGCGGTCTGGCTCTGTGGGTCTGGCTCGGTGTGATTTATGATGACAGTGGTAAGATTTAAGGGTTTGGTTTTTTTCTTATTAACTGGATCAGAGACAAAACTTGCAGCATTAAGTGCATGTTTCTTGCATGTTTCAGTTTATAACTAAAGTCAAAGTGAGTGCAAACCTGTAATAATTATTTATATTTGTGCTTATCTTCTAGAATAAAATATCCTGACATGCTCTCTGTTTGAGCGATAGTCAATCCAGTATGTTCTGTTTAGTCTAAATTTGATTTCCCTGGAAAGCAGGTCTTAAAGTGGCCAGGATGAGTAATGCTAAAATATTTAGCATTGAATATGGAACTGATTTAGAATAACTTGCAGTATACCAGCATTTTTTCCAAAGTGAACATCTGTTAATATCATTAATATATTCAAAGTTAAATGGTATTTGTAGACATAATGCCAGTGGTTTAATAAATATGCAATGTTTTCCACAGATAAAGTTCTCAAGTGGTATGATGAAACTCATCTGACTTACAATAACTGGAGGCTGGGAAGACCTATCATAAAGAAGAACAGTTTTTTTGCTGGTGTAAATCTTGATGGGTTTTGGGATATTTATAATTATTCCCAAAGTTGGCATGCTAATCACTACAACATGTACAGTATTCTCGCCTGTAAAATCGAAAGGGGTGAGTAGTATTGAAGTGTTGGATGAGGGTCATAAATCATGGTTCCTGTTGAATAAGGCTTTGGTTTTGCTCCTAGTGAAACACATGGCACAGCTGTCATGAGCATCTGGGGTCATCTGGTCAGTCTGCATCACTGCTGTAATACTCTGATCAGGAGAAATGTGTTTGCTGTGCTCATCCAGCAACTGCTGAGCTCAGTGTTCCAAGTAGCAAAAGTAAACTTAACTTGATAGAAGTGGCTTGTACTGAGCACTTTAATGCTTGAGTTACACTGAGATAGATGGATTTTAATGCTTTCTGTATTTTTCCTAGTAACATGAAAGAAATGCACACAACTTACCATCTTATTCTTTGAAATAGGACACCAACAGCACAAGCCTCCATTGCCCGACACTATTCCACATGGAAACAGAACTTACAGGATACTTCAGAAAAAATTAACGTGGTATGAGGCATTGAGATTGTGCCAACAAAATAACAGTGATTTAGCAAGTGTACACAGTGAATCAGAACAGTTATTTCTAGAAGATATTGTCAAACAGGATGGTTATCCTCTGTGGCTTGGGTTGTCAATTCATGATGTAAGTATATACTGTTGGGGACATAAGTAACAGATCTGTAAATAATGTTTTGGACAAGATTCCAAATATTTTCTGATGTTATTTCCAGTTCCTTAGAATCTCTTTTCCATCTAGTATCTTTTCAACCCTGTGTAACATGTTAATATTAATTTTTGGTGAATGTAGGCACACTAAGATATTTCTTCCTAATACAGTTCTTCCTGACAGTTTAAAATAATACAGTGTTCTCTCATCATTCCTTGCAGCACAAGGAAGCATGATTTGCAGTGCTAGCCCTACAGCTTCAGACTTTATGGCCCTCTGTAGAATCAGATTTCATTAGCAAATAGAAACAAGGTTGTGTGGAACCTGCGTAGGTGAGGTCAGGACTGGCTCTCCAGAGCAGTTCAGGAACAGGCTCTCAGTGAGTTAAGTGTCCATCCTCCCAGGAAGCACAATAGCAGGAGGCAGCTGCAGATCTACTTCCTCCTCTGTCCGCTTTACTGTGGAGCCAAAAGCCTGTGGCCCTGACCCTGCTCCCCTCACTAATTGCCATATCTGGTAGGAGTAGTTAGTTGGCAGGAATAGTCCTCTGCAGAGGTGTGTCATTTCTATGCATACCTGGGAATGGGTCCTGGGAATGGGTCCCTCGCAACTGACTCCTCATTGTCATGGGTTTCCAGGAATGTATCTGAAGTAGGAGGTAGCACTGCAAACCATCCCTGAGCTGCCCAGTTCTACTCACTGCAGCCATCTCAACAGTTTAGAAGTTTGCAACATATCCACTAATGTTCATAGCAGGGAAGGCAGATTGCTTAAATGAAACAGCAGGGTAGAACCAGGTAAAATGTTCCCCATAAACAGGATAAAACAGGCACATTGCAGGTTGTATGAAGAATGCTGTACTTTCTCAGTTCCCCGAAATAATAACAATTTCTATGTTAAGAAAATACAAACTATGTTGTACATTTATTAACTGTGAGTTTAGATGAAACCACTTGCTCTTTAATTTATCACTCTACAAGGGACAAATGTTGCTACGTGACTTAATTCACAATGGATGAGATTTAAAGCAAAGTCATGTGTGGTTTAGAAGTTGTGGGTTTTTTTCTTTTATTAGGGAAGTAAAGCTAATTTTGAATGGTCAGATGGAAGTGACTTTGACTACTACCCCTGGGAATTAGAAAACTCAAATACTACTGAGAACTGTGTTCTTTTGGATACTAAAGGATTTTGGAACCGTACAAAATGTACTAATGTTGCTGAAGGTGCCATTTGCTATAGCCCTCCAAACAGTAAGTATTATTTTTAAGGTTTTGTGTAGTTGTGTTTACATGTTGTATTTAGAAGTAGAAATTAAGGTTGAAATACTGCACGTGATTCCCTTTTTAAGAAGAGTTTTCTATAAGGAATGATAAAACACTTTTTAATACTTCAGGGAGATAAATTCTCGCCATTCCAGTGGTGAAAACCTAAATCAAATCCGGTTACTTCTTGATCACCTGTGATAGGAATATCAAATATATGTATCTTTTCTAAATCAAAGTACTTATCAAATGTATACCATAATTGTCAAAACCAACAAAAAAGCAATAAAAAAATTGTTCCCAACCCTTTGGGATTTGACTTATGCTCATTTTTAAATAAATTCATCCATGAGACAAGAAGGAATGAAAACTAATTGAATAGTGGTTGTTGGTAGGAGTAGTAGCCCTTGTTAATACTTATCATCCTGTTATTCCAGAGACTGTGCACAAACTGCTGCAGCAGAAATAACATCAATTTCTTTGTCTTTGCAGAGAGAAAATTAGAGCCAAAGCAAGCAAGCAGAGCCTCTGGATGCCCACAGAGCAGTGGCTCCCTGCAGTGGGAACAGTACAGGGATCACTGTTATGCTTTTGACATGGCATTCTACAATTTTTCTGTCTATAACGTGGAAGAGGCTAAGAGAATCTGCCGGAAGCTGAGTAGGTTTAGACTCTCTATCACATTACAACTTGTAATACAAGTATGCTATTTAAGAAGAAATAAAACCCAGCAACCTAAAATCTTACACTGGTTATACTTCAGTTTTGCCATTTTTAGGCTCCTTGAGTTTAGGAAATGCAATAGCAAGCTTTATCTTTGAACACCTGATGAAAATTCTTAATGAAATACTGCAACATGCTACAGATCGTTTGTCACACAGGTATCAGCAGATAAAATGCAGGTAGCCAGTTGAAGAAGATTCAGAGGTTTGGAGGAAAGCCATTTTATCTGCATGCAAAGTTAGTGCTGTTGGCAGGACTTTCTTATTATATTCCTGCCATAGCTGCTTGCTAATAGGGAGCTTGCTAACCTATCAAATGGTTCAAAGGGCATGTATGTTATAGATATTAAAGCATGTAAAAAAGTTAATGTTATGTCAAATTAAAGGATTTTCTCTCTTTGCTGAGCTACATGAGGAATTGTATTGCAGAGACAGTGTTAAGCAGTTTCATGGACGGAAGGTTTAATCGCCCTAACATAGAAGTTAGTGACTGATGTAACTTTCTTTTATGGAATTATCTTATGGTGTGATACTGGACTCACTATTTAGGATCTAAAAAACCCAGTCCTGGGTGCAGTTTTCTGTTGAGTCAAATTTGTTCTGGTAGTTGAAAGAGAAAGCATCTGGCTTATATTTATATATACTTGTAGAGGATGGGTACACTTTGAGCATGCCCTTTCCTCTCTCTTATTCCTTAATTATTGTACATAAGAACCTGAGGCACAGTGGGAGGATTGATTTAGAAATTAACTTGTTTCAGCAAAATGTTGAGTTTTTGTTCAACTATATTTTTGAAAGCCTGTTACTTGGACAAGACTAGTAATTCTTAACAGACATATCTCTTGATATCTTCCATGTATATAGTCTGCAGCTGCAGTAAGTTTACTCCCATTTTATTGTGTATAACATGCTAGAATAACAAGCCATCTGAAGTATCTCATAAAACATGCTGTATTTTAGGGGATAGGAGGTTCATGTCTTTATTCTGAAGGTTATTCTAAGCTAATTTTACAAGCCCAGATCAGCAAATCCTTTCCCATAGTAATTGTTCCTACAGAAAACTCAGTGTACCAGCACCATGAAAAATCACATAAGTTGCAATTCTGATTGGTTTTTTCTGTCCCTTAGACCCTTCGGCAACCCTTCTGACTATAGTGGATGCCGAAGAAAATGCATTTGTGAGCGCACACATAAAGGAGCATGATCTCATCACCAAGAATGTGTGGCTTGGCCTGGATCAGAGCTTTAAGGGTAAGAAGTAGCAACAATGAATGATCATAAATGTTTCATATTGTAAATATAAATGCATAAATCCTCAAATAAGAACAGTTCTGTAGTGTTGGTAGTCTACAGTAACTTCTACTTGAGGCTGGAATCTGTCATTTAACATTTTAAAGCATTTGGACTTCATTGTAGTTAAATCTCTTCCTGTTGCAGTTAGGGTAATCAGGAGTCCCAGAAATTAATTTTCCCCACCTCTGTTATTGCTGCCTAATGTTTGATGCAAGAGTATCAACTGTTAAAGGTCTAGAGAAGAGGGGTGGCTGAAAGTTGTGTTCATATTTACTGCTTTTAATATATGGGATGGCTAGTCAGCCCTTTTCTTTACATTGCTAAAAAGAAATCAATAGGTTGTGAATGACATTGTGTAGTATTACAGGATGTTTTGGTGATCTAGACTAAGTAATGTTTTTTTCAATAGGACAGTCCCTGAACTGGCTGGATGGCACATCAGTTAATTATGTCAACTGGGAGAATAAAACTGTAGAAGCCAATGAAAAATGCAGTGTTATCCTGTCCACAACTGGCATGTGGTCCAAAGTTGACTGTGCACGTAGTCGAAGCAGAGTGGTTTGTAAAGCTCCTTTAGGTATGGAAATGTTATTTTAGCAGAGACTTGATTTTGTAGAGACTGTTTTCAGGAATTTCTGGTTTATTGGATAAAGTCTGTGTTGAAATAATGGAAGTGCAATTCACAAAAGAACCCATCAAGTACCTCTGCCTAAGCACAAGTCTTCTGTTGTTATTTAGCCATAAAATTGCATTCAGAGATAAATTATCTAGGAAATTACTTCTCCTGGCTCTCACTATCCACTCAGTGGGTAAAGAAGAGAACTGAAATGTCCAGAAAATGCAGAGTAGTCGCTATTGCTTCTTACCACAGGGTATCTGTCATGTGTGAGTTTGTGTAAGTGGAATCAGAAAGAGTTCTGCTTGTAAACAGGTGCTGCAAATGGTGTTTGCAGTCTTGGGGAGGCTTCTGGAAGTGTCACCCCATAGCTTGAGAAAAAGACTCAGGCCTTTACTCCCTCATCCTTGGCTTTGTACAGGAAAGCAAGCAATTAACTGAGCATTAAACAAGTTCCTGAGAAACAGTGGAATCTTTCTGATTTTGTATATATTTTCACTGAAGTGGAAATGCAGGAATAGATGAAACTTTGTGCCACTAAGGAAGACCTCAACAAGATCTCTTCAGTCCAAAGGGAGTATAATTACCTTCCCTTCCAAGAGCCTAGGATCCATTAGATTTATGAAGTGTACAGACCTCTAAATGAGTGCAGCCTTTGCAAGTAGGTTTTTTTTTAACTCCAGAGGTCCCCTCCAACCTAAATATTAGTAAATTAACAACAGAATGATCAAAAATAAGCTAATGCATTCCTGCATGAATAAGCATCTAACTCCCCATGTGATGAAGTGAAGACTATTAAATAGGAAGCAGTTTGTCTTGACTTGAGCGTGCAGCATAACTGTGCAGTATTAACATGTAGCTATCTAAGCATCAACCCTATGACAAAATATATTTGCCAAAACTCTTAAATAGTAACTATTCATCTTTTGTTCTGTTTCAGGTTCTAACCATACTGGTGTGGCTGTAGCATTTGCTCTGCTTATTATCTTGGTTTTCATAGCTGGACTGGTATGGTACCTCTACAAAAAGAAGCGCCTTCACTGGAGTGCCTTCTCTTCTGTACGCTATCAAAGAGGGATGAATGATGATGAAACTGATGATATGTTCACAAAAGATAGCTATTGAAAAACTTTCTTCTGGAGCATGAACTTCACTGTGTGAAGCCATAAGAAATGAGCTACTTGATGTTTTATTGTTTACTTTTTTGAAAAGCAACAAGGTTATTAATGGGGGCTAAAATTAGTTTGTTTATATACAAGTGCAATTTTTATTCAATTTGATGATAATTCTTTATATTTGGCCTCAGCCTTTTAAGATGCAAGGTGTTTAGAGTTCCGTTGTATTTTTTAATTTATAGTATTATCTCTCTTTACTGGAATTTTTGATGGAACAAATTAATGCCAACAGTACTTCATGCAATATCACTTTAATGAATACACTTAAAATTAACTTCTCCCAATACTCTTATTTATACTAGAATTAAATGCCTAATTTTATAGTTACCAGCCTATAACTTTATAGGTGAAATATGTCATCTGTCCAAGAAAGAAGATAAAAGATATGTCTAAGAAAAGACTGAGAATATATGGTAAACAAACTTGTGTACATAAATGCTAAAAATACTTGAGTATTTTTCATAAAACTGAAACTTGATTTTTGTATGTGATGTGTCACTGTAGCCTTTCCTATGCACTCCAAAGAATGCTATAAAGGGAAAAAGGGAAGACAGAGTTGTATATATTAATTACTCAATTATTTGATCAATTATTGTTTTGAAAAAGTCTTTTGACTTTTTTGAATGCACAGTACAAAGAGCAGTGCATTTACTTTTATGAAGGAGGATATGCCAAAGACCAAATCCATTCTGCATGAGGTGGCATGAGGTGGTAAATAGGAATACATTGGCCTGGTGTGCTGAGAAGAGTACTACTGATTCTCTGAAGCAGCAGAGCAAGGCCACAGTGTTCAACTGCCTTCTTTTCCTGCAGTTTACTTATCTTGATGGCACTTTTCTTTGTTCCTGTTTGCACTATTTTGATAAGGAAGTGTTTATCATTTGTGTTGGGAAGTAGAGAACTCCTTGTAGATACACTTTGAGCTTGTTAAAAGAGCAGCCTGAAGGGGCACAGTTAGGGAGCCATTGTGGTAATTTGCTGATCAAAGTAAGCACTTTTGTTTGTTTTGGTACTTTTGGGCACAGTTGTGAACATTTGCTTTTCCTGAGGTAAAAATGAAACTACATTGTAGAAAATGTAGTTACGATGAAAATAATTCTCATTCTTTAACTTACCCTGGTATGAAAAGTGCTTGAAATGTTGCAAAGTCTGATTCCTGATTGTCTTCTGGTTTAGCTTACATGCCTGAGTGCTTTGCCAAATGACTTCTAACTTAATGGGCTAAATAAATATTGGTTACTGTCTTTTTCTAACTACGGTAATAAGTGGGGAAAAATATTTACAAGTTCCCATGTTTTGAGATTTAGTAGTTTTATAGATGTTTATACTCTGAGCATTTTTAGGTGTGAATCTGAAATGGAAAGTGGAAATTAGTAGCAAGATCCTGATTCAACACAAAAGGATACATACTTTTTATTTAAAATTGTATATTTTATTCTTCTAAATGATGTAAATAATTTTTTCAGGCCCCATTTCTCATGTTTGTTTCATCACACCTAAATTGTCTAATCACTGGTAATTCCTTTTTGGCCTTAGTGCAGGTGAATAATCTACTTCATTTGCAATATACAGGAAGATTATTTGGCAGTATTGTTATTGAAAGAATAAAGTTAAATAAAACACTGAACTGCTTACACTGGTTTTTATTTCCATGGAAGCAGTTATCAGAGCTAAGGTATGGGCCATTAATCACTGGGTAAAAAAGCACAGTGCAGGGGCTGTGATCAGAATTAAAGCCAGTAAGTGTGTGTTACCACAGTAAGAAAACTTTAAGAGGTAATACATAATCTTTGATGTATTTAAAAAGAATGCCAGTAACTTTCTTTTTGCAGTTGAAAACTTAGTTATACATAGCTTTTATCAAGCTGCTTCAGGCTTACACAGGGAACATTCCCCTGTGCCTTTTTGTTCTAATCAGGGTGTAGTTCATTAGCACCTCAAGGCCCAGATCAAGGCAGTGTATAAAGGCTCCCTCCACAATGCCTCTTAAAATATAGGCAAAGTTAAACTACTTCCAGGTAAGTAACACTTGCAATTAAAGCATAAGATGTATTCATTTTAAGTGATGTCTGAGCTCTGAATTCCAGACTCCCAAAATCTCTGACTGCTGGTCAAAGGGCAATGTTATTTTTAGCTTGCTGGGAGAAACATCCTATTGTGCAAGATGACTAACACGGTCCTCTGTTTCACAAACATTAATCTTAAAACTGAAGATGATGCACAGAGAAAAGGCAGCAGAGAAACGCTTTCCCAGGTCCCAGAGCAATGGAGTTGAGAAGGCATCCTAAAACTCCTTCATCCCAGAGCACAGGCTATCTGCCAGCTGTGGTAGCTTTAGGCAAAAAGTGTACAACTTCAGTTCCTCTTCCTGAATTTTGCCCAGGCCTTGGAAACTCTGGGTTATGGAAAGGTTAATCCACATTTACCTCTACACCAATCAGTATTTTGATTTTAAAAGTGTTTCTGCATCAGTAACTTAATGGACATAGAAATTAACAAGTCTTTATGCATGAGCACCCTTTGGGCTTGATGCTTTTGTTGTACTTCTCAGCATTTTTCCCTTAAACCAAATGTACCATCTGCTTGTTGCTTTGGACATATGCTATACATGTAAACATTTTTGAAAGGAGTAAGTAAATTTCATGGCCTGCTAGTGATTTTTTGATTTGGGTGTAACTGCAAATAAATGAAGACCAAACATCACAATTTTTGTTGCTACGAGTTGGAACTACTATTTGGGCCCTTCATGTATCTGCTGTTGCTGTGTGTATGGAGCACAGTGGGATATATAGCACCCAGGTTTCTAAAAGTTAGTCAAATTCATTCCGTTGTCAAGAAGTACATGAAGTTCTTATTGACCAAATTGAACAGACATTGCAGAGTTTTAAAGCAAGACCTATGAGCAATATTAAAGATCTGAGCTTAGGAAAAACAGATACCTTACTGGAGACTAAAATTCAGTTGTCACTCCTTTCCCATTTAGTTCTGGAGTTCTATGATGACAGTTGACAAAGTACTAGAGGGAATATTCTGTTAATAGCAAATTGACTTGTAAATGGTGCATAGTATAGATGCCCTATAAAATACTGTTATCTTGGGTATATTCTTTATGGTTAAACCACAGCAGTGGTATTTGCACACTGAAAATTCCTGCACATTCTTATCATAATATCTGTCAGTAACTAAGATTTTTTACAGATTTGTGGGAGTAGGGGAGGATACCAGACGAGGTTTTTATTGTGATGACACAGTACTGCAACACAGACAGTAAGTACTTACGGATTTCTCTTTACCAATGCAGAAGGGACTGTAAGTACAAACACTACAACAGTTCTTGTTTTACTACTTTTCATCATAAATAGAGTAATTTACTCCAAGGTTACTTTTTAAAAAGTGGATTCTGGCAATACAAAATAATTATTTCAAAATATGCTTCCTGAATTATGCTGGCCTCTTACGCATTTTCTGCTAGAACAAATGAGAACAGAGATCTTTTTCTGCATGCTGTGTCTTAGGACACTCATACAGATAGTAAGAGTACTGCTCCTGCTTTCTATAAAACTTCTCTTTCAAATGCCATGTGTCATGTTCCCTTTCAGGAGACTTTTCAGAGCAGATAATTGTACAAAACCATGGTGCTTACACCTTGTTAAAGCTAACAGGCCTTATATGCATATTTGAATTAAACTTACAAAGCAGTGGGTTGAGATGGTTTTCAAATATGTGTGATTGAATGTCATCACCATTAGCAACTGAACTTTCATTGAAATGTCCTTTTTTCATAAGCATAATCTGGGTATTTGAAGAGCTTGTGTTAAATGAGAGTGTGAATTATACATAGGTGTGGATAATAGGAAGTCACATTTGCCCACAGCTTGCATTGTGAGCTGCTTTGAGGAAAGACTGGGTTTCTGAAATTCCATCATGTGTTTTCTGCTGTGGACACCATTGTTCTTTGTACCTCTCCTCTCCCATACCTACTTTGCAGCACTGACCATTAAAGCCACCAGATGGAGAGCACGCCACCACAGACACAAGATCCATGCAGGCAGCCTTACACCACCACAAGCTGCCAGGAAAGGGGACCAGAAAGCGCCACTTCCTCTACAAGCAGCAGCCACAAGGCTGAAAGACTGCCAACAGCCCCACAGCACTGCCATGGGCTGCAGGGAAAGGACTGCAACAGCCACTGTGGACAGCTGGAACATCCTGTAGCAGCAGGACACCACAACCTTGGCACAGTGGGTCTGTCCCACTCCTCTGCAAGCAAGAAAGCTGAGAGCAGCTTTCTTGATCCTGGCCCAAGTATTTATGACAAAACGGGGCGTTTGCTGTGGACAACAGCCACTTCTCCCCTCTTCCAGCTGCAAGGAACTCCCCTCCACACTTTCTTCAACCAGGGTATCTCTTCCCATGCAGATTCAGTGCCTTTGTACCCTACATCAGGCAGCTGCCTTGCCTTCAACCTCACACTGCAACAGGAGAAAGGAACAAGACAGGTAAGTTGCTCCTATTGATGTGTGTGCCTCATTAGTGGCCTTGCAAGAACTATGCCCAGTGTCTAACCCAATACAGAGCCAACTGAGTTTATCTTAGGCTTTCACTATGACAGTCACTCAGGATTTTTGTTTGCTTTCACAAGAAGAACATGTTTGTATTGGTAATCCTGAGCCCTCACAGCATTTTGGGGAAGGTCTGGGGGTCAGTGCCTGAGGGCTGTGAGGGGCCCCAGACGTGTCCCTGAGTGCAGTGTGGGAAGGAGGTGGAGCAGGGCTCTGCAACACCAGAGCTCTGTTCTGTAGCTGGCTGGGCTGCCCAAGCCAGCGCTGGGTAACAGACGTCTGGCAGGAAGCAGGAACCAAGCACCTGACTGCTTTGCTCTGGGTTGCATTCAGACCTAGGCAGGGCTGTGGAATCTGGGTGCCCCATGTGATGGATTCCTCCCAGCTGGGTGTCACAGCAGTGCTGGAGCAGCACTGAGCTGGCACTGGGGTCAGTGACTGTCCCTGGCAATCCGGCTACCGGCCTTCACCTTGGCACTGACCGGGAAATGTGGCCAAGGTGTATCCCAGCTGTGCATTAGGAATCTGGTCAAAAAAATTAGCCAAGAGCCTGGCAAATTTGCATCCTACTGATTAGGAGTTCATATTTTACAGAGGGGGCTGAAATTCTTGTGTGAGGTTTGCTTAAAGGCCCAAGGGGAGCTTGTTACTTTGAAGCAAGTAACAAGCAAATAAACAGGGTAATAGAAGACACAGCCTACATAGGGAGAGGCAGTGTGTTTTAAAACCAGGTACAAATAAATGTTTCAAGTTTACTGCCAATAATAACTAGACACATGACTTTGGGCCTTGGGAGATGATTTAATTCCTTGCCCTGCTGTCTCAGAACCAGCAGGACATCTCCCACTGATCAAAGGCATGACTCAGCCCCAGAGAGAAAAGCAGAAGCTGGAAACCTTCCCCACTGTAGCAGCAAAGTATTTTCTTTTGACCCCAAAACTTGCTTCTGGGAGGAAGGGCTGTTGTATCCTCATGCTGATGACGCCTGCTTTTCACGTACACATTCCGAGTGTTAAGCTCTGAGTAAACCCCTTAACATGGGCACACAATGCCTGTAAGTGAATAGAGCCTGTGCAATCCAATAATTTATTAAACTTTCATCTTGTAAAGCCAGTTACAAATTAAAAAAAGACAGCAGAAGGAATTCTATAATAGAAATGAGCAAAATTACAACAAATTGTAGTGGGAGTTATGTTTCAAGTGGGTTCAAGCTGCCTGCAGCAACCCAAGAGCCAGAACACAGAGCTAGTGCAGAGTTAGGACATGGATAATCAAGCTTAGTCTGATACATTAGAGATCCAGCCAGTGTATGCAGTGTATGCAAAGTGTTGCTTCTCAGGTGGCCTCTGCATTCCTGTTCTCTCCCATCTGTGACCTGGTCATCTGTTTATTACTTGTGACAAGGAATTAAATAATGCAAACAAGGTGTTTGTAGGCTCCATCAGTGACGCTATTTAAGGCAAAACTCCAGGTGAAGGGATGATGCACAGCAGGGGCCACCCTCTTTGGCTGATCATGTATCAAGTGCACGGTGTGTTTGCACACGCTGCAGTGTAGTGAAAATGAGAGAAGAGCAGGGGTTATGTACAGTATTTCTTCTTGTACTGTCACCCTCAAAACTAGTGCTCTGCAACATAGTATTAGTAATATTGGAACAATCTGATGATGAATTGGAATGGAACCTGTTGCATACTGACTCCTTCTTTTCTATGCAATTTCTGTTTCATAGGTAACAGGCCTTAGCTGATGCTACTTCAGAAATGGAGATAGCCAATTTTAAATGTGGAAGAAGGCCCACATTACATACAACTCTGCAGTTTCATGGGCCTTTGCATTCTGGGATCCCAAGGCTAGACAAGGGTCATGGAAAACGGCTCACCACTAGGTGTCTTGTTTGTTAACGCAACTAATTTATGATGGGACTGATATTGAATATTGTTTTAAACAAATCAACTTTCTGAAGTCAAGAGATATAAGATGACTGTCATCTTTCATGGAGAAGAAAAAATTCTGCTTCTTCCAATTGCAGGTAGCTATAAAAACCTCCAAGAAGCAGTTGTTTTGGCAAAATAGAATTGTTTTCAAATTCTGCCTAAGACTAAGGACCTAGAGGAGACTGGATGGGGATCCGTGGATTCATTGATGTGAGCAGTTCTTGTTAAAAGTTGGGGTGGATGAAGGATTTGGCATTTGCTTACTGCGGTAAAGAGGAAGTAAAAATCTTGCCTGTAACAATTTATCTAGGCACCTATTCACTCTGTAGGAAATAGTTCACTTAAAGCTAAATTCAGGGACCCCAGTCACCCTAAAATCCCCCCTAAAGAAAGAAGGATCTCAATGCAAGCAAGCTGCTCACCATAAATCTCCAACTTCCATCTAATACCTGGAGTTTGTGAAGGGCAGCTCTTCTGGAAATGCTACTAAAACCATCTCCCCTCCTGGGCTGTACAGGAGAACAGCAGTCATTATTTTTTACACAAGAGGCGCTGCTTGCAGTGTGACCTTAGGGCCTGTTTCAGTGGTGCTAGTCCCAGGGGTTTTCTCCTAGACTGAAGTATTTAGTATTTTAACTGAAAGTGCCACTTTTTACAGTCGTGTACCTGTGAATTTTTACTGGAAGGTAAACCTTGGGTGTTTTTATTTGTTTCTTTGTTTAATGCTCTCTCAAGTAGGGGTTGACCTCTCTCTTGGACTATTTGGCTTCAATTATATAAAGGCTTTTTCTTTTTAAGACCAGATCAGATTGTTAGTATATCCTGAAAAAAAAAAAAAAACAAAAAACCAAACCCACAGTGATTTATATTTTTAGATTTGTTTGCAAAATAAATAAATATTCTTTCAGCAGACCATGTTGTGATCACATGATCCCAGATGTCTGCATGTTCAAAATTCTTAAGGAAGCTTAAGTCTGTCTCTCGTCCTGCAGAAATGATCCTTGTAAATTTTTCTGCCAGTAAGACAGGTGATAGTGAAAGCAGCACAGAGGACACGGAGCAGGAGGATGCTTCTGCCTTTGCTTCTTTAAGGTACACTGTTCATCAAACAAGCAAGGGGAAAACAAGTTTTGGGTGATTAGTATTTCACAACAGTTGTAACTGTTTAATGTCTTTGGGCAGAGGTGCAAATCCTATGGTACTGTAGATGTCACTTCAGGTTTTAAATACAGTAGTCAGTTGAATTCTTAAAAAACATCTTTGCTACACTTGTGCTGGCAAGTTGCAAATACCAATGACTAAACTAGTGCCAGTTCATCCGTATCACCTAGTCCAGATGCTTGCATGACTGTCCACACTGGTGGCTGATTTGACACTGCAGCGTTTCTTCACGATCATGTTGATGTATGCTTTCATGATCTTTATTATCTCGCCCACCTGGGGAGAGAACACAGCAACACAGCATAAGCACTTTGAAAACCTAAGCACGCTGAGGCATACAGGACATTTTGCTGAAAGAGATTCCCCTTCTCCAAAGTCATGACACAATCAATTTTGCATGTTAATACTAAATGTGAACATGACAGTAAGAAGAGAAAGGCTTGACAAGTTTGTGTGCTGCTGTAGCAATACTTTAAAATATTTGTAGCTCAAAGAAAAGCAACTTCCATTCTATTGAAACTCTTCTTTTTTTAAGTTTGTGAAACACCCCATTCATCTACTGGAAAGGAATGAAAAAAAAAACAGGCAAAGTGAAGAACACCTAGAACTGGAAACTCTTGATGCACTGGGACACTAATTAACCTCCTTCACTTTCTGACCAGCCTATTTTTTTTGTTCATCCCTGTATTCAAGAAGAGGTACCACGCCCTTTAGGCTTAAGCTCCCTTTATCTTTTCCCTTGGCTATGTAGTCCATTTGTCAAGAGTTCTTGCACAGAAACCTCTCTATTCCTTGAAGCTTAACGGAAGTGGCTGTGTGCTTTCACATACCTGTGAGGTTTCAAAGAACATTTCTCTCTCATCCACTGTAATTTTGAAGGTGTTGGGCTGTGGTGCTCCAAAGAAAACAATGTGCTCATACTGGAAAGTTTCTAGTGGTTTAGGATCCCCTCGTTTGTAGACAGACACATTCTCTGTGCTGACGCCAAGCCAGAGATCATTGGGGAATCCACCCTCCTTGCACTGCAGAAAGAGAAACGCGACCTTTTGCATAAATGCAGTGGAGGATCAAATAATTTTCCAGTCAAGAAAAAGCCCTCTGTTTCTAGCTCTTATAGGAGATTTCAATTCAATACACAAACCAGGGTACTTGCAGAATCTATGCTGGAGGCACTTCTGCAAAGATTCAGAAGTGATACAGCTGTGAGTCAAATACTAGTTGAGTAATAAATAATTGTAATAGGGAACAGCTCTCATCAGATTTTGAAGTGATGCAGCAAGTCAATATTCCACTTCTTATTTTACATATAATGCAGTGAGTGCAAGCAACTTCCCATGGTGATCCACCTCGGCAGCAGCAAAACTGACAGAAGTGAACTGTGGCCTCCTACTGTGGCAGGCTGAGCAGTGCTGTACATGCCTCAGTCTGCACAATTTCTGTTGTACTGCTGCCGACCAGGATTGCACTTTTTGCTGGCAAGAATAGCAGAGCTTTGTTTTACTTAGATTTTCACTAGCCACCACATTCTTAAACCCCTCTCTGCTCCCCCATTCCACCATTATTCTACACAATTATGCCACACAAAGTGGGAATCCATTGTCTCCCTTCATTTACCAGGATGCCCTGCCTTGCTTTCTCTGTGCTCTCTGTGTCATAACTCTTAGATATTGTGATACTACAGGCTTTCCCTGAGATTATTAAGGCAAAATGTATCCAGTTCACAAAATTCCCATCTGTTACACACAGCTTTATCTGTTCTCCAGGCTGATACCTCTCCTCAGCTGTGGTTTTAGGAGTTCACTAATCACTCACCTCAACATCAAAGAGGGTCGACCCATAACCTGGCCACTCCTTTACAATGGACATGTATTTCACCATGGCCTGATGCTGAGAGACTCCCTGCAGCTTGGTCCATTTTTGTGCTATGCTTGCCCGAGCAGCTGAAAGCTCTTCTTTTACCCACATCTCCATCATCTGCTCCTCTTCTACCTTCTGCTTCTTTACAGAGCCTGTCTTGAAGCTGCGCTTCAATGTCCCTTCAAGGAAGCTGGTCCGTCTCCTCTCCAGAGTGTGACTGCTGCTGCTCTTTGTTGACTGCAGTATTTTGGATTTCAGCCTGTTAACTGGGTAGATTCCATCAAGGGTCCAGCTTATTTTGGAATAATCTCCATGAAGATACTGCAGCCGCAGAGCTGCCAGACGCTGCAGAGTGTCCTCCGGCCCAGGAAAATGACCAGCTATGAGGCTTTCGTGAGCCTACAAACAAAAAGTCCCCCAAATTCGTTAGAAAGCAAAAGCACACTTTATTCACATCTGGGTCCAGGTAGAGGTAGAGATTCCTGTCACATCTGCTGATCTGAGTAGGATAGACATCATTCAAGAGTCAGAGCAGACATTGTAATAAATACATCAAAGTCTGCAAGTGGTTGATACAGGGGGCAACACCCCTTTCTGCAAGCCTGAACAGGACAGAGATCTTTGAGGGGCTCCTATCCTGTACAGAAAGCCCCACAATGAGGACCTTTTAAATCTGGAACAGATGGGAGAGACCAGAATTGAAGCAATTTGTTTTTGTGCTGTATCAGCTACAGCTCCTGAGTGAAGATTATATTCAACACCAGAGTAATATATAATAAATTCAAGATTCTCAACCTCAGTTTCATTACACAAAAGTATCTCCCACCTCTTCCTCCTTCACCTGATGTCTCCACCAATCTTCTTGTTTCCCTTTGCCTGTTTTTCTGTGAAATCTATTAATGGGGCTTTTTGCACATCCCTCTAATGTCTGGGTAACACCTACTCTCCTACTGTTACTTCTCTTTGCCAGTTAAAGCTGTGTAGACTGAAATCCTTGTCAAGAGAGAGTTTGGTACAAGTGAGGTTCCACAGAGCACCACGTGCTCCTGTCTGTTTTCTAGACATTCTCTAGCTAACAATGCTTGATGTTCATTTCAAGAAATGAACCATCATCTGGGTGATGTACATGCCATGCATTTGACTATCAGTGAGTTTCAGTCTTCATGACTGACTGCCATTAACACAGATTTAGTAATTTTCTATGATTTTCTGAGGCAAGGTCAGTGTTCACTGAAGTAATACAGGTGGGACAAATCACACAGCTGGTGCACCAGCTGGTTTAGTTTTACATCCCAGCTGCAAGGCTCTTTCTTATCAGTGCAATCTCTGATCTTGCCAGCATCATTGTGCTATAGAGTACAGTGACTTAAAAAAATAACAGACTACTCAGCAGATAAATATTGTTAACTACATTCTCCTTTCCTTTGTCTGCTCTACTCTTCTAGTGCCTCTCTGTTAATCAAAAGAAATTGCCCAGAAGATGTTTCATAGTTAGTTCTGGTAACATCCCAAGGATGCGCTGTTCTTGCAAGCTGATTTGCAGATAGATAGATAGATTTTTCCAGTTTTCTTTACATTTATATTCTGCAAGCAGCTACTTTTAATAATTCTCTTAAATCATTACTCGAATTTCTCTGCCTTCTAAAATTAAAGACCAAGTTTTTAAAAAAAATAATTTCCTTTTTTCTAAGCCTTTGCTAATTTTTCTTGCTTTTGTTCTAATGCTCATCTTCCCTAGAAAATTTCATGGTCTATTTCCTTAGTAGATTCCAGGCAAAAATCCAACACACCAAACTCTTCTGCTACAACGAGAATTCCCATTTGTAATGAAAGGTAAACCAGTTTTCTGTATCCTCTTGTGTGCTTTTGCCATGCTGGAAACCAAATCATTCTCTCAGAGTTAGCTTACCTGCTCAAACATGAAGGCAAATTCCACGCCATCTCTGGGAACATTCTCAATATCCAAGAAGCAATAAAGCTTAAAATACAGTTGCCACTGTCCTTCCTCCTCTTCTTCAGAGCCAGCAAGTCTGTAAAATGAGAAGGGAAAAAAAAAAAAAAACAACCAGTAAGGAGAAGTACCATGGTACTGGAATGTCCATAGTGCAAGTCACAATCTGAAGGTAACCCTGGACTCTGAAATCCAGTGTTACATCCAACTGGGAATTAAAGGTTTCATGAAACATTCTTTTACCTCTCAAACTTGGCCAAGATATCAGCCACAATCACCCGACTCTCCACAGCACGGTCAACCTGCTGATTATGTTCAAAGAGTGCAAACATATTCCGGCTGTCCTCCATTGCCAACCCTCGGATCAGCTTTTCAACCACCTGCAAAATCAGACACAGCACACAGTAGGCATCAGTCCCCCTTTCACAATGAAGAATCAGTACCTCTTCAGGACACCTATCATTTCATACATCTCCATCACATTTCTCCCTTAATTTCCTTGTTTTCAGATTAAAGAATTCTAACCCTAAAAGATCATTCCCTGCAATTAAGTCATTACTTATATTTGATCATCCTTGCTTTTCTTCTCTGAATCTTTTCAATCTTCATTACTCTTTCGAGGATGGGGGAATTAGAATTCTGCACAAGATATAGGCACATAATGGATTCAGATGTCACAATGACATTCTCAGCACCTCTAGAACAATTCCACTTTCTGCTCTGTTTAGCACTGTTTTCACAGACATGACTACTGCAACCTGGAATCCTGCTTCTGACCTGCTAATGATTAAGTTACTGGTAGACTAACCCTCTCAGAAGGATTCCATTATGAACTGGAATTTCTCCTTGTCCAGAAAACTGTGTTTAGCAAGTTTCAGACAAAGGGCAGAACACCAGAACTGTTTCGATTTTGCAACACAATTTTCAAGCGATACTCTACCACCTGGGCACTGGCCTTGTAGAATAAAATGAACTCTGCCCAAAGATATAGCAAAAGAATTGTAATTAAAAAAAAAAAAAATTGGAAATTAAGGGGAAAAGGGTGTGCTTCAACAGACCCACTCTCCAGACACAGATGTGCTCACATCTGGTTAATCCTACTAATGCATTACCTCCCCAGCGCTGGTGTGGGAGTTGATGGTTATTTTGCAGGAGCCACCACCATGGCAGTACACTGTCGTGGTCATTTCCTCACGGGTAAGAAGAGCTTGTATTTCCTCCTGGGAGGGCACAAACTCCCTCGTCTTTGTTCTCTTCAGGGAATCACTTATGAACTGTGCATACCTATCTATTTCTGAGTCTGGAAAGAGATCTTTTACCCTAATTGTAAAGAGAAGCAAAAAAAAAAAACACCCCATTACACAGTGAACAACACATTACCCTAAAAATGACACTACTGCAAGTAAAGAGTTTGGTAGAGATGCTGATGTCAAAAGCAACCACACAAAAATCAAGCTTATTTCCTAAACCATACAATCTGCTTTTACTAGTCATTTGAAAGTCACTTCAGTGGCATTTCTCAGCAATGTATGAAATAAGCAGTTCAAAGTTTCAGGAGTTTAGTGACAGGTGAAGACAGCAGAATTGATAATCTCAATTTACAAATCTGTGACTAAAAACTGTGAAATTAAATGTAAACTTTTTTCATTTATTCTTAATGTTTTTGTTTGGTTTTGTTTGTTTGTTTTAATTCGCTGGCTGTGTTTGAGCCACTTCTACAGTATGTTTGAGAATTAAGATAGAAAGCAGATGCCTGTACACTGTTCTCTTCCATCCAAGACCAGCAGGTCTAAGTATAACATTATTTGCAACTCTAGTGATAAAACAATGAAATGGCTCCATGGAGTATCTGCATCTCTTAGATCCGGGCCACAGAGGTAGCTATTTGGTGTACTGACACAAAACTCATCTCACTCTTTCCTAGCTTGGAAGGAATCAAATAGATTTTATCGATCTTATCATTAGGAATGGAGCAAGGTTACACAGCTGCAGATCAGCCCAGTGCAGACTGCCTTGTAAAGCTGCATTGGATGCTGAAGATGACTTGGGAAGAAATGTAAATTATTTAGTTCAGGAAAATGGGGGGTTAAAACAGATTAAAAATACTAATTGCAAGCATTATGTGCTTAGTTAAATAAATCTTGAAAAATTATAAATTGGATTTACAGTATCTCTCGTACTTCATAGTATGCTTTTTGCCTGTGCCAGCTGCAAGGTAGGACAGATTTCCATGAGTATGGAAGTACAGACCTCACCTTTCCCGCAAGTTGATAATTTTTATATGTACATTAGTAAGCAGCAGGTCTCAGCTGTAAATCCACTGCAACACAGTCTCATGGTATTCTGTTTGGGTAACTTACACAACAGATGGGTGGCAAAGTGGGGGGAGTCTGAATACACAAAAAAGCTGGTGGTAAGAACTGGGCAAAGGTAGGAGGCCAAAACACCACAGGAAGATGTCTGCACAGCAAGAGGGTGAGACAGTAATTACAACAGGCAGTGGAAGATCAGCAGAGCAAAAGGAAACAAGCTGCAAACAAAAGAGACATTTACCTTCGGAGGTGGAACTTGAGGTAGCGCAGGATCCCTCTGCTGGGCAGGAAAGTGCAGCTCATACAGGTCATCAGCTGCCAGTGGTGCAGGTTCGCAGTACTGTTGGGGTGTGGCATGTGGTTGGTTTGCTTGATGAGCTGACAGTACACTTCATCACGGAGGGGCTTTAAGTCATGGCAGGTCTGCAGGATGCCTTGGATAATGGGTATGGGGTCAGACACTGTCTCGATTTCCTGAAGGGAGTTAAAGATCTTCACTGCTTCATCCTGCAAGCTGCTGTAACCCTTCTCTTGTTGCACTGGGGAACAATCACAAAGATGACAAGAGGTGAGCATCTGCCTCATTTTCTACTGGCCCAGCAGTACTACCGTCAACTGTACTCCTCTGTCATGGAAGAACAGCAACCTGAGCATCAGCGTATATCCTGAACTTCAATTTATACTTGAAGTTCATTAATGCTTCCTCTCCAAATGTTCAAATGCAGTTTTAATTTGTATTTGCCACGTCTGATTTGTCACCACTCCCACAAAAATACATTCCAAGTGTATTTTTGAATACACTGCATAGAAAAGCAGAGTAATATTTTTAAGGGAAATGAACAGTGCAGGCTTCAGTGTCTGCAACCAAATAATGGAATGTGGCCTGGCTTGTGTAATTCCAAAATTCTGTGTTGTGCCTGTATTAGCTTTGACCCCTGGGCCAACATAGAACTTAAGCAAATTGCTCTACCACAAATGCATCTTATACCTATTGTTTAGATTTAAAATGCCTGGACCAAAACTTGTTTTTTGACCACCTAAATGTCTGCTTTTTTGAACTGCTCAGACATATGTGACACCATTCAGATGCAGGCTTGCATTCTCCTTTGCACATCTCTGGGGCTTTAGGTCCTTCTGAATCTCCTGTACAGTCACTGCTTCCCCAGTGGCCATGTATTAACTGTACAATACAAAGACGCAGTTCTAAAAAGTAAGTTCCACAGTGTGTTTGTTCTGTATTTTTCCTCTATTTCAGAATTCATTTTTTCTGTGCTTTTAATCTGACATGTAATTGGATCCTTCTATTGTGACACACCTAGTATCCTTTCACTTTCTCCATGACAGTCTTCTGGCCCTAAAAACTTCATTTTGAGGCTGAAGAATCCTGCTCTCTATTTTGTCACTTAATTGTAGGCAAGTTCTTCTGTACCTTTGATCATCTTTGGGTAGGTTTTTACATCTCCTATATATCTTTGATGAGATGTAGAAGGCAAAACTGTATCTTGTACTCAAGATACAGGTGCACGATTCATATACAGCTGCACAAAGACTTTATTTTTCTTTTTCTAAGCTCTCAAAACCTTACATTAGCTGTTTTGTTTCTGTACTCACTAGAGTTGACATTTTCATAAAGCTATGTAAATTGATTTTCACTTTCCTAAGCACAGCTAGATCACTACCTGTGTGGCAGACTGTTTTTCCCATATACATTACTTTGATTGAAATTAATTTCTTAAAAGATTCTGTGGCTCAGTCACTCCACATGAGACATTCTTCTATAGTTCTTCAGCAGCTTTCAGTTTTAGTATGTCAAACAGTCTGTAATCATCAACAAATCACTTTGGTTTCTGGTGGCTCATTACTCTAGCTCTTTCATGTTTCTGACACTTTTGAAAAAAGGGTCCATTTAGTCTGGTTTTACAGCAGCTTCTGTAGAAATACTACCCCACTGCCAGCTGCATGATGTAATCCTGTTGTAGTCTTTCCACTGGAGCCACTCGCAACCCAGTTGTGGCTAAAGGATGACAGGCTGCATCTCCCCTGGATGGATGATGAAACTATCTCCCCTCTTTTACTCTAAGATACAATGCTACCATAAGAGGCAGTGAAAATGGAACACAGTCCTGAGAAGAAAGGCAGAGAAAGGGACTGTTCCCTCCCTGAACCCTGTAGGCCACACTGTCCCAAACAGACTTCACCTGCACAGAGAGATCTTACAGACCCATTTTGTGGTGCTCAGGCTCCTCAGTGACCCTCAAAATGAGAATGGATTCTGCCACTTGGGTAAAATACTTACAGTTGACACTGACATCTCCATACGGTAACGGGAGCAGTGGGGAGTGCAAGGGGTGCTGGGTGTATCGCAAGATTGGGTTCCTCCTATACGTCTGTTCCACTACTTCAAAGTTTGTGCTATTTTCCTGGAAAAGAAAGCAAAAAATCATTATCCTCAAACAGACACAGTCCTTTGCAGGATGTCCTTACACATTTAGGTTCAAGCTCAACCACCTTTTCTAAATTTCTGGAGGTGCCTAGGGGGACTAAGTGATCAAAGCATAATCTCTATCTAAAAATTACCCTGTACGTTATTCCTCTAAATTAAACATAAGAATTGCCATGCTACATCATCCCACAGGTCACTAAGCACAGAATCGTGCCTTCAAGCGTGGCTTGCATAATATATGTGGCATGATCCCTCTCTCCTGTGTCCTTCAAGCTTTCAACAGGACATAGTTAATGGGCTTTCTGATCACAGTTCAACTATTTTCAGTGTGTAATAATGAGCCTGCTCTCAACTTGTCTGGTTGTGCTATATGTGTTTACAGAATGACTAACCAAAATGCTCCAAGGTGTTCAAAATCGGACTTGTCACTACCATACACACTGGATCACATTCTTCTGCATTTTGTCCTAGACTTCTTCCTAGTAATACATTATGCTCCGTTTGTCCTTGAACCATGAGCTGAAGTTTTCCACAGTTTTCTACAATCACTCCCAGCTCTTTCTTCCTAAATACAAACTATCTAATTGCATCCAGATTAGAGCTCATCACAAACACATTTCTTCTGAAATTTGGTTTGGTGTGTCCTCTTAAATGATTCCAGGTTTATACACCAAAGTTTCTGGCAAGTTTATTCTCAAAAATTACTTCTGTAGTAAAATTTCTGCTATTTTGAAGGATATTATCTTTCCACCCTTTACTCTGATACTTAACCATGCAAGCCTAAGGTATGAAGAGAACTTCAGGGTACATCAAAGTCAGATGGCTGGTAGGAATGGAATTTTTTGTATTTGCATCTGAGAGATGCTTAGGAGCGGAAAGGATGGAGCAGAGATTTGCAAATACTTGATGGTGTAATCCTGCGTGCAATTTTTAATTGCACAGAGTCATAGTCTAGACTTATGCAGATCAGCTAGCAAAATAAAATTCATGCAATATTTGATATTTTTTTTGTTGCACAGTTGTGTGGTTTTATTTTTTTACCCTTTTTCATTTTCCCCTTAAGACAGTAACCCTGTTTTTTGCCACATTCTCAGCAATGACTCGGTTAGGCCAGTGGTGGTCTGGCTGCTCCCAACTCACGTGGGGATTCGCAGGATGCCACCTACCCTGATGTCACGAATGAGCTGCTGGGTAGGTGTTTCTATGGGAACTTTGCTGTCAATGACACCCTGAATGGCAGAGGCCCAGCGCATGGCTTCATTCAGCAGCTTCGTGTACAGTCTGTAGGAGTGCTTCCGCCCGTGGACTATGATGTTCCAGTAGCCTGTGCAGAACAAAAGTGGAAACAAAGCTGGAAGGTGAAACTGGCTTTCATATTATGTAGCTGATCAGGGGTTAGCAAATGTGACATCCACCTACAAGAAGGGCCAGAAGGAGAATCTGGGGAACTACAGGTCCATCAGTTCATCCTTGATACCAGGGAAGGCTATGGAGCAAATGAGGCTTGGGTGTCAAATGAGAGCAATGGAACTGGGCAAGGGTCTGGAGCACAAGTCCTGTGAGGACAGCTTTAATGTGTGAGGACTTGTGGCTGAGGGAGCTGGGGGTGTTTAACTTGGAGAAAATAAGGCTCAAGGGGGACTAATTACTATCTACAACTACCTGAAAGGAGGATGTAACCAGGTGGAAGTCTGTCCCTTCTCCCAAGTAACAAGCAATAGGACAAGAGGAAAGGACTGCCAACAGACTCTTCAGGGAAATGGCTGAATCACCACCCCTGGAGGCATTTAAAAAATGTGTAGATGTGGCACTTAGGGACATGGCTTAGTGGTGGACTTGACAATGTTAGGCTAATGGTTGGACTTGGTTACTAAGAGGCCATTGATTCTCTTTTTGCCTGCACATCAGCTTGTGGCTGATGAAAAAACCCTGCTGCTTTCATAGCAGTATACAGTGTGTCTGGTTAAAATCCACTAGGTAGACATTAACATCCCCATTCCCAAAACAGATTTATCAACAGGGAAGTCCCAGTCCAGATTTTGGTACAAAGACAGCTTTCCAAGATGCAAGTATCTTGCAGTGTAACCTGACTACTTGCCTGCCAACCAGGCAGCTCACTTTCACAGACAGCATTTGGACTACACTATCCTATTAATCGCTTGAAAAAAATGACCACTCTACACACAATGTGCCTAGTCACATTGCCAAATCAACTCTCAGAACTTTTAAAAATATGTTTGACAACCTGAGAGAACGTGCCAAAGCAATGGCAATTCTATCTGCTAAAGGCAGCCCTAGACATCTGTTGATACCAAAAATGTGGACACTTTCTTGTGAATGAGCAGAATAAATTTCATCACATCACACTTTTTAAATACTTCCAGCTTCTAGCCTTTTTAAAAGGTATCCCAAACAACTCCAGTATTCAAAAGTCCATTTTTTCAAGTCTTCTTCTAAGGTTCACAATCTTTGTATGGGGGATTCACCCTTTATCCCATAACCTGGGTTCTCTTCCAACTCCTAAGGCATGCAATGGAGGATCATGCCAGATCCTGCCCTTCCAACTGTCATGTTGCACAGAAAGCAAACACAGGCCTTTGCTATCTTTTGTTTCTATCAAGTTGAGTGGTACCATAACACATACACTGTATATCCCCTACAGTGTTTGGGATGACTGCTATTTAAGAGATTAACTGACCTCAGAGACAAATGTAGGTCATGCTACAAAGTGACAGTTCTGGAGATGTACTAATAATTAGTGTCAACTACAGGAACTCACACCTGTTACCTTGCCTGGGGAACACTGAGATAAGCAGTGGCTGTACTCAGTGAGAAACATTAGCACTCTGTACCTGTGTCAGGTGTGAGGCACACACAGTCACTTGCACACTTTACAAATCTCTTAAAGCTTCTACGGGCAGAGATGTTTGCAGGCAGACACAAAGCCTCAGATGATATCAAGACTGCCTTCTCAACATGCCACACCACTACAGTCCTGCACCATCCCCTCTTCAGGAGCTGCACACCTGGAGTCTGCTCTTTACCACCGTCTCCCTCTCACCTGTGTCTTTGAAGACCCTCTCGTCGGGCTGCACCACGGAGCAGAGGCTGTTGAGCACGAGCGTCCCGAGCTTGGCAGCTGTGCGCTCGGACGACTTGTAGTAGTCGAGGGCAGTGTTTGTCAGAACAAACCAGCGCTTCTTCATCTTCAGAGAGGACATCTTGTTGCTGCTCTGAACCTCCTTATGAAGCCAGCCTAGCACAGAAACACAAACATGTCATTACGCGCTTCTCTTGCTCCCGTGGTCAGGACAAATAATTTCACTGTCATTTTAGATTTTTTGCAAAATAAAGGACAAAAAAGAAAGATTAAGAAAATTCAATACTTCAACAGAAAAAAATTATAGCCTGCATTGCTAAAGCTGTCAGAAAGATCATTTTCTACTCAGAGGTGTAAAAAGCAATGTCCACCCACAAGACAAAACGTTCAGAAAAGGTGGGACTGAACCAAGAGGCTCAGAAAAAAAGAAAATGTATAGATCTTCCTGAATATACGCCTTTGTGTCTATTCTGCTGTTACAGAGACATCTTATTAGGAAGAGCAGAGCATACTCAGCAAAGGATCACTCCTTTTTCTCTTTGACTAATGAACAATACTAGATAAAAGGAACTGTTGCCTTGCAATTAAGTATTTTGAAGTTAAGGTACTCAAACTGTTGTCTTTTAGTCTACTTTGTATCATTCAATCTCCTTGAAATCTTTAATAGTGGAAGGCTTTTGCCACATTTTGGTGACCCTCTTCTTCTGTCCTTCTGCCTTGCCATGACCACTCCATGGCATTTATTTTTTCATAGATATTTCTGAAAGATGCAAGGCAATTTGCTCATGCACTTGCTTTCCACAGACTGGATCAGGAGTGTCATCATACATGTGATGAGCTCAAAATATAGAGAAAATTTAAAATAATTAAAACAAATGGGTGACTAGTTTGCAATATATGTGTGATCCCTATTCATGCTCCACCATCTTCAACTAAGCTCTGACTAAAGATGTAATTTAAACCTTTTGCTCAACCTCAGAGAATTCTTCTCACCCTACTATGTCTACCATAACCAGGTTAGTTAGTTTAGCTGAGGACAGCAGCAATCCCACAAAGATCTCTCTCGCTCCCTCCCTCTCTACATGACAGGTGTCAGAAGGAACTGAGCTGCCAACAAAAGCCACAGTGTCATGTTATAGTCCATCTAAGCCAGCTGCTGCTCATCAGCAGCCATGCTCCTTCCTATTCCCTGGTGGCATTTGCCAGACATGTTTAAATAGGCTAGAACTATCATCAGAAAATGAAACATATGAAGCATTTTTTTTTCCACCTGGCAGGGAATTAGATAAAATCCAGGGCTAGCACACACATGACATGGCAAACAGCAGGCAGGAAGGTGGGGGGGGGGGCAGAGAATGAGAGTCTTTGAGGAACAGCTAAACCCTAGACTGAATTAGCAACAATCAAATCTCCCTGTCAGATTATAAGCAGAAGATGAGTTTCACATGTAATTGCATGTATTTCCTTTCACCTCTCACAAGGAATTCCTGGCCATCCACCTTGGATTCGCCTTTGGGTTTCTGCAGCAGGGAAATCCAGTGATGCATTTCCTCAGGAGTGTCGCTGTTGCAGTGAATCACACGATTGGCTGTGATGATCACAAAAGAATTCGGTCTGCCAGAAAACAAAAGTATTAAAATTAGTCATAACCATGCAAATAACTCACAGCACACCCAAAGTCATGTTTTTTACCTTCCCATAAACAGGAAGAATTCAAACTACAGAGGAGTGCAGAAATACTTAAGATCAACTTTTCTTCAGTTGCTCTGTCAACTGATGAATGCAGAGACCAGCTCAATGAAAATAAGTATCTTTCAAAAGCTACTTCCAAATACTAGAAAATATTAATTATCTAATAAGCAGCTGTAAAATGTCCTTGGCTCATTAGCAAAGGACTTTGACAGATTGGAGTGAACCAGTGCTTGTAGCACTGGGGTGAGCTGGGACAGCCATTCTCCTCATACTTATTAAAACCAGTGATGCAATAGCAAACACTAGTCTCAGTAGGATCAGCTAAAACATGTTTGAGACTGGTTTTACAAAGGATGAGCTGATCCTGACAAAACAGAAGAAAAATGTTGTGTTGCTCCTGGATGACTTTGTCCTTCTCTTGCAACTGTATCTTACCAAAAGAATATTCACAAATCTGTACAGAATTGATGCTTTACAGGAAAACAGAAAAATAGAAGTATGACCAGTTCCAAGAGGATAGACTCATAAACCTTTGAAAGCAAAGCCAGATTTCTATGAGAAAATGCAGAAATTGAAAAGTAGAATGCAAGTATGAAGGAAAAGATGCAATCAAGCTCTGTTAGAAAAATGCATAAACCTATGGAATATAAAAGTAAGCTGCATAAAAATGTTGGTTGAGAATAAGCATTCTCCTCAGAATTTGTTTAACATTGCTTCAAACACTGATATTCCAGAAAAGCATACCTCAGCACATACATTAACAAATTTTGACTGCTAAGCTCACTATTTGTTTCCAATGTTCACAGGTTCACAGATTAATTATGAGGAGTACAGGCTGAGAACTGCCTAAAATGCTTTCATCAATGAAATCTTAGTTCACTTCTGAAATGCATTTTCTAAACTACTAAAAACGAAGTCCTAGCAATCTGTGTGAGAGCCCAGAGCTCTGTCCCCAGACCACAGAGATAAATAACTTAATAGCTAACATTTTACTTTGGCACTGTGGTGAGTGTCTTTGCCCTGGCTGAACCTGTTAATATGTTCAGGGAAATAATTAAATGTTAACATAAAGTGATATGAAATGTCCCATCATCTTTTCTCTGAAACTAACTAAAGGTCTGTGCTCTCCTGCATTGCAAAGATATCAAGAATAACACAGATCTCTAAATTCCTCCATTATTCTTCCACAATTTTGCTTCTTTCCCCTAAATTTACAAGATTAACTCAAAATTACTCTGTTGAAAAAATTCAAGTGCTGCTTTTGCTGGACATATTTGTTCAGTGCAAGTAGTAGATAAAACTGTAATTTTCTGGCATTGAGATTATGTTGTTTTAACTTTAAGGAGCTGAAGCAAAAACTTTGACTCGAAGAGAATACATATATGGACTTCATGCCTATGAAGTGACATTGGTTGAAACAAGCTAAAGATTTCAGCTATGTTTATTTGTTTGGAGAAGAAGATGTATGAGTTTAAACAAATACAAACCCCACAGGAAACGTGGACCTACCCACAAAAATATTGTAAGGAGTTTCTGATTTTGGTCAGATTGCTGTACCTACCTATCAGGATTGTCTGAGGCACAGACAGAGTCAATAAGCCCAACATCCAGGGTTCCCTGTAGAGTAAAGAAGACACAGGTTGCATTTTAGATTACAGGTGTTCTCCTCTGTGAACAGGATTGGAATTGGAACCATTCCTCTGAATTCCAATAGCTTGAGTAGAAATGAACACATGAGAAAGGCACAAGTGAGTCATCCGTGCTCTCTAAACAGCATAAGATTGCAAGGGGCTCCACAGGACTGGAGGAAAAACAGTTACAAGTTTCCAGAGGATATTATGAAGGTCTGAAATAACCTTAGCTATTATCTCTGTACTGGCAAAATACATAAATACACCATTTTTTCCAACTGCTATCTTCTGTCTGGAATAACTGTGACCCAGACTAGTCCCATCCAAAGACATTTTATCTGTGTGAGGCAGCCTCCCTCTTCTCCTCTCACTGAGAAGAGCTATCTGTGATCAAGCTGAGCAACCCACAACAAGCACCATGTTCCCCACTGCTT
Organism: Vidua chalybeata; assembly: GCF_026979565.1. Taxonomy (NCBI): domain Eukaryota; kingdom Metazoa; phylum Chordata; class Aves; order Passeriformes; family Viduidae; genus Vidua; species Vidua chalybeata. Next base: position 22,946,427 of record NC_071536.1, read on the forward strand.
ACCCTCTTTGCTACCAGCTTTGCTGTTTCTTTATAATTACCAATGTCCAAGTCTCTTACACTGCTTAAGTAGTACAGCACTGCATGTCCTGGAATAACATGCACAAATAGTTAAACACAGAGGGCTCCAAGCATGCCCAGAGGCTGGTTGCACAGTAACTCACCACAGCATTCTTTGGATTGGCCTGCTCATCCTGCATTTCCCTCAGCTGCTGTGCTGTAGCGCTGTGTACTCGGCTCAGAACATTAAACCAGCCACTGCCAATCAAAACAGAATCAGAGTTAAACTGTCAGTAGTGCAACTGGCTTGAGAACATGATCAAGGAACCTGGAAAGATTTCAGTGGGAAAATTTCTTCATTCACAATTTCCTGAATACTATGTCAAAACATCTCTTGGGCTGATCATACCAGATTCCAATGTCTTCCTTCCTCCTTACTTAACCATGAAAATTCTGTGCACTTTCGTCAACCCACTGACAGCTGCTCCTGCAAAATCCAGTTTTCCACTTGTTATTCAAAGAACTCTAAGTAAGCAGTGGCTTTACAGGGAGCCCATGTCAGCAGACTGAGAAGAGCATACAGCACTTGTAAAAACAGGGTTAGTTGGGAATCTTCCTGGACTAGAGTCCTAGAGATGCCTGGGAACCTTCTTGATTAGTCTCTCTCTGATCTGCTAATAAACTTGAAAGTCATATGGCTGGCAATTAATCATGGATTTGTTTATAAGTGAATTTGGAGTGAAGTCTTTTGTCTGCGAAAGGGCTTCACTTACAGACATATCTGGAGGCTAATCACTGTTGCAGAAAAAGCAGATTCTTATCTGCAGCTTCCAGTGAGATCAGGAAACATCCATGCTTCACGGAGGATTCTCAAACTGGATACCCTGTGACATCTGCTAATCTGCCCTTTGCCACTGCAAGTGCTGGTGCTTTCTTCTCCCTCAGAAGAGAGACTGATAGGGCATAGACAAAGGCCACATTTGGTTTACACTCATCCTAACAGTTCTGCAGTGTTATCTTAGGGCATGCCTACTGTAGTTGTGGAAGTTCTGGGTTAAGAAGTTACTGTTCCTTCCACCACTGCTCCCTACATTTGCCTGTTTCTTGTCCATGTGGCTGTTCTTCTATTTCAGTCTATTTCTGTTAAATCGTATCCAAACACCTTCCCCCTTACTCTCCTACACCAAAATAATAATAAACCCTAAATAACTTCACGAAATCAGTAGATCAGAGAAACAGTTACACCATTAGGGCTGAGAGAGCAAAAGCCTTGGTAAAAGTGGGAACACCTGAGTGGCTAGGGACAGTAACCTCTTAACTTGGCTCTGCATAGCCAGGACAGGTTGTCCAACCTGCCCTTAAACAACTGATTCCTACTGTCTGGCCAGGATGCCAAGAAGGAAGGACATGAGTCACTTGTTTGCTTTGCACTGGGAAGATTTTATCAGATGACACTACAGACTCTGATAAGCTGCAGCCTTTTTCTGTCTCCTGGATAAAACCCAGATGCTCTCACAATCATTTACAGACAACATGAATAGACTTTTTGTTTGATTCAAGATTCCATTAAATAAATAAATCAGCTATTAGATGTTCCAGTTTATATTAAGGTTTGTGTGTCTGCTGAAGTAATCCTTGAATTCCACAGGCTCACAGCCACATGAGAAGCTGGCAGTCCTGTGACTGCCAGACTGAACCACAACCTTGGTAGCTGTAACATCCAGTCCCCAAAGTAGGTGTGATGCGTCCCAGGGAGCATGAAATGACACTCTGGAACAAATCCCCCCTTTTCCCAGAAAAAGGGAATTGATTACATTTCTCAAACTCTCCCATGAGTAGCTGGGTCAGGCCTACACTGAATGAACAAACCTAACAAAACTCCCTGCTGTACCTAGCATCTTCTGGTGACTCTGCAACAATGTGGTAAACTCGGTCTTCTGTCACAATGTCCAAGGCATTCTCCTTTTCATGAATATCCACAATCTCTCTGGAACACAAGAAAGCACAAGAGCCAAAGCTGAAAACCTTTCACAGGCCTGAATTCCATCTGGTCGATTCTTTCACATCATACCCTTCACCACAGAGAAGGGAAAGCACTGGTTCAGATGGCTTGTAACTCTGACAGAAATAAAAATTCCACCAATACGCATCAAGATGCCTAAAAAGATCTGTACAGTTAAAAACCAAAGCTTAAGGCATTATATGGATTTTCAAGACACCAGCAGACTAAATGGAAAAAGAGATAACAGGGACGATGATATAAGAGATCTGCTTACAAAGTCAGGTGTGCCATTCTTTTTAGCACTTTACAGGTCTGCATAATGCTAAAAGGTGACCACTCTGTCCTTTCTTACAGCGTGAGCTGAGGAATTGACTATGGCAGCAGAAAGAGCATTCAGGACTCAGGAAAAGGCACAGTACATACTGCCAAATTCAAATCCCGCTGTGAGCTTCATAATATCTCTGTGAAATGCCTGGAGAAGCCAGAAAACAGATGGAGTCTGGGTAGGAGAGAACGCATGGGGTATGTACTTAATTAGCCCCTCCTGGTCTGGCTCCATCCATGGCTTGGAAAAAGCTTCTGCTGGATTATGAAAGGCAAGACTGGGAAAAGAACTATCAAGTAATTGCAGACTCCCTCCAGAGTAAAACTTGATGTTGTAATTGTCTTTTTCTTCCTTTGTTTCTGCTTCTCCAAGCACCATGGGAGATACACAGGCCAATGAACAGCAGCACTGGACCCTTCATTACTGATTTAGAGAGTGAGTACTAGGGATCAAAGGGATTTCTTTTTGCACTCACTTTGCCCTTCTGATATCAATAGTCCCCTTCAGCTTTTCCTCGCTATCATTTTCGAAGTACATCAGCTTGGATTCTCGAAGCACAAACCAGCGGCGTTTCCAGTTGCGGCGTGAAAGGGTTGACATTCCCCCGCCTTTTTTGTAGAGCCAGCCTGACTTCAGGGCCTCCTGCTTGGTGCGGAACCACATGAAGGCCTCGTTCTTCAGGACACACCAGCGCCTCCGCCACGGGTTCATGAGACCTCCTGCAAAAGCGAGGGAGCAACATTTCAGCAGACACGCAACAGGGGCCATGCTTCCATTCTCATCCTGCTCCTGGGCAGGAATAGTTGCCACTTCAGTTCCTACATGAAAAAAAGGAACTGAAGAAGAGAAACCAAACATAGAAAAAAAACAGAACGAAACTAGTGAAACAAAAGCAAAATACAGAAATACATGCACTACTCAAGTATTTTTGTTCTGACTTCAGTTTCATAGCTGAGAATGAATCATTTAAGCCCACACCAAGTAGGCACAATTAAGTCTCAGTGGCAAAGATATCTCTGACATCCAGTTATCGCTTTATTTGTTGTTTTAAATAAAAGAAGAAAAAAAGGAAAATAAACTGAGAACTAAAAGCAAATAAAGATGATGATTCTGGACAAACAAAAGAGGAAAGCAGGTTTCCTGGGTCCCATCCATCCACGGTTTTGGCAAAATCCACTTACCTTTCATGTAGAGGTAACTGTGAAAATAGGGCGGACCTGAACCATTGAAGATAGTGATTCGTCCATTACAAAACTCTTCATCTGTATCAATGTAAACATCCACTTCTTCCTCACTCTCCAGAAACTAAAGAAAAAAGAAGAGATATATAGGCTACTTGGGTTCTCCTGGTCACAGGAGGACTGGAGTAGTTAACAGGGTTAGAGAAGTCACATGATCAGAAGGTGCAAAACTACACCTAGTCCCTTTGCAAAAAAAGCACTACAGTAAAAGTAGAGGCTTGACAGCTTGTCCATTAATGCCTAAAGCAAGAGCATGGAATTTTCATACTGAAAGGAGAGCAGTGGACATGGCTAGAAAGCTCCACTTCCCTGCAGTAACAGAACTTCCTGTTTTTAAGGCACAGCCCACCTTGCAAAATCTAATTTTATGGGATTAAGAGAGAATTTTTCATTTTGGAGAAGTTTTCTGATTTTTCTGGCAGAAAGGCCACAATGCCAGACAAGATGGAACAGTGATTTAACCCCAGCAAGGAAATTACTTGCTTTTTGTTGATCAGGGAAAAAAGCACAGTCCAGCATAACTGAACCCTAAAAACATCAATCTGAATTACTGAAATAATAGTACTGAATTTACTCATCTCTCTTCTCCAATTAGATAAAGGCCCTCAGCCATGAGAAAGTATTTCACACACAAAATAATTTCCTTTACCTTAAATACAATTTCCTTCGATTTGCTTTAATAATTAAATACTAATGAAGGCAGTTCCTTAGACCTTTTCCTTCCTCAAACACATGTTACTTCTTTTGATTTTTATTTCTATCTTTTTATCTCATCCCTGGTCCACTCATCCATTCTCTCCCTTGGCATTAAGTTTCAAAAACCAGGTAGTCTTGGAACAGCAGCTACTGATGGGATCTTGACTCAGCTGTGGTTATCACTTCCTGCGGCTCACACTATGACAAAGTATCAACTGGCTTTTTCATTAGTCTTACTCACTGATGAGCCCAATAAAATCCTCCACTTCCATTTGCATTTTAAGGAGAATGGTAGAAACCAGCCTAACCTGTGACAGAATGATTCATGATTTGAAGATTACCTGACAGTGATATGTGAGTATCTGCCCACAGAGAAGGTACCTTTACTCAAGCAGATCACATAAAAAATTTGGATGGCTGGCAGCTGACATTAGGGAAATACAAACAAGACATCCATGCAACTTTAAAACATACTGAAGGAAGTAAATCGAGTTCCTAAAAAAAAAAGGTATTTTGTAGTTCAAGTGTCTCTTCTCAGGGATATCATTTATTAGAAGCATTTTTGTGGCTGTCATTGGCTTCACACCTGCACTCCTCAAAATCTTATGTGGGCTTTGACATCCTGTCCTGTAAGGGCATTTATCACTACATTATTAAGCAGCTGGCCTGAGAGCACTCAGGAAATCCAGACCCAGTGTGGGATCTCAGCTGAGGTGCTGAAGTGTGAGGCCAATAGCCCAGCTTTACCAGCCTGACATTGTCCCTGCAGCGGGAATGAAAAGGTTCAGTGATCCTTGCTGTGTGCATTGGGACCCAACCCAATCAGCACAGTAATTTCTTCCAGCTTTAGAACAGCTTAACTTGTACACAGCAGCTGAAAATAAACCCTTGACTGTGAACAGACCTAGAAGAAGAGAAGTTTTAGTGATGGAGACAAATCAAACCCCAGCCTTTCCCATTTCCTCTTGTCATTGCACACTGGAACCTTAGGCCCTTTCTGTGAAATCTCTCTAAGGTAGAACATACACCTACAAAATGCCAGTTGTTTGCTTTCCTTCCTCCTAAAGGGTGTTACATTAACATATGGCAATGGAAACAATCTAAAACAGGTACACATGTACTAGCTTGTGTGCCAGCAGACACCAGACAATCTCAAGCCCTCTGGCCTTCAGCCTATCTATGACTCTTCCCTTTTGTTCAAGCTGATTACTGATATAAGAGAGAGTTACATATCAATAACTACCCATAATGAGCAAGTAAACAGTAAGAAGACAAAGATATTATAAACATCAACAAAGTCACAGAAAGGTGAAGAGAGAGATTCTCACCGAGTCCAGGCTGCCACGGTTGGAGTCCAGGCTGGTACCATGGGAGTGTCTCAGACCCTCCTCATCATTCAGAGGCTCAGCTGAGGCATTACCTGCATCTCCACAGCCATCAAACTCCTCATGGTCGTAGTCAGACTCCACATCAGGGGGGGAGGTGTAAATGGGCTCTCCTGCCTCTCTGCTGTTACTCCTCTGTGTATCAGAGACAGTGCTGTAAACACTTTCTGCTGGGTCAGACAGGGTTCTCTGCTCCTTTGGGCTAATGGTTCTTTCCACAGGTAGTCCTGGAGCAGGGGTAACCTCTCCCACTTCCCTTTGGAGAAGCAAAAGGCTTGTGTTTGCAACTTCCTTTGAGTAGTTACCACTGGTTTTTGTGCCATGCTGATTTGAGACTATGAAACTGGAAGTTGGGCGTCCTTCATCATCAGCATGAAAACCCTCATCCACTTCTTCTTCAGCCAGTGGTGCCACCAAGCTGCAGTCAATGTTGAGTGTCCCCTCACTAGAAAGTGAGTGCTCTAAGTTCTGCACACTTTCATCCAGATTGCCAAAATCCAGCAGCTCCAAGAATTCCTGGGCAACCCTTGATGCCTCTTTTTCCAACCTCTGTATCTCTTCTTCTCGCTGCCGACAGATTTCATTCCTGGTGTCTTCAGAGATGAGAGACATGTGATCCTCTTTCTGTTGCTGCAATTTTTCAATCTCCTTCTCCAGTCTTAAGATCTCCTCCATCTGACGTCTCTCTTCTTCTTGCAGGGGAATATCCACCTCCTCAGTGTTTACAGTTTCCACCTTAAAGAATTTAGAACAGTGTTAAAGCACTTTCTTTAACCTGTCTGTGTTCCTTGACTGGACTTTCATTCATCCTGTCTCCTGTGCTTGCCTTATACTTAACCATCTGCAGAAAGATGACTCCAAGCATCCTGCAATCATTCATGGTGTAAAAGCTAAAGGTAGAACTACTGGATCTTCAGGTAACTCCTTTTCCCCAGCAATCTACCTCCATTATGAATCATACAAAGGAGCTCACTGGGTTCAGTGAATTTTTAGAAAAGACTCTCTATCTATTGGTCACTGTACATTGCAATTTGAATAAAAGCAGCCTGAAAGTCCATTCTCCCTTTTTGAACTCACACGCATATAGGAGAAAGCAACTATATATGAATACATATATGCATAGACTACTTGAGAGCTGAAGATTTCCCAGAATTTCATTAAAAGGTCTAGAAATTTCATTGTTTCCTGAAATGAGGATCTGACCATCAGAATCTGGGGCTGGAAAGGATATTTTCATGAAGCAGGACTGTATCCACTCCAACCACAGCCCAGCAAAACTCCACCCAGAATTTCTCTGCATTCTTTAGCATCACTAGATGGCTGATGGCTGACTGCTGAAGACTCTGTCTTACTGTATTTTTCACACTGAAGTAAAAGGAAATTTCCAGCAGATACGTGATAATTGGAAGATACTGGTAACTTTCATTGGTGTTTAGGATAAAGCCACCCTCCCCTCTACAGAGGATGTTGAAACATACACATGAGAGAACAGATACATACATGAGAAAAAGTAAAAATAAATTCCAATAGGATTTCTTGTACTTCCTGATAGGACTTAAGACAATGCAGTCAATATATTGGCTCATTTAAGCCTTAATCCTTGTGTCCTTTATTTACCTAGTTGCTGGTAAACTCTTACTTGTGGATGAATGCATTTCTAAGCTTCTAATCTCTCCTGAACAAAGATGGTCTGAAACTGGGGAACAAGTGGTATGGGAAAAAAAAACCAATGAGATACAAAGCCATTTTCACACACCTCAGGGTAGGTGGTCTGCTCTTTGGTATGTCAAGTACCAACAATTAGATTGGTTACACGGGGTTTATTTTAGCCATGGCAGCAGTTGGCTGCACTCTTATTTTGGCTGTTACAGGCAACAATCCAGAAAAACACACTGTGTCACAGTGTAGCACATCACAAGGTTATCTAACAAGCTCAAGCAGCAGAGATAAAAATAGGATGCTGCATGTTCAATATGGAAATTTTCAAACAGAACCAATGCAAGCTCATACAAGAGCCTTGAAAAAAAGCCCTACCTTGTTAACTCTACACACCTCTCCCAAAGCCAAACACCTGCAGGTTTTGAGTGTACAAAGACCATTTTTTAAATGGTCTTGTCACAATAACAGTATCAGTATCCAGGAAAAGTGGAGGCAATGAAGGTCTCTTAACAGATATTCACAAGAAAACATGTGAAAAGAACAACTTTTAAACTTACCTGGGCCACCTGCAGTAGAGCATTCAGCTGCTCCTTTTCTCTGTCAAAAAACAAGACGTAACAGTCAGAGACCTAGTTCTCCTATGTGAGGTTTTCAGAATTACATGGACACATCATCCCTCCATGGATAAGGTTAGAATGAGGTACTTGTTGTAAGACTGATTTAAAAGCTTTTGCAATTTAGTAAAAATCCAATTCTCTGTGGTTGGCATGACCTTTGTGGATATAACAGATTTTCCCCATGCACTTAACTTTCAGATCAATTAGGAAATTGGATTAGTTGGAATACACCAGGAAGGACATTGGAAACAATGACAGAAAGACAAATCAGACTCATGATAAATGTAAACAGAATCTTCTGAAGTACAATAAATCTGTGAATATTGAGGTTGTATGTGTGTAATTGACAGATATCAGTAAACTGTTCATTTTTTAAAACCAGAGTTATTGCAATACCACCACTGAATTTGTGTTTTGTTTTGCTTTTACTGTATTAAAGCCCCAACTCATGTAACTTCTCAGTGGCATGCAAAATCCAGTTTATTAGTGAAGACTGTAAGAGTCAGAGTTTGTTAGTAAACATGAGCAGAGGAGAAAAACTGTCCCACGGTGTTGCAGTTCTACCCAGTTCAAAAAGGCTATACTCCAAAGCAAAGCTATCACTATGGCCAGTTTTTCCAGAACAAGTATGCTACAAGCAACTGAACCAGCAGACAGATAAATGCCAGGGTCATGCTTAGGGAGCAGAAATGGGATGCTGCTGGATGGAAGAAAGTCACCAGTGCCAGTAGTGACTTTCAAACCTATAATTCAACCCCAGGGAGAACAGGACGGCAATGATATTTTTTCCCAGGCCTTGCAGATTTTCCCAGCCAAATTCTAAGCTGCAGCTGCAAGTCACAAAGTCCTTAAAGCTCTCCCTCTTGTGCTCACACTCTCAAAAAAATTCAGGAAATATTTGTAAATGAAAGCTGACATAAGTGAGAACCGATGATTCCAACTCTACTGAAAGATCCCTAACAGTCATCATGAGTAAAACTGCCTTAAATGATAAGAGAGCTCAAAAGCACAACTATTTTAAAACACATTAGGAGTACCACCTATAATCTACATACTAATTCCTGCAACTGTGGCTCACAGTTTTTAAACCTTTGGTATTTCTTCCTGCTTTCTAGTCATCATCAACTGATCTACACTCTTCCTAAAATGTGATACCCAAAACTAGGGACAGTACTCCAACTGAAGGGTACTGAAGCATCACCCTATCTTACAGAAACAATTCTGTTTATAGAGAGCATTTGCTTTCTCCTCTCACACAGCATGACACTGGTGACATACTCAACTTAGCCTCCAGACCTTCCTCCTGCTGTGGAAGTAAGCATTCCTCCTCCGCTCCCTGTGCATTTGATTATTCCTGACTGTAAATCTGCATATGTCTGTACCAAAAGTCATCCTGCTTTTCAGATCCTTTAACTTGCCAAAATTATCTGAACTGTAATCCTAGGCTATATGCCTACAGCCCCTCACCAGATGGTTTTATCTGCAAATTTAATAAGGATATTCATATTTCCTCATCCAAATTCTTCTGAAAACATTGCACAAGTACCACATCCAGCACAGATCACAGAAAAATCCCATTCAAGAGTTCTCTTTTATTTAACAAAAAGCTAATCTTGTTTATTAATTAAATGCAGTATAACCACAAATCCTAATCTTGCTTCACATACTTTTTTCTAAAGCAAATTTCTTCAAAGCATCTTAGAGTATTGTTATAACATATCAAAGCCCTTACCTAGGTTTTGCCTACTCGAAGCCAAGTTACCTATCCTCCATGGCTTTTCCGTGTCCACAAGACATGCCATAAGACACCACAGAAGGAAACAGGTAATGCTAATGCTGTTTGTTTTTCAGAAATCCACATTGGCTTAATTCCTTTATCAAGCATTTACAACTGTTTGATCATTTGTTTCAGTATCTTCCTGAGGTCAGGCTGACTGGTCCACAATTCCCTTATTCTTCCTTTTCCCATTTTAAAAGGGAGTCATAATTGTTTAGTATTTTCCATTTTTATGGAAAAACTACTACCCACATTACTATCCACAAAGGAGAAGAAAGAATAGCTACTGTTCTAAACTGCTTTAGCTAGTTCTTGAAGTATCCAAACATTACTTTCACCGAATCCTCATACCTTCTTTATAATTTGTGATTTGATTTATCTGAGCATTTTCCAACCTTTTACTTCCGTGGCATGTTCTGAATTCTTGTACATCCTTCCTAATCATATTTAATATCCAACAGTTAAGCTTTTGGGGAAGATAAAAATAGCATCAAATACCTCATTTTTTTCTCAACATTATTATTTTCTTCCTGTTGAATGTTAGACCAAATTGTTCCATGTCTCCCCTCTGCTAAAAGTGTATGTACAATAACTGCATGCCAACTTCTGGTTCACTACAGCTCAAATTGCACCTAGGTCCTTCTGACTTGGTCTCTACATTTGTGTTGGTTTTTGCTTGTTCTCAGTGGACTTCCACCTCATCTTTTAGGTCAAACAGATGTTCAGAAGTTAGCCAAGCTGGTCTGCTAGTTGGTCCTGGCTTTTCACTCGGGTGCCATTTAACATTAATTAGAAAATGAAAATAAAATTAGTATGCCTGATTCCTAGAAACACTGACATTTCTCTGCCATGACGCTGGGTTGAACACATCTCTCATGGTCTGGGAACTAAAGGGCAAAAACACTCTATAGCAAATAAACTAGACAGGTCCTTCCTTTTATTATAGAATGAAACACTGAATTGGAAGGGAACCATCAGGATCAACAAGTCCAACTCCTGGTCCTGTGCAGGACACCCCAAGAGTCACACCATGTGCCCAAGAGCATTGTCCAACCGCTTCCTGAACTCTGTCAGGGTTGGTGCTGTGACCACTTCTTTGGGGAGTCTGTTCCAGTGCTGACAACCCTCTGGGTGAAAAACCTTTTCCTGGTATTGAACCTAAATCTCCCCTAACTCAGCTTCCTGCCATTTCCTCGAGTTCTGTCACTGGGCACAAGAGTCAAGAGATCAGAGCCTACTCCTCCTCTTCCCCTCGTGAGGATGTTGAAGACCACAATGAGGTCTTCCTAATCTCATCTTCTCCAGGTTGAACAAATCAAGTGACCTCAGCCACTCCTCATACAGCTTCCCCTCCAGACCTTCACCATCCTCACTGCTCTGCTTTGGACACTCTCTAGTTTAAGATCTTTTTTATATTCTGGTGCCCAAAACTGCACACAGGACTCAAGGTGAGTGCTTCTAACCTTAGGATTTCCTGATGCTTGCTACATGGTCTGATGAGATTCCCCCTTTGGGAAAGCACATAAGCCTAGAAGAACTACTTCTGAAAAGCAAACTATCACACAATTGTAAGTTGAAATTTGTATAATAATAAACCCAGCGGAGTCCAGCAAGAGCAGCAAGCAGCAGAGCTGACCCCACACACAGCACTACTTCCATTTGCCACAAGAACTGCTGGGTAAGTTCCTTCATTCCCATGGGGGTTTCCTGCCATCCTTCCCCTTTGTCTCCCAACAGCGTAATCACCTGCAAAGGCCATCATCCTGAGGGGGAGGCTCTGATGCCATTTTCCCTTTGACTCCCTATGCACCATTGCCTGTGGCGGGTGCCATCTTGGAAAGGGGTATTTCCACCATTTTAGGTTTCAATTTGTTCTCAGGGAGTTTGTGAGATTTAGCAATTTTCTATATAGTGAATATTTACTGTTGTTTTTTGCCTGTTGCAGTTTCGCTTTTTAGTAGACTTATTTTTTCACTTATAGTTACTTGTGTTCGTTCCTTATTGGTGGTAAGGGACTAGTTAAAACAAAGGGGCAGAACTCATTCTATAATGTTCCCTTTTAAATTGTCTAAACCCAACACAGAATGCAAGATACCATCTTGTACCTTTCCTTCACCTCTTCCTCTTCCTGTTTCCTCCTACGCTCCTCCTCTTCTTGCCATTGTCTTTCCTCTTCCTCTCTTCTGATCTGCTCTTCCTCCTCTTGCCTCCTTCTCTCCTCCGCTTCCTGCTTCCGCCGGAGTTCCTGCTGCAGCAGGTGCTGGTAGAGGCTGCGAGCCAGGCGGCCACGCCAGTGCTTCTGCAGGGTCACCGCAGAGGCCTTCAGGCGCAGCAGGCTCTTCTTCCAGAAGTATGCTCGGTAGTTCTTTTGGATTATAACAACACTGGATAGCACCTTCTGATACTTCTTCCTAAAAACAGAACCACACACTTAATGCATCACTAAGTCATACATGCTCTGCATTTCCCACGCCCTTGCATACTGACCACATCCACAGAAAAGTCCTTTTCGAAAAACACAGGTCAGAAGTGACATGATTCCTGTTCCTCTCCTGCCACTCACTACCTGTAAATCATATTCACCTCACTGTTCTCCCTCCTAATCTACCAACAGTTTGTTTCAATGGGCACCTACTTTTGTGAAGACTCTCTGATGATGAGGGAGAGATATTTGGCCATGGAAAGGGAAGGTCCTCTGGCCTAAAGTCTCCTTGCATTGCACATAAACACATTCACTGTGCAGTGAGCATAATCATTTAGTATAGATTTATTAGAATAGAAGCATACAAATGCCCTTACTATATGAGAACAAATATTGCTCCATCTCTTAAGTGGTCAAAAGCAAATTACTCCAGGAAAGGCAAAAACAGTGCAAAAATAGATTTGGTGACATTAATTTCACACTGTCTGGGAGAAAACACACTGATACTACAATATTGATGGCTGAATCAAACATTGTAACAACTTCACATAACAAATACTTCTATTGCATAACGTTTTGCCTAAACAAGAATGACAGAATATCTGGAGTTGCCAGGGACCAAGTAGGATCATCAATGATATCAAAATCAGCTTTACAGCACTTTAAGAACATGATTGGGCCCCAAAACACAACCATCACGATTCAGTATTTCTATAGTCTAGTAATGTTGTAGAAAAGTCAGGTTTTGCCTCTGCATTAAAGACTATCTTTATCAAGGACATGAAAAAAGTTCCTGGTAGAAGTTTGTACATGATACATAAATTGGGCAAATAACAGGAGTTACCATTACACAGTAATCTGGATCAATTTGTAAACTAGATTCACAAAAACATTAAACAATCCAAAAGAGCCAATCATAAGGTTTTGTATTGAAGAGTCAAAGGCCGAACATAACTGATGTGGGACTATGTTGGGAAGCAGCAAGTCAAAACTGGATTTTTGTGTCCCAGATCATCACGCAAAGGCAAACTTCCATCACAATGCAATAGAAAAAATACTACTGGGATTCTTAGTCTTGTAAGCAGAAATATTGTTGTACAGAATATTGCTTTTATCCTGTGTTCTGTGCTGGCACCCCCACTTCAAGAACAATGTTAGACCCTCAAGTGATTTCTGAGGAAGCAGGATTGGAATCAGAAATTCAGGCTTACAGAATGAGAGCAATTGCTCCATGCAGGACCTTAAGAAACAGAAAAGCCTAAGGAAAGGCTTTACCCCAGTGAAAGTATCCACATTTCTTTTTTTGCAACAGGGGCCATAAGACTGAACCAATCTGAAGCTGACATCTATTAAGGCTGAAAATAAGCAGACATTTTCAAAAGTAATTTAACATATTTAGATGCCTTAGTATCTTGCACTGAGGAAACAACCATTGGTACTAGTCAAATAAAAAACTTCTTTAATCCAAACCAGAATGTGCAGAATGTTACACAGGATCTTGGGCCAGCAGGCTACAGTAATCCTTGAGGTCTTACAGTCCTAGAAAGCACACTGGAAATATCATGGTATTCTCACATAAACTTCCCACACACCTTCTGCAACACCCTGAGGAAAAGACACACCTTAAAATCCCTGTCCTGGCAAGGAAATTCCCTTCAAATGGCAACAGGGACCCATGCTGATAGCTTGCCACCTCCCTGCACATCAGATACATCAGCCCAGTCAAGAAAATCAGGAGAGGGATGCTAATAGCAGTAGTTTGCAGAGGTCGTCCTCTTTTCCTTAAGTATTAAGTCAAAGGGAGGAAGCACAGAGAAAAGAAAAGGAAAGGCAAGAGGTGATAAGAAGGAGGAGGTTTTAGGTTAATTATTCCTGGGCTGCAGTCCCCTCATCCCCACTCCTTCTGTCCACCCTGTGTCCTGCACATGGGGTGTGAACAGCTGCACATGCACTCTCTGCCAAGGCAGACTAAGTGCATCAAAAAGGGTACTCTGACTTTTACAAAATGCATCTGCCAGAAACTCTCTCAAGTGCAACATGTGCCAAGCCCTGCCCAGCTCCAGGCCAGCTCTGCCTGCTAATCTGCCAGGCTGAAGTGCCCCCTCATTCCTCATGACCACAGCCAAGCTTGCAGATGCCCTTCAGCTGGAATTGCTGCTCACAGGCTGCGAATTTCACTCCCCTTGTTCAAGCTTCCACTCACCCTTCTGCACTGGCCAATGAAGTTCAACCTGCAGACCAAGAGAAGGGGCTGGGAGACCTCCTGACCATGTATCACACCAGAGAAGGCAGGCTGGCTGCAAGGCTTCAATGCTGTATTTGAAATTTACTTCATTATTCTGTCAATGAGCTGTAGTTAGCAGTTATGCCTCCAAGAACTAGAGATCACAGGGTTATGGAACAATTTGCTACTGTCTTCTTCCCATGAAGAACCGTTCTGAAGAAACCAGGGGCACAGCTAAATACATACATGTATCCAGCACTATGTGGTTTTTAGCTGGTGAAGCTGTTACCTGCATCTCAGAGCTTCACAGATTAGCTACATAAGAATGTGGTCATTTCAATGGGCTTGATTTTCTTGTCTCACATTTTAGTGATCAGAGATATTAGGCTGCATAGGCTGCAGGGAATGAGAGCAAAGAAAATCTGGTTCTCCAGGCTCACAGAACAAGTTCACAAAGGGGGAGAAACCAGTAAAATCCTTCCTTTGCCAGTCTACTTTGCATGAGACCAAATTAATTTAAATACACTTATACTTGCAAAACTAACAGAAATGGTATCAAGCTTAAGGCAGCACATACTGGTATTCCTGCCCAACTCTGCACAGACCATTCAGCACTTGCCCAGATGAATTCCTGCCTGCTGGACTTTTTTCAATACAGGTGCAGTGCAACTGGAAACTCTCTTCACAGGAAGTTTTACAGACCCCCTTTCCAGCTCTTCTTTACTGCCCGCTCTCCTCCCCTGTGAAATCCAGTTACCTCCAGCTGCTTGTGAAGATTTACACTCTGGCTGCAGAAGCACAGCTTGTCCTTAAGGATGAGACTCATAACAGCAATGTGTGGGATGAGGAATCCAGAAGTATGGAGGCTGAAGGACCACAAGATTTCTAACCAAGAGGAGCAGTGCTGCCACACAGTCTCCATCACAGCCCTGCAGGACAGCAGCTTCCTTCCCAGGAACTCAGAAAAGCAATAATCCAGTATGCCTGCAGTGATGTTTCCCAGCAAATCAATTTTCCTGTGCTAATCCCTACCCCTCTCTCCAAATGCTAGACACAAAGTAAAAGAGAGAAGAGGCCCTGACACAAAGAACTTGCAATCTCATGTACAAACAATAGAGTGAGCTCATTTGTCTTCCTAGAGGGAAATAAATAAATGAACTAAAAGCCCCAGAGACCAAATGTGTATTTTGCTGATATTCCACATTGGCAAGGCAGGGTACAACCCGTGCACACATTTCCCAATGAAAAATGAGCTACCTGGTGTAACTGGAGCTCTAAGAAGAGTGCCTGCTGAAACAGCTCTACTGGCCAGGGATTTCACCTCCTCACAACCCTGACTGACAGGTGTCTGAAGCAAAGACCAGCCAGGAAAGAGCATCTTACTGGGATTAAGTGCGCATACCACAGCCATT
Source organism: Vidua chalybeata (assembly GCF_026979565.1). Taxonomy (NCBI): domain Eukaryota; kingdom Metazoa; phylum Chordata; class Aves; order Passeriformes; family Viduidae; genus Vidua; species Vidua chalybeata. Next base: position 22,962,186 of record NC_071536.1, read on the forward strand.
AAGGAGTCAGCTGTTGCACTGACTCCGAGGGGCAGAGGAGGGGCCGTTTGTCTGCAGTTGGTTCTCCCAAACCTTCTCTGGTCAGGTGCAAAAGGGAGAGGCAAGAGGAGATTACTGTTGCAGAGCTGGCCAAAAACCAATTCTGAACAGTTAATTAAAAGGAGAGGGAGATCACAAGGCAAACAGGCAGGGCGAGGAAAGAGGGTGAGCAAAGGCAGAACGGCAAGTGAGGAAGAAGCAATTGGCAGGGGGAGCAGAAAACAGAGTTGACAGGCACGAGGGAAAGGAGGGGACCCAAAGCGTAGGTGGGGCCCAGCTACGAGAGCCCTGAAGGCAAGGAAAAGGTGTAATCACAGGCAAGCAATGGGTACTAAGTCCGCGGGAAGCCTGCTGAGCAGCGTTGAGGGAAGGTGCAAACGTGCACATAACTGAAAAAGAGGTGCCAAAGGTGCAGGAAGGTTTCGGCAGAGCTGATGCTGGCAGGGAGGGCAGATTCTGCAACTCTCCCTTAGAATACAGGAGGGGAAGACGGGACGGATGCTAGGGGACTAAAGAGCAAAGCAGGGTGTCGGGGCAACCCAGGCACGCAAGCACAGGGATGGTGGGGCAGCCCCCAGCACTGACCTTGCCATGTAGCCCAAGACGTGGGCCCGGATGACTATAGCTGCTTTCCTCAACTCCTCTTCCCGATCCTTCTCCAGCTTCTGCTCAAGAGCTTCCTTCAGGAAAACCTGACGCCACGGGGAGGAGTTTCAGTAAACACAAAGAGAGGAAAGAAGTCAGTCCCCGGGAGAGCCGGGCGGTTTCATCCCCGGGTGAGCGGCGCGGAGAGCGCTCCGTGCCCGGGCGGCCGCGCTGCCGCTGCCGCCGCCCCCGCGCCTGCCCCGGCGCTGCCCCGCGGCGCCCGCACTCCGAGCGCCGGGAAAAGTTTTACAGCGGCGTGAGCCAAACTCCGTGCCCAACCCCCGCCGCCCTCACTCTGTGGTCAAGACTTAAAAGAGAGAGGGAGGGAGCAGAGGAAGGAGGGAAAGAGGAGGGAGGAGGAGAGCCCAAGTTTGCGCCGGCGATTAACTCTTTCCCAGCTGACAGCTTTCCTGGCACAATCCGGTACCTCCCTACAGGAGGCACTGGGACCTACTTGGGTGATTAAATATTTTGCAAAAAAACTCCTCCGCGTTTCAAGGAAAGGGAGGAACTTTTCGATTTCTAGACTCCAGGAAGTAACCTTAACAGCAGTCTTAATGGAAGGGAGTCAGAAAGCCAAAAGCCCAGTCGGGGCACAAAGCTGCACTACTCTCAGCCCACCAGTGCTGAAGCCCTCCACTGACCTCCAGAAACTCTGGGGTGAGATGGTTCCATGCTGAAGAGGTTCGACAGTGGAGCATGCACTAGGGGCAAATGAGTTCTGACCATAGAACTCTCCGAGTATTACTGGTTGCACATCGGTGTCCAGTATTTTAAATCTCAAGCATCTTTCACCGCCTGTATTTACAACTTCTGCTTGGTGCTAAATGCTTGTGAAGAATGCAGGTGCTACGTTAAAGACAAAAGAACTGAGATACAAGCAAGATAAGGTCATGTTTAAGGACATGTCAGGAATTATGCTGACATGTCTAAGCAATGTTAAATCAGTTGGCTTGCATTAGGTTAGCACAGGATTCAGCACAAATTCCTGAAATAAATGCGCTGCTTTTTGAGATGGATTGCAGCCTGCATGGAGCTCCACGGCGCTGTGGGTACACTGCTAGCAGTACCCAGACTAGAATAAGCTGGTAAGACATGTCCATACAAGCTGCAGTCACAGCAGCAAGTGCCATATGGCCATGCTCGTGTGACCTGCTGCCTGGCATTGGATAAATCCCTGCCAAGGCCAGCAGCAGAACAGGCTACACTAGGGAAGTGCAGCCCCACTTGTTAAAGCACCGTCATGTACACAGGATGTGAGCTGATATTCATCAATCTGCAGAACTCAGAACCACATTAATGAGTAGAAGCTCCTTACAAATGTACTGGATCCATGCGGTTGTGCTGAGAGGCCAGAGATTTGAACAGTCATTTGTGCCCTGCACAAATCCCCCTCTTTCCCACTTTTCTCTCCTATATGTCTCTCTATGCCTTCCTCTCCTCACTGCTTTCAGCCTCATCCCTTAAGGCTCTTCCTTCACCCTGCAATTACCATTGTGTACTGACACCTCTCCCGGAGTTAGTACCCATAGCCAGTGGCTTTCCTGGACTTGAATTTCTCCTGGGGAGCAGCTTCCATTAACAAATGAGCGGTTTTGTAATGACTAAGTAACCATGGGTAGCCTGAAAAGAAGCTTCATTATCAAGGTACTGCCAACCATGAAGCTGGCATCCTTCCCTGCAAGTTGTACATCCACTCCCTCTGTCAACTCAACAATCTTTTAAAGATTTCTTTGAGGCAGGGATTGCTCTTTCCATTACATTCCAGAACCAAGCAGCAGTCACCCATTTCAAGAATGCAACCAGAAAAACACTGTCTCAGTCCATTATCTTCATCAAATTGCAAAAATACTCAGGCCATCAATATTTCCCTAGCAAGCAGAGTCTTTGCTAAGCCAGGCCAGTTTCAGGGTGGGGGAAGAGGAACTTCAGGGCATGCAGAGATCCAAGAGACCCAACCCTAATCCTATAGGATTATAGGATCTATATATGCTGGAGTGAGGGGTTAATCTCAAAAAACAGCAATATCTAGTTATAAACTTTTGGCATTTTGAAGGTTTGGAGGTTTTTTAGACTCCACTAAATGACAAGGAAAAATAATATGCATTTCAAGTCCAGAAGTATTTTTGATGCTTTGTGGAAATAAACTGGAAAGTGGCTGTTTCTTTGTCATTATTCATGGTCATTTTCTGAAAACATGAGATTGTTTTCATCTGAGAAAAGAATGATTGAACAAAATATACAAGGTTACATCTATCATATTCTGCTCATAGTAGATACTGGCCAGGTTTTAAAACACAGTGCATCACTACAGTGTTCCTCACATAACCTCAAAGCCCTCATGCACCATCAGTGGGATAGTGAACATATTAAGGTGTCACAGAGATCAGCAGACACAAATGTAATTGCTTGGGCACCCATGTGTACATAAGTGGGATCATACAATTCTTGGGGACAGCACCGGGAAAGCAGGAAGTGGGTCACTGTGACCTGGATGCCAAACAGTGTACAGCAACCTCCTCCTTCAAATGGGCCCTGCAAACCATCAAGTTGAAATGTGGAAATTAATGCCTTCAAACAGCAAAGGTTACTGTGTTAAACCACTGTAGGAAATCTGTATTGTGGGTATGGGCAAGTATGGCAGAAGGCCCAGGTGCACTGAAGAAAGGGTCACATGGAAGCTGCTGCCCCATCCCAGCACATCCCAGTGAAGGCAAAGGCACCTTAGAACAATCTCTTTCATCATCACACTGCTTGTTTGCATCCAACTCTGCCATACCACCAGATAAAAGCTGCATTGCATACATTAATACCTCTTATAAACATCAATTTGGTAATTGACAGCCCAGCAGCTGCTCTATTCTTAATGAAAAACACAAAGATCATCCTGCCCTTCCTCCTCCGTTTCCTTTCCCAAGCTTCACAATCCCCTGCACTAATTCACAGAGTCTTTTCCTTCCTCCTTCAAACAATTGCTAGGGATATAATTATCCTTCCATTCATTTTGCAGGAAGTATTCCCCCTTCTATAAGCCTTGCTCTTCACCTACCCATTATAATTCTTCCTAGGTTACATCCCCATGGGCTTGTCCACTTTTTTCAGCAGCTACTCCTGACTGAGCCAAGATTAGTTCTGGGAATACCAACCTGAGTACCCAGAGCTGCACCTGTAGCAGCAAAAGTGGCAGTAAGGCCATGCAGGGGACTTCCTTTTGAGGACAGTGGTCTATGCTCTGTTCCCCTTGGCCAGTAGTTTCACCTTTACCTGAAAGACTCTGGAAAAATTAAGGCTCTATTCTCCATCAACCCAAGTATTCCAGGCCTATGTTACCTAGCATCAGCTGAAACATGAATGCAGACAAAGCAGTCTGTAATCCAAGGCACAACAGCTGGATCCAGACAGCAGGGAAGGTACTACCAGGAAGCACCACTGCTCTGCAAGGCCTCACCTTGGCAGCTGCTTTCCTAGGGACAGGCTTTGTGGAGGCACTGTCACAAAGCTGAGTTGCAAAGTGGTTCTCCAAGGGATAAATGAAATGGCTTTGCATGGGAAAGAATGCCAAGCAACTCATCTGAAGAATGAAATGGCAGGGTAATACACCTTGGAATGACAGCACCTTAGAGCAGCTAGGGGCTGGCCAGCCATTCAGCATGGCAGCAAGTGTGGAACTTGCCAGGACAGCCTTGGAGTGATCCATTCTTTCAATAAATAGAACTGCTCCCCTCTATCAGGACACACATCTCTAATACAAACCATGCCCAGTAGAAAGTAACTTCTACAACCAAACAAGATGGCTCAACTGCTTCCCAGCTCCAGTGAATTTTGCTTCTCAGGCATCAAGAATACAAAGATTGCCTCTCTTCATAATTTCTTTCTTTCTTTCCACAATATCCAGACTCACAGCAACCAGCGCCCAAGCAGAGAGATTGCAGTGTACCAACATGCCGCATAAGCTCTTCAGTCAAGTTTTAGTTTACAGGACACAGTCATTAAAAAATAATTATATTGGAGTATATCCAGAGTTTTGACAAAACACACAACATTTTCTTTACCACAATTACCACCCATATTGTTTTTTTCCAAATAATTTGTGCAGGTCAAGGAGTGAGTGAGAACAGACAGATGGACTCAGTCCTTCATGATGCACAATGAGGACTGAAGAGAAAAGGGACCTATAGCTTCCAGGAGTTCAAAGCATCCTGGATTTTCTGCTTGTTGGTAGTCTACTGTAGGCTTTGGACTCCAGCTGTATAGCTTATAACCTTTTGTACTTTAAAAGGTGAGTATGTGCATGTGAGATTGGTCCTCCATCCTGCTACCCTTACTGTAGCGCAGCAATCTTCCATCTCTTGTCATGCTAGGAAGAAAGTTCAAACTCTGTGTTTACCAGCTCTAACCACCATTTTCTAAGCTTTTCAGACAGCTCTGCAACCACACACACTCTCCACACATAGGCTTTAATACTAAAATGCTGGGAGACTGGCAGTCACCCAAGCAATGTGGATTATCCAGGGACAGAAATGACCAAAATCGTTCCTGGCTTGCAGGCACCAGTGAAGAGACTCCTGATTCCAAAATCAAAGATGGGGAACATTTTAATCACAGACCAGAAATACAGCTAAGTGATAAAATCTTCTTTCTGGAACATCAGTGGAGGCATGGGGGGAAAAAAAAACCAAAACAACCAAATTAATACATGTCCTTCCCACAACAATGGCCAGTGGTTTCCTTGATTGCCACATAGAGCTCATAGTCCAGACTATTAACTGGACTACCACCAGTCCTCTAGGAAGAGGAGAGAGAGATATTGCTCTAATAAATATAATAGTCTATCCACTATTGAGAAATAATTGCTCAAAGCAACAAGTGTCATTATCTGATCTCCTGGACAAATAAAATGTGCATGTTCACTAGAATCACTTCTGGTTTCATTGTGGCACTGGAAATATTCTGAAGTACTTTTCTGAAGGCTTAAGGGCAAAAAAATTCAAGAAGTTGCTTTGATGTGCTACCATCTGCTCTAGATATGGACTGCATACCCACTATTGAGAAATGCTGTCTGCATTGGACAATTCATCTTGGAATATTCTTTGAAGAATTTACTGGAGTATGTAGAAAGTTGTGATAGAGACAGCTTCACACTCCCAGTTTTCTATAGCAATATACCTCAAAATGCTCATATCTATTTCTGCACGAAAATCCAGACTATTCCAGGCAAGAAAGAAGTGTTAAACATTCACCAAAACAGAAGCAAGATCTGAATTACACAAATGGACAGAAGCATTTGGATACCTCTTCATAGAATATGTATTCTAGCATCTGGGCTAGCTGCACAAGCATCATCTGAGCTTCCCCAACAGAAAGCTGTCATACATCTGGTAGCTATTCACAGCTTAGATATATATTAAAATTCAGCTCACTGCCTCGGGCAAGAATTTCAGTTAGTCAAGCAGAGTGAAATCCCTGGCACAAGAGGCAAGAGTTAATGGCACACATCACAATTACATAAAATGAGAGCCATGCTTGTTCCCCTTGAATCTTTAAATTGGATCAGACACAACAAAATCAAGCTGGTTTGGTCAATTAGGAGTTTAGATAAAATCCAAAAAACCTGCTATGTCTCTAGGTAGATAATATGGGAAATATTTGAGATGCTGCAGGTCAGTGGCATAGGCCAGTGTATTGAAAGGATCATGACTGCACTGCCTTGCAATCTGACCAGATGCAATCACGTCCCCTTGCAGCTGGAACGAAGCCATACCCTTCCCCACACAAGTGAAGTACCTTGGTTTTACCCAACTGCCATTCTTTTTTGCTGCTGTCATAGGTCTGAAGAAAACTTGCACATACAGCTTTGCTGTTGTCTGAGAGGCTTGGCCCCTTCACAAGCATCTTGTACCTAAGAACAAAACAGAATCTCATCAGATTACAGATGACACTAACTGCCCCCTTCATCTCTCTTCCCAATCTTTTAACTCTAATTATCCTCCTCTCATAATCCTTTTTCCTCTGGGACCTTCCTTCTTCATGTTTGCCTTCCAATTTGGAAATTTCCATCCCCCAACCTTTATCTGTTCCTACCACACTGGCAATTATTGTTGCAATCCCAGTAAAAGAATACAAACTCAAGAGAATTTTTCAGTAAAGAACAACTGTCTTTTTGAAACATGTGCTTTCATCAGACACAAGTTATTTTGTTCACTGTAGGGGTGGCATTCAGTGCTCCAAGAGACAAAGGAAGCAATGTTCAGTGTCCCTTCTAGCCGTAAACTTCAAAAAAATCCTTTTGATGTAGCTCATTAAAAGAAATAATCACTCCTTCCAATATTAATCATCAACTATACTGTCCATTAGAATTTTCTTCAGCTGCCTAAAGGTTTTAAGTATGGTATTTTCCTTTTACATATTATCACCAGCTGGGTTTCACAGCATCACATAAGCAAATCTGTGGCAAAGCTATCAAGAAAAAAAAAAAAAAAGGACAAAGAAAAAAAGACCAAAGACCAGCTGGCTATTTTTCCATTCTGACTTTTAGCCTAAGGGCAAGTCTCCAAAAAGCTTCCCAGATCAGTCTATGATATAAGCATCAAGGCCATGGTTAGAAAAACATCCCACAGATGATCCTTACCAGAAGAAGCAGTTAAAGAGGGAACAGTCATATAGAATTCCATACTTTGGGGCTGTTCCAGCATACAATACAATGACAGCAATTACCTGCTGAGAAAGTCCTGGAAAAGGCGCCGTACAGGGAAACCTGCTCTTCGAACTTTCACTGTCTCCAGCATCCCTGAGTACCGGAGCTGATTTAGCACCACATCCGGATTAAAGAGGTTCGGCGCCTAAATAGCGATCCAGAATCAAAACCAAGTAATCCAGGCAGTCACAGGCTGTGTATCTGTTTTGCTGTAGAAAGCCAACCCTGCATATTTGGGCATGCCAGGTAAAAAGGGGGAAGTTTGGGTCAAGGGGAAAGCAACCTCACAACACTGCATAGTGCAGAATAAGGGATAAAATGGAATTGGGCTGATTCTGGAAGAAGGAAAACAGTTTGCAGACTGCACTCACAGTCGGAGTGTGGTAGGAAAGCAAAGATACAATGTCTGAACACAAACAGAGTGCAGAACCCTGACTCAGTTCTCTTTGCAGTCTCTCTTTTCAGTTAAACTGGAGACAAACTACAGAATTCTTTTCTGGCATAAATCCCCTAAGCAGCCTCTACCATATCATTCATGGTTTCAAAACACGCAAAGAAAAGGATCAGTTCAGATCTAATTAGCAACATGTCCTCCTGCCACAGCTCACAGTACAAGTGAGAGCCAGCTTGTCCTTAGCACTGTGACTTGCTCATGATGCGTCCACCTCCACTGCCTCAGAGCCAGGGATCTGCAGGAGACAGTGCCTACTGCACAAGCCCTTCATTCCAGAACAGATTTCTCTACAGGCACTATAAACAGGAGTGATTGCTTCTTCTACCACAGCTCTGAACTCTGCACAAGCCTGGTTAATCCTCCAGGCTTCATAAGCACTGAAAGAGGTGGGAATAGCTATATAATCTCATATTCAGCATGCAGTCTTTCCATCTAATTACCAGGACAAGGGTGTTTTTTCTCAACTGTAAAATAACTAGAATGAAAAAGGGAAGGTGGAGAGAAACTGCTCTTACCCACAGTTTGAGGCACCTGCTAGCATTTGTGCAAGAGCATGCCCATGCAGGCCTGTGTCACATGCACACATGTGGCTGGGGGCAGACTTACCTTTTCTGTATTTGGTTTGATGCAGCGGATGAAAAATGGGTTGGAAGTACTAAGCGTGGCCATCAGGGAATGGAGAGAATCCTAAAGACCAGCAAGAGAGACCCAAAGGACCGGTCATTACAGAAGGGAAAGGGGCTACATTTGATGTAATAAGGTCTTCATGCAGCCTTCCCATTCCTAACATCCTTTGACTCTGCCTACCAAAATTTCATTAACCCATGAGATTCCTTCCTGTCCAAAACATACCCACACAGTTTGCTCTTAAGACTGGCCATATGGCCATCCCTATTCTTGGAGCTGTATAGCTTTTGAGAGTTAATTGTACATGTTTCTCAAACTTTAAATACAGGAAAACAAAACAGTGAAATGAACAGAAGGTCTGCAGATAATCTAAGAGTGTGAGATTCATACTTGTAAGGTCCTCCTAGTAAGGTTTTATTGGAATTGTCACTATACCTGTAAAAATGTGGCCTAAAAGGACACATACACTTAGCTGAAACACCAAACCAATATGAAAGATCAAAGAACCTCAAGACCTTCATATATTTAGCAAAGTACTCTTTTCCTCTGCCACTCTGCTCCATCTTATCATCTCACATTTTATACCAGACAGAAATCCTTGGGGCAGTGGCACTGTCTTTTTTTAGCACTGCAACATTCCTGCACATTTTCAGTGCTGGACACAAAACAAGGATGAATGACTCCTCTTGGCTGCAGGCCTTGCTTTACCCATCTGCTCCTCCCCAGAAGCCTGCTGCTCTCTTGGAAAACATCATACCCTGAACTGGGAACTGACAGTCGGTCTGCGCCTCTGGGTGCCCATCTTCAGTGTCTCTTCACTGCAACGACTGCAGACTCTTTCAAAAAGGTCATAGATGAAGTCCAGCCTAAGGGAGAAGAAAAGAATTAAAGAAGATGCAAGACACCTACCACCTGTGAGAAGATGGTTCTTATTGTCAGCTACTGCCCTGTCCTATTGTGAAACACCTCATTTTTATACCTGCTGTGTCAGAGGAAACAGTTCAGCTGGCACTTCAGTGAGGAAATTAATACTTCCCACGTGGCTGCCCAGATCCTGTGGACTGCCCTGTATGCCACACTCAGCCGCAAAGCCAGAAGCCTCCTCCCACACTTTCAAGTAGGATATTACACAAAGGAAAATCTCCATTCTGCACTGGCTAGGACACCTCCCTTGAGCAAGGAGGGAATGCTCAAGGGACACCTCCCTCGAGCAAGCATATGCCCCCAGGCAATACTATCTTGAAGGTGTGCCAGCTGGACTGGTGCTGTCATGACTCCCAAACTCATGGTGCTCTCATGATTAGCCCCCATGACATGATCACGAAATTGGAAGCCCAGCTCTTCTGTGCCCAGAGGAGTTCTAGAGCTCCTCCATGTAGCTAGCCCGCCAGTTCTAGGGAATCTTTCACCATTTTGCCACTCCTGAGACATTGATACTGGTTCTTAGAAAGTTGCACAAAGTTCTTCAGAGCTGCTTGTACCAGTTTATTGTTATGGCTGCTTCTGGCCAAACTTCCCTTCTGGCACGTTGAAAAAGCCTGACTCCTTCTATTATGCTGGACAGTAACAACCACAATTCTGGCCTCAAGCCTCATGTAAAATGTTCCCCACATGCTACCGTCCAAGACAACTATGAGCAGCTCATAGTCTCAGCTCCCTCAGGTTGCTTCAAAGCTTCTCAGTGCACACTCTGCAGCAGCTTCAGAGAAGATGCAGTTCTGAAACAGTCTTATCAGGCTGGAGTCCAAAGGCAATACATGGACTGTGGTAAGAGACACATGGTAGAGCTGCTGCTCAAAGACTTGTAGGATCCTCTGTAGTATTAAATGCCTCCCTCCTGTTTCCCAGATCTTGCTCAAGATCAAAATTAGCTCATTTCTCTAAGATCATGTTGCAGCTCTGGGATATAACATTAGAGTCCATGCCCAGTCCCACAGCAACAGCTCAGTCTGGCTCAGGATAAGGACAGAGGATTTCCACTAACAAGCAGGCTGGAAAACAAGCAGCCTCTGTACAAAGGCTGGCAACTGAGAGCATGGCAAAGAGCATTAACTCATTCAGGGGAAACTTTGCCATTGTAGGTATAGGGACATAAGAGGAAGAAGGAAAATGAAAGGAGGAAGGGGAAAGGGAAAAAAGCAAATTGCCTGGAGGGATGTCTGTCATGCTGTTAAAGCTCCTTGTAAAACTGGGACAACATGAGTTCTGATTAAATCTGTGCCTTGTCTGACTTCTCCAGCTCTCCTTTCTTCTATCAGGACACATCAGCACAAAGAGAAGAAGGATTAAGAATGATGCCTGATGCTCTGGCAAAAGCAACTGCTTTCCTTGGTCTGGTGTATTACATGAATGTGGCTTAGTTCCACCCAACAGCTGCGGCCTCTTGACAAGCGTACCTGCTGTCTTTCAGCATGTTTAAAATGTCATCACGAAAAGTGTCTCTGTTCTTCTCCAGAAAGCCTCTCACATCATACAGCACCTGCAACACAGACACAGCCACAGAGCAAGCCGTACAGATCATTAAATCCTTCCACATTTACATGCCAATGTACAAGGCCTCCAGCAGAGCTACACAGGAACACTGCAGGCATGTGCCAAGATCTGAATTTCTGGGGTCAAAGAGCTACAGAGTTCTGCAATTACTGGCAAGAAAGTGGCCTTTAGCCACCACTTAAAAAACACAAAAAAAACCTCAAAAACAAGAGCCAAGTGAAACAGCTGCAAAGATTTGTCTGGCAGGAGAGGGTCTGTGGGGAAATCCTCTGCAAGGTGTGAAGTACTCTATTCAATTCAGGAGAGTGAAGAGAAAGGCCACTCAGTGCCCCAGCTTCCCAAGCACAAGTGCTCAGCAGATTATTCTGGGAGGAGGTTAGCCCTTCTTTAATGTGCAGGTGTCCTGCCTTGACACACCTTCATCTGCTTCATATCTCTTCACAACAAAGAGCAACATTGAACCTTGAAGGCTCCGGAACCTTTTCCTTTTTGTGATAGGTATTCAGTCTTTCCGCCTCCTCAAAAATCAAAATTTCCTCCTGACTTTTCCTTTGAGTTTTGTTTGTGAATGTCCAAGAAAAGACAACATGAATAACAGAAATAAGGAGTTTTTCCCCAAAACAAAAAGCCACCTGAGAAACTCAAACATCCAAGTTGGAGAATATAGTACTGGAGAGTGACTATTTTAGACCCATTGCACTCATTGTGCTCTGGTAGGGGACATTAAATGTGTAGAAACACACAGTTCAGAGATGTTCTTGGTTTTTGGAATCTAGAAAGGAGGACCTCAATATACCAGAATATACCAAGCACTCACAAACACATGATGAACACCTACCTCCCCTGCATAATGTCTTATGCCAAACTGATGGTCTGTCACCCGAGGCTTCACATAGTAGGGGTTGCTCTGAAATAAAAGAAAAATAAGTTGTCTTATAATGCTGGTATAAGAAGAAAAAGTCAGTCAGGATCTCTGCCATGACTATGACAAGGCTGGGATGGGCAAGGACCTTTGCTCTTGCAGAGCCCGACCACATCTGCTGCAGCTATCTGCAGCTACATTACAAATATGTTACTCAAATTTAAGATGGAAATATCCAGCCCTTCAAGGCATTTCTCATGTGAGCAAGGGCTTGCAGAATCAAGGCTGCGGAGGCATGCCATGGATGAAATGTTAATTCTTGTGTGTCTGACACCTGAGGAGACTGAGCTCCACACAAACCATGTGGTGCAGGACACAGGATCAGGATGCAGGGAAAATGGCAGCTTTGCATAACACCTCCACACCTTTTCTTCATCAAAGGAAATAACATACCAATTTCCTGTCTTCCTCTATATTTTATCTTTCCTTGCACCTCTCTTCCCCTATATTCAATATTCAGTTTTCCTTTCTATTTTTCCTCTCTTGTTTCCCCCCTTCTTTCTCTGTTCTGTGAAAACCATTTTATTTAAGAGCAGCCATGCTGCTCTAGACCAATGATCTGTCCAGCAGTATTCTGCCTCTAGCACTGGCTGTGTAGGATAGAGTACAAACAAAGCAAGTAAATCATACTTTCATCTTAATATTTCCTCAAACTCTAATTCTTTCTATGAGGCCTGCCTAACTAGTAACCCCAAATGGCTTTCTCTTTGAAATACTTGCTCATTCCACAAATGAACCCATGCAGACTTCTTGCATCTGGAGTGTCCTTTCACAGGGAGCTCTCAAGCAACTACATAGAGAACTAGAGCTGCTTGGATTTAAGCCTGGCTTGCATTAGTGCCATCAATCTTCTACAGGCCATGTGTGACTTTTACACCCATCACACCCACCCAAGTTGCCTTGTCTCCACACTGCAGGTCCCTTCAACACAGTTTTCTGTAGCACTGAAGCTGTCCCAGACGTGCTGTTTACCAGTTTTACCAGTTCTGACAGAAGCTATCCTTGAGTGGAGGGGCCCCGTGGTGTACATGGTTCAAAGTGAAGGTGATCTACAGACTATACAATTCCATAACAATGTTTTCTACTTTTACTTTTAGTTTCCTGGAAGCTTTTACTACTTCTTTTGGGGATTTTTATTACTGCTGAGCCCAATGATGGTATTTCCATAGAACTCCATCAAGCCTCTGTTTGGGTCTCACTCCTGAAGAGCAACAGTCAGTTCAGGGGCCATCATTTCAAAGGTGAAATCAGGACTGTTTTCCTTCAGGCACAGCATTTTACATTAATCTATGCTGCTTTTCATTTTCACTTTACAACACAATCAGTCTCATGAGGCCCCTTTCAGACCAGCCTTGCCCTGGGAGTCAGCAGAAAACCTCAGTGCTTGTAGGAGACTGTCTCACTTGTAGGCCCTCCTGTCGTTGAAGTAACTGACCATTTACAGTCTGTGAATTTGCACAATTGTGAAATCAGAACTATAGACCTATAGTTTCCTACTATACTTTCTAAAAATTAATATAATCCCCCACCTCCTCAGACAAAAGTTCTAAGAAAATTATAAGTAACATGTTGTATGATGCTGTTTGTAATTCAGCTCTTCATCTTCAAGATCTTTTAGCAGTATTTAGCAGCTGGACAGCTTCTGATGCTGATAATTTGTTAGTGCTACTGAAAATCTTTTCATGGTTGTTTTTCTTTTCACATTGATCCCATTTCATTGCTCTTCCCTTCCCCCTGTACAGACATCTTTTTCCAACCACAAACTTCCCTGTCTTCCACTCCAAATATGACTGCTACTGGATCTCTCATGTGGATTGGAATCCTGTCCTCTTCTCCCTCTCTACCAAGCCCTTATATTTCACCCATGCTTACAACGCTTTTGGTTCCTTCTGCTATCTTCCCTATTGCTCCTCTCTCCAAGTTGTTTCAGAGGTCATATTCTCTTAAATCCCAGCTTTAGGCTTTTCCTCCTTAAGACTACAGCATTCCACAGAAAATACAGAGAAGAGGGCTTGTTCTCGTCAGGCTTCCCAGCAATGCTGGCTGGATGTCTTCCAATGCTCTTCCAGCCAGCACTAGAAACTTTAACTGGTATAAAAAATGCTTTTGCCTGCAGCAAATGCAAATCCTAGAGCACTCTCCACTGTTCCTCTCTGCACTTATAACTCAGCCTCTTCCATCTCTCGCAAGCTTCCTAGGGTTCCACATTAACTGCTATTGCCTCAAAGCAGACAGAGGTGACACTATGAACAGCTCAATGAAAAGGCTACTCAATGCACAGAAATCATCAAAAATAGCAACCAAAATGTAGTGGGGCATAAAGGAATGCAAAATAATACTGGCAGTCTCATGCTGCTGTACAATAAATCACAGGTACCTTCTTACCAAGGGAACTGCATTCTGGTCTGATTATTTATCTCAGAAAAGAATAGAGAAAAAATATGTAGACAAATTCAGAAACGAGCAGCAGAAAGAAAGAGGAGCTTTGAAACGTCTCCATTTGGAGATAAACTGAAGAGTTTGGGACAGTTGAGAAAGAAAATTCATAACAAGCGATACATTAAAAATATTTATTAGTTCTATATTAAGTAATACCAACAATAGTTTTTAAAAAAGAAGGTAAATCAGGCATTCTCACTTTTCTTGACCTGTAAGACAAGGCAAAGCCACAGTGAATAAATTGAAGGCCTTGATTTAAGCCCAAAGAAAGTATATATTTCCTCAAAGCTGTAAGTAGCCAACCAAAAGTCATTGCTATTGCTTCTAACTTGAACTCATGAGTATTACTAGCAGAGTTATAATGCAAATATGAAAAATGAGAATATCTGCATCTTTGCCAATTTTAAAAAATTCAGATAAAGGATACAGATTTGTATGTTTTCAGGCTTGGATGAAGCCTGAATTAGATGACTAGAAAACATTTGTGGACAATGTTCTTAATAAATTAGTTAGTTATTCCATAAGTCCATGCTACAGGCTTTAATTTGCTTTGTTTTCAGTTTATTTACTATTTAGAGCAAAGTGTTGGCTGTACCAGAGACATGGCAAGGGATTGCTACAGTGATCTCAGTGGGGCTTCTGTGTCCCCAGGATAGCTTTCTGACCTGCATGAAAAAGTTCCACTACTGTGTCCAGAACACAAGACAGAAGATGAAAGAATTTAATTAATTAGAAACAATAAGAGAGCTTTTATTAAAAGTCATGAGGCAAAAGCCATCCCCAGCCCCAGGAGACAGATTTGACATGCTCTGGAGCAGACTGCTGTGAGTCAGCTGGCAGGAGAAACCCACACACACTGTGCAGCCACATCCTGTGCCTGGGGTGCTGCCTCGTGTCCCGTCGCAGACCAGCAGAACCTGACTCCATCCCATGCTGCAAATTCAAACCTCCTCTGCCCGCAGCCTGTGGAATGCACACTCCCTCTTCTCTGTGTGCACAGGAGACCATTCTCAGGTTGCTTTACATATTACTGTTGTTCAGTGCAGCCTTATTAAACACTTGCAGGTTCAGGCCTAGGGTGTTTTAAATTTACTGCACAAAGCACATATTTTACATCAACAAAACCTTCACTTTAGGTTTTGAAATGCTGATGGGGCTAACATACTGATCATTTGCCTGCCAGGTTATTTTCTTACTTACCATATGCTGGCTGTGAAGTTTTTCCAGAAGGGTGTTGTCTGTGCCTTTGGGGAATCGACTCTCTTCATTCACCAAAGCCAGTAGACCTAGTTTCTACAGTCAAACAAGAGACAAGCTTTTACAGTCAGCAAAAGCTTTAACTACACAGCAAGCCAAGAACTGGAGATCTGAACAGACCATTGAGCAATAACCCTTGAGTCATACCCAGCAAAACTCAAACTGAAAGCAGAATTCAGGACAGTTAATGCATTCAGCAAGCAGATCATAAGTGGAGATTGTTTATAAAAAAAAGTCACATTAAGGTTTTACTTGAATGTTAATCCCTGTCTAAAACTATGACACCCTTCCTAAGCTTACTCTGAACAATTAGCCAAGATCTGCTTTCATGAGCCGGGACTATGGGTAGAACAGCTCATACTTTTGCCAGGTCACTATGGGAAGAGGATCTAAGCAACTATCTGCTTTTAAAACCAGGAAATGACAGGGAAGATCTCAAGATACTCAGCAGTCCCCACTGATCCCTAGAAACTGTCACAGGTAACTGCTCACCTTCTCAATAAGGTCCAGGCACTCTGCATTATCCATCCAGTCAATGGCTTCCCAGTTTATCCCTTCCCTGATAGTCAAGAACAAACAGAACAAAGTTGTGAATAGCAAGATGCAATGTCCTGGGGTGTAGGAGAGCAGAAGTAACTGAGCCTGGCAGCTGTCCCAGGACTCAAGGTGGTTTGCAGGAATTAGTGTTTGCTATGGCTGAGGAAAAAGAATAGGGGCCACAATGCACTGCTAACAGAAGGAGATGGAAATAAGAGACAGCCTTTCTTATTCATACCAGTGACTTAGACTGATGCTTTTCTTATAGTCATTGAGCAAATTTCACATGAATTTTAAGCCTGTGCTCTTTCTGGAGTGACAAGCACCATCCCACACCGTGGTGATGATGGACAGTTTGCTACACAGCTTCAAGAGTCAGCTGCTACCCACCAATCTGGAAAGCAGGCCTGAAGCACATCTGCCAGAAGACTCAACCACAGGTCACAGGTCCACCAGGAGAAGAGACTGGAGAGAGTTTTCAGGGAGAGTTTTGAAGAGGATGACACAGATAAGCTTTGGCCTGTTATGCAGGGAGCCTACAGGATGGCCCTGCATCTTTTAGAATAGGAGCTGATGTAGGTACAGTAGTGCAATAATATGCTTTGAAAATCATCCATGATATTCTGTTAATCTGCTGAATGTATTTTTCCCCCTTACCATCTTCTTATACTCCCCATAATACAGGATATGTGTTGCAGCAGATATGTCTGTTTTCAGTATTCAGAGAAGCCTAGAATAACTCTTAAGAATACAAGGAAGACTAGAGGCTATGTGTGAAGCTACTTACTGACATTCTGATACCTCTTCCTTTCAGGTGGAGAATAACATTTTGAAGATAGTGGAGCTGTTGCCTCCAAATGCTTCAGCCCAGGCTTCATACTTTAAGGTTCAAAGCATCAAGATGAGATACATGAATCTACTTACTAAGCCTGAGAAAGCAGAGCTTATATGGTGGAAGATGAGCTTTATGTACATTTCCTTAGAATTATTTGATATGTAGTCAGTTAAAAAACCTCACTCAAAAAAATCTCATTCCTTCCAAAGTT
Organism: Vidua chalybeata; assembly: GCF_026979565.1. NCBI lineage: Eukaryota > Metazoa > Chordata > Aves > Passeriformes > Viduidae > Vidua > Vidua chalybeata. Next base: position 22,979,339 of record NC_071536.1, read on the forward strand.
CAGCCACAGAACTTAAACTTCTATGCAACCATCAGGAAAGAATCATTTGTCATGATGGCACCATTTTTAATACAAGATTCCTGCAATGGTGGAACTGGCCTGAGAAGTGAGTGCATAAATAGTCTTGCAATTTTGTAATCTTTAGAATTTAATGAATTGCCTATTTAACCGTCTCCCTTTACAAGGCTGCTCTCATTTGCCCTCACTGACCCTGTTCAATTCCTTCATTCACAAGTACAAAGGCTTCTGTTTCGGAGCAACAGCTGAAGTATTTGACTAGCAGCATTCTCTAGAAGCAGAAATACTCTAGAACATCACTGGTACTTCACAAAATACAATACAATATGAAGCCCACAGAAGAGGAAAAAAGCTGTGCAGAAGATCCCAAGCTCAGGAAACAGCCTGATGTAAATCTTGCTGAGGAAAAGAGTGCTTTTCACAATATAGGAATCTCTAGGACAGAAAGAGCTGTCAGATATCTCTAATTGTCTATCTTTAGGGAATTTCCTTTTTGCACACCAGGATTCAATCTGCATTACACCACCACTGCCATAGGTAAATCATTACCAAATACATCCAGTGACCATGTACTCTAATGGGTTAACACCCAGGAACTTTCCATTCAGCTGAGAGACAGAAGGAACTCTGGAGTTTCTAAACACTACAATGGAGAGCGCTTTTTCCTGGAGACAAGGGACTTATGCTGGCAAAGCACATGGACAATGCTTAACAAGACACATCCACGGTCAGGGTTGTGCTAAGGCCCAGCTGTGTCTCCTGCTTCAGTGGTAGGGACTGAGCAGCACAGGAAGAATTATGTCCTCCCTCCTACTACCCATGATAGCAGTGGGGCCCCGCTCCCACTGTTTGTCACCTGTTGTACTCCAGCTGCTCCAAGGAGAAGATGTGTTTGTTGAAATATTCCTGGAGTTTCTCATTTGCATAGTTAATGTTAAACTGCTCAAAACGATTCACCTGCAAGAAGAAACAATTATAAAATTTTACATTCTTGTTCCTGAGCTCTAAAAGAATCTATATCAGCAATAGGGAAGGTGCCAGGCTTGGAGTAAAGCCAGAGAAGATAGTGGTGTCAGGTGGATATGAGGAGGGCAGTATGGACAGGTCCACTAGAAGAACAGCTTTTGTAACCCATGCAAGGTTAATTCAATAAACCTAATTCATAGTAAAGTATGCTAAAGACAATTATGTTTTTCTTCTTGGAAGAAATAAATAAATTCCCTGTTAGGTCACTGAGCTTTCTCTTCTGTGAAGTATCTGAGTGGTCACTCTATGACTGTTCAACATACATCCCACATCAGCTGTTAGAAACATGACATGCAGGATTCTCCACACAATGCAAAACAGATGTAAACGAACAATGTACTTGTAGGATTTGGATAGTTGGTTCACATACAAATCAAAAATTCAGTATTATCTATCACAGCAGATCTGCTTAGGGTCTGTATCACAAACCAGACCTTGAACATCAGCTTATATGAATATGGCTGGCAGAAATGGGCAGCTAAATATATCGTTCTGCTTTCAGGGGAAAGTGGCAGGGTAGAGACTCCAGAATGCCCTATGCTATCCTTACCAGAATGTAAACCCACCAAAGTTTCTTCCAAGATGCATCAACATCTCCAAAACCAGCCCACCCCAAAAACAAAATCCTGACCTGAAAGTTCTCGAAGCCAAAGATATCCAGGATGCCCACAGACTTGAAGTTTTCTTTGCCTTTGATCTTTGTATTAATCTTGCTAATGAGCCATGAAAAACACTGGGAATAGAGTGCCATAGAGAGGGAGTCCCTGGAGTCAGCTGCCTGTAAATACAGAGAGAAAAAAATGAGTCACAAAGAGAACAGAAGGCATAAGGGCCACAGGAATCTCTATGGGACTTTAGGTTCCTCCACACCTCTTCAGGTTTCTCAGCCTCTGTACTGGCTGTGTACAGTGCAGTATTTATTTGTAACAAATTCTCAAATAGCCAGGCCACACACAGACAAGACATAATCTTTGGGTGACTGCACTTGAGAGGGCAAAGGAAGTACCAAAATCGGTGACATTTTTTGGAACAAGTGCTGGGACAGGGTAGGTGGCAAAATACCTCACAACTAAGCCCACAGCAGTAATTTGTATCACCTGAGCCAACATTTGCAGTGACAGGCAAGGTATCTCGGTTCAGTACTCCTAGTAGAGCTGTCAAATGGGTGTCTGCTCAGTTTTCAAAAAACTGGTAGGGCAGGATTTAATAGAATATTCTGTCACCAAGTTACCCTCAAAAATTCCCTTTCCAAAACATTTCTGCAATCAGCATTATGGAATCCAATTAGGATTCCAATTAGGCTGGCCAACAGCCAGGACACATGCCCCAGAAGTTCATGGGTTGAAACTTTGCTGCAGTTGACCCAACATCCCATGCAGATACCATAACCAAGTGTCATACGTGGAAAAAATAACTTAAATGGTGATCACTAACAGGCAGTAGATAATTGAGTGCATGTAAGCGTGTGGATGAACATCCAAAATCAAACTTTTGGTATCTCAAGCAAAAGCCTACTGCCCGGTATCTGCACAAGGAATGTGCTGGTTACATATTTTGATAACATTTGGACAAACAAAAGCGGCACACCTTAAATCCTCCAATTAATAAAAAGACATGAGACAGAACCACAAATTGAGAGTCTGATCATGTGCTGTCCTTCTGTACATACCCTATTTAGAATGGGTAAACAGAGTTTAGAGTTCTGGAATGGCAAGAAGGCCAAAAATAAGGGTCCCTAACAAGAAGGAATGATCTCAGAGGACAGAAAAAGGAGCCAGGAGAGAAGATAGCAAAGATCATGACTGGAAGAAAGATGCTGGAAGTGGAGAAAGATCCTGGAGATCAGAGACATGGAGATAAGTGTCAGGGCATGCCCAAGGACCTTGGCTGGTAGTATCTGAGACTGATAACTGCAACTGCACAATATAAACCCAGGTAAGCTTTTGCCCAACCCTCTTGGACAAGCTGCAAACTCCAAACTGGGAAAAGAAGTTGAAATCTAGAGAATTCCAGAGAATGTAATGCTGAGGGGCAAGCGAGCCAGTACATGAAATAATCAAGTAGGGTGAAAGCTGTAATCTTGTCATTTCATAAATAAACCGCAGTAAATAGATTACAGGTTGTTTCCCCTGTCTCGCCTGTGACACCAGCAGGGCCATTCCTTCAGTAGGCCAGACCAGCAATGACAGATCTTCTAAATGCACCCTTGCCCCCTTCAGTTTTACAACCCTAAACAACATGAGCTCTTTGCTAATGGCACGGGCCAACTGTTTCTGATCCCTTCCAGTGTCTCACAAACTTCTGAGACCCAGCCTGCCAGATCCCCCTTTTCACCCAACCACACTGGTTTTCTCCTCCTTTCTCTTCCTAGGTACTATTTCCTCTTCAGCAGCTCAAATTTGACACAGAATAACCTCCCTTCTCCACTAAAGTGAACATTTCAAAGCTTGGGCACACATGCCTTTTCTGGCTATTTCTTCTCTCCATCAGATGATCTGCCTTATTGGTTGGGACTAAGAATGCCCTCAAGGCCATGCCTCTGTAGTGTATCTGGCTATGCAGTAAGTTGGACACATTTCCCAGGAACAGGACCTCCCCATCCAGCTGTAAGCAAAGCCACTGTCCCCACAATATGGCTCAAATGAGATTCTCAAAGGCGCCTTTCATCCTGCCAGCTTTGCCTGCCTTTATCCCAGTTTATCCATTCAGCCCACTGAAATGTCAAAGCTCAGATGGGTAACGAGCCCATTACATAATGAGAAAACCCCAGCAATTCTACTCCACAAGTGGGAATAGGTGGGTGCAGCACTTAAGGCTTAGGCAGGAACAGTCTTTACAGGCCCAGTGTTGAGTGCAACAGGCTCACCTAATGAAGACAGCCAAATGGCAGCATCCACTTGCTATCACAATTTTTTTGTGGCCTTGGTACTTCATTGGGCTGCAAGCAGTAAATGTGGGGTCCAATACACGCACATGTCAAGCATAGCTATACCATCAGGGAAAGATGTATCTGTTCAGGGAGACTCTGTAAATCCTACAACTGCATGCCATTGCTGTGGGCTGCATGGAGTGTCTCTGGTATTATCTGTTATCCAACCTTGTGCACTGCTAGAGGAAGATGTGGCTTATTTAGAATAGCCAGCTGAGAAGAAAACTGTGGTGTTTGATACTGAAGATATCTACCACAGATTATTTTTCACAGGCTGAAAAATATTTTTCACACAATTTTACTGCAAAGAAAGGTCACAGACTATGCAGAAAGAGGAGACCATTTCTTAAAGGCAAAGCTTAGTTTGTGATACATTAGCCTGTGTGTCCATAGCAAGAAAACAAGCAACTACTCTACCATGAGCACTGGTGAGACTTCAGCTTGAACACAGTGCCCAGTTAGGGGCACTCTACTTCTTCAAAGATGTGGGAAAACAGACAGAAGACAAAGAGATTTAGAAAATTACTTACAAGGAAGCACTGACGGAACTGGATTGTTTAGCTTAGAAAAGAGAACACCACATGAAAAACTTCACAGAAGCCAAAGCTTGTAAGGTGGACAGCTGGGATGTCAAAGGTAATCTAAAATATGAGGAAAATCTTTTCAAATCCAGACTCCACTGCAGCTAAAGCAGGATACTTAAAGATGCTGTGAAATTCCTTCCATGGGAAATCTGAAGGAAAGTTAGACAGACATCCATCAGAGAGAGTCTAGTAACTCTGGCTTCTCTGCCAATGTAGGCGTTGGATTGATAACCCCCTAAAGTCTGTGCCAGCACATGATTTCCATTACAGATGTTCATTTTGCTATAACATGGTGCCTTTTCCAGCGTAGTAACAGTACTCCTTGTCTTCCAGTGTCTTGCATTTTAATAATGACAGAGGATTTTCTACAGTTATCTGTGCATGGACCTAAAACACCAAGAGTGCCCTCAAGTGATCAACAACACAGCAAGAGCTACATATCAGTTTATTCAGTCCTCCTTTGTGGTTGTATGGACCTGGAAAGAAGCTGCTGTGGGGGTAACTGCCTAACATATGCCAAATGTTTTGTGGGAATTGTGTGCCAGCTTTTACTTTCCAGTAAACATAGCGCAGCCTAGGAGTTCTGCAGGTTAAAGCATGCACACATGCACCACAAAGCATCTGATGCACCTTCTGCATGACACAAGTATGACCAGCTCCTGGTGAGTGAAGGTGACTTAAAACCAGTATTGCACACTGGCATTTGCCAGTGAACTCCCCTGTAAAGCCTGAAAAGCAGAGTCAACACTGGGACCTCAGCTACCAATAAGGGCAAAATACCTGAGGAAACAGGAGGCCCTAGGCTGGAATGGGTGACACAGGAGGAAGACTCGGGGCCTGGAAATGCAGAAGTGGCAGAAGTGGAAGCATACACTAGGACACTTACCTGCTCCACAGTGAGAGGGGAGCTGATCTCTTCCCCACGCAGAATCATGGACCTCTGTGTCAGCACTTCAGAAAGCTGAAAAGCATCTAAGCCCAGGAGGTCACTGGCAACATTCAGCACTGAAAGGAAGACACATACTTTTCTCCTGCATGGATCCCCATCACTCATAGGGATATTTTTACAGTTTGGTGATGAAATCCCAGGGACTTCTACAAGGCAGGTGACTAAACCCCAGCACAAAACACTCTCCCTTACTTGATTCTCTTGGGCATACCCAAAGCTGTAGGTTCACATACCCATTCTGAGGCTCATACACCCATTATAGAGCACAGTCAGATACTCATGTAAGTCAGCCTTCCTGCTGACAACAGGAAGAGCAAAACCATGTGTAGGAGTCAGCACCAGCAAAACACTTCATGTTTTTGTAAAAGCACAATACTGCAGTCTGAGCATGGGATTGCTAAATTTGTATATTAAGAAGAGAGGCAATTAACTTAAGACTTGAAACACTTGTAATATATTTTTATTGCTTCTGTCTGTTTTGGGACTTACTTTGCAGACCACCTCAGATTAAATAACTGTAACAGAGTGCACACTAGCAACTGCTTCAAATGAAGATGGGAGAAAGTCTCTAACAGATCACTTTTATCTCAAAACTCCTTCCTGATCCTATTTCTTCCATCTCTTTCAATCCAAAAGAGAAACTGTGAGGCTGTGGACTCAGTCTGAGAATATCAAGGAGCACAAATGGATCACAGGGCCACAGACCAACTAAATCCCACTGGTACCCTGGAGCCATGCATCCTGTGGCAATGCTTCTGTAGAGTTAAACTACAGGGAACCTGCTGGTGAAGGTACTACAGACTATCATAACAGAGGGAGAAAGGAAAAGGGAGAGGGCTTTATTGGGGGCCTTATGGGGCTTTGCATGGTCTGCCAAGTTGCTAGGGTCCTACTTACCTGCTTTTGTTGTAACCTGGGCCCCACCGGCTGTCATGAATTCAACGTTTCCCAAATGAAGTGTGCCAGAAAGAAGTTTGAAGATGTCTCTGATTTCTTCAGTGCTGAAGTCCACCACCTTCATGGCAGTCTATGCAAAACCAAACAGCTAATGTTAGCTGTATGTACAGCCAAGTACAATGCAACCACGGGAGCTAGGTCCAGTGTGTGTAAGATGTAAAACTCAGAATTACAGTCACCATGAATACAAATGAAATGGGATGGCACAGCACCTCTCTGAGCTATACATTTGTCAATGATATTTGCTGTCTCCCAGCCTCTCTTACATTTACTCTATTGCCACCTAAGGCAGGCATTTCCCCATCCTCAGGTTGGACTTTGCTGCTGTCACAGGAAGAACATGTTTGTGCCTGTGTGAGGAATTCCTCCCCTGAACACTGGCAGCACAGGTTACAGATGTTCCTGGATGGCTTCCACATTCTCACTTATTTTCTTCCCTGAAGGATGGATCCATATAAGATACTTAATTTACTCTGATCTACATAACCCCCTTAATTCATTCTTAGTATAGTAGATTTATGCAGCAAGATTTAAAACCAGGCTTTCAGCATTAACTGTGAGATGGTTGGAAAGAGATTATCAGATAATAAGGAAGCATGCCACATTCCCTCTTAATGCCTGCATGTGAGCCAGGGTTTTTGGGGCATAAATTGACTTTGAGAGGTAGGATCTGGTCTTCATGCATTCACCCTGTCAGTGGGGCACTCTGGAGTTCTAGTTCCCTTCTTTCCTCCAGCATCTCTCCAGCTGAAGAATAAATGCCATTTTGCCATTGAAACTTCTGTTGTACAGGTACTGCCTCCCCTTAAATCACACCTAACCAGGAGGTACTGAAATCCTAAGCTGACTCTACTCATCTTGCCTATCTGATTTCACCTACATTATTAAAGCCTTCAGGCCAACAAGCATTAGCAAATAAAACATGAATTTGCACATTCATCTGGCTAATCCCTTAACCTCTGATAAACAGGTGTCTGTTAAATCTCTGTGATATTTCACAACAGGTGATTTGCCCAGGTGATATAACTTCACTGGAATATTTCTGGAAAACAGTACCTTCAGACCAAACTCTTCCCCTTCTAATGGTCAGTCTGGGTTTCCTGAACCAGGCTATCCAGAAGGCTCCCACAAACCATTCTGGGGTTGGGTTCTGCTCCCCCAAACTCTCTATCATTCTAAATTATTATTCATATTGACTGTTTCCCAAATTCACCCATTTCTGCACACTAAAGCCACTTTTCCAGTCTTGTTTTAGCTGAGTTTTGGACTTGTTGAACACCAAATTTTGGCTTAGGGCAAATCAATTCTGCCTGTGAGATCTAGACCATGCAGCATTGTTTAGCCATTGAGACTGTGCCCAAAAGTTCAGGAGGACTTAGGACTGGACTCACCATGACCTTACTGAACATCTCTAGATCATTCAGGTTCTCATCAGTCACACAGCCAGACTGGTTCAAGTAGCGATAAGTCTCTGGCTCACAGAGGGAGAGGCTCTCTGCAACAGAAGAAAAAGAGGCAGGGGAGAGACAACAATTTATTTAGCAACCAGTCTTGTAGTTCATAGAAGAGGAAGGTGTGCTGTAACAAAGCTTGCAGATGGTATGCAAAATAACTTAGAACAGTCAAATCCCAAACTGCAGAGTCTCAGAAGAATATCTCAATACTGAATTGACTCAAGAAAAAAACTTTTAATTCTAGCTCCAAAAGTATACAGAAAAATAGTCTTAACTGTATACATATGGTAATGACCTCTAAATTAGATATCATCACTTGACACAGAGTTCAGACAGTCACGGTCAGATTTCTGAAGACACTCAGTGCTAAGCAGCAGTTAAAAACTGAATATAGTTCACAAAACTAAATGTAAAACCAGAATTAGGTCTCTGTATATTTGCTGTGCAACCACATCTTAAACACTACCTGCAGATTTGATCCCCCATTTTGAAAAGAACGTAGGAGGATTAAAAGATCAATGGAGAAAGGAGACAAGGATGATCAAGAGCCAAAACCACATTACAGATGGGGAGGTGAAGCAGCCTGGGACACCAGCTTGGAGAAGTAGATGGGGAGGAATAGCAGAGATCTGCTGAAGAAAAGAATCTGTTTTGTATGTTTTCCCTAAGCAGTTGATAATAACCATAATCCCCACTATTTTCCTTTGCTTTAGATTGATCTCTGAATTGACCTCAGTAGCCATTCCTGCATGTACCCCCTAAAACTGAAATCCTACTCCCTTCTACTCTGTCAGGCCCAAATCTTCCATTTGATTATCCTAACACACAGAAACCAAAAGCATAAAGAAATTCCCCAGGCCCTCAAAAGCAGAGTACAACTGCAACGTGTTCCTGCCTGCCTATGTGACCTCTCCAGAAACACCATCAGTGCTCAGCAATGCCTGGGACAGACACACACAAAAGTTGTTAGGGGGATGCTGCACTACAAAGAAGATTCATCCACAGGCAGCAGCTGCCACTTTCTCTGTGTCCACTTTTTCACATCCAGCTCTCCCTTCCCCAAGTACAGAGCTATAAACCCTTTGTTCAGACACAAGACATGTATTGGCTCTAGGACCTCCACTACATCGCTGGTCTTTGTAATTCTTCTCTCTACTATTACCTATACTGAAGATTTATTCTAAAAATATATCTATCAGTCCATCCTTTGAACTCCTTGAACAGCTCCCACCAGCTGAATCAAGACTCTTTACCCTTCCTCTGCCTCTAGCCAGTTCCATCACCTCATCACTTTGCACATACTTTTTCCTTCAGTACAGAATGCCTGAAGTCTTTTATCATAAGGAATTTCAGTCATCCTCAGCCTCTTTCTCTTAGCTCTCCTTTCTGTTTCCCACAAAATCACCATATTGCTGGCCTTCAAGAAGAAGCTACATATCAAGTATGTGAACTATCCATGCTCTAAGTGACTTACACCTGCTTCACATGTTGGACTGGAAACAGGACAAGAGATGTATCTCAGAAAATGAATTTACCTTTCTGCTCCCCGCTCACACCAGCCAGCAGAGCATAAAAGATGTGGTAATTCCGCTCCCCGGGGTTCTGATGTACCACCCTGTTCTGAAACAAAGAATACAAGAGTAGCCAGCAGGAAAAGATCAGACTTGTGGTTGCAAAGGCAAAGAGAGGAGCAGGATACAGGTAAATCTCCAGGGCCAATGCACAAGAGGGGTTTCTTGCTATTTAATGACGGTTTTGTCTAAGTAAATTCTACATCAAGATCTTTGTGGCTGAGCAACTGAGCATACACATTAACAAACAGAACTTTGTCAGTTCTGGCCCTGCTCCTCAGTGAATTCCTGACTCCAAAGTAAACTACATCCGATCAGAGATGCCTGCATTTGGAGTTGTACCCCATATGCTTCTCTGTGGAGCTGTATTTCCAGGTACTTCTCTCTTCCTTTCTCCTCGGTAAACAGCTCTTTCTTGGAGTCTCTCTGTAATGCACAGTGTGTATCAAAGACGGGAGAACAAGCTGTGATAGATACAGAACAAACATTGCTCCTCTGCCTCTTCCTCAGTTGGGACATTTGCAGTAGTAACACCTCAGGAGCTGACGTCTGCACGCTGCGGTGCAGACAGCCTCATGCAGGAGGTGACCTGGCACTGCCACACCTTCTATGAGGAGAGGGCTCACCCAGCACTCAGTAGAGGTGATACCTACCTTTTCCAGTAAATCTGAATAGCATGTTAAGGAAAAAACATCCAAGTGACAGAAGCACAGATTTCTTGATGATAGGCAAAAAAATCTTCTAGACATATTGGGATGAACCCTGCAACCAGTAATAAATAATGAAATAACTGACACTTTGGAAAGGTAGGTAAAGAGTGGTTCTAAACATCGTCTTAGATCACCCTCTCTATTCCTTGTCCAAAGAGGTATGATGTACCAAAGATATATATAAAAGGGCAGGGCCAGGTAGAACATAGATAACCTAACAAAACATGAGCCACATTAGGGACACCTAGAAAGATTAGAGCCCACTCTTATCTGAGAGTCTGCATTGCACACAGCAAGTCTTGCATCAGTTCTCATTGCTCCTGCAGGAAACCTCTATCTTAAATCTACTGACAGCACAAAGAGCGGAGGCCAAACAATCCAAGCTTGTCATTTACAACAGCAGTAAATTCATCAGGCTGCTATACTAGTGCCAGTTGGTGTGGTTTGTAGTCAGCAGCAGCTTTGAACATACACCAGGAAATGTAGCCAGGGCAGCTTTACCTGCCTCATGGAGACAAAAGATATGTCAAAGCCTCTGGGAGAGGGGTACCTGGCCATACAGGGAAGAAAGTCATCATGGCTTAACACAGGTTGACTGTATCCAATCTTCACTGTCCTTCTTGTCACTGTAACAGGCTCCTCACAGAAGTGGTCATGTCACCAAGCTCATCAGAGTACAAGGAGCATCTGGACAATGTTCATAACTCATATGATTTAATTTTAGGCAGTCTTGAGAGGAGCAGGGAGTTGGACTTAATGATCCGTATGGGTCCTTCCCAACTTAAGATATTCTGTGATTTTATGACTAGGGTTCCAAGGTCCACTGAAGATGGCAGCCCAAAACAGGGACTCATAATTCTCTTCTGCACCCAAATATTTTGCAGAATATATTTATTCTTACTTTGGTCTCACTTTTCTCAATCAGGAATTCATTGGCAGAGCTAAGATAAGTGAACAATGTTATGTGGAGCAAACAGAATGTAATCAGCCTAGGGGATCTTCCGAGGTAGAAAATTCCAGGGTTTTAAGTATCAAGCGTTGAGATTAACAAAGTGAAAAGTCAAACTACGCCCCACCTAATGCAGTACTGAGACAAAAGGTTCCCAGAGTTAGGTGCTGCAGAGCCACAAAACAAACACTTCTTCCCTCTTTAAGTTGCAAATTTGCCCACAGTTGTAAATTGACTTTGAAGAACTTTGATGAGGGATTTCCTGACCTACAATGAGCTCCTCCTCCTCTCTGCTCACTCAATCCATTTCTGGTCCATTGCAGAAAAGGATACAATCAGTTACTCGGCCTCCCTGGATGTGTCCATGCTGAGAGAAGTGCAGCTGGATGAACTTGCCAAAGCGGCTGGAGTTGTTGTTATAAACTGTCTTGGCATTTCCAAAGGCCTCCAGAATGGGGCTGTAGAAAAAGGGAATGAAGATATGATTAGTGATGGGATACCATTAAAACAAAGTCTTTTGACATTTGCACACTGTGTTCTGCCACAAGAGATTTATTTGTTACAGCACCAGCCTGGACAAGCAGGAAGAGCTCAAGGGAAAGGAAGGATAGCAAGAGCAATTTAACACGCTGCTAGATAAATTTTAAACCTTTGGGATTACAGTTAATTAAATCAGCTCCCAGTCTGTATGGGCAGCTGGTACACACACTGTCAAGGGCATTCTCCACCAGTGTGACTTCAGGAAATGAAAGGTGGCAAGAGCCAGCCAGGCTGTGTCCTCAGCACATCCCATGAATGTAAGTGTATTTTTTTAAGGATTTTCAGAAGCATCAGACATATATAGCAAACACCCTGTAGCTTTAAACCACGTACTTCTATATTCATTCTACCTTTTTTCCTTCTGCCTTTGATAAACCATCTCTTAAAATTACAGGCAAACATCTTCAAACTAATATACAGTAATAAAACAATTTGTTTGGCACTTAAATTGGAACTGGAACAAGTATACACAAGCCCCTGTTGCCTAAATCTTGCTTAGGCTGATATAAGCTACATGGTTTCCAAGTAGAGGGACTATAGACACACTATAGATCTGAAAATTACATTCTAAGAGAGCAATATCATCCACTTCAGGTCAAAAAAAAAAAGAGAAAAAAAATCTATCACCAAACATCAGACCAGCCATAAATTGAAGAATATTATCTGCTGTTCACCTTCTCATCTTCAGGAAAAAACAGTTAAAATGCTTGGTAGTTGCTTCACAGAAGAGTACAAGGGAAAAGCCTAAACCACTCAAATTGACACACAGAATCCAGGATTAAAATACTAATTTCTTCAATTAAGCCAATTCTAAAATAATCTGAAGGGCTGACAAGGAATCACAGAGATGCTACAAGAACAGCCTGTATGTTTTCATGTCTAATTTTAAAACATACATAGTTTTAAACAAAAATTATTACTGTTATTACCCTGAGAAATATTGGCTTTTAAACATCTCCACAGATCTATTGTGCAGTCCCATGGGAGACTTGGGCAGATACGGGATTATTCACAAGTTAGTAAATTCAGCATAAAAAATAACTACAACTAGAGACACCCTGGAGCTTGCAGAAGGCTTTAGGCCCTGCAAGTGTTAGCTAAGGGAGAGCTGTGCTTAAGGAAACAGTCAACAACCTTCAGTAAAATCCAGGCAATATTTTCCTAACATCTCTTGAAACAATTGCTTTCAAGTAACAAGGATAGAAATGAAAATTCCTCTGTTATAACACACTACAACCACTGAAATGCCAGTTAGAGAAGTCTGGGTGCACACATCAGGAAAGTTCCTTGCCCTGAAGAATTTGAACTCCAAGACCCACACTTCTGAAACAAGTATGTAAATAAGGACACTGCACAGAAATATCCCACTGAGCACACCACTGCCATGAATCAACAAAATTAACAGGGACAGACAGGAAAAGGGAGGACAGGGTTATGTTATATGACCACCACAGATGCAGTGAGAGTGAGGAGCCAGCTAGCCAATCTTTGTGGCTCTAAATCATGTTAAATTATATAAGAAAAGTACAAGGAAATATCTTTATAGTTCAGTTTGGCAATGGGCTCACACACATGAGTGTGAAGTCTTTCAGGCTTAGTGGGGGAAATAAGCAGGAGAGTGTCTGAGCAGTGGCAAGGCAGAGGGTGGGATGAGCTGGTTCAGCCAGGAATGAGGGCAGGGGGCCTGGGCTGAGCAAATGGCCTGTGCCAACAGCACATCACAGCATGGCACCTGAGGCAGAAGTGAACTGCAAGGTGGAGCAGCACATCAGGAACGTGATGCTGGCTGTTCGCTGGATGTGGGTAGGATGCATTCCAGCATGCAAAAGAATGGGAACCAGTTTCAGCAGGGCAGCAGAAAGGGAAGTGTGGAGTTCAGAAATACTGCACCATATGCAGTTCAGGATCAGATGCACAACTGAAGACAAAAAGATTTGAAGACTTGGGGGATGAATAGCAGGAAAGGTGGTTATGCTGTCAGCAGTGGCACCAACACGGAGAAGGGAGCTTCAGAGTGAAGCAAGCAAGGAAAAAAGCTGGAAGCTAGCAGAATTATTAACAAACTGATGGATATTTTCAAGAAGGAAAAGAGACCAAATCAACAGTGCCAAAGGAATTTTGAGAGCCTGATTTGTGAGAAATACACCAAGCATGGAAATTCCAACACAAGCAAATTATAGAAGGTTGATGAACACCTTGTTTGTAATGCTGTCTGAAACAGAGAAAGAATCCAGCATTGTTTCTTGGTATGTGCTGGGCTGCAAGCATGAAAATCCACCATAAGTGAACCTGAGGATGGCCACTGTCAGAGCAAGTGCAGCTGACCTCCAAACACATGAGGTAGGGTCCATTGGACCAGCAGCAGCTTCTGGGTCTGGGCCAGGCCTTCATCTTCTTGTCTTCAGAGCAAAGGTGACAAATCAGATTCCCTTGCATTCATATTGCAATAGTTCATGTAACACTAGAGATGTACATGGAACAGGTTGTGATCTCTTACTTCACTCCAGCTGACAGCTGTGGCATCTTACAGACTCAGGAATCACCTACCCAGCATCATAAGCCCTCTGGATCACTGTCAAGTTATCACTTAACTGCTAAGAGTGCTTGAGCCTTCTAAGCCGCTTGCCTTAAAGCAGATTTTGCAGATCTTGAGTCATGACTCTACTCCTCTTCAGAGCTTTTTCCAATTTGCCTCCATGCCTGCTAAGACCTGCACACCTGCAAAGGATAAATCATCCAGCAACAGTCTCTGGAACACCAGGTCCAAGGGCAGCAGCCCTTCTGCTCAAGGCTGCTCTGCTTTATAAGGATCTAAAATGCACAGTGCTCTCACAGCTGCCTCCTCTGGAGGTTTCTGCAACTATCACAGGCTCCATCTGGGACTAATCTTCAGCCTCAACCTTGACAGTACCAAACTGCAGGACTGCCAGCAAGGTCCTTCAGCCACAAGCAAGACAATCTGGGAAATTTTAATGTAATTTGTTTAATATAATTCAGGTATTAAGGAAAACAAGGACACAAACAACAAAACATGTATCTTTCCTGCCTCTTCCCCAGGCTTACCTGAAGTCAAACACCTACTGTCCTCCATTTCTTAGCCTCAGCTTTCTTTTATACCTCAGGTTACACCCACTCCCTCAAAATTTCCCCCAACATAGCAGCACAGGAGCCTGGGGTCACACTCAGGACTGCTTCTCTCTGTCATTCTTTGGTTCCTTATTTTCTCTGCTGGTCTTTGCCTCTTACTGGTTTTCCTCAGCCACACTTTGCTTCTTCAGATTTTCCAGATACTTTTCCCCTTCATCTCTCTGTTCCAGCGTAGGTCATGTGTGGGTCATGGTCCCTCAGGGGTGTAGGACCTCTTCTGGCATGAAGTATTTTCCCTGAAATGTCTCTCCATTCCCTCACTGCTGCCAGCTTCTCTCTCAAACATATTTGATTCAGACACCATACGCTTCCCTGTCTGCCTGATGCCTCATCAGGGTTTATGTGGGTGGTGGTTGTTCCCCGGTGCCAGCTCCCATGGATGGTTCTCCATGAAATCACTTACCATGACAGCAAGAGAGCTGCCAGGTTGCCCATGGGACTCCTGAGGGCAAGACATACCAGCAGCCTAAAACACAGGGAGGCCGGGGGAAAGCACGGGCTCATGGAGGAAACCAGGAGCCAGAGTATGACAGAGACCCACTGTGAGGACAGCTACAGTCAAGAGCTGGAGCATTAATTCTCCAGCTTAGGAGACACATCCCACATTGCTGTTGGAAAGAAGCCTAATCCATCCACGGACAGCTGGGAGAGCAGCCAGAGGGAGGCATCCCGGCAAGACGGCAACCTTCACGTTTCCCTGATGTGACACCATTCAGTTCTGTGATCCTCTCTAGCCAGGTCTGGCTCCATCCCTGCCCAGAAGGCAAGGCCCCCCAAAGGCAGGGCCCCCAAAGGCAGGCTGACCCAGCACTCTGGGTGCCCACGAGGGTGACTGTACCTGCTTTCCAGGATGGCTTCTTCCACGTGAGTGCTCTTCTCAGACACAGGGGCCCCGAGGGAGGTCTGGCTCATGGCTGACAGAAATTTCAGGAGCAACTTGGTGCTCTCAGTCTTTCCAGCTCCACTTTCTCCACTGTTGAAGAAAAAACATACATTTCATTCACAAATCCAGGACAGACAGAGCTGATGACCGTCCTACCCGCGGCACAGAAGAGATCTCTAGGAATAAACACATGACATCTCCGCTGTGACAAGCAGGGATCAGGCAAAGGCAGGGAGGGTGGTGTGGGTATTCAGGCAGATGTCAATGCAAATGGAACAGCAGGAGCAAGGCGTGTGACGCAGCCATGGAGTGCTGGTTCTCCATTTCTAACCTTATCAGAACACACTGGCTGTCATGACGCTTCCACAAGCAGCAGTAGCACTCGTTAGCGGTGGCGAAGATATGGGGAGGCAGCTCACCCAGGCGGTGCTGTCTGTACAGCTCTATGGCATCCACACCGTACAGACCAGGGATGGGTTTGTAGGGATTTACTGATGCCAAGATGGAACCAATGTTTGTCTACGGGGAAAAAAACAAAACACAGAAAGGAAATGAAGCAAGCTCCTGGGGGAAAAAAAAAAAAAATCACAACAAAGCCAGACCCCGAAATAAGTCATGGTGAAGGAGAAAGCCTAAATAAGGACACTGGGCTTCAGCAGAGAGCTGCACAGTTTGGCAAAGATGTCAAACCCCGGAGAAGGAGCTGTACAGCTGGGTATGGATTGCGCACTCTGAATTTTGCTGCTTTACAATATGACATTCTTATCCTGTTGTCCTTGTTAAATTAAGCTTACACAATTTAAAAACATGGAGCCATCTTCATACCCAGCTACTTTGCACTGTGCTTGAAGCTAAGTAGCAGAGCCAGGACTGAAAGAGTGTCAGGAGACACTTCATCGCCCCTTATCCACAGTCCTAAGCAAAGGGAGCTTGGCAGGGTTCAAGAACCTCCTGAACAGAGTTGGAACACACACACACACACTACACACATGTGCAAAGAACCACCAAAGCATATCATTTTTCTTCTGCTGAAAAAATGCTGTTTGGTGCAGCTTAAATCATTTGGTAAACCAAATCAAAATTGACAGCTGAAGATAAAGCTATGGATTTCAAGTTGAAACATTTCTATATTTTCTAAGCATTTTATTTTGAAAATCTCACAGTCCAAAAAAAGAGGTAGCACGATTTAAAATAAAATACATAGACGACATTATTGAATTTCAAATATATTGTTTTGTGCAGTGAAAAGGAAATTAATATTGCTTTTTGGGGCATGACTTTTTCTGTTCAGCCAACCAGCTCAAATCCAGTTATTCTCAGAGCTGCAGTTCAGAGCAATGGTGCCACCTCTCTCCTAATGATGGCTTTGTAATACAGTCAACATCCATGCTGCTGGTGTGGTGGCCCCCCTCAGAGGGACATCTTGGACTGCTCTACTCAAGGAATGCCCATTCTTAGCAGACATGACCGAGTAAACACTTAAGATTGCTGCAGGAGGTGCCAAGATTTGTGGTCAGGGACAACATCTAGCATTCTTTCCAAACCATGAACTAACTACAAGTCACCCATCAGATATAAAAGCATTTGAATGTATCTACTGGAGAAGCTGTAAATTAAACACGTGGTGACACAGAAGACTCATCAGGCCAGATGAAATCTGAGGTTATAGCAATGCCAAGCTCTGAAGCCAGAAGCCAGACTGATAAGATGCTGTAGTCACCAAAATATTTAAAACTCATTTATTAAAGCAGCACTCAGAGATCATTGGGGGGGTGGGGGGGGGCAGAAATCACCTAGGCCAAATTGCATTATCAGTATAAACACACTATCATGGATCAAGTCCTGAGGACCCTCTGACAGGGACCTTTGTGGGCAGAAATATAATTAATTGGTAATGAAAGCAATAAGCAAGCAGATGATCTTTGGCCAGAGAGGTGGAGAGAGAGAGAAAGGAAAGCATTGAGTGTCAAAACATGAATTGGAAAAAAAGCATTGTACAAGCAGCTGAGGAACAGGCATTGTCCAAAGACTACAAGACAGAAATATCCATTCTAACTCTTCTCCCAGACCTTCACAGCATCTTTTCTTCTCAGATGTTTCAGATTGCATTTTCCATTGTAATTTCACTAGGAACAGAGTTCCTTTCCAGAGAACTTCTGGAAAGTCCTTTCCAGAACTTCTTCCAGTACAGCCATCTCTTTCAAAGAGATGTGTTCAAAGGTGTTTCAAAGGTGTTCCTAGAAAACTTTTCCACCACCCAGTTGCAGTCTCCTCATCACATGCATTCCTTTATAGACAATTTCTATCCATAATTTTTAGTAACAGTAAAACCATGTACATACCAGCTACTCTATCAGCAAAATAATTGCCCCCAAAGGACTCTCCAGAGCAGGACAAGCCACATGTGGCAAGTCTACTTCTCAGGACAATAGATCCTACTTGGATGGTTAGGCATGGCTTTGCTAAGGACAGCACAAAATGTGGCAGTACAGCCCCTGGCTCATTTCTACATCACTCACATTATGTTTGGTCTACTTTTATTAAGCAATAAAGGAATTGTAAGAATGAAGAGGGAAGATGCAGGCTGTTGCCGTGCTCACATAATTTCCTTCAACAGTTGGGTAGAGCTCAAATAGTATTTATCTGGAAAACAAAAGGCACTGTTGAACTTGTCAGTATTGCTGTAGTAAATTAATTATGGGTGCCAGACCAGTCTAGATATACTGCTACCTACACTCCCTGATCAGAAAGGATTTCCTTTAGGAGCTCATGGTGGGGTAATAATCCTACACTGAGGGGTTCTTCCCAGTGCTGAGCATGTCACAGAGCCCCTTCACACATCTCCAAAAATTTCAGGCCCAAGATGCACATCTGAGATTCATGCACTAAGCAAAGGCAAAAAACAAGGTGTAAAGGTGTTAAACTTTAACACCTTTATGCACAGATGGAAAAGGCACAGAACTAATGCTGAATAAGAGAAGGAATGCCACATCAGAGCTAGCTGGAAGGCTTAAGGAGGTACGGCTGCTATGACACTGCTGGTGTCGTGGCATTTCTGGTACAAGGCACAGACTGAAAAGAGAATCCTGAATCGCATTTTAAGGTGTGAGGAAGAAGAACAGGAGGAATATACCCAAATGGGTCAAAAGCTGAACAAACACATAGCATGTGTCAAACACAGGACAAGAAGAGCAGCAAGGATATGGGCCATCAAAATAGTGTGTGCACATGGATACTGTCACAGGGTCACAAGGCTGTGTTAACAGACAGGCAAAGGTGTCTACAGAAAAAAGGAAAAAAAAAGATAATTTACAGTCTCCTCTGCATCCAGTGCAGAAGGTGGTTCAGAAACAGGGTCACTTTACTGATAATTTACTGGAATACAGGTGCATATGGTTTGGTTGCCTTGATAACGGTTGCTATGCAACATAGACAGATTTACATTTTTTCTGTCATATTCTGAAAAGTCTGCGTGCACATTGCACGGACATGCAAGGTAAGACAGTCTTTGTAATCTATCTTCCTTGTTCTCTCCAAGTCTTAGCAGAGCACTGCCATCCCAGCAGTTCAGGGATGTCTTGTCCCACATGTGCTTTTCCTCACAAGTTCCCTTCCTACCACTTGTCTCCTTCCTGAGAGGGAAATCAAGAGATGCTATGAGTATTCATTCATCTGTGCAAGGAGAGCAGAGCAATCAAAATAAAAAAAAACAAACAAAAGGCACAACTGCATGTAAAAGCGGAAGAGTTAGGCAACAGGCTTGCGTTCCTAGTTTTGTTAGGCAGTATCTTTGTCTGTCTGGATAAGGAGGGATACTCAGCAACCACCTGCATATGTTGCACTTTTCAGTCTGCTTGGCCTTATAAACCATGGAACAGCCATAATGGGGAACCTGGGGAATGTAAATGACAGCTTATCAAACATGGATGTCCACAGAGTACACAGAGCAGCACAACTGCCACGAAGCTCAGAGGTGAAAATTCATGTTTTGGAAGTTCCTCCACAGAGGCAAAGAGGCCCCTCTGAAAACAGTACGATCTCACAAGGATGATGGAGCTGGCAAGGCAGGAAATCCCCTCCAATTCCTATCCTCAAGAGACAAGGATAACATCAGTACTTCACGTGCAAAGCGCCAGCCCTGAAGCTAAACAGAAACCATTAAGTCAAAAGGGAGGAGCACTTACATAGATGTTACCCTGTTGGTAGCGCTGGTGAAGGTTAAGCAGGATGGCAGCTTCATGCAGATCTCCCAGCTTGGACATGTCTTCTACCCCATCAATGCTGGTCTGGTGCATGGGTAAGACCTTTTCTCTGGAAAGGGTGGCCTTGGGGTACTGGAACACCTGGAAGAATGGGAAGAAGGACAAGTAAGCTAATGACACCTGGGCACATGGTCTGATTTCCTACCAGAAATGTGCACCTTTATATTTTGGCACTGGAAAAATAAATGAATAAGATACAGATCTGCTCCCTACTTTTAGAGTCATCCTTCCCTTCCTGTTCCTACATATTTGAGCCCTCTGGCCAGAAACTATACAGCATACTCCCTTCTTTTGCTCCACAGTCAATCTCTCACTACTGATGGGGACAAATCAACACAAGGTTACTTAATTTCCCCTTAACAGGAGCAAAGTACCAGCCTCCAGCTGCTAGGCTAGACAGGTATGACACGCTGCAGCCATGACTGTGAATAATGATGGCAGCTGCTCCCAAGAGACCAGGACAGTCTTTCACAAAAAACACAGGTGAGGTCATGTCTCTGACCATGGGGAAGTAGAAGAAAAGCTAATTCACATTCCAAGTTTGGCCCTGCACTCTCCATAGCAGCAGCCAGAGAGCATCTGGAAGAGTTTGTCATCTCAAGAGCAAAAGAAAGCAAAGCACATGAGAAACCAAATAAAGCAGTGACATTCTCTCTGTGTGATGACACGTATGTGTATGATACAGCTTTCAAAATATTTGTACAGTGACACCTATTAACTTCTATCATTGCTCTAGGAAGTACTCATCTCTGTGCAGTTGCACTCATCTTGCCTCAAGTGCTGCATCCTTCCTCCTGCCAGAGCTTTCTCCTCCTCAATAACCCACTCTTCAGTTATCAGGCTGTCTCCTTCACCCCCTTTCAACACAGCTGAGATTATGTGACTGTTCCCCTCCACCACATGCACATCCCAGCCCTCCTTTCCTCCTCCTCAAGCACGATGCTGGCATTTCACGCAAGTTATTTCAGTTGCTTCCCACTCTTGGATTCAGCCATGTGCCATCTCCCACCCAGCATCCAAAGCTGTGCTAGATGGTAAGACCCAAAGAGAGACAGATGGGAGACTTCATATAGGCATCCTGGAGAAGTAAACTGGTCTACAGCAACCCCTCCAAAGAATCCCAATTCCAAAGAATCTTGTGCTTTTCCTCCTCTCCCGGGGCTCTGGTCTCTACCTCATTTCCATCCCTGCTTGTCAGCCCACCAGAGTGCCAGCAAGAAACTGATGGGCTCCATAGAGAACCAACTCTAATCTGTAGCCTTGCTCTAACTGGTTTCTCCTGCCCACCTCCTTGCAGTGCTCAGGCTGCCGTCAGTGCTGGGGAGAGGCCGTCCCTGCAGCTGCAGGCTGCAGACAGAATGAGGTCACCCAGCCCCCTCCAGCGAGCCACCCCTGCGAGTCCCTTGCAGGGCGCTCACAGCTGCAGCACACTGCAGGTGCTCACCCTTCAGGGCTCTGAGCCTGCACCCGCCAGCACAGGGCTCCAATAACCCAGCACAGCATCCCTTACAAGATCACCACGAGAGCAGCTCTGTTCCAGGAGGGAGCTGGGGAGGAGAAGCTGGCTCAGTCCCTCAAGTGTGTTCGCCCCGTTTCTGACCAGTCACACCTCTATGGCAAGGACTACTCGGTCTCTTCCACTGGCAGACTCCTTCACAGCCCACTTCTTTCACCAGCCAGGAGGCTTTCAAAAATACACAGTTCATGATCAGTGTAAAACAAAGTCCAGTCCAGCAAAAAGGCTCTCTCCAGGCCTCTCCACACCAGTTCTGCTCCTGAGTGTCAGAGAGGTCTGACTGCCAGCAGAAGGACCCCCCCCCTTTGAAGCATGACCCTAAAAAAAGAAAAACATTTTTTTCTTCTTCAGAATGGAGACCTCAAGCACTTTCACAAGAAAACTGAGGGAGCAGAAAGGGAGAACGGGACAAATAAATTCAGGAGAGAGCACAAGCTGCAGATGCATGACATGAACTGCACTGTCAGGAACAAAATCAGTACAGCACTTTCAAACCAGGAGGCAGCAAATGACCCTGGCTCTCTCTTGTCCACTGACTTACACAAAATTTGGAAAAGGACAAGTAAAAAACAGTATGACGTGATCTTCCCTTATAACTGCCTGGTACTTACTCATTTACTATTGCTCTGTCAGCACTTGCAGCCATTTGGTCCAGAAGAGAAACATTAAGAAAACATTTAGACAAAAAGCTGAGTGGACAAGAGTCCTAAAAGATACCAGGCAGCTGGCAGTACCTGTGCCCAGAGGCTGCTATGCATGAAAAGTGATGCATCAGAGCTGATTTCCCTGTTCCTGTAGACAACATAGGAGAAAATGGAATCCTGAAGAGGAACAGGGGTGCTAAAATACACAAGTAAATGATTAGTAGGGCTTGGAAAATCACCCGTTATACCTGTCTTGAGCCACTTGATTGGGGCATCCAGCCCCACTGGGGTTTGGGAGGGGATGGCTCTGTGCCTCTGGAAGACACTTGTCACATGTGGGAGAGTTTTCAGGTCTTCCCTGGCACTGGAAGAAAGCTGACTTTTCATTTGTTCTCTGGTTTCCAGGGAAGAGGGTAGCTTTTCCAGTCTCTGTATCACCAACAGGCTGCAAGGACCATCCATGCTCCTGGACATGTCCCAAGACTGTCAAAGTGACTTTCTTCAAGGAGCTCAGAGGTTTGAGACACAAACAGGATGATGCTCCACTCTCAGAGTCCCAGTAAGGAAGCTTTTGTTACCCCACTGCTCAGCCCTGGATGCTTCCAGCAATCTGCCAGGAGAGCAATTTCAAAGATCCTCTCCCGTCATCCTCTTCCAGGAAGGGTATGCCAGGCTGATGTTCAGCACTACTGAGCTGAATATGATAGCTGATTTTTCCTGAAGCAAGTAAGAACTCAGGCAAACTGATCTCTCAGCAAAGTTGCCCCCAGAATATCTCTTTTTTAACAAACTAATATATAGAACATAAAGTTATCGGTGTTAATAAGCAGATGTTTATTTTTGGGAAGGAAAATAATCAGCTTTGAGTCTAACAGGCACCTCACAGCCAAAGATTTCTACTTTCTCACCAGTGATAAACTCAATTTGCCTCAGATTTAGCCCAAAGTGAGGGTAAAATGACCATGACTCTCTCCAAGGCCCTGCAATGGCCAGGAATAAAGCAAAATCTGGGCAGCAAACAAGCCAAGACGAGGCTTGCCAGTGCTGCTCACCGGGCTCAGCAAGGGAGAAATGATTCCTTTTCAAACTCAATTCCATCCATTAGTGCCATCCTGAGCACATAAGCAAAGCTCCCACCTGGCATCCAAGTTATGTTTATCCATAAAGCATTTGGCTGTTTTGTCTGGATTGTGGTTTCCAATCTTGTGTTTCATAAGCAAAGCTCCTCCTTTCCTCCCAGGAAGTCACATTTTTGATGGATTTATTGCTTGAGGTGTTTGCAAGGAAGTGAAAACAAATGACAAAAGCTTTGAAGCATGACTGGACTTCTTACCTCAGAGCTGCAAGAGCTGCAGGGATGCTGGGCCACAGCAAACATGAGGACACTAGATTTGGGGGCCCTAAAAATCAGAGGGATCAACTGCCCCATCCAACCCAAAGTGAAGACATTTATCAGAGTTCTCACCCAGGGTAGGACTGCCAGTCCCTCCTACAGGTATGAAGCAATGAATGTGACAGGTGAGGGAAGCACACAGCTTCACACAGCAGGACAGCTCTTGTGGGTGGCACTATAATAAAGAAAGCCCTTTAATGATCACCATGAGCTTTTACTCCAGCCTAGTGGTTTCTTGTTTCATGGAAGAAAAAAACCTAAACCCAGCTTTTTTTTTTCCACACCTGGAAGCCACCGAGCATTATCCTGAGCATATCCTGAGCATCTTTTCCAGCATACAGGGCACAGGCTGGAGGTGGGTGCACCCACACAGACAGATCTAAAGTGGGATTTCTGGTGTCCTTTCAAAGGTGCCAGATAGGTTTTAAAGATTTTGCAAGGCCACAGCAGCATGTCAGAAGAGACAGAACTGAGAAAGTCACAGAAGTACTGTCACCATTTTTTGTCCCTCTGGAGGCTGGCTGCATTACCCACAATCCCTTAAAATGTGTTAGTGATATCCAGCCCTCCCAAAACAAGTCAACTCCTCAAGAAGGGGTCTAAGAGACTACAGTAACCAGATTAAAAAAAAAAAAATCTGTGTTTACTAAGGGAATTTCCATCTCTGAGAAACAAATCAGGCTCTTTATAAAGGAATGATGACTTCAAATCTTTCAAGGCAAGACTGAAAAACACGACAGTCCTACCACTGACTTCACAAACCAGAGTTCTAAATCCCCTTTCCTCCTGTGACCTCCTTTGTTTGCCAGGTAAGAGGCTGAAGAAAACCTGTCCATTTTTCTGTAACAAAGCAGCCACCTGCAGGGCCCATTCACCAGAACAGCTGAGCAGGTGAGAACTGCTGGAGGGCACAGTCCTGCCCATTTCCCCACCCTCCTCCCAGCCCAGGCACCAGTCTGACTCGCCAAGAACCTCCCTGAAGGCTGTGGATAGCATTCCCAGGGTTAGCCAGGTGAGTTGACTCACTGAGGACTTGGATGATCCCCAGAGGTCCCTTCCTACCAATATTATTCCATGAGTGCTGCAGTAGATGCACCAGGGAACCACAAGCAGCACAGGGCTGGAAATCAGGCAGGAAAGAAGCTTGTTCTTATCACTGTTAGAGAGCTCTGCTCTCAGGGGAGCTTGGCTGCCTTGCTGAGCTGTGCATCCCTGCTGCCTTTACACACTGCCTGGCACAGGGAGCCCACTGCAACGAGCCCCTGGCCCAAAGGGCTGACAGCAAAAGCTGCTGAAGCAGCTGGTGGTGAGCACAAGCACCCTGAGAGTGGCACAGCTTGGCAGGAAGGGCTGCTTGGTTATTGGAGCTGCCTCCTTCCAGGAGCATTTAACCAATATGATGATTTTGTTAGGCTGTTAAAGATGGCACAAGGGAAACCAAGAAAAGTGAGGCAGGCAGAGAAATGAAGAGAACAAGAAGAACAATCTTTTCTTTTTAACATTTGTTACATCTTTGGCGTAACAGAGCCAGGTCAATTTCAGAGAGAATTGCAGCATTTCCATTGATAAATTTCAACATGATGGTCATGCAAAACCAAGAAGTCCATCTTACAGCTTGGCATAGGCTACAAACTCATGCAAACTTCACTTACCATGCCATAATCTGAGGTGAAGAGAACATTTCCATTGGCACACAAGCCAACAGTGCATGGCTGCAGCTGGTCCTGCTCCTGCAGCCATACCCTGGCACCCTGCAAAAACCAGAAGACATTCCATTAGAAAGAACTGGAGCCTGTGAGATGTGCACCCAAGGAAAGCTGGGGAAAGCTGCACTATTCAGAGGCTACTTCCAAGCTACAGCTGCTTAAAATATTTAAGTAACTCCTACTTATATTTTCAGAGAAATTGGTTTTGTTTTTTCTTAATGTAGCATGAGCGGAAGAAAAAGCAGTTTTAATGAGCTTCATGCGGAAACTAAAGTAAAGAAACACCAATTTTTATAGAAAGATACCAACACAGAGAATAGTTGGTTTGACTGTCTAAATATTTTAAAACTTGGAATAGCTGGTCATTAAAGTCATGCTATAATAATAATAGAAAATATAAATAAAGCATGTTTATAATGTAAACAATACACCCACGCATCATTGTAAGTCAAAATGCTTCCAGAAATCACCAGCTAAGAGGATTTCACAGAGCTTTGTTTGCAAACTCTGGCAAGAGCTTCCTTTGGTAAATGACCTGAGTGTTTCTCTGATGTATATATACACTGATGTATACACAATGGTCCTTATGTCTGATGTATGTATGCACTGGTGTTTTTATCTGTTTTTATATATGATGTTTCACGCACATTACAACATCTTAAACTTCTCCATATCTCTCAAGACAAGTCTGAGCACAAACCCAGATTTCTGGTAACACACAGGCAGGGATCTGCAGGGCAGGTAGATCTCATAGCTTGCCTACCAAAATAATATGGAAAACAAGTTTGCTGGATTGGCCTCTTCTGCCTGTGGGACCTGGTACAAGGGAAAGAGCAGGAGCATGAAGGCAGATCAGGGCAAGCATGACCTGCAATTACAGAGCTAGGCATGAAGTCACACCACATTTCAGTTATTGCAAACTAATCACTTTCATGTCTTCCCATAGAAATCACATGAACTCTGCTTAGATAAATATTGAGAAAAGTCCAAAGTGCTCAACTGTTGAGTAACATTAGGGCCATTCTGCCTTTCATTGATTCATAGACCTTCTTCCTATTTTTTTTAATGCCCCTAAATTATTGATCATGAGCTTTAAGCCCTTCCTACCCTCTTAATCCCATCAGCACCATTAGCTCTTTGCTTGTAGACGTAATATGTTTGAAGAAATTGAATAGTTTCCATATTACATTATACAAAATGTGAAACACTAATTCTATTTTTAATGATTTGTTTTTTAGTTTAGGTGTGTTTTTTTTTAAACTACTTCAGTCACTCTAAACACTTTAGTACCCTGGACTTCCCTTACTGTAGGAGATACATCTATAGGCCAACCTCCAGTCCTCCCAATAAAAGATCTGGGTTTAATGACATTAAAAAGGTGTACATAATTCTAGCTTTACTGCTGTGCTCTGGTCTAGAGCTTCCACATCAAGCAGATTAATCTCCCCTCACCAAGTGAATGAAAAGCACTATTGCATCTTATCAGCACCTAAACCCATGGATGGTCTGCAAAGATCGTCCTTGTGCCAGTGAACAATAGCAATAGAAAAAAAAATGGAATCTTATATTAGAGATTTGAGATTCCAGAGAGCTGGTATGGACTGTACATCACACACAGATTCTGAGGAACTATATAGAGGATTTGTTACATCCTCTTAGGTTTTCCGAAACTCCGGATGCTTGAAATAAAGTGTCCTGAGGCATCCGGGCAAGACATTGCTGTTGAGAAATCATCAATTTCCCAAATCACATTCTGACTAGTGTGCATAAACATATGGACAGCAACATATGTTTAAAGAATTTTTTGCTACTTTCACCAGACTCCTATTACCACCATGGCAGAAAGCAAAGAATCAGAAAACAGGAAGGTTGTGTCTCCAAACAGTGGGATGAAAGAAAGCCTTTTATAAGACACTTAGTGTAAACATCCCCAACAGTGCATTTCAATGCCTTCAGACACCAGTAACCCAGGATGGCAGAAATGAGAGCCTGAGGCAAGTGCAGCTTAATCAGAAGACAAGTCTGCACCCTGCCATGCACACTGTGCCCCAATGCCACAGCACACACACCCTGCGTATGGGAGTGTGCCACCATCACAGCACCCTACAGTCTGGCCCTGGAGACCAGGGGGGTCCAGGTTACACAAATTTTCCACTCCCTGAGCTCAGAAATTAACTTGGAGCTATAGGCCATTGATAATCTGACACAGAAGAGACAATCCATGGGCTTGAATACTGTTATTTAATAGGTACCACTTGGAAGGGAAAAGGGGAGATAGGCAACGGGATCACTCAGGTATCTTCAACACATAGAAATTATCTAAAAGTCCAGACTGATTCAGACCCCTTTCCCAGCAGAAATCCATGTGCAAAAGTATTAACAAATACTCCTCCAAGGAGACATTGCTCGTTTTTACAACACCATACAAACTTATGGCAGGTCCTTCTGTGTGCTGCTAAGGAATAGAAGGCAACATGATGAAACTCCCAGGCACTGTGATATTTCAGCTGCCCAGAAGAACTTACTTCCGTTTACCCTGATGTTGTAGCTGTTTGTACAACAGCAATTGTCTCTGCACAGCAGAGTAACTGCACCCAGTTATGGTGTCTCCAAAAGGAATATTGTGCTGAGAGAGTCAGATAAAGAACCACAGAGCAAATAATTATTGTAACTTCTGCACAGCA
This sequence comes from Vidua chalybeata, assembly GCF_026979565.1. Lineage (NCBI taxonomy): Eukaryota > Metazoa > Chordata > Aves > Passeriformes > Viduidae > Vidua > Vidua chalybeata. The sequence goes on from NC_071536.1 coordinate 23,007,261, forward strand.
TAGCCATAGCCCCATTTCCTGAAAGGCAGAGTTTGTTTTAGTGCATCTCCTTCCACCAGCCTTTTTCTCTGAACATGAAATTCCCCAAGGAGCCTTGACTAAATACAGGAGCAGATGGTGACACCAAAGAGACTACCCTCACTTTACTCCCCTCTCCCCCAATGCCACACATCTCATTGATCAGTTGAAAAAATTAAATTAAGCAGAAAACTTCCAAAACCTGTCAGGCAGCAAGACTGAACTTCCATAGGAGAAGCAAGGTCAGTAGGACTGAGCAGTGCCCAGCAGCAATGTGCCAGCTCTGGGGGGCCCCAGCTCCCACAAGCACCAGATGATGGGAAAACCCTGCTCTTCTAGGACAAGAGTAAAAGCCCTTCAGCTTTCATTCTGGGATACAGAAGGTCCACCCTCATCCACAGACAAAACAGTTTAACAAAATGAAGCAACAAGCAATCACCAATTTGAAGAGAACACCTTAAAAGACAGTGGAGGAACAGCAGTGATGATTTTGTGTAACCACTCTCCATCAAATAAAGCTGGGTGAATACTGATCATACAGTTAACTCAAGACTCTTATATAATGAGCTCATCCCCTTCCAATTATTCTTTTACTAGGAGTTTATTAGGCTGGGCTATTGCTTTGGTTTTAAAGGGAACAAGAGCAGGAGCTGAAAGGAAGAATAAAGCAGTAATGTACCAGTTCCTATATCAAGGGCAGGTCACTCAGATGTTAAACATACTCTGAGACCAACATCCTCATTCCTATGGCCTCAGTAACAATCTGCCCATGAGCTTGCCTTGCCACAAAATGCACAGCAAAGCACAATCCTGAAAAGTGATCCTGTACCACGGGGTTGTAATTTAGAAAATAAAGTTGCTTGCATACAGAGAGCAGTATTTCATCAGCACTGGCCCATGGTCACACCATCATGCCTTCCACTGTGGACAGTAAACTCTAAGATGTCATACTCAGTTCAAATAACACATGGCACGTTGGATCCTAGACTCAGAAATAAATAACATTTCCTGCTATTCATGATACCAAAATTCAATTGAAGCCACAGATTTCTTGGCCTGCTACATCTTTTTTTTTTTTTTTTTTTTTTTTTTTTTTTTTTTTTAGAGTGACTGAAACCAGAAGTTCTCCCTTGCATTCACATGCATCTCTCAGGAAATGCACTACGGTGTGCCAGCAGGGAAAGAATAAGGGAGATCTGGTGTGCTGCACCCAGGGAATGGGCAGAGAGGCAGACAGGTAGCACACAGCCCTTACTGCAGCAGCAAGGCATCCACACATTAGAGTGTGTAGCCAGCAGCTACACCCTCATCAGTTACCAGCTGTTGAAGGCAGCAAGGTAAGCTCCAGAGCACAAGACACAAAACTCTGCACATGCAGGTGCCTTGGCCTCTCCAGGGCCTCCCAGCCCAGCAGGAGACCCATTCAGGGACTGACATGAGAAAGCATTCCACAACTGTATCACTCTTCAGAAACAAGTTTTCCTATTCTGTTCTCCTTACTCGTGTGTTCTGGACTACTCTTGAATCTTCATGTTTTCCCAGGATGTCCTCTGTCTTCTGGAAACTGCTTCTTCCCAGGCACAAGCAAGAATGAGCTGCCCCAGCTGAACTTCAGGACATGCCAGTGCTGCCTCTGAGTGCACTTAGACATCCCATTCCTCCTTGTGCACAAACCTACACAACTGCCAGGAATAACATGCTCAGGAGGGGCTAAACCAGGATGGCTGCATCAATTTTCCAGGGGTTATTCAGAGAGGAAAAGTGGTTTTGTTTGGAAGACACCTTTCACTGTGTGAAAGGAACGTGCAATTGTCTGCTTTTTCCAGTACAGGATGTTTTTAATGTTTTCTTTGTGTTTGAACTTGACTGTCTTAGCCTCCAGATCTACCTACAAACACAATACTACAAGAGGTTCTTGCAGTACCTTCCTTGATTTAGGTAATTATACCAAATCACCCATTCTGCAAGGGGCAGGGATGTCTCAAAAATGTACACCCTTGCACTGAGAGTCTGAAACAAAAACCTCCGTGAGTGCAACAAGTACTATACTTGTTCAGCTACAAGTACTATATACATAACTTACCTTTGTCCTCCTAGCACACTGAGGCTGTTCAGTGGGTATTGGGCATCCAAGCCTTGTGTTTCTCCAGGTAATGGATCCATATGCTCCTAGGCTTAGGAAAGGCTCTCTTAGCACCATAGTGCTGAGCCAGCTCTTTTCCCAGCCTCAGTGGGCTTTGTGGTTGCAAACCACGAGGCAGAGACTGGGCTAGAAAGGCCCTCGCAATTCAGACAAAGCCGGAATCAGGTTTCAATAAATGCACTTTCCAAGAGATTGATCTGGATGATCATGAATAAGTGATAGGACAAATATAAAGAGCCTTAGCTAATGGGTGGAAGATTGGTGGGGAGGGGGAGTCCCTGGCAGCCTAGACCCATATGGTAAGGAATGCAACTTTGCTGTTTTTCTGATGGCAGGCTGAAATGAAGCCATGGGTTGTATCTGATCAGCAAAATTGGGACCAGCTGCTGGAAGAGAGGGGCAGCCCAGAGATCACAGGTAAGAGAGACAGAAGCAACAGTTCAGCTGGCAGCAGCCAACATGGAGCAGCTGGCAAGAGGGACAATACCTGCAACAGCAGTAGGGGTAACAGAAACAAAAGTCTACTTCTTGTCAGGCATGAGGAAGACACACTGCAGAGCAAAAAGGGACTGGATTGCACCTGTCTGGTCCCACAATTCCCACACATCAGTTCACTGAGCTCAGGCAACTCCTGCAAGCCAGCAAGTCTCAGAGCTGGGTACAAACTGCAACCATGGGTCCAGCTACTGCAGAGTTGCAGCCTAGGCTGAGCCCATGAGTCATTCTAGTTCTGCCAATTAGCAGCCCCATGCCTCACTAATTAAGGAGCAGAGCCCTCAGTCTGCCAGCAGCTTTGCAGAATAGCAGTATCAGGAAAAGGTTTGTGCATTTTAAATAATCTAAGAGCAGTTTGTCACTTCTGGTCACTTCTGTATATGCACTGCTTCCCACTCCCCTTTTGCCTCCCCCTCCCATCTGTTCTGTTCCTGTCTCCTCCCCCAGTTTGGCTGCTGCACAGCTTCTCTTCTCACTCTCCAGAACATCTCCAAATATTTCCCAGGAAATGCCTGCTTCGTGGAGGTAATTCTTAATCTTCTCAAAGAAGCAGCTACAAACTACAGGAACCACACAAACTGCTTGTCACAGGAAGGGAGGGAATGAGCCCCCAGCTGTTACTTCAGAGCTGCCCTCTGCCATTAGCACAAGGTGCACAGAAAGGAGGCAGGTGAATCCCTTCAGACTTCACTGTACACTCTCTCCAAGCTCAGTTTAAGATGAGCTGCCCCCTGCAATTTCACCATGGGCAGTGGACTCACTCTCCTTCTCAGATGAAGTAATAGTCCTACAGAGTTTGCAACCACCTGAGAAATTCTCACCAGTCTTGAAAATGCATACTGAATTTCATTATGTTTATAAAAGTAAGCACCACTTCCATGCCTTCGTTACAAGCTCTTCCCTGCCTAAAACTTCAATTAGGAACTGAATTAAAATGATTTGTTCCCTAAGCACATTAATCACATGGGTATCTACAGATGTGTGTTCCCTGTCACATCACAGCAACAGTGGCTTTCCTACATCTCTTCTGTAGCCCTGAAAGAAAGGAGGTAACATGGCATCTGCTAAAGCCCAGCCTGGCCCTAGCAAAACTTCCCCTGACCAGCTTGCAGCTCAAAACTGAGCAAGTGAAAGGTATTCCTACCCTGCTCTCAACTTGGGCAGTGCTTCTCAAAGAAGCCTCTCCCACTTGCCACCAAATATACAGTGAGGCAGCTTCCTTGCAGTTCCCTCCCTCTCTCAAATTCAGCCAATGGCTTCAAAGGCTGAGGGACAGTTGAGAAGTCCTCAAGGTCCACAGAATAGAGCTTCACAGGAAGCCACAAGGACACACTGGTCTGTCACTGAGCAGCCCCAGTGCCACATGTTTTGTAAAAATCTCAGACAAGAGCCCTGAAACAGTATTTCTTCTGCAATGTTTATTATGCATAGTTTGGGATTATGTCCAATATCTTTTTTCATCTTGCCACATCCTTGGCTTTCCCTGCCCTATGGAGTTCTACCATCTACTCACACACTATACAGAAACGTACTCTTTTAAACCAGTCTCATCACTTTGAAGCAGAAAATCCCTTTTTCTTGCGGTCAGAGGTAGAGGCACAGAGAGGAATTCAATCCACCTTCTCTGTCTCATCCATTATTTTCTGCTCTTTTGCCATGTCTCCTCCTATTTGTCATTTCACTAACAAAGTAATCTCAGGTTTTTGAACTCTTCATGTGAGACATTTTCCTGGTGTTTGCTTGTCCTCTGTGTCTTTCCTTCAAATACCACTCAGAAAGCAAGTGGAGTGCCTCTGAGCTGGGATGCACTGTCAGTCAATCTGAAATAAGAGTGGAAGTAGGGAAAAATGGGGCAAACAACCCATGTAAGAAAGAAGCTGGGAGACAAGAAAGACAGAAGAGTCTATGTTTCACTAATTTCTAAAATCACTGGGTACAAAGACATGTGCTAGTAGCAGCATCCAAACTACTAGATGTGGATGGCAGCACTGGGAGTCTGGGAGTTATCACAGAATAAGCTGAGTTGGAGAGAACCTGCAACGATTATCAAGTCCAACTGCTGGCCCTGCACAGGACCATCCCCAAGAGTCACATCACGTGCTCCAGAGTATTGTCCAAACACTTCCTGAACTCTGGCAGGCTTGGTGCTGTGATGATGGAGACATATAGAAGTTTCTAACAAACGTCCCTGGAAAGCACCCATCTTGCATCACATTGTGGCGCTGAAGTGCTTTCAGTAAATGGAAAGGACATAAAACATTTTAAAAATTAACAGGTCCAAGAGTTCCCAGAGATCTGTCCAATAAAGTTTCTCAACAGTTGATATTAGTTTTTTATAAATCTCGTAAATCTGAGGAAATTCCAAGAGATTGAAAACATCAGAGTCTAAATAGCAGTGATAGCAGGATTATCCTTAGCAACCATGGGTTGCTTAGTCCGAGAGCCCCAGGGAAAATAGAGAGGCTTTACTCTCTGCTGTTCCATCTTAAGGATACTCTGGCTTTAACTGTTGTCCAGTGCCAGCTAACATGGAGAAAGAAGTCTAGGCAAAAAGGCTTCTTCTTCCTCTGCATCCAAGCACACAAGATAAATAGGACCATAATTGACTCTCATGGCGTTGCCCATGTAGAACACAGTGTTTCAGTAAAAGTCAGCTCTTGAGGAGCAAACAGCAGCAAAGGGATCTCAAAACTGTTGTTATGGATGGGGAAAATCACAACTAATTGAGGGAGTTTCCAACAAATCTCTGCAGAGACAGGGTCAATACTATTTTGTATTCTCATCAAGGACCTAAAATCTAAAGTAATACTGACAATACAGATGCCAACATCTGGTAGATAAGTAAGTATCCAAAAGGATGTGACCATCAGAGCAGTGTGGATTCCACAGGCCCCTGTTACAACAAAACAGGATTAAAGTACAGCCAAACTGAAAGGTCATCATCAGGAGAGAAAGAATGCAAGGAGTACTTCAAACAGAGGAATGTCTTCTGGAAAGTCACAGACCCAAAGAGGATTGCAAATTGCTGAGCAGAAACTCCCAGGACATTTGGTTGCAACAAGAGTTGATGCATGTCTGGGATGTATAAACAGGAGTAAGGAAGTTTACTGCTTACTTATGCTTTGAGGTGTGACAAAGAAGCCTTCCAGAGACAACATAAAAGGCTCAGTCATTTTTGTTATTCAGAAGGATCCCTTGTAGTGCAAAAGTATTTGTGAAGATGTTAATGTCATTATGTAGATTTGCCAGAGCTAGGGCTGACCTATCTAGACCAGACAGTGATAGTGGGGGGATTAGAGCAGCATGTGGCCCAGCATGGGCTGCAAACCTCATCTCTGTCCCTGCATCCTCAACTGACTCAACCCTGCTGAGAGGACACGACAGACAGTAGCACTGAGACCCCTCCCTGCTACCTGCTGGCTCACCTTTGCCAGCAACCCAGAGGCAACCCGGTGCCAGAAAATAATTTTTTTGCAGACAGAGAAGTTATTTGGGACAAAGCGACTCTCATGAAGCAGAAGAAAAGTAGGACCTGAAAACGGATGGATCTGCCAGACTTCTTTAGAAATGAAGCAAGATTTATTTTAAAACAAGGTTGTGTAACCACTTGAAGAAACTGAAAAAAGCAGGGGATCCTCTAGAAATAAGCCCTTCTAGAAAGTGTGATTCAGCCAAATCTTCTTCATTGGGTCAAAATGCAAGTAACAGGAACAAACAGCACTAATACGCCCCCCATCATCCTAACCCTAATTTCCACCTTCTCATCAAATACACTGATGACTGGATCTATGAGAGGCCCCACCACCAGTTCAGTTGCTGTGATAATTATTGCACTTGTATGACAGGACCTCTCAGTCCCCTGGGCACTGTGCCAAGTGATGTATGACAGGCCCTCCATAGGTGTTTTTCCCGAGACTTGGCTCTACAGCACTGCTGAACTGTGGGTGATCTCAGACAGAAATGAGGAGGCAGAACTGCAGAGTTTAGGGTAACTGAAAGATAACCAGAAAATCCAGACTCTCACAAGTTTCAGCCTTAATAATCACATTTAAATAGTACACATATTCTCCTTACAGCAAAACGGGAAAAAGAAATTGCAAAACATTTGTGATCATTATGTCAAATGTAAGTGTGGTAAGAAGTGAAACCAGAGCAGAACAAGGTGGTTTTGGAGGCCACAATGGGGCAGCTGGCCCAGGGCGACTTGGCTTCCCTTCATGTGGGGGCTCTCATTGAGAGCCTGTGCCAGCCCACCCTCTTGCTGCTGATGGGATCTGACAAGGTTGCAGCTCATGCAGCCTGGCTCCAGATGAATGCCCTAAGGAGAGAGCTAGCAGGACTCTCTCTCTTCCGCCAGACACTTCTTTGTGTCACCTTTGGCACAAGAGCTTTCTTCCTTGCAATTGCTGCTCCAAAACAGGGCAGTCAAACCCTTCTGTCCTATATCTGCCTCTTTACCACTCTGGATGGTTTAGAGGATACACAGCTTGGGGGGGGGGGGGGGGAGGATTCCATGTGTAGGAACATCCATGCTACACTAGCTGCATGGGTATCTTCAAGGACAGTGGTACGTCTCTTCAGCTGCACTATACAAGCTAATTAAACAGAGAGGGGTTGCTCTGTGTGCTATTGATACAGAGAGCATTACATACACAAGATGGATGTAACCGTCAGCATTTCTCCTCTTCTTAATCCCTATGGGTCCTCTTTCTGAGAGGTCACAATATTCTCAGTAGACTGAGAGGAGGTTGTGAGGGGAAGTTGGCAAAGCACATGTTTCTGAGAGGTGGAGAGAGGCTTGGCCAGAATACTCCTTCAAAGAGCAGCCTTGCTGCTAAAGAAGGTGATGTTCTAGTACCTTTGCTTTCCAAGATGGCATTTTCCTAAGACAATGGTTGTTAACACGTGGGCATTCAGCTTATTGTTATCTGTAAAGACAGCCCATCACTCATGGTCAGCATCATCCACATCAGCTGAACCATTTCCCTCATCTCAGACCAGAGTCTCTGGATAGATACTACTGGACATCTGGCCATGTTCCTCTCTTCACAGGAGCTCCTCCTTCTCCCAACTGCAGGGAGCATGGGAAGGGCAAACCAAGCTATTAAGAAACCTAATACAGCCATGTACAAACCCTTCCCACCCAGCATAACCTGGGCTCCCTGGGGACACAGGTCTCTGGATGATGCATCCAAGCAGCTTCAACAGAGAGCCCAAAGCTGGTGAGACTTGCATGTGCAACCAAAAGTCAGACCAGTCCTGTACATGCTGCACCCATGAATCAGGCAGGCTCCTCTCTGCAAAGGTGCATTCGCAGTCAAGTCCTTTCCATTGTTCTCCTTACCCATGTTCCCTGCCTGCAGATGTTTACACACATGACTTCATGCCATTAGATGCCCAAAGCACAGCAAATTCAGTTGAGTGCCTTGTGGCCAGCAAAGGGCCTCACTCTGTAGACTCCCTGATGGCTTTGTGGAGTAGTCAGGCACTTTCCACTTGCATCAAGTAGTCAGCAGTCAGGGCAAAGCTGCCAGAGCAAAAAAAAACTGGCAGAGATACTTGCTCCCCACCTCAGTTTGTGGCCAAGAAAGCAGCTCAGGTGCATGCATGGTGGCAAGTCCACTAGCCTTAGTACTCCTTCACAGCCTTGACTCTGAGGCTCCTCCCTGATCTGCGTGTATTCCTGGGAGAGATGGATCCTCTCCCTGTCCCCATGGCAGATGTCCCAGGCCACAGAGACGAGAAGGGCTGTGGCCAGGGAAGGATGGAGAACATGGGGAATAGTAAGTGAAGACCATGACAGCTGTAGAGAGGACAATTCCAATCACCACAGCCAAGCAGGAAATGAACACAGAATTACCCCGCCTTTCTCTCCCCATGTCAGAAAGCTTAAGAACTTCAGGGGATTTATTTTACAACACAGATGAAAAGCTTTGGATTTCACCACAAGAGCAATGAGGAAAACTGTTTAACACTTAAAATGCCAGCATTTCTAGGCCAGTGGCACATGAGAAGGAGAGCAGCATCTGTGACTCCACTGGATGCTACTCCTCAGTGCAGACTGACTATGGGACCATGCTAACTGGTCACTCTAACTGGAGTGCAGAAGGACAGGATGGGAGAAGTGTGTCCTTTAACCCTGTCCATGACATTCCTGCTCCTTAGGGGGGAATTGGAGAGCGAGTCACATCCTCTGTGTCAACCCCACATCCTGCCCACACTCCAGACACACAGGGAAACCATAATCTGTCACCATGCCACAGCCCAGGCCTCCAGGGCCCCTCCTCCCTGCCTGGGCACAGGACTCACTGCAGCAGCCAAGCAAGGACATGGCAGAGCACACACACATGGCTCCTCCACTCACACCCGGCTGGAGCAAAAGCATCATCCATCACATCTCTGGGCCATGCTGCACAGCAGAGCTCCGATGGCAGAGGCACACACACATCTTTGTGCTGTACCACTCGCTGAGGATGAAGGTTTTCTGATCTGGCCCTCTTGGGACACTGTGGGAGAAGAGCAGCAGCAGCACACACCCCAGCAGCTCGCTGCCACTGGAGTCTGCAAGCAGAGGAGGGCACAGCACATGGGAAACCCTTGCACAGTGTCAAGCTGGCACAGCTAGCCATTTTGGCTACTCCTCACTTGGCAGAACCAGGATGACAAGTGGGTTGAGCCCTCCACAAAGCCATTTTGGTCTCCAGCATGCCAAAGGGGGAACTAGGGAAGCTGTGAAGACCCATGGCATCCCCACCTAACCCCAGATACTGATCACACAGCTGAGTGTGATAATCTAAATGCTGCAAGCCCAGCATGGGAGCCTACTAAGGCAAGACCAACAGCACACTGGGGTTTAAGCTATTCATTGTAAGACATGACATGCATCCCCTGGGACAGGCTTGTATTCTACTGCTGCAGAAAAAAGTGAAGCAACTCCCTTCCACTCAGGCTTTCCCTCCCACCAAGAACCCCCCATGGAGAAGGAGGAAGAGTGGCTGGGGTGCAGCAAATGCCAAACATTCCGGCTTTGGGGAAGTCACATTCCCTCTCTCCCACCCCCACTCCCTTTCCTGCAAAGCAAAGTCTGATGCTTTCCTGCACACATTCACCCCAGTTCTCCAGCCTTGCCGTCCTTGCTTCATCAGGGTTTAAGTCTGTGATGTGTGACTTTCAGAGAGACTCTGGCTCCAGGATTGTCCCTCAGCCCTTCCCTGGAAATCCCTGTTTCTTCAGATAATGGCAGAATCATGCCTGGACAGGTGGAGCTGGACAAAGCAGGCGGTTCTCTGATGGGTGCTGCTTGCTGAGACGTGCACCTCTGGGCATCTCCTTTCCAGCCTCCCATTTCTATCAGTTCTTTCAGGCTCCTCAGTAGCTACTCCCGTTGCAAGAGGCCAGGAGGTTCCTCCTGACAGAGGCATGGGCATAAAGGCTGTGGTGAAATGGCCCTTTGGGAAACCCTGGCCTTCATCTGATTAGATACAGACGGCCCAGACTTCCAGGAGCAGCAGGTTAATCAGTTAATGGCTGAAGGATGCTGGGCGATGCGCTGCCGCATGCTGCGGGGCAGCCCCAGCCGCACAGCCCGGGGGCAGCCACTCCTTCCTCTCTGGGGCCAGATCTGGGAAAACATCTGTTCTGATAAAGAAAGCGCTTCACCAGGGAGGGGGCAGGCCCGAGCCCATCAGCTGCTCCAGCCCAGCGACCACGGGCTGCTCCGGCTCCCCCACCGCACCCGTGACTCGCACGGCCAGACACTGGGGTTAATGGCCTGGAAATCATCTGGGGGCAGATGTGTCATGCCCCAAACAGGAGGCTTTCAGACCTCAGCCGCAGACCTCGAGAAGGCCCCGTCACCCCAGAGTGTATGCCGTGCCCACTGCCAATGCCACGGGCACCCACCGTCACCCGTGGGTCCAGAATGGGCTGCCCTGGCCTTGCACTCACCTGCCCCTCACAACCAAAGGCATCACCAGGCTGGGCTGGAAACCTGTGTTTGCTCAGGCAAGAAAAACGGCACAGAGAATTTCGGAGCGTCTGGGCTATGCCCAGCACCTGGCCCCGCGCACTCAGTCGCTCTCTCCCCATGGCAGCACGGTGACCGCACGGCCGTGTGCTCACCCGGGGAGGGCACCGCGGGCAGGCGGCACCAGAGCCCGCGGCTAACAGGTACGGGTCCGGCCTCGGGCAGCCGCTCTGCCCGCCGGCGTGACGGTGACTGGGCAGCGGCACCGAAGGGCGGGGAACACCCGCCGCACGCTGCCCGCCTGCTCACCGGCCCGGTGCCGCGGAGGCCAGCCGCTCTGTGACACACTCACGCAGGCAGAAGCAGGCTCCAGACCCTGAAGTCGTTCCAGAGGATTAAGGAGCCGGCTCTGGGCAGCCATGACTACCATGCGACAAACCCTCTCCTCCCGCAAGCAGCCCTCGGTTGGCATTGCCGATACCGCACATCGGTCGGGCTCCGGCTCCCGCAGCCCCTTCAACCCCTCGCACGGTTTGCGCGGTGCCGCGCCGGGCTGAGGAGCGCTCGGGGACAAAACCCTCCGCATCCCATCGCTCCAGAGAAAGTGCAACCGGGACCATCTCGGTGAGGGGGCAGCGGGGGCGCGGCGCGGCCCGCGGGGAGCGCAGCGTCCCACGGCCCCGGGGTGCTCCTGGCCCGGGGCATGGCACCCCCATGTCCGTCTCGCCCTGAGACCCAGTCCTGCCGGCCTCCGCCCGGCTCCCGCCGCTCCCAGCCCCGAGCAGGGGCGAGCCCCGCCGCTGTGCCCGTCCCGCCGCTGCCCACCTGGCGCAGAGAGGCGTCCATCGGCGGAGCCGCCCGCGGAAGCGCAGCCGCCGGCTCTCAGCGCCGCACCGCCACGGCCGGGCGGGCACGGCTTGCCGGCCCCGCGCCGCGCTGGCTCCGCCTCGCCGGCCGCGGGCAGCGGGGAGCGGCCGGGCCGCCCGCTCCGCCCCGCTCCGCCCGCCCCGGGGCGCGGGGAGTGCGGCTCCTGAAGCAGCGGCGGGGCCGTGCCGGTGCTGGAGCGTTTAGGAGCGGGATGAGACTGGCGAGGAAGAGGCGCGCATCTCGAGAGGAGGATGCTGAGAAGGGTTGGGGTGGGGGAGGCCCGAGCGGCCGGTGCCACCCACGGGCACGCAGCGGGGACGGGGGACCACTGCTGTACACAGCCACGGGAGCCAAGTGCGGACCTTTTTAAGGGCAATTGATGTCATCCAGAATAGCAAACGTTTCGGGTTTGGGGTTCCGTCAGCAGACCATAATAGCATGATGCAGGGAGAGAGACCGTTAACAGGAATCCTGATAGAGCTTTGAAATAATGTCTCTGAGATCTGAAACAGGTGGCAAAGAGCAATACTCTGGGCAAAGTTTCTCCAGATCACAGTTCAAAGATAGAACTCGATCACGGATCGAAGTGTGGCCAGATCATAGTTCACAAGTGCTCTGTGAAGGTGTTTCTTTCCATCAGAAATTATTTCTTTATTCTGAAAGAAAGGAAATCTAATGGAGGGGTGTGGGGGAAGGGTTTTTTCATTTATTATTATAATTATTATTTTGGTCAATAATGGGAGGTTTTAAACTACTTAAAACACAGAGAGGGTTCTGAGGTAGATTGGCAGTATCTTGTTCGACATCTGCCACTGGACAGTCACACTGAGGCTACTGTCTAACCTGTGACCACTCCCACCACTCTTCCACCTTCACTCTCTGGGCCTTTTGGTAGTTTCCAGATATATGAGTCACTGTCAATGTGTCCTTCCATTTTGACACCAAGTTATTGAGAGCTATCCTGAGCATGACTATCCAGGCTCTTTTGTACTTGTGCTGGATTAGTTTAATCTACACCACTTTCCCTGTCTTACGAAAACATCATGCAAGACGGCACCAGAAGCCTAACTGCAGTTTTTATCTCACATCTAATACTTCTATCCGCAAGGCCAATCACTGTGTCAGAGCAGGGGATAGATCTACTCACAGTGTCCTTGACGGTTCTTCTTACAGCCACACATTTGTTGCCAGGCTGTTTCTGCCGCAGCCAGCTTTCTCCTCACGGAAGGAGAGGGGATTCCTGCTGCTGCTGTTTCTGCAGACAATTTTGGCTGTTAAGCTTCTCAGTTCTGGCTGGTCACCAGGGGGCCGTGGAGCTCCTCACAACCACAGGAGAGTTGAGGAGTGCACATCTTTCTCCTCTATCTGCCTGACAGCCAGCAATCTCCACCAGCAAGCATCTCTGCCACCAGACATCCCCTCCCAGACTTCTCAGGAGAAATTCTGGCCATGGTTCCTGTCATCCAGGGTAGAAGGGAAGGATACATCCTTTCAAAAGGGCAAGATTTTTAGCATTTACACTATTGTTGACTGACACTTTCCAAGAGGGAAGTAGAAGGTGCCTAGACCCAGTCCTTAGAACAAACTTTCCAACTCTTCAGTCAATAAACACTGGATTCCCCAAATGGAGCATCAGTGACTGACGCTGTAAGCACTGTACTCTAGCAGCCTAGTAGAACAGCTGGCAAGAATCTTGACAAGAAACTTACACCTGAAATTCATTCCTTTCTGTTGCAGGATTAAAGCACTAGTCCTGCATTTGTACAGCCCACTTGGAAACTGCAATCTCTGAACTGTTTCCTAGCTGGCTTAGGTGCTGCTCCTAAGCCTGAGGAAGGGGTGGCTGTGACCACCTACTTCTTCACAGAGCTTCGATAAGCAGGTGATTGCTGACTCAATATCACACGAGCCCCACTGTGGAGGAAAGGTCCAGGACCTCTCTCCAGCCCATCAGCCCCCTGCTCCTCCCCCGCAACCTCGGGCAGCCTCTTTCTCCAGACCTGGCACTGTGTGTTTGGAAGCAATGTCAGCAACCCAAGGAGCTCCCAACCCTCCTTTCAGCCCAGCTACAGACAGCACAAGAACCAGGATGCCATGGCGGTTCTCTTCTGCCTCTCAGCAGAGTGCTGGGCTCTGGGAGAGGACAGCCAGGGCAGGCATGTGCTGGTGGGTCTGAGCAATGAGCTATCCCTGCATCCATGAAAGGAGCAACCCTCTGGTGCTGCAGGCAGCAGGGCCCCGCACCCAGCCGTGGCAGCAGCAGACAGTGAGTCAGCTTCCTGCTGGGCTTTCCATGCCGAGGGAAGGTCGGCAGAGGACTGGCAGGAACAAGCTGAGGCAGGAATTCCTCCTGGACTCCAGACAATATCTTAATTTCCTCTTCTGCCACGGGTCTGGCACATTCCTGGGAGGCAGGCAGGCCTGCATGCCCTGCTGTGGGCGGGAAGAATCTGACAGACTTGCTCTCCTATCATCTGTGAGGGGACGAGCTGTGACACCTTGGCTGCAGGTCCTCAATGGCTTATCAGAACTGTACTCGCCGGGTGGAGGACTGGTTTCCTCCACTGTCATCCCTGGGATGATCTCATTTGGGAGAGTCAGCAGCAGAGGCAGGATACCTTGGACCAGACGAAGGCATAGGGAGGCACAGATGCAGAAGGAAGGCACTCGTGCTCTGCTATGCATTGCCACCATCACAGTCCTCCCTGCCAGGCCCTGCTGCTTCACTGGTGCAACCAAATCCCCCCTTGCCCAAAGCACAGGACAGCCAGGAATGTGTTTACCACAGATGGAGAACTATTGAAAACAGCAGCCAAAAATCAAGCATGCTACCCACTGTCAGAGCCTGATGCCGAAGCACTCTCCTAACACACGCTGCATGCATACAAGAGGAAGGGGACACACAGGCTATGCAGTAGGGTGCAAGCTGATCCCACAGTTCTGGCCCTTTCCTTGTTCTAGTTTCATAATTCCTTGAAATCAGATTATAAATCAACATTTGAAAAGGGCAGGTCCTCCCTTCTCCCATTCCCAGACTGTGGGTAGCCCAGCCACACCTCAGACTTGGTTAGTCTGGCTGGGCCAGCTCAGGCTGGGGCTGCTTGAACTCAGCTCATGAAGCTGTGGATGTCTCCTGCAGCCCCATCCCCTGTGAAGTGACAATGGTGATGATCAAAGCTCTGCTGAAGCTCTCCCTGCTCGGGGCTGCTCTGAGGCTCTATGACAGGAATTAGCCCGAGCTCCTCGGGGACGGGATCATGTTTGTACCAGATGTGTCCCTGTTCCAGAGGAATGTGATTAAGGATGTCTGGAGAGGCTTTCACAGGGTCACACCAAGCACTGCGGCACCTGCTCCCCCAGAGAACAGGAGTGTGAGGGGGAGTCATCCTCCTAAGGGAGGACAGCTGGGGAGGGTTTATTTGTCCTGGGCACTCTGCTGGCTCCTGTATCACTTCAACCACCAGCAGTGAGCCCGTCTCACTGCAATGCACAGTGCTGCCTCTGCACGCTACAGAGCTCAGGACAAGGGCGGCTACATCCTTGCTTAGTCTGATCACAGTGGGAAAAGCTTCTTATCCCATCCAGGCACAGGAATGCCCTCCAGGGCTGCCCTTTCTCTGTAGGTCAGGAAAACAGGATGTCATCTTCATTTTCAGCCAGAGCACAAAAGCAGATCACTGGAGCAGATGGGCCCAGAGGGTGGATGCTGGGCACATCCACCCCACTGTGACCATGTGCCACCCCCCATGTGCCTCTGAAGGACCCTCCTGAGCTGCATCACTGGGGCCAGCACTACAGCTGGGACTTTCTACCAGCCCCATCTGCACTTGGCCGTGCTGACAAACCAAACCCATAATCAGGTATCTCCAGCTTTCTCTGCAGATAGCGGTCCTGGTCCTGTTCCTTCAGCCCTACCCTTCCTTCCTTTCACTTCCACATCCCAGGCCACACATCCAACTCCTGGCAGTGACAAGCTGAGGTTCCCTGCCACTGCTCCCTTTGTGCTGCTGCCAGTTTGCTTGGGGCCACAGCATATCTGTGTGTGGCTTTTACACCTTGACTGTGAGAAATGCAGTCCCAGTGATGAGACTTCTGAATGAGGGAGCTGAACAGCACCAGGCTATAATTACAGTAGGAGCACGTGGGGAGAGGCCAGCTGAGCACATCCATCTCATTTCCTCTCCTATTAAGTCTGCTCTGCTTTTGTTTGACCCAGACCAAACCTTGCTATTAATGGCACAATGCTGTGGAGGTCACAGATGATTCTGCTACAAGCAGCTTTGTGGATTCTGCTCGACTAAAGGCATAAGCAGGGCTTTGCTTGCAGATACCATTACTCTGTGATTCATGCTGTAGAAAGTACGTCAGGCAGCTGTGGTGTAGGCAATTCCCAGACTGGGCTGTTTTGCCAGGAGAGTTCTTTGTCTCCTTCACAACCAGCAACCCAGGCAAGCAAGCAAGGAGGTTAAATGGTGTCATATCACTACCCCGGCTGTGGATGAATTCTGCTGATGGGTGCTGGTAGCATGTTTCCTCTTCCTGATCTTGCCTGCAGAGTTTCAGCTTGCAAAATCATTTTTGTGCTGAAGGAGAGAGCTCCTTCTTGCTGTGCACATGCAGCCAAACTGATGCCAATCCCTGCCCTATTTTGTTGTGCTTGTCCCTCATAAGTCCCCGGAGGCGACCTGAAATGCTGTGCTCCTGGACTAGGGCAGCAAAAAAGCAGGCATGGCTGTGCTAACACCTCCAGGGCCGAAAAGTGAGTGCAGCCTGGTGCAGTTCAGAGCACCAGTAGCTGGCCCCAGCATCTGGCCATGTGCCTTTGCTGAGGAAGAGAGCCTGGCACAGCAGGAGGCAGCCACGCTTCAGCTTCTTTCAGCGCCAGTGAGGTTGCTGTACTCTGTGTGCTGAAGGCGGGGGGGACATCCTCCAGGGACACTGGGCTGATGGATGAAGGAAATCATCCAGCTGGGCTCCTGCAGCAGAGAGCACAAGGTCCCCCCTTCTCTGCAGAAATCACATAAGGAGGATTACCCTCCCATCCTGCTCAATGACAAGATCACATCTAGCAGCCCAGGGGGTCACAGAACAAAGCGGCAGGAGAGATGGGGGATGTTGTGCAGCACTGATGCTCAGCACTTCTCCTTGTTCTGACTCCTACATGCCCCCCTCTGAGCCACGCAGGACACTCATGGGTGTCAGCCCACCTCCTTGCCACTCCCTGCAGGCAAGAAGCTTTGGCAGTCACATTTCAGAGCTCAGGCTGAGCCTTCCCTGTCCACAACTCACAGCAGCATTGCCTCCTCTCTGCATGGGAGCTCATGAGAGCCACTCTACAGAGGAAGACACAGCAGCTTGTGACCAGGTACATCCTGTCCAAAAGTATGCACCTGGACAGGGGAACCTTGCACAGGCCCAGAAGATTTGTCCCAGAAGTGCCTCAATCACTTCTGCAAAGAGTCCCTTTGGAGACCAGTCCCAGCACAGGCACCTCAGAGAGCAAGAGGGCTGGAGAACCTTGAGGGGACAATGCGCTGGGAGGGATGGGGCAGGGGCACAGGGCAGCAGCCAGGAAGCAAACCTCCCAGGGCAAAGGAGTGAAGGCCTGACAAATTACAGGAGTACTCACCTGTACTGAAGAAACATGCTGTCCAAGCCTGTGCCCAGGATTCAGACATCCCTGCTAGAAAAATATCCTTTGCTAAGAACTGTGTGCGGGAGAAGAGCTGGATGGAGCTTCATCTCTGCCCTGTAGTTCTGTGGCAATGTCTGTGGGCCTGGCAACTGGCTCTGGGAAAAGCTGGCTGCAGCACGAGGGACATGTCCAAACTTGCTGTTCCCATAGGAAGGAAGGTTTGTGTCCATGCCTGAGGAGGGCAGGTTCCTCCCCTGGTGGTCAGCAGGGCCCTGCTTAGCCCTTTCTTCTCTTCCTAGTGCTTCTCCTGGAGCTGGTGAGTCCCTTCTTTTGAAGGGACAAAGGGGAGGTGGATGGAGGGTGGAAGATAGAGAGCATTGGGCTGGGGCCATGGCAGGGATGTGCAAGGTCACCAGTGTTCAGCAGTACTTGCTGAGGGTGGTCCTTGGCATCTGCAATAGCCAGCAGGATCCCAGCACCCCTGAGCTGGGGCTGCTCTTGGGGCTTCACACGCAACCATTGTCCCGCTCAGCATCAGCTCTGCCCTCCCCAAAATGGTGCAACTCACATCTGAACAAACCCACTTGTGCTGGGGATTGCAAACCAGAGCCACTCTCACTCCTGCCAATGTGAGGAATGCACTGTGCTGCCACCTCCTGCCATCGTTACCTGCCCCACAACCCCCAAACCCCTTCTCATGGGGAAGAGGAAACAAGGTTTTCACAATTTGTTTTAATGACGTTTGCGTGTCTGAAAAGCAGACACGGAAGCCCCTGCAAGGACTTTCAGGCACACAAGGGAAAGGGGAAACTTTGCCACTGGCTCTTGTTCACAGTTTTGTTGTAGAAATGGTTTTAGCTAGCAATTTCCTTAACTTCCCAGCCATACGGCCATGTGAATGGGTGCCAGTGGTATCTGACAACAGAGGTGTGCCAGTCCCTCCTGGCTACAGAGAACAAAAATAACTGGAGAAGATAACTTGAGTGTACTTGAACCCAGGTGGCAGAAACAGAAACCCAAGCAGTTTGCTTAAACAATACAGTTGTTTGAAATAATAAGGTTGATAATTTTGGGAAAGGACCTTCTATTTTTAAGTTTCTGGACAGGCTTACTTTTGTAAAAATAAACCCCTTCTCATATAGCAAAGAGGGATAAACTTCTGGTAGGAGTGCAGTCCTGGTCTGGCATAAGCGAGTCCCCTATCAGGGAGCAAGTGAACACTTGTCCCATCCCAGAGCACCCCCTGGAGAACTGGTGGCCTGCAGACACCGAGGGTATTCTCCCCAGCCCCAGCACAGGAGCATCCCTTGAATCTGCAGGCAGCCTCTCAGGTACTCCCCCTTCACTGCAGCAGTATTTTGTGACCAAGCAGGCTCCTGGTGTGCCAGCACTCAGCAGCCTCTCTCTCCTCCTCTGGTTTGACTAAAGTGTGGGTACCCCATGGAGCGCACCCCTTGCAGCCTCTTCACTCCTCCTGCCTCAGCCCATCCCTGCTGCCCTCCTCTCCATCTGTCTCTCCTTTGGCAGAGCAACCAGAACTGACTCCGAGCTGGACAGACATCCCACTCTTCGAGCAGCACACGAGGCTTTGGTAGAACTGATTGCTGACTGAGTCCATATGTGTGACCCAAACCAGAGCCTCCACAGCAATCCTGCCTACACTGCATCCTGGTGCAGTGGGATTTCCAGCACACCCACGGCCCAGGACCATGGGGATGAGCTGTGATCCTGGTCAACTCTCCTTCATCACTGTGGCCACCCATGGAGGCCCTCTACTCTGCCCTCAAAGGGGAGATCAGCACCTTCATGAGGTACATGCAGCAGTGCCAGAACTTTGACCTGCACAGCCTGTACCACGTGCTACTGCTGGTGCTGCCACTGAGCCCCTCGGGGCGAGTGGAGAGCTGGCAGCACCTGTAGAAGCTTGCCCACTGCCAGCCTGGCTCGGCCAGCCCTGACATGGCCAGCAGCTATGTGGATTGGCTGGCCTCCTACCCGAGCACCTGAGCACACTGAAGGAGAGGTTCAGTGCCAGGGTGGTGGTCCCTCTCTGTGAGAACTTATACAAGCATGAGGAGCCTGCCCTACCCAGCAGTCCCCACTGGCATCCATCCCCTGCCTGGCTGCACAGCTCTTTGCCCCCTGGTGTAACTGGGGACTGCTGCTGCAGGGGGGACCCTCAGCCAGAGGGTCTTCAGCCTCCAGAGTTTGCATGATCTGTGTGGCTTTGCTGATGTAGGGCCCTTTGTGAAGGTCTTGAAGCTGGTCTCTGATGTCTTTCACCAGAGCTTGGCCACAGCAGATCTTTCCCAGAAGTGGGTCTCTCTTCACCACAACAGGTACAGCCGCTTCCTGCCACCATCAGCATCACCGTCACCATCACTGCCACTGCAGCCACCAGCATGGTGCAGAGCAAGGTTGGCTCCCGGCACTGTACAGCCCCCTCCATGTAGTAGGGCCCTCCACCAGCCCAACTCTCCCCTGGGCTTGCCCAACCCCATGATCCCAGTGCAGCCTGTAGGCATAGGCAGCAGTGCTGGGGTGCTGCAAGCCCAGCTGCAGGAGAGCCAGGCGGAGCTGCTGGCCCTGCTGCACCGCAGGGAGCAGTGACCACCCTTCGTGCCCAGCCCCATCGTGTTTCCCAGCGCATCCGCCCCCTGTGGCTGCAGCAGCAGGCGAGAGGCCGGGGCTGGCCCGGCCCTGGCAGAGCTCAGGTATGGAGCCAGAGTGAGGCTGCCCTGGCTGAGGAGCAGCAGAAGAGCTAGAGGAATACCACCACAGAATCCCAGAGGCTGACTGGCTGCTGGAGCTAGAGGTCAGGCCCATCCTCATCCGGAGAATTGATGCAGTAAGGGGCACATGTAGCTCTGCTTGCGCTCCCTGGTCTGCATACAGGGTGGGTGGGGGCACTGCTGCAGTCCAGGGTGCTGCACAGGAAGGGCTGAACATCCAGGTGGAGACGTGACTCTTGTGGGACTGGGTACAGCCATAATCTCTCCAGCCCAAACCAATGACCTGCTGGTTTGGACATTCAGATGTGAGGAAGGACAGCTCCTCAGGAGTGGGGAATGGGAGAGGGAGTGTTTCCTAACATGGCAGAGCAGCCTCTGGGTCATGGATACAACCATCCAGCCCAACTGAATGCTCAGGAGAAAGGCACCCAAACTGCTTCCTCTCCTGCAGGTTCTGCAGTGCTGCTAGGCCCTGGAGAGGGTGCTGTGAGGCCAGGCACTTCCTGCCCCACAGCACACCCAGCTCAGAAACAGGATGGGCATCACCTGTGTACCTGGGTAGGCTCAGCCCTCTGCCTCAGCAGCCAGCCCCTGGAGCAGCCAGTGACTGACCATGGGCGGTAGGACTTCCACCTACTCCCAGCAGCAGCACCCTGGAGAGCAAGACTGGAGGACATCCAACTCATCACCATGGGCTGCAGGCAGCCAGCAGTTCACAGGGACCTGGCTCAATTCTTGCCTGGGAAGAAAGCATGGAAAGAATGTGTTTATTAGATGTTTCTTCTGTGCTCAGCCCGTGGGCCTACCATTCGGCATTTGGCTACAGACTGCACAAGGAGATGGGCACTGAATGCTGCCAAGCACACAGGCACAAGCATGGACATGTATACAGATGCAAGCAGGCAAGAAAATGTGTTTCTTGTGGTTCATGTGGTTAAACATGGGGCTCAGCCTCCTGTTTCCAGCAGCCAGTGTGGAGGCTGAGTCCACAGTAACCAGTCTGCTCAATGACAGTGACAAAAAGCCCGCCTCCATTGTGCTAGTGAGTAACATGGTGACAGTCCTTGCTCCAGCTGGGGTTTGCTACCTTGCTGGCTGTGGTGGGCAAGAGTTTTGTGCTGGGGAATTTCAATCGATTTAATTTATTGCCATTGGTGATAAAACCAGAAGTGTAGAGCCGGAGGCACAGTTCCTGTGAAGAGTTTATTGGTGTAGCTGTTTCCACTACAGTCAGAGGAGTCACAATGCACAGAAACAACAGGCCTCCTACACTACACAGGGAGGACAGGACACACACGGCCACAGACACACAGAGACACTCGTCTCTCCGCCCCGGGCCCTGTAGGGGGCCAGGCTGTGGGCAGGACCTACTGTGGGGGAGGCTTCTTTCTCTGATGGGATATTTCTACAGCCTCCCGAGGAAGGTAGTGGACCCTCCTGGTAATGAAGCATCCACCATCTCTCGCAGGAGCCAGGCTGGTAAGTGGGAATGAGGGCAGCATCTTCTCCCAAATCCAATGATGAAGTGAGTATCCCAGCTTCCTCCGGAAGAACAGTCCAGCTCTGAACAGACCATCAGGAAGAGGCTGGGCTGTCTTTCTCTTCTGACACTAACCTTGGAGTTTCCAGGGGCAGCAAGGGCACCATCAAACAGTTTCTGGGCCAGCTTTGAACAAAGGCTGCCAGCTCGGGGACACACTGGGGAACAGCTCTGCCAGGTGGAAAGGTGTGATGCACAGCAAGTTCTACCTGAACACAAGGAAGGACTTTACTGTGCAGTGACTGAGCACTGGAACAGGTTGCCCAGAAAGATTGTGGAGTGTCCCTCACTGGAGATATTGCAGAACTGTCTGGATACAATCCTGTGCCATGTGCTCTAGGATGACTCTGCTTGGGCAGGGAGGTTGGACTAGATGATCCACTGTGGCCTCTTCCAACCTGACCCATCCTGTGATTCTGTGGAGCTGCCCAGAGGTGATGGGGGCTGAGTGCTGGGCACCCTGAGTGCTGCTCCTTCCCACCTGGAGGGCACCGCTGGATGTGAAAGATGATTTCAGTATGGCAGCAAAACAGGGGCTGGGGTTTCAGTGACTTCCTTGTAGGCTTGCAAGGAGCCAGACTCAGTGGATCACTGCACAGGGAAAGGGAGGGGACCCAAAGGACTGTTTTATGCTCCAGCACCACATTTCTTGTATAGCTTCTTAAATATGGTTTGTTCTCAGAGACAGGAATGTGGGGATCAGGAACAGGGATACAGCCCTGTGATGAGTGTTTACTCCTGCAACCTCTGTGGAGGTGCAGAATGGCAGAGGACTCCTCTTAGTTCCTGTAAGAGGGCAAGCATTCAAGCCTTCAGGATACCTGCTTGTCTCCAGCCTTCCCTCCCTGTGCAGTTTGCCTTTGGAAATAAGGCTGGGAAAACTGAGAGGGAGGGGAGCCAAACAGCCTCTTCCATGTCAAGCAAGAGCTGAAAACAGTCATGTGGGAAGGTGACTGGACAGAAAACGGTCTGGAGGACTGGGCTAGGGTGCCAGTCCCTCTTTGCCTGTCTGCCAGGCTGCAGCAGTCCCATGGGCCACTAGCTGTGGCAGAGGTCCGGTGCGAGCACTCCTAGAAGGGGGCAGAGAGAGCAGGAGCAAGGCATCTGCCAGCTGAGTAAGGAGATTGCTGGCCTGGGAGAAGAGGCAGCTTCTAGCCCATTCCTGTGAGTGCTCAGTGTCACGTGCTGAGATACCCAAGCTACCCAAGCGTCATGGTAGTGGAGGGGAATGCAGTGGCACCAGCTGGCATGGTTCCCTTTCACCGCCTGGAGACCAGGCACAGGCTGCCTCCAGCAGGGAGGGGACAGACCCCTGACCCAGGGGCACTCAAGACCCACACAGCTTTGGGATGTGAGAGGCATCTCTCAGCCCACCAGGTCCAAGAGGAGAGAGACTCACAGCCTCTGCTGAGCGAGCGATGGGGCAGCCAGAGCCGGGGCTGCATCCTGCAGGGCTATGGAATGGCCATTCATTGGTCCAGGCAAGAGACAGTGTGACTCACGGCAAGTCTCCAGTCAGTTCTTAGGAGGGGTGAGCAGGCATGAGCCACCTGTCTCACGAGCAGGGAGGGCAGCTCCCGGCTCACACAGGCATGTGCAGCTCGTTGTACTCGTCCCGGCCATCCTCGTCGAAATTTGGCTCCGCATCCTCCGAGTCCAACTGAGAAGAGGTAGAGACCAGGCTATGAAGGCCACAGCTGCCCCCACTGTGGGGTCAAGCCTGGCACAGAGGGATCAGCACACAGCAACCCAATCAGCTGAGCTGTGCTGGGAAAAGCAAAGCTCTTGCTCCTTCCCCTCCCAACAGGCTCCTTTAAACCCTCATGCCCATCCATGTGTCCCCAGCCCAATGCCCTTTCTATTCTAATGCCTGGGGCTTTGGTCCAGCACTGCAGCTCCTTCCTCTCCCCCTGGTGGCAGCACTCAATTCTGGGTGCTGCTCCAGGCTCTCCTCCAACAAAAGCTCAGGATGTTGACAGCAGCAGAGGAGCTGCCAGCTCTTGAAGAGCTGCCAGCACCCTGGCACTGTGGTTATATGATGAAGTGCCTACAGCCATAGGCTCTGATGTGCTGCTGGGCTGTTCTTGCTGCTGGTTCAGTGGGGAATTGGTGTTTCTTGATTAATGAGGCACAAGATGGAAGGGGAAATCCTTATTCCAGGCCTCTGCCTGGTAGGAACCTGTTTCCTTGGCCCAGGCTGCCCAACCATCTCATACTGCACTCCCAGGGCTACAAGATCCAAGGAAGCCATCCACCCACTTACTCCTATTGAGCAAAGAGCCTCAAGGCTTTACTGGCCCATATCTCCCAACCTTTCAGACTGCCAAATCTCCTCAATCTCATTCCAGTGTTGCAAGCTAGACTGAGGACAGCTGTCTGCTCACCGCTTTGAGCTCCCTGTCGTGGAAGAAGCGGGGCAGCACGAAGCGTCGCAATGGCACTGTCATGATCAGGACAAAGGGGAAGGCCAGCGATGCCACTGTAGATTTCACCACCCAGAGCAGCACAATGCAGGCCAGTTGAATGCAGGTGAAGAGATTCATTCTCCAGGTCTTCACCTAGTAGGTAAATCCAGTCTAAGAACACATTAACTTTCCACACAGATTAATAAAGACCCAAGTGGCAAAACAAAACTTTTCTGCATAGCATAGTACGAGTAGCTGCTGCTGCAGAGTCTACCTGCCTTTACTCCACAGCCAGGTAGAACTCCCTAACACATCAGCCTCTGTGCTATCTGGCAGCATACCCACCTGGCAATGCAGTGTCCCTCAACCCCCTCAAGCAGTGCATCAATCCTACAAATTATCTGTCCATCCATACAATATCCTAGCAATACACTCCTGGGTGAAGTCTACCAGCATTGTACCATCTCTCTGCATGCCTTGCACTTCTCAGCACAAACTTGCAGCCAAGCAGGGTCACCAAGCCAAGTATCACTCTAGCAAAATACCATCCTCCCCTCACCTGCTTCTTCTTCCTCTTCTCCTCATTACCTTTTTCTGTGCAACCTGCCTTTGCTCACCTTGACAACGTAGATGTGGTCAGGGTGGTGCTTGGATGGCATGAAGATCAGGAGCAGGCGCTCGTAGAGCTGGATGCCAGTGAGCGATGTAACCCCCATGTAGAGGAAGATGCCAAAGAGAACAGCCAGGGGGATCTGCCGCAGCATGTTCCCCATCACAATGGACAGACCTGCACAGACAGAGCTCAGGGCATGTGTGTCCGCACCAGCCCCTCCACAAGGCACCTCAGCCTCTGTCCCTCTCCCACCTCCTCTGTGCCCTGAGCGCAAGGAAAAGGAAACTCAATATGGGTAGGTGTGGGTGCTCCTGCAGTGAGCAGGCAGAGCATGGACAGGCCCACGGGGCAGGGACACTGCCAGGAGATTGAAGTGCTTGGTCCTGACCTCTCCCCTCCCTTGTTCCCTGAGCAGCGGCTCACCGACAAGGGCAGCAATAAGCACTCCGGTCACACGCTGCTCCTTCACCTCCTCGATCCTGGGCTTCTCCCCAGGTGCGATGGCCTTGCTCATGACGGTCAGGGCATTGACATGGGTGACGGAGCGCACTGTCGCCGCCGTCAGCCAGGGCAGCCCGAAGAGAGCGCAAAGCCCCCCCATAGTGCCAATGAGCAGAAGGTCCAGGTGGAAGCCAGAGCCTTTCAGCAACTTCCTCTCCTTCTTACTAACAATCAGCCTGAAAGAAAATAGAGCCTGGATCAGTGCAAGGCCCAGGTCAGTGTCTAGGGACAGCACTGCAGCTGGGGACAACACTCGCTCTCTGGAGACAGCACACATGGGGATAACAAGAAGATGGCTGAGGAGGGGGATGGTGGCTGTCAGCCTCAGGTTAGCAGTTTCCTCCTGTGCTTGGCTAAGGCAGGTCTCCACTACACCATATGCCAAGAGGGGAGCCAAAAGATGATGGGAGAAGCCAAGGTTCAGTCTGAAATGCCTAGGATCCTGCTCTTGCTGTTCCTCTGGGATGTCCGTTGCATCTCCAAGTGAACCAGCAGCCATCCTGGCCTTGCCTGTCTAGGGGTTAGCAGTGGTTGAGGTTGGAGGGGGAGGTACTCACGTAGTGATCTGTGTCTCCATGAAGATAAGAATGAAGACCAGGAGGGCAGGGATGGCAGAGGCAAACATCATCCACAGCGGAAAGGTCCCACTACTGCCCATGGGGTGGATGAACCAGCCACGCTTGTGAGGGGATGTGACCGACAGGCCGGAGGGGACATTCAGCTTCTGGTGGTGTAGTTGCAAAACCCAGCAGTTACTCATTCATACAAACAAGCCCACACCCTCACACGGCTTTGATCCCCCTGCTCTCCCTGTTCTGAACGCCTCAGATGATGGGTTAAGCCACCCTGAGCTGAGCAGGACTTTCTCATGGATAATCCCCTTCAGTATAAAAAACCCCATGTTCCCTAACATACGCCTGTGTCATTTCCTTTCAGCTACTTAAATTCCCTTCAGTTTTTCCAAGAAACCAAGGAAATATCTTCCCTCAGGAACCTTGCTCCCATGTCAGTCCTTGCAGACCATGGTTAAAAAGCTCCTTGACCTCTGCTTGGACAAATTAAGTGTTCTGAACTGCCTACTATTTTTTGAGGTGGCTTTCCAGACTTCCCAAGGCTTTTCTGAGACATTTTATAGCATTGTTTTTGCAGTGCAAACCCCAGAAGTGGCTACATTCTGTGGAAATGACCTCACCCTGACCATGTTCAGAGGAAATATCATGTTTGTGCTCCCATCAGACCACACAGACTCGTTGCTGTACATCATCCTAACCCTGCGTTCATCAGCATTTGAACCCATGGCTCTGTGCTGCTCTACAGCAATTTCTGCTATCTGCACTGCAGGCAGAGTTTATGATTTGCATTTATGTTAATCAGCATAAGTATGAATAATATTTCTGGAATGTTTGTCCTTGAGTTAAGCTGTGTAACTAAGTAGCATTTTCTCGGAAAGCTTTGTACATATGCTGAGTTAATACTAAAATGATAATGCTTTTGATATTAACTGTAGAAGTATAGAAGGGTATGAAAAGAATGTAACAAAGTGCATGATTTTACTAACGTCTGATAGACTGAAATTTTTCATTGAAATTCAAATGAATAAAAATGCATTTGGATTCCACCAAGCCTTGGGCTGTTTTGATAAAAAGCTTGCATGATGAACAGGAAATACTTTTCACCCTTTTCCCAGTCTTAGCAAAAAAAAAAAAAAACAAAAAAAACCCAAAAAAAACCAAAACCCAAACCAAAAAAAAAAAAAAAAACCAAAAATATATAATTCCATATTTACTAAAAAAGGAGGAAAAATAAAACCTGTGAGATACGTTTGTGTGATAACATTAAGTTATCAAGAAGAGAATAAGTA